>NC_090447.1:332486381-333109975 GCF_031143425.1 Pleurodeles waltl
ACAAATGCACTCTCATAAAAAACAACCCGTTTTAGGCTAGGAAACGGCGAGGAATACTCCAGTTTTAAATGGGGCATTTAAGATGATGTTTCTTTTCAGGGGACAATATGTTCCCTGTAGAGAAAATATATTTGCACGTTGAATTACTCCCGGAAATCTAGGACTGGCTTAGTTTTAAAGACGTACTGCTTGGATTTTTTTGAATGCCCTGTGCTTTAAAATCGTGAAATCAGTTCATACTAGAGAAGCTATCCATTGGCAATACATTTCTAACTTTTCAAAGGCTGTTTTTCAGACTTTGTCCCCAGATGGACAATTGTTATTTTTTAATGCTTTACTAAGCAACGTTGACACAATTGTGAAAGGGCTAGGGATGGATAAGTCTATAAAGTTTACAACTCTATGGTATTACCTTAAAGCATAGGGGCTACTTGCTAATTTGACATTAGTTTGCAATATACCTTGCTGGGGTCTTAATGGTATAACTGTTTGGGAATATTTATATATTTTCCACATTTCATCTGTTTTTAATCATCCAGTCTCAAGAACTTTTCACAAAAGGTCAAGAATGTAATCAGTGATGAAGTTTTAAATAAACTACTTCATTCAATAGCCCTGGGCTAGCGAAACTTGCCGAAGCAACACAATTGTTGTCTGCAACCAATTAACTTGAATTAGATGGAAGATGTATTTATTGAGAGCAGTGCACAAATTGGTTTAGACTGGTAAAAAAGGAGAACCTGTTAGAAAAATTGTGTCAAACCATCTAATCAGTTTAGTCCCTCATTTCGACATTGTTGAAATTACTAGGCAGTGAAATCATCCCTGGGTAATACCTCCCGATTCGAGCAATGAAGATCATAATACCGTGCGGTTGCAGTATTACCACATGTTTAACCGCACATTTCCGCAATTCTGACAGTATACCCCAAACAAACGCCACCAGGTAATACTTGGAGTAAACTGCTGGGGAAATATCATGGGTCAATTTGCAATTTGCCCCCGATTCGGAAATTACATGTGATTTTTAAATTACCATCAGTGCTGATGAGTCAAAGGCCCAGATTTACAAAACAATGACGGAACGCAGTGCAACAGCCAAAAATGCTGCACTGCGTTGCGTGACACAGAGAGAGCCGGAGAGTGCCATCTCTGATGGAGATATGGTTCCCTCCTCCCCTCTCCTGAGGGCCGGTGCAGATTTTAGCTGCTGTGCGCAGGCACACACCTTTGCACCATAATGCAAGGGTGTGTGCGTGAGTCTAGCATAGTTTCTGTACTGGAAGGGTACCTTTTCAGTACAAAATGCTATGCTTAGACACACTTTACCATTTTTCCTACCTTGTGTGTGACCTGCACAGTACAGCAAGCATGCAAAGTCGGAAAAGAAATGAGAAATAAAAACATTTCTCCTTTTAATGCCTCGTTTCAAATGGATTTAACTTTTGGTTCAAAACCCTGTCTACTATTGTTTGTAGATAGGGTTTTGCATGAAAAGGTGTGGATGGTTGCATGGTAAAGCCCATATACCTCCCATGTAAGGCCTCCTTGACGCTAAGTAAAGCAAAGCAGTGCTTCGCACTCAACCACAGGTGAAAGTCCTGCAACTTTGATGTTTGAGAGAGCAGTGATTACCAAGTTGCCTCAATGCACCACCCAGAGAGAAAAAGTGAAAACATGATTCGCACAAGCGACTTGGTTAACAAGCAGAAAATGAAAACTTATGCCGACAAGTGGTGACATGCAAAATCCATCTTACTCAGAAAAGGAGATTTGGTGATTGCCCAACAAGTGTGCTAAAGAAAATCTGATGCTCCTTGCTATGCTGAACCTTTTCAAGTGGTGTCTTCCAAAGGACACTTGGGCCCATATTTATACCTGCTTTGCGCCGAATTTGCGTCATTTTTTTAATGCAAATTCGGCGCAAATCTAACTCCATATTTATATTTTGACGTTAGACCTGTCTAACGTCAAAATATTGGAGTGTGCACCATTTTTTAGATACGTGAACCTACCTTGCATCAACGAGATGCAAGGTAGGTGTTCCCATCTAAAAAATGGTGCAAACCTGGCTTTGCACCATTATTTAATGCCTGGGTCAGACCAGGCGTTAGGGGACCTGTAGACCCATTTCCATGATTAAACACCATGGAATGGGTCCACAGGTGCCCTCGTCAAGCCCCAGGAACACCCCCACCCACACCAGAGGGACACCGGAGGATGGGGAACCCCATCCCAGGTAAGTAGGGTAAGTAGAGGTAAGTATTTTCTTTTTTAATTAGAGTGCCAACGGAGGCCCAACTTGGGGCCCCCTGCATGGCACGGGGTCCAATGGCCAGGACACTGGATTATGATGCTAGGCTGGTTAGAGACATTTTTTTTGCTTGTATCCAGCTTATCGTCATTTTTTGCTGCAAAATCCCCTTCTCCCATACTGCCTCCCCCACCCAGCTAACATAATTTTTTGTAAGCTAGCCCACCCTTTGCACCAGCTTGCGCCATTCCATGAATATGGCACCCGGCTGGCGCTCAGGAATGGCTCAAGGCAGTGCTAAACTTTTTGATGCAAAACTGCGTTAGTGAAGTTTTGCATCAAAAAGTATAAATATGCCCCTTGGTGACTAGCCAGTGACCTGGGAAGTCTGTTACCAGAGACTCTTCTCACTTTAGCCCTGTGTTTCATTGGTCTTCGACTCAAAATGGTGAAAAAAAAGACAAACTTTGAAAACCCAGTAACTGCTATTGCTACTCTACCATCATTGAAAATCTCTGACTTAAAGATGAGAGCTTACAGCTTACCCTAACCAGATCGGATTGTATGATCAAAGTGCCACGAAGATTCATCAAAGAGATATAGGCCCTGATTTATACTTTTTGAGTTTTGCGTCAAAAAGAATACTGCCGGCTAGCGCCATTCATGGACGCTAGCAGGGCGTCATATTTAAGCTATTACGCTATCTGGCGGTAAGGCCCAATTAATAGCAAAATTATTGATGCAAACCGGGTGGGGGAGGCGTAGGGGAAACTGGAGGTTATGCGTGAAAGAATGGCACTAGTCAGGTTAGAGTAAAAAAAGTGACTCTAACCTGATTAGCATCATTATTTCCATGCACAACCCCCATGGACATGACTCCTGTCTAAGTAAAGACAGAAGTCATACCCCCCAGCCCAATGGCCATGCCCACGGGACTTATGTTCCCTGGGCATGGCCATTGGGCACAGAGCCATGTAGGGGGGCCGAAGTTGGGCCTCCCATGACACCTTGTAAGAAAAATAAAAATACTTACCTGGACTTACCTGGGATGGGTACCCCATCCTTAGGTGTCCTCCAGGTGTGAGGGAGGGTAGGTGGGGGTGTCCCTGGGGGCAGGGAAGGGCACCCGTGGGCTGTTTCCATGGTCTCTGACCATGGAAAAAGGCCCAAAGGTCCCCTAATGCCTGCCCAGTCCCAGGTGTTAAACAATGGTGCTAAGTAGGCCCACGCGCCATTTGGCGAAAACAAATGCCAGGGCACTCGTGAATCACAAATACAGTTGTCCCTGTGTCCTTGTTATGGTGTCTTGTTCACAATCCTTAAGTATAAGACCGACCAGAATAATCACAAATTTCTGATTCATGAGTGCCCTGACATTTGTTTTCGCTAGTTTGTTTCTTTTCAGAAACCCAGGAGGTGTGGGGGGGGGGGGTCCTCCTGTCAGGAGCACCGTGTATATATTTGTGTTTCACATTATCTTTGGTGACTAACTGTGAGCGCTGATTCCTATGTTTATCCTCCTTTACGTTGTCATTTCCTTTAGCGCCATTGGCCCTTTGAGTCATTTTTTGCCTGGGAACGCCTGCCTTGCATCTCATTGACGCAAGGTAGTTTTCTGCAGGCAAAAATGACTTTAACTCCAATATTTTGGCGCTAGACATATCTAGCGTCAAACTATAAACATGTAGTTACGTTTGCGCCAGATTTGCATAAAAAAATATGATGCAAATCCGGCACAAACAGAGTATAAATATGCCTCCTAGTTGTACGTTTCTACATGTAGGTGCATGTCTACTGATTTTCTAAAAATGTTAATTTTTAATTTAGCAGAGGGGGAGATGAAGGGCCAGATTTATACTTTTTGATGCAAAACTGCTCTAATGAGGATTGTGTCAAAAAAGTTAACGTGTGCTAACGCCATTTCTTAGCGCCACCCATGCGTCAAATTTATACTTTGAGGCACAGTGGCGCTAAGAACAGGTGAGAGTCATTTTTTTTACGCTAACCATTGTGCTGTGTCATAAAGCAAAATGACGTTAACGCAGGAAAAATCACTCTAATCCGTTTTGCGACACGGAAAACGCTGCAAACCGGATTTGCACCATTTTTCACCGCAATAGCATCAAAAAGCGACGCAAACGGTGCTAAGGAGTCCCAAAATGGATCCCAGAAGCCAGGAGAGACCCCAGGGAGACCTCAATCCACCAGGAACCAGACAGGAGGACACAGACACGACCCAGGGGAGAGACAACAAGAAAAGCAAGTGTTGTTTCAGCGGAGATGAGCATGAAATACTGGTCGGAGAGATGGCGAAGCATCAACTCTTCATCACCTCTAAATTGCCAATTGGGAGGAGAGAGGCAATTTGGCAACAAATTGAGGACAAGATTAACAGTATGGCAGAAGCCAGGAGTACTGTCACCGAGTGTAAGAAACGCTGGCATGACTGCAAGCGCAGGACAAAGGACAAAATGGCAAGGAACAGGAAGGCAGCACTGCAGACTGGAGGTGGGAGTCCAGCACCGCAGGAGGCCGTGGATGAAATGGAGGAGATGGTTGCAGTCGTCATCCCGGAGAAGATGGTCACAGGAATCGCAGGACAGGACAGCGCAGACTTCCAGGAAACAACACACATGCAGGGTAAGTTGCATGGGGAACGTAAATGCCTAAATGTCAAGTGCGAGAAGGAAGGGGGAGGTACATACCTACTACACAATGCATGTGAGTTATGGAAATCAGGCAGTGGAAAGGGCAAAGGGGCCCGGCATGGGTACATGGGCTGTGAAGGGGCATCCAGGGGCACAGAACAACAAAACACCAACAACCTTTGCATGGGGGTACGCCGCTATGCCAAGGCTGCTGGAAATGCGAAATCAGACCAGTAGGGAAGGGTAGAACGTAAAACTGAGCTGCTGTCACAGGACAGCTGGTATTGTCAGAATGTAAACTAGAGGACAATGCCCAGTCTCATTTACCATTGACAACACTTGCCACTACTACCTGTGCTGTGTGTGCTGGTTAATTAGGAAATGGCAGTTAGGTGCCCATGGTACAAGCACACTCAAAATGAGGGCTCAGGATGACTACGTGATCAATCGCCTTCAATTCCTATCCAAGTGCAACTCCTGTCAACTGCTCATGTCCATAGACTTAATAAACATCAGGCACTGTTACATACATTATGAAGTACACAGCAGTAATCTCATAATCATGCTGCCCAATCCAGGGTCTACCATGTGCCTGTGTTACAATACCTGCAATGCCACCTTGCAACATCTCAAGTGTCATAGTGCTAGGACAACAGCATTGAGGAGGAGGACATATGTGTGTAGCTAGTGAAACACACCCACACAGTCATAAGAGGAAATGGAACTCTGCCAGGCCCATCAGCACAATGCAATGTAGCACACATACACAAACATCAACATGAGAAACTACCAAGGCTGACACCTGTATTGTGTCATGCCAATGCAATACATGGTATGGTGATAGGTCTCAGCACCGTATAGGTGTATGTGGAAAATGTTAGACTGGGTCAGGGCCATATTGTTATGTTTCCTGCATGTGGCATCCAAACACCAACAAGCATTACAAGGTCTCACAATTCAAATGGTAGCAGAGGGAGGGTTCAGTAGGACAAGAAGGTGGCAAGACACAATTTGGACAGAAGCTACACCTAGAGGATGTGACGAAGACAATTCCCCAAACTGCCCACAATACATGTGACATGCAGGTGGGGCATAGGCCTGAGAGAATGCAAATATTAATGACAGGAACAATGAACGGGAACCCAGATTACAATGTTCCACCAGTAGGAAGTCAGTGATGTCACATTACAACTGCAGAGACGCACTAATTGTACAATATCTCATTGCTGAGGACGATGGCTCTCCTGTGGATCTGCCTGTCCTGGTCTGCCCGATTACATGGATGATGAGCTGACAACCATCAGCCAGGAAACCCTCCAAGATGTCCTGGGAACCCTCCAGACAACACCTCCAGTCACAAGGAGGAGCACACATGTAGCAGCCATCCCAGAGGACCCACCCACTACCCCAATAGTACAACCTGCCAGCTCCAACACAGCTGAGGACTCTGATGACACTGGGACCACTTTAGAGAGGATAGTTGTGGGAGTACAGCAGGAGCTAGCCAAGGAGGTGCAGGCGGGAATGCAAAATATGGCAGCCAGTCTGGAGGGGATGTGCATGTGCATGATGACATCCGCAGAACAGTCAGCAGCCATGTAAGTCCAACAATCACTACTGCAAGGACTCCAGCAGTGTGTGAGGGACCTCACCACTGCAGTGAGGGAGTTGCCACAACACCTGGCCTCCCAAACTTTTCGCTGCATGCATGACAACAAACAGGACTCCCTCAGGGAAGACATGGCTGCCTACCACATGGATGTTGCTGCCATACTCAATAACCAGCAGCTCCTTCTTGCTGTAGTTATGCCCTTAATAGTTCCACAGATGGCAGCTGCCGGAAATTCAGAGTCCACTTCTCCAAACACTGAAGTGTGTGTTGCCCCCTCAAACCTACCACCTCCACCATCAAGGGCAGAGGAGACGACACACACATCAGAGGATGAAGATGTGGAACAGATCACCTTCACCCGTATGAGTACCAGGTAGCACCAGCCCATGTCACATGGGCACTGTTTTTCCTTTGTCCTGTGCTTGACAACATGCCAGTCTTAATACAGTTGGTGACATGCACTCTTCTCTGACACACTGTTAACCTTACCACTATGGACTGCAATTGTCTCTCACTAACAATTGGTAATTCATGTTCTTCTGCACTGAATTACACTTCATCGCAGCATGTCCAATGACATGTCCCTCAACATTGCACTTGAGTTGTGTCACAATTGAATGCTTCACACTAATGGACTCCCAAACCTGGACTATATAAATATTGCACTACAGCACTTTAAAATAAAAAGCACCTACACAACCACTTTGTCTCTGTGTAATGTGGCACATCTACTGTGCTGGAGATTTGTGATGCATGTAACATGTCAATGGTCACATAATGTCAATATATATCTATGCCCAAGGGTCTGGATTTTAAAATCATCTGTGCTGCTTGTGACCTATTTCTGAAGTAAAAGCACCACTAGCTCTCAAAATATCATTGCACTTTGTAAGTTTGTGCTGCTGTTGTGTTACAAAAATGAGTCAATTGCTATGTAAAAATTGTATATGTCAGGCCCAAGGTATCTACAAGATTAAACTCAATGCTGGCCACATCCCCTACAAGACAAATATTGTGTATGTGACATTTGACTCTAAACACAAATGCCACAACCACAACATACAACAGGAATGGCTGTGTAAGAGTGTTTCGATAATAACGTCACCCGGGAGTACAATTTAAGCCCATAGGTGTGAATTTTGCATACTTAACCTCATAATAAATTGACTCCCACTCATTTTATCAGGGTTCACATGAACATCAGGCTGCAGGTAGGTGTCCCACAGTGACCAAGATTCCAACACAGGACCCAAACGGTGACAGCTTAAAAAGCACACCTACCTGTCCAATACATGGGAACCATAGTCACCTTGAGTGATGGGTACAATGGATGGCAGATGCATAGAGAAGTAGCTTTGTTGTAGCTGCCACTGTGACAGTTCAGTTGGAAGTGGGAAAAAACATGTCAAGAATGGGACGTGGATGAGGGATGGAATACACAGGCCAACACAAATTTGCCACTGTACACTCATGAAAAGGCCCGGATCCCCAAACATATGACACATACCGTAAAGGAGCACCTAAAACTTTATTAACTATGTATAAAAGAAAACTTAGAGCTATGTCACACACCTATACTAACCTAACCTATCCTAACTATACATTACCCACAACTGGCCCTAACTATCCTATGCTAAACTTACTTACTACGGGCCAGATGTACGAAAAAAGCAATTTGCGACTTGCAAATTGCGAGTCCCTGCGACTCGCAATTTGCAACTCGCAAATTGCTATGCAGTACGGTGTCTCAGACACCGACTGCAACTCGCAATGGGGTCGCAATGACCCACCTCATGAATATTCATGAGGTGGGTCGCAAATTGCGGCCCCATTGCGAGTATAGGCACTCGCAAACATGGAGGCCTGCTGTCGTCAGCAGACCTCCATGTTTGCGACCTGCTTTTCAATAAAGCAGGTTTTTTTTTTTTAAAGTGTAGCCCGTTTTCCCTAAGGGAAAACGAGCTGCACTTTAAAAAAATCCGAAACCTTTAGTTTCGGTTTTGCAGGGCAGGGAGTGGTCCCTTGGACCACTCCCTGCCCTGAAAAATTAATATCTGGTCCAGTCACAAAGGGGAAGGGGTCCCATGGGGACCCCTTCCCGTTTGCGACTGGGTTACCATCCACTTCAAGTGGATGGTAACTGCGAGTCCTTTTGCGGCCGCTTTCGCGGCCGCAAATGGAATTGCATACCAGTGCGAGTCGCTAATAGGAAGGGAACACCCCTTCCTATTAGCGAGTCTGAAATGCATTTTGCGAGTCGGATCCGACTCGCAAAATGCATTTCTGCATAGCAAACCCACGTTTGCGAGTCGCAAACGGCGATTTTCGCCGTTTGCGACTCGCAAACGGGTTGCTACATCTGGCCCTACATGTAACTAAACACTCTAAACATTAACTCCCACCCACCTCATATGACGGGACACATTTAGGACAACATTTACTAACCTGAACAGATACTAACTACTGCTAAACAAATATATTTTTTTTGTATTTTTTTTATTAATATAGAATACACAAAACCCCTAACATCAAACCCCTACCACCCACCCACAAATTAACATGTAATAATATAACTCCCCCACCCCGCAACCTATTTATCGTATCTAAACTAATAGCCTACTCTAACCTATCACTAAACCCCCTAAACCCACTAATAAACAGTATAAGGAAAGAGAAGGGAGGGCACAGAATGAGGGGTGAGGCAATGCAGGTCTTAGAGGTTTGCCCTCTGCAGAGTTTTCTATATAGATTTGGGCCTCCGGCTATTACGAGCAATGTCACGCTGGGACTGTCCATTCTCTTCAGGACCTTCTGCATGTCCCTATGTAGCTGCCTGAATGCGGCCATGTCCAAACCAGCTGCTGTGGTGGTCTGTGTCCCTGATGTTGTAGCAACTGCAGGTGTTGTGGTCAGGGGTGGTGGAATTTATGTGCAACGGGTGTTGTGGCAGTAGCTCCCGAGGTTGAGGGTGCAGTAGGTGTGGCTGAGATACTGATGCCCACTGTGCAACTGCCTTCAGTCGGGGTGGTGGCGTCACCTGTTGTGCCCGCCATGCTCCAGTGGCTTTCTCCCGATGATAGCGTCATGCCATCATTCAAAACCCAGACTCCACATCCAGGATATGCCTGTATTGCACTGCCTGCCTCTGGAACTCTCTAATCTTTGAGGCATTCATGTTGGCAGCTGGAAAAAAGAGACAGGCAAACATTAGTAACATCATTGTGTGATGCATGTACGGATGATAATCTAACACTCTACCTCAAATTGCACATGCAGTCCAAATCACAGTACATATGATAGACACAACAAGGTGTGTACCAAATCAAGTGATCTGTGCATTTATGTAGTGCAATGTGTCACAATACAAATGCAGCAAGCACTCAATATGTGCCAGGCTGACTAATCCCTATCATCTGGATCAACTTCAAGGCACACAAGACCTGTGATTTTTATATGGAAATGGCAGGATGGTATGCATTTGCTGTGTTGTTTTGGACACTTGCATGCTTGAATTAGATGTCTGTCATCTACACTGTGACCATCACACCTAGCTACATCTATTTTCTCCCCCAACCCCTGTGCCTCAGGGGGGATGGACATGCAATACATCATCTCAACCGTCAAGGACAAAAACGAAGCCTTGCCCAACTGCATATGGATTTAGTGAGTGGAACACATGTAAGGAGGCCTGCCAACTAGGAGTGAGTTAAACATTGGTCAATCATATCTACATTCATGTTTCCATATGTGGACAACCATCAACATCAGATCTCACTGACACATTTCCTAAATCACCCACATTGATGCAAGCACACGTCTGGCCTTGACCTCCATGCACGCCTATAACATAAAACGTAAGTGGCATGTAAATGGAGTACAACATTTGGGGCTAGATGCTGGGGGATAGTCACCCATACAGTCCTACATGTACATTACAATACAGGGATGCACAATTTAGTGTGGAAAACTGATGCATCACTGTCTTGTGTAAATTTGGGTATGACTTGCTGACAATATTCTGACACTGGACCACCTCCAACTCAAATGTGGGCCTACATGTGGCTACTAATCACCTTGATCACCTGCTGCTGCCTATTGCGTAGCACAAGACTCCCAAGATATGACTCTCTGCCAGTGAATGTCTAATCCTCGCATGGAACACTATGTCAACCTCCAGTCAAGTCATATATCAGATCTCGTGCCAGCTCATCATATCTTGCAATGAGTCCAACACACAAGAGTCAATCATACAACAGTTGCAATCATAACACAGGACAGACATTTTCACACTTACTGGGTACGTCTTGGTCCTCGAATCAAGCCACTTCCCCGATGGTATAGGGGGCCGGTCCACCTGTAAAACATGGAAGGGAGGTATATGGTCAATGTCTGATCACTGTACAAATGTGGGAACAACATATCACAGTGTGTGACATTTTATATGATAGAGCTGCACATCAGGCATGTAGACACTCCAACAGGCATACCACTGCAAACTTGCATTGACACTGACACTCCAGTGAGTGATAGACACACATATGCACACATGCACTGGCCCTAACAATAATGTGGTGCTAAACCTGACTACACACTTTTGTGGCAAATCCATTTCAGATGGTACTTATTTCATTATTTGTTACTGGGTGACAATTGCAATGGCACTTCCCTGGTGCACTGCAATACAAGTGACTCAGGTATTGTGGCTTGTTCATCAAGGGACAATGAGTAACTGTGTGATGGACATGTGGGTTGATTTTCAGTCAGGAATAATCGTGCTTTCAGTGGTCCATAACAGATGTGGCACTGTTGTATGTAGGTAACATATGCCCCTTTGACAGTGTCCCCTAAGCCGTATATACCCCCTATGACAACATGATGGAAGTGATCATGTGTGTGTAATGATGACAATGTAGCACTAAACATGGATTGGCCATTTTGCTGTTCCAAAACTGCGAAATATGGTATGCCAACAGTGTCTTAGCTGATCATCTTTGACAGAATGCATGGACACAGGTGAAGTCATTGCACCTGAAATGTGTCACTCAGGGCCTTATGTACCTATATCAGGTATTGTGATTCACACATTGCGAGACTTAGCAACTAGCAATTAGCAGGTTGGATGATCAGAGGTAGAACCTTCGAAATGACACTGATTGCACATCAAAAATGGGGTAGCAAATGACCTACCTTTAAAATCATGATGAGGTAGGTCTCATTATGCAAACCCCTTGGGAATGGGGGCACTCACAGGGATGCTGGCCTGCTGAGCTCAGCAGACCACCATGTCTGTGACTGCTTTCATATTGAGATATAAATAGTCGTAGAAATGCAGCAATATTTCAGCAGGGGTGAAAAGAAAGTATTTTAACAACCTATTTCATTACTAAAAGAGATTTCTGGAAGCAGTCAGTAGTCAGTTGCACAACTTCATGCTCAGAATTTTTTTTTTTGACCATGCATTCACAAAGAGGAAGGGATCCCATGGTGACCCCTCCCCTTTTGAAAATGGGTTAGCACCAAGTTGAAATGGATGGTAACTGCAATAGCTTAGTGCCGCAATAAAAGAAATAGGCGCCTGCAACTCAATGATAGGATTTGATCGCCTAATCCTAAATTCCACTACAAAACCCTGTTTTGGGATTGTGCAATCTGATAGCAGAATGGCAAATTTTGGTTGGTGCATTTGATCCAGCAGGTCCTGTTCTTAGGCCACCAGGTCTGCCCAGCGATGCTTCAGCTGGTACTTGTTCCGGGAGGTGTTGAATATTCTTTTAAGGTGGAAGAGCACCTTCGCCCAGCGCAGACGTCTTGCCTCCAGCATCATAGGAAGGAAGTGGCACACCAGCCACACAAATGCTCCAAGCTCCTCCTCACCCATGCGCCCCAGCCTAGCCCTTCCCGACATGGTACAGTACAGTATTTTGTCAATTAAATGAAAAATAAAGGAAAAGAAAGTAGAAAAAAGGAAACTTACAAACCTCAATGACAGACCGAAACTACCCCAACTAATCTTACCCACAAACAGACACCCGACAGTACAAATACAATTCAGACAACTATAAAAGACACAAAACACTTACACAGGTAAAAACTACAATTAGGATACACCAAAAGACAAAAGATAGACCACACAAGAGATAAGATACACAATCCACAAGAGAGCAAGACCAACACACAGCCACACAGTCAAGAAACATCACAGACTGCAAAATGAAAGTGAAAGTACACCCACTGTACCATGTCTGTAAGCAGGATATCCTATTACATCACTTCCTGTCCCCTTTCACCCTGTTTTCCAGCTTGCGTGTAAATTTTTTGACGCTTACGTAGTTTGCATGAATATTTTTGACGCATAAGCTACATAAGCATCAAAATCCTACTCATTACCGGAAAGCTACTATTTTTATGGATATCCGCATGCGTGGGGTGCGCTGGTGGAATTAACACTAGGGACCCAATGATGTTTAGTGTGCGTTTGCGTCATTTTTTCGATGCATTTGCGTCCAAATTTCTGACTCAAACTGTGTTTGCATAATTTTTAATTATTTAACATGCATGCAGCAGACTATATCTAGACAAAGATAGGATGGTGTGGCCTTCAGTGTGTTTTCTAGTGTTTGGCCACATGTGGTAGACCACGCTACTGTAACCCACATTTCTACTATCTATGTGCAGGATTCGCTTTTTTTTTCAAAAGCAGCACAAAGTTAGGTAATTTAAATGGAATTTGTAACTTTGAGCACATTTTGTGTCAATAAATGACGGCAAGGCTGCGCTACAAATATATAAATCATGGCCTGTGTGTTTTGTGTGTGAATTGGCTGTTACAACTATTTGTGTGCTTCTGTTGGAACAGCATGCAGTACATTAGGTGTGATGTTCATGTATGAATGTGTTACAAATGGGTATCAACATTAGATGCCAATCAATGAGGTACAATAGTCATGATATGTGTTTGTAATATGTGTCAACTCTTTTGCTGTGTGCAGTTGTTTGACTTTGGGGACAATACATTTCCCACTACAAACAATACACAGGGAAAATCGAGGATGGCTGATGGAGGCTATGTTGGATATGTTACCCTTAACAGGTCATTAATTGTTGCCTACCACTTCATGGTCAATTGTGTGTATACTACCCATAAGTCAGGCATTTTAAAATGTTTGGTAGGTACGGTGCTTGCGACACAGAGCCTCAATTCCAATCATAAAATTGTCATGTACACGTCAGTTTGACTAATGTAAATTACCTATGTTCCTCCTGTGGCAGTCGTGGACCAGCAGCCCAGGTGCATGTTTTCACATATTTTCAGAGGTGCATTGCACAAAAGTGTCCAGTTCAAGTGTGTGGGCATGTGTACCCTGTGTCAGTATTGGGCTCCATGGTGTTACGGTTTCGTGCAGATCTAGTCAGGAGTCTGTTGGGGCAACCCTTGAGTTCACAGAGTATCTTTCAAAGCAGATTTTTCCTAAAGCTGAAGATCCGCTAAATGCATACAAGGGGATAGGGCAGCTGTGGTACGGAAGATACTACAGAAGAGTGAAGACAGAGCAACCTTAATGTGGACAATTATGTAACAGATCAGTAATGGACAAACACGCAGGGTTCATCACAACATTTGTACACAGGGCAGGGCTCTGAACTTCCCACAGCAACAGGGAACATCAGTGCCTCTGTGCAGATTAATCTCACAGCTAGTCACCTCACACGCCCTATCGAAAGGTGGCTGCAGAAGTAAATCTGTGTCTGGACCCTCAGGGCACAAACATGGATTTTCCTTCAAAATATCCAAGTTTGTGTCATTTTCTGGATGCGTGAAACCACCTTGCGTCAATGAGATGCAAGGTAGGCATTCCCGTCCAAAAAGGGCTCAAACACCCATGCGCCATATTTATCCATCCGGGCAAAAATGATGCACGGCTGGGAAGCGGACCCGAAAAATGATGCAAATCCAGATTTGCGTCAAATTTTAACGCCTGGGTCAGGGCAGGTGTTAAAATGAGGCAAACCCATCACTACTTAAGGAGAACACACAGAAGAAACATTACCAACCCACAGGAGAAGATGGAGGTGATACTGATCCAGCTTGCGAGACGACGCAGAGGCCAGCAACAACTACAGCAATCACCACCACTACAGCGCGGCCCACAAAGGCAACACAGAAGGCAGGAGAGGGTCTTCAGAACCAGGACAATCCTCCTTGGCCTCAGGGACCAGGATATCATCCAGAGGTACAGACTCAACTGACAAGCCATACAGCAGCTGCTGTGCCAAATTGAGCCACAAATCACAGCTGGATTGCGGACCCCACACAACATACCACCTGCGACAAAGCTGCTAGCTGTCCTGCACATGTTGGCAAGTGGCTCATTCCAAACTATGGGTGCCCTGGTTGCTGGGGTATCACAGCCCTCATTCTCCACCTTCCTTCCGAAGGTCCGTGATGCCATCATCTTTCTCCACATCATGCTTCCCCAACACCCAGCAAAAGCAGCGGGAGAACAAACAGGGGTTATATCAAATCCATAACTTCCCGCATGTGCTTGGTGCAATTGACTGCACCCATGTGCGGCTCGTACCACCTGCAGCAACCAAGCACTTATACCGGAATCGCAAGCACACAGATTCCATTAATGTGCAGGCCTTAATGGACCTCCGGGGACTATTCATAAACATTTTGGCCAAGTATCGTGGGAGTGTCCATGATGCCTTCATTTTCCGGCACAGCAGGCTCAATGAACAATTCCAGGATGGACACTATGGAAATGACCTACTTTTGGGTAAGTCAACAAACCTAGCAACATACACACAACACACCAACCATGTAGGACACACAAGACATACACCACTACATTAACTCGTGGCCAGGTTAACACAGATGTGCAGGTAACAACACATATTCACCATGCTGCAGTACAGCACAATCAGTGCACACCACAAACACATACACCCATATGTACGTAATACACCCACAACTTGACAGGCACACCACGTGAAGGACAGGTGTAGACCACTACAAGTGCCTACTAAGTACACTTCACACACAGTACACCAAACACAGAATAGCACAGCTACGTCAATGGCATACACCATGCCCATATCATGTAAGTTTCATATAGGCACAGATCCTGCAAGTCATGTCATGCAAATCATTGCCAGAACAAACATCAATTACCAGACAACTGCTGCCTATACCAACTACATCTCATCAACACATACCTGACTTACCTGTAGCCTGCAGAGACATCTGCCTGACGCATTGGCTCACACACATAGGAATACAAGATCAATGCCCTTCACATACCATGTGCCAGATGTATGATAAGTGGTACCACACCTACTGTAGTGCCACCTCACATGCAACACTTACTGACTCACAACACCATCATGTCTGTACCAGATACAATAAATGGCCCACCATGGGGCAGAGTCACTGTCAGACAGTGCAGATCATGGATGCCATAGTGGGACCCTGTATGAGAAAATAGGACATCACTGACCTCACATGCACTGTGCCAAGGGACACATTTGCTAAGTAGCTGAGTTCCATCCCATAGCCTGCACTGTGCATGTGTTGACAGTTTAAAGGCTGATTCATGTGTTGGAAGATAGGATAGACACTGTTAGTTATGTTGATCATCAAGTAACAATGGGATACACACCCTTGGACACCTCATGGCTGCACCAAACATTAGCTGCCACTCTGGATCACCAAGGGACCTATGTAAAAGCCCACAGTGCCATTGTCATGGCCTGCACTGTATGTACAACTGACTTGAAGCCACATTGTAAATCGGCCACCCTCCCATGCTGTATGTCGTGTGGAAGGGGTGTGCAAAGTGTGTTGCTGCAGGTCTGTCACCACAAGATACATAGCATGATGATGCTGACTCAGATGTAGGTGTCACCTAAAACCTGAGGCAGTGCCAACAACAAACACCCCCCCAGGGGTGCTGTTTGCAGGTTGCAATAAGGAAGTAGACTGTGCTTTGAACTCAGATGAGTGTGCCACCAATGCATGCTGCATACTGCTGCACAAACAGAAAGAGCCAATTGGCCATCAAAACAGCAGATGTATAGGGTAGTGTCTCTTCCTACAGAGGTACATCCACCTCCACAAGGCAGCTAGACAAGTACCCTGGTGTAAGGTAGGTAGTGTAGGTGGACGGCTGCAAATGAGCAACTGGGGCAGGGGACAACAAAGGGTTGCCTAGTAACATGTTACACATGGGGCATTCTTGCATAGTCTAAATGTTGCAGGACAGTGCTGCCAATTTTGGAGACCTGTTGTGCATTGTCACTTATCAATTTCAAAGGCCCATAGGCCCTGATTTATACTTTTTGGGGCAAAACTGCACTAACGCAGTTTTTCACCAAAATCTTTAGCACCGGCTTGCACCATTTCTGTGCACCAGCCGGGCACCATATTTATGGAATGGTGCAAGCCAGTGCAAAGTGTAGACTAGTGTAAAAAAAAAAAAAATGTTAGTCGGGTGGGGCTGGCGGTATGGAAAAAGGGGGTTTTGCACCAAAAAATGACGTTAGGCAGGTTAGAGTAAACAAAAATGACTCCAACATGCCTAGAGTAATTTTCTGATGCAAAACCATCCATACCACATGACTCCTGTCTTAGAAAAGACAGGAGTTATGCCCACCACCCCAATGGCCAGCACAGGGGATCAGGGTCCCCTGGGCATGGCCATTGCACCCTGTTTCATATTTGGGGGCCCATTTCAGGGCCCCCTTTGGCACTTCAAAAAATAAAATGAAATACTTACCTGTACTTACCTGGGATGGGATCCCTCATCCTCCGCTGTCCCTCTGGTGTGGGTGGGGTTGTCCCTGGGGACTGGGTGGGCACCTGTAGGCTTCAACCATGGAAATAGGCCCACAGGTCCCCTAATGCCAGCCCTGACCCAGGCGTTAAAAAATTAGGCAAAGCAAGCTTTGCACCATTGTTTGACCCCTCCTCCCTCCCATGCTCAATTTTTGCACGGGAGTATAAATATGGCATTAAGGCGTAGAGTCATTTTTTTGCACTGGAACGTCTACCTTGCATCTCATTAAGGCAAGGTAGGTTTCCAAGTACAAAAAATGACTTTAACTCCATAACTTTGGAGCTAGATGGGTCTAGCGCCAAAGTATGAATATGGAGTTAGTTTTGCACCGAATTAGAGTTAAACAATGACGCTAATTTGGTGCAAACAGAGTATAAATATGCCCCTAAGTGTCACACTTCATCTGCAATGACACATGTCAAAATGGATGGGATGTCCAGACTCTGTAGTGCTACCATGTTGCCACCGCATCTGACCCCATTGTGTTGTGAGGATGTGTCATGTCCCCTCTAGGGATAGCACACTGATACAAAGGTGCACTACACAACGCATGGTACATACATTATGACCATCAGTTTGGAATCCAAATCATATGTCCCAGGTCCTTGAGCCATACACAAGATTGTCATGTCCAACAACCCAGTGCTGAGGAGACATTACAAAAGGCTAGGAGCTCACAGCGTACCACAAACACATATGAGTCACAATCAACTCAAAATATCAACTGTCAAGCTACATGACAAGCCTGTTGCAAGCCCTAACAACAACTTACTCCTTTAATCTTTTGCAGCAGATCAGGGTTATTGCATACAGCCATGGATAATGACCCCATTTCCCAACCCAGGCACAGCAGCAGAGCGTGCATATAGTGAGAGACATCGGAGGACACTTACTATTGTGGAGAGGACATTTGGAATCCTGAAGTCAAGATTCAGGCCCCTGGACATCACAGGAGGCAGCCTCCTATATGCCCCACACATCATCTGCAAGACCATAATGATATGTACTATCCTGCACAACATATGTGTGTGGATGAATGTCCCCTTAAATGAGCAGGTTGATGACCTGCTTGAGGAGGAGGAGGAGTGTGGTGGAGAAGAAAATGAGGGGGAACAGCACAACACAGCTGCTGGGATACCCTGTAGACTGCACATCGTTGAGAACTTCTTCATTTAATAATTACGTAACTCACCTTGTACACTTGTACATTTTGTCAATAAACACCTCACTTATTCACACAATCCGGCTTTGGTTGCTTCAATCTCCACAACGTATACCTCAGGATTGTGAGTCTAACCTCGGGGACCATGTTACAAACACTAATCTGTAGAGTACTGTAGCAACATCACATGTGATGCGTAAGATTGAACTGCTATCATCACACACATCACAAATAGCCTCATCACTTGAATGTGACAGTTGAAGGACACAATCTACGGACCACAACATATTAATTACATCCACGTTGCCAACTTGTACAACAATAACTCATTACACATAACTACAACATGTCCCTATAGGAGATAAACAAGGGCCCCACACATGAGGCAGTGGATGTCAAAATATGGTGAGACTGTAATGTTTGAACAGACCACTGACAGAACTCAGAGTGAGAGTTGCAATGGCTGCATGGAGCATATGTGACAAGGGGAAATATCATTGGGGACAATGGTCATCATGATTAGTCCAGGAATGACAAGCAATGGAAGAGGTTGGGCCTGCGCAGTACATCCATGAAAATCAGTCCTGTCACTGCCATGGGGACCAATCCTGACACAGGGTACACATGGCCTTACACTTTGCATGGACACATCTGTGGAATGCACATCAGAAAGGATGAGAAAATATGCAGCTAGGGCTGCAGGTCCACCACACAAAAACAAGAACCATTGCTAAATGTAATGAGTTTAATCTGGCTTTTGTGTTCAAAACATGAGATGGGTGGAATGTAGGCAGAATGTGTCAATCGCACTATGTACCAAATATGTACACATTTTAGACAAATGTGTAGTCCACAAACAAGTTACCATAAACTCAAGATCAACATAAGGAGACAGTTGTCAGGTAACATTTCCTAGATAGCATTCATTAGCCATCATCAACAACGCTCGAGCTGTGCATGTCATCTAAAATGTTATGCTCTGTAACACAACTACACACATTGCATAATCAAACACAATTCACAATCACATACCATAATTGTTGCATAGTACTGACTGGCATACATATGTGGATACACTGTTGTCACACATGCATACACGTGCATGACGTGAAAACACTTGCATGCTGTCGATTCTGTATCACGCACATCGGTGTAACAGACCAATCACACACAAATCACATTGTTGCATGGACTACCACATAGGGACATACACAAAATGCCACACTGCAGACCAGCCCTTTCCATTTGTATGTTGATACAGGGTGCATCCATAGACAATGGAACAAAACCACGCAATCAGGAATAGAGTCAAAAAGATTTGAAAACATCCGCAAACGCAAAGTATATGACCCATGGTCCCTTAGCGTGAATTCCACTATCACACTAATCTCAATGCTGAATTTCTGTTAATTCGACACATAAAGGTAATGTGTCAAAATAAAAGACGTAAATAGGTCATGTGTCTGAAATACTCATGCAAATATCACATGCGTCAATTAAATACACGCATAACAGAAAAAGTGACGCACAGGGACAGGAAGTGATGTAGTAGGAAATCCTGTTTACTGGCACGGTACGGTGGGTGTACTTTCACTTTCTCTTTACAATCTGTGCCTCTTTTAACTGTTTGGTTGTGTCCTGGAGTGGGTGGTATCTTCTTGCTTTGTATTGTATCTTGTGGTGTCCCTGTAAATTTGTGTGTTTTTTGTATCTATCATTGTACTCGTACTGTAGGGTGTCTGTCCAGGATAGTTGTTAAGTTGGGTTAGTTGGGATTATTTGTTTGAGCCTTAAGTTTCCTTTATTTTCATTTTGTTTATATTCATTATTGTTGTCAACCTATACCTGATAACTATGTCTGGTAGGGGGAGGTTGACAAAGATGGGGGAGGAGGAGTTGGGAGGCTTTGTGTGGCTGCTAGCTCACTACCTGCCACTAATGTTGGAGATGGAGGGCCGTGTGATCCAGGGCTACCGGAAGGACGCGAGGCAGCTGCGGTGGGGCAAGGTACTCCATCACCTGAAGAGGGTGTTCCGCAGCAGCCACAGCGAGCACCAGCTGAAGCATTGCTGGGCAGATCCGGTGGCCAGAGAGCAGGATCTGCTTGACCATCTTGGTGTGGTGATCGGTGGCCCTGTTCCATCCCATAGTATGCCAGTGGTGAGTCTCCCATTGGCATACTATTTACTGTTCACCGCTCTTGAATAACAGTAGCAGATGTGTTGGCGTGCTGCATGCAATGCTTGTGGACAGGTTGCATGCAACCAGAATGAAGTGTAACCGCACCAGTCTAGACATGGAGTTCACATGTCCTACCATTTTACCAATGCACGTGAGATGTTTGGTGAGTCAGGCACAACCATCACTAAGGCACACATTTCAGGGGCCAGGGCAACACCTGTGCCCCAGCATAGCGTCATGTATGATAAAACAAGACACCGCAAGCATACCATATTTAACTGGATTGTGACAACAAAGTAGGGCAATCCAGGTATAGCGCTACATTGTCATCATTTCACACACATGATCCCTGCCATTATGTTAACAAAAGGGGCATACCCGCCTTAGGGGGTACTGGCAATGGGGCATTTGATACCATCAGACAACTTTGCCGCATCAGTCAGGGATTACTCAAAGCATGATCATTGCAGACTAAAAATTGAGCCGCATGTCCATCACAAAGTGCCTCTGTGTGCCTTGCAGGACAAGCCAGAATACCTGAGTCAGTTGTCTTGCAGAGCACCACGGTAGAGTCATGTATTTGTCACCCAACTCCGCTTCATACCATGGAGTTCCATCTATTATAGATTGTCCACATATGGTTGTTGCAGGGTGTAGCACTACATGAGTCTCAAGTCCAGTGTAAGCGTGCAGATGCGTGGCTCTCACTCACCTGAGTGTCAATATCATTGTGAGTTTGCAGTGGTGTGTCTGTTGCATTGTTTTCAACCACAATAACTAGCTCACTCCTCTAAAATAGTACACACTGTAATATGTTGTCCACTAGTATTGACAGTGATATGACACTAAGCATGGTTTTCCATCCATATCTC
Organism: Pleurodeles waltl; assembly: GCF_031143425.1. Lineage (NCBI taxonomy): Eukaryota > Metazoa > Chordata > Amphibia > Caudata > Salamandridae > Pleurodeles > Pleurodeles waltl. The sequence continues at coordinate 332,507,949 of NC_090447.1, forward strand.
ACATGTGGACCTGCCCCCTACACCATCGGTGAAGTGGCAAGATTTGAGGACCCAGATGTGTCCAGTAAGTGTGATAATGTCTGTCCTGTGTAGTGACTGAGGCTTTTGTGTGAATGAGTCATGTGTGTTGCACATAATGTTAGAAGTGATGAGCTGTCAAATGATCAGATATCAAAGTAGGCTGGATGGTGACATTGTGTCCCATTTAAGGGTTCCCCATGCATGAGCAGATAGTCACATCTTGTGAGGCTTATGGTGCTCAATGGGCAGCATCCTGTAAACAAGGTGATGACAAGCCACATGTAGGCCCATATTGTATTGTATTGCATTGTAATAGTATTTATATAGCACTTACTACCCCTGACAAGGCGTCAAAGCGCTTTTCGGCGAGTAGCACGCTACTCCGGAACCCAACAAGAATTAGTGATGGATTAGTATCGGGAAATATGAGTACAGTTTTAGTATTATTATGAGTTAATTTGAGCCGCGGATATGAGAGTTTGTTAGTTAGATTTACTGGAGTAATGAAGGGGTGGAGGAGGAAAGAAATCCAGAAGTGTTAATTGGGAGTATATGGTAATAGGATTTAGGCTTGGGATGAGTAAAGGGGGATGGAGGAGGGAAGAGTCTGTAGAAGGGTTAGGGAGATCATTTTAGCAGGGTGAGATGAATGAGGGTGAATTTGGGAGGTTATGATAGTAGAGTGAGGTTTGGTGAGTTAGATGTGGAAGTGGAGGGAAGAGCTTAGGCAGAGTTATCTAGGAGATAAAAGTAGTAGAATGGATTTGGGATGAGTCAGAGTGGGAATGGAGGATAGATTGATAGAGACATGACATATGATGATGGGTAGATAAGTGTGATAAGATGAGAGCAGGGATTCATAGATATCTAGTATAACAACCCACCCAGGGGCCATGCAATGACCCACGAACATGCCAAGCACAGAACAACATACACACATATATATATATATATATATATATATATATATATATATATATATATATATATATATATATATACACACACACACACATACATACACACATGAATACACACACATAAAAAATAGTTATCAACATAGGAATATGCAGTCCATAGTTGTCTGAATATAATGGTTATGAAGGAAAGAGACAATTCTTGAGTAATTTTCTGAAGACAAGAAAGTTATCTGTTGCTCTTATAGTTGGGGGTAATGAATTCCATAGTTTGGCTGCTCGAACGGAGAAGGATGTACCACCTATAGTCTTTTTCTTGTATGTTGGTGTTCTAAGGGAGGGTGCCAATCTTGAGCGGAGGTTTGTTTGGTGGATGTATTTGGTTATTTTGGGCCATATGTAGCAAAGTTTTGCGAGTCGCAAATGGCCCGATTCGCTATTTGCGACAATGCAAAATCGGAAATGGGATTCAAAAACCCCATTTCTGACTTTTAAAAAGCGATGCGAGCCGTTTGCGACTCGCAAAAATTGCGACCCCATTTTGCGACCCGCAAATAGCAAGTCGCAATTTGCGAGTCGCAAAGCTTATGCAATTGCAACTCGCAAATTGCGACTAGTCGCAAAAAGCCCAGTTTGCATGTCCCATTTACCACTAACTCAGAGCAGGTGGTAACCATAACAAAAGCATAAAAGGAGACCCAGAAAGCATCTGGGTTACTCAAGATGGCGGAGATATACCTGATAGCAGTGAGGAGGAGAGTCCACGCCGCGCAGCAGAGGAGGAGGAGGGGCCACAGACAGGAGAAGATATATAGAACAAGGCAGACTCTTTTTCAGCAAACTGAGGATGAGATATACGATAAATATCACCTTAGCAGCGCAGCCATACTAGAATTAATTGATTTACTGAAACCACAGCTAGAACACCAGACTCTGCGTGGCTGCGCCATCCCTACGCATGTGCAAGTGCTATGCTCACTGCACCTCTTGGCCTCAGGGAGCTATCAGGGGGTCATTGCTGTGGCAGGTGGGGTATCCCAAAGTGCAGTGTCAAGGTTCCTCAGGGCATTCCTAGATGCCTTAGTCACACACATGGCACGCTTCATATACCTACCAAGGAATGAGGCAGAAATAAACAGCACCAAGCTGGACTTTTACAGGATTGCAAACTTTCCCCATGTCATAGGATGTGTAGATGGGACACATATTCAAATATGCCCCCCTGCAAACCTGGAACATATTTTCCGCAACAGAAAGTGTACCCACTCACTGAATATTCAGGTTGTTTGTGACGCCCATTATGTCCTCACTGACATTGTAGCTAAGTTTCCAGGCAGTACCCATGACTCATACATTTTTAGGCATAGTGGGATACATCAACGCCTGGAACGTGGGGAATTTGGAGACGGATACCTCCTAGGTAGAGCTACAGACACCTTGCAGACATACACACAGGTCACTGTGCACACCAATCAGGACTTCCTAACAGTGTACTTTTTGTGCCCAACAGGTGACAGTGCATATGCTCTAAGGCCATGGATTATGACTCCGTTTTTAACACCCAGCAATAAATGTGAGAGGCGATACAACAATCCACATAAGAGAACCAGGAACATCATAGAGCGCACCTTTGGACTCCTGAAAGCAAGATTCCGATGCCTCCACCGCAGTGGAGGTGCCCTCCAGTATACCCCCATTACAGCATTCAAAATTGTGGTCGCATGCGCCATCCTCCACAACATAGCCACCCGACGTGGGCTACCTCTCACCCCTGCAGACCCAGATCCTGATGATGAAGAGCAAGAACAACCACATCGCCATCATGGGAATCGGAGTATAGCTAATCAAGGCAGACTGAGACGGGAACACATCGCAAACCAATACTTTGAAAGGTACGTGTCAACTCCAACCATACTCACCTATTGACCAAAAACACCATTTGTTAAGTGGAACAAATAAACTATTTAATTAGTGCAGAAATTGAACTATATACAAGTAATGAATGTCCATGGGCATGAAAATGCAAACCAGGCATGTGGCACATTGACGTCATGTGCCACTTCAACAGGACCAGGGTAATCTCTATGACCTCCTGCCCCTCCTGTCAGCCTGGCTGGTCCCTGGTGCTTCTGCTGTGCTCTGCCTGGTACTCCTGAGCACCCTACTGTCAGTGGCAGAGACACTGCTCACTGTAGAGCCCTCCTCACTGTCCTGGGGTGTTTCCCCTGTGCCCCTAGACAGATGCCGTGCCTCCATCAAGTCAATGACGTGGGTGAGACGTCCCAGGCCCCTAGCCACATCCCCAGCGAAATGGCCCATTTCCACCTGCAGCCCAACTGTCCTCCTCGACAGGCCTGTGGTGTTCATAGCCAGCCTGCCGATGGATGTGGCCATCCTGTCTAGTCTGTGCAGGAGATGACGGTCCCTGCGCCGCCCACCCTCGGCCTGGGCCAGTAGTCCTCCCGCCAGTTCCCTCATGGCTAGGGCAAGGTCCCCAGTGTTCGTGCATATCATGTCCATCCTGGAGTTCAGTTGCTGCATGCTGGCCTCGTTAGTGCGCACGAAGCGGTGCAGCACACCACTAATCCTCCCTAAAATTCTATTTTGTAGGCGCTGACCATGCAGCAGCTGTGCCTCACTGGTGCTGGGAGGTTGTTGGCCGGACTGCAGCCCTGATGTCCTGGACCTGGGTCACCTGCGCAGCGGTGGCTGCCCTGTGTGTTCCACTGTCTCACTCCTGCCTGTTGCTGGCGCAGCCTCTTGGGACACAGTTGAAGCAGGTGTGGATACTGCAGGGATGATGTTGGCCGTGCAGGTGGGAGTGCTGGCGGGTCCTGAGGTGTCCTCATGGGGCTGGCTGATTTGAGTAGTGGTGGTGTCTTGTGGGAGACCTGTGGGACATGGGGAACAGACTGTCAGTGTCTACTATCTGTTGCACACTTCCTAATAAACATTTGCCTATGAACTGCCTACTTGACTACATTTCCCATAATGCATCATTCTGGTGTTTGCTACCCTGAAATGGAGCTATCTTGGTTGAGCATGCCCCTGTGTACATGGTGGGTGGGGGTATGGCATTGATAGGGGTACAGGCATGTCACATGGTACTCACCGGTTGATGTGCTGGGCTCTGAGGTGTCCAGGTCCCCAAATCCGGATACTGCCTCCTGCTCCAGGGTTTCCTCCACCCTTTCTTCCAGGGGTGTGGGTGGTGGCACTGACGATGGTCCCCCTCCTGTGCCTCTCATCTCCCGGAGCCTTTCAGCCACCCTCTCCTTGTCCGGGAGCGGAGGTCATACCACCTTTTTTTGATGTCATCAATGCTCCTGTGGCTCGCCCCCAGGGAATTTATTTTGTCCTGGATGTCCTGCCACAGCTGTTTCTTGGTGGCTTCAGGCACATTTAGGGCTGGCTTGCCAAATAATTTGTCATAGTGCTGACAGCATTCGTCTGTCAGCACCTCCAGCTCCCTCTCTGAGAACTTCAGCTTTCTCTTCCTTGGAGTTCCTTCCATGGCAGCTGCTGTTTCTCCTGTGTGCAGTTCAGCAGTTATAAAAGGGTGTGGTCCTCCCTCCTCCCAGGTGTATTAGTAAACTTCCTGGCTGTGATGTCATCATCATGTGCCAGGAAGTGTTTCCAGAGTGTTCTGGAGTGGTTTCTGGAGAGTTCTGCAGCACCTGTAATCAATTTACATGCAACTCGCAATTTGCGACACCCACTCGCAAATTGCGAGTTCGTTTTTTGCACGGTCGCAAAAAGCGACCTCGCAATCGGCGGACTCGCACACTGCGTTGCGACTCCGGGTGCGAGTCGCTATTTCGGCACTGTTGTGTTGCCTGCATTTCGATTTGCGACTCGCATTTTGCGAGTCGCAATTTTTTTTTCCCTACATCTGCCCCTTTGTTTCTGATAAAAAGCGGTCCTGTTCCATGTATAGCTTTGTGAGTGATACAAAGCAGCTTGAAAGTGCATCTTCTGGCAACAGGTAACCAGTGCAGTGCTCTCAAGGCAGGGGAGATGTGGGATTGCGGCTTTACATGTAATAGTAGCCTGGCTGAGGAGTTCTGAATATGTTGTAGATTTTTTTACATGTAATAGATAGAGATGATCCATGGTAGAGGACATTGGCACAATCCAGTTTTTATAGTACAAGCGAGATAGTAGCTTGCACCTTGTGCGGAAATCCGAGGTGGGGGAAGATGCGTCGTAGAGTCTTCAAGGTGATAAAGCTTGTTTGTGCTAATTTGTCCACTTGGGCATTCATAGTTAACTTGGAGTCCATGGTGATTCCAAGGTTTTTAACTTCCTTGGATAATTGAGGAGGTGGTCCGAGATCGTCAGGCCAGACACACAGAGGGTCATAACTTTTCCAGTCACCACATATGAGTATTTCTGTTTTGGAGGTATTTAGTTTGAGATGGCTCCAGGTCATCCACTGATCAACGGCTCTGAGGCAACTGAAGATTTCTGAGTTTTCAATGTTTTTTGGGGCATTCTAGTTTAAGTAGTATTTGTGTGTCATCTGCATAGTTGTAGCATGTGAGATAAAAATCATTAATCAGTTCTGGTAATGATATCATGTAGATGTTGAAAAGCAAAGGTGAGATGATTGATCCTTGGGGGACTGCTGCTTATGTGAGGTAGGGTTTGGACAAGAAGGGGGGCGAGTAGATGATAGTAGATCTTTTTTGAAGATCGGAAGTAATCCAGTCGAGAGAAGTCCCTTGTATGCCAGCTTCATGGAGTCTTTGAATTAGGGTGTCATGGTCAACTGAATCAAAGGCAGCCGAGAGGTCCAAGAGAAGTAGTGCAGCAACTCCATTGTGGTCGACTGTGTTTTTAAGATCATCCCAGATTGCTATGAGTGCCCATTCAGTGCCTCTTCCTGGGCGGAATCCAGTTTGGAAGTCTGAAAGTACAGAATTGTCTTCAATGAATTGTGACATCTAGGCGAATGCTGCTCTTTGTATCAGTTTGCCCAGGAAAGGTCCATTTGTGATTGGTCTGTAGTTGTTGGGGTCCTGCGGGTCTAGATTTGTTTTCTTTAATAACGGTCGCATGTATGCCTTTTTCAGGTCTACAGGAAAAGTTCCTGTAGTTAAAGAGTTGTTGATGATTCTTCTTCCAGGTGTGGCAGCAGAAGTTGATAAAAGAATGTTCTTGAAGATTTGTGGTGGACACCTTGGGATATTTGTTGGAAGGACTGTAGAGGCTGGATTGGTTTATTCTTAGACGGTATTTTAGGAAAGGGGTTGGTGCTAATGATATTCTTCTGTTTTAAATAGGAGTCCAATGTGTCTGCCTTGGTTGTGTAGTGAGTTGCCAATTTGTTTGTGAAATCTTGAGTAGTGGGATGACTTCCTTCCATGCATGTAGGTTTTTGAAATTCATTGAGAATTTAAAAAAATTCCTTGGTTGTAGATTTAGCATTTTGAATTCTGTCTGAGTAGTACCTTTTTTTAGCTTTTTTGATTGATGATTTGTATATTCTGTTAAGTTTGTGTAGCTGCACTTTGTCTTGACTGTTGTTTGTTTTGAGCCAGGTGCGCTGCAACTTTCTGATTTGTTGCTTTATCTTTTTAAGTTCTGTGTTTCTCCAAGGTGTTGGTTTTCTTTTGTAGTGTTTAGTTTGTCTGAGTGGTATTAGGATATCAAAAGCTCCCTGTAGCCACTCATAAAGTTTTGGAACAGAATTAATTGTATCTAGATCTGTGTTGGTTGTTAGTTGTGTTTCTAAGTCATCCAAAATTTAGTTTGCTCCATGGTCAATAGGTGCATGTATATAAGTAGTTGTGGGGTGTGTTGATTTGTGGATTTTTATGTCGGAAAGTTATCAAATGGTGATCTGAACATGTGATTGGTGTGATGCTATGAACGGTAACTAGTTCAGGCTGAGCAAAAATGGCATCTAGGATGTGTCCAGCTATGTGTGGGGTATTGTGTACAATCTGATGTAGGTTCAATGCGACTAGGCCAGTGGTGATAGCTTTTGGATGGGGCATATTGGGTTTGTCAAACCAAATGTTTAGATCCCCAAAAAAGCATAGGTTAGAGCATAGTTTAATAAGGTTTGAGCATGTATCTAGAAAAGCATCTGGGAATGTGGAGTTGTTAGGTGGAGGTTTGTAAAGGAGGAGAAAGTTACAGGAGCAAGTTGGAGTAGGGTGGCATCTGGTGAGGAGGGCTTCACAACCTTGTATGGAAATGTTGTCTGTTTTACTGAGGTTTATTGCCTGTTTGAATATAATAGCTAGTCCACCTCCTCTCTTGCTTATACGGTTTTGTGTGATGGTTTGACAGCCCGGAGAAAGGGCTTCGTGCAACACTGGGGCCATGTCATCTCCCAACCAAGATTCCGTTATGAATAGTAAGTCAGGTTGTGTGTCTGTGAGCAGGTCGTAGATGTGGTGTTTGTATTTTTAGAGTGATCGTGCATTTATGAGCTGGCAGTTTAGAAAAGGTGTGTTAGTGGTGGTGTTATTTTGTTTAGGAGAAGGGTAAGTAGTATAATATGAGCTTGAAGCAGGAGTGTTGTTATTTGTGATAACTGTGTGAGGCTCACAATAGTCTTTCTTTTCAATATAGTGTTTCTCTTCCTGCAGGTTAAGGAGGCATTTTGCTAAGTCTGTGTGTGTGGGTGGTGGAATTGGTGGCTAAGAGAGACATGAAGAGTTAGTGTTTTTTGAAAAGTAGTCTTATTATGTAATAGACAAGGGGATGCAAGGTTATTAAGAGTGGCATGTTGTTTATTTTGTTTGCGTCTGTGTAGTGTGGATGGAGTATGGGTTAGGGGTGGTGGAGGAGCATGTGGATCATGATGTAAGGCTCTAAATTGTGCAATGGAGGAGAGACGAGTGAATGAAAGTCGCTGGGTTGGGGTGCTTGTGGTAGGTGTTTGTGAAGAGTGAGAAAGTAGGGGTAAAGATGGGACGGATTTGTGTTCTTTGTGTAGTCCTGAGGGTGGAAGTGGGTGTGACGATAAGTGTAATAAAAGTTTGTGTTGATTTGATGTGCTGATGTGTGTGGTCTGTATTGTTTTTGTGGAATAGTGAGAGGGGATATTGATGTAGTTGCTTTTGGTGAGGGATTTGTATGTGAGTTAGTGCTGGTGAGTGGAATTAGAGTGTTGATGTGTTTTGGAGATAAATGTACGAGGTGTGTAAGAGGGGATGGATGTGTGTCAGGGGAGTCAGTGTTAGTTGTGATGACTGGAAGAGGTAATACGTGTGGTGGAGTGAAGTGTGGGGATTGTGTGGTTGTGGGTAATTGGTGAAGAGAGGGGAAGGGTGTTTGTATACGGTGTGTTGGAAGGCTGGGTTTGGGCATTGTTATGATGAAAGGTGGTCTGTGTGGAGCAAACAGAGGATAGTATTGTTGGTTATTATGAACAGGGAGTGTGTATCTGGAAGGCTGAGAGAAATGTATAGTGTGGTTTAGTGTTGTGTGGGTGATGGCAGGTTGTGTTAGTAGGAGTGGACAGAGTAGTGTTTGTTGTGAGAATGAAGGTGTTTGACTGTTGTAGTTGTGGAGAATATGTGTATATGTGTTGTATAATGGGTATTGTGTTCAGTGATGGGACATTGCAATCTGTCTGCGGTCAGTTTGTGATGCATGAGTTGGATGTCTTTGCAGATAATGTGTTTGCCTGTTGATGGATGTGTAGGGACTGTATTCATTCCTGGTCAATGGAGAATTGGGCAGCATTTCTGGCACTAGTCCCTAGACCCTACCAGTCCTGAACAGGCCCAAACAGGCAACTGCCCTTGTCCTCTCCACCCTTTGCCTCGACGCCCGGGCTGAGACGCCTTGAGTCCTAGGCTTAAATCGCCCTACTGGCCAATAGGAACCTGGTCCTAACCCTAACTAATCCGATTTGTAACCCTGATTCAAACAACTAATGGGTGACCCAACCCTAATCACCATTCATACCTCTAATCCTGACCACCAATCACAGGCCCAGCCCTAGAACCAGCATCCAATCAGATTTCCAGCCCTATCCACCAATCACAGCCCTAGAACCAACAGCCAATCAGAATCTCAGCCCTATCCACCAGTCACAGCCCTAGAACCAACAGCCAAACAGAATACCAGCCCTTTCCACCAATCACAGCCCTAGAACCAACAGCCAATCAGAATCTCAGCCCTATCCACCAATCAAAGCCCTAGAACCAACAGCCAAACAGAATCACATCCCTAGCCACCAATCACAGCCCTAGAACCAACAGCCAATTGGAATCTCAACCCTATCCACCAATCACAGCCCTAGAACCAACAGCCAATAAGAATCTCAGCCCTATCCACCAATTACAACTCTAAAACCAACAGCCAATCAGAATCTCAGCCCTATCCACCAATCACAGCCCTAGAACCAACATCCAATCAGAATCTCAGCCCTATCCACCAATCACAGCCCTAGAACCAACAGCCAAACAGAATCTCAGCCCTATCCACTAATCCCAGCCCCAGCCCTGGAACCAGCAACCAATAGAAAGACCAGCTCCCAACAACCTATCATAACAACATAAGCAACAACCAATAGGAACTTATATAAGGAGCAAGTTAACTGAAGTCCAGTCTCTGTGGCCAGGGAGGAGGCAGCTGCTGCTCTATTCAGAATCTCCTTGGATACAGACAGGCTGAATCCACACTTCTAAGCTAGCAGAGTCTACATTCCAGGTAAGGGAGAGATTGTTTAAAAACAAACACTGGAATACTGCTTGTCGCGCGCTCTGAAATGTGGCTTTTTAAAGCAAAAAACACAGGGGGGGCAGACAGTTTCTAAACACAATTTAAATCACAGAAACAGATTAAACAGTCTCCTAAAACACACTCTGAAAGATGTATGTAGCCTTTTTACTTTGAAAAGAGGAGGGGGGTTATGAAGTCATGTGCCACAAACTAGACAAGGTAATTCATACAGTCACGGCAAAAATAAATAAAAAAAACACCACTTTAAAGGGTCAAGCTGTCTGAAACACAGAGAGTAAAACAGGCACAGGTAGCTGAAAAAAACACTTTTGAACAAACAATACTATTTACTCAGAAAAGTATGGGGGCTCCTTACCTAGGTCTTTTAGCAATCCTTGAACACTGGCCTGTATTAGGACATAGGGAAAGATGCTGAGGCTCACAAAATGGAGGTGCCTAAAAAGTTCACCGCTGTGAGAATATTGGCACTGGGACACCCTATCATTCTCACAACACAGTGATGCACCATTTTGAACACAATTTGGTGCATCCCTGTATTGTAATGTACATGTAGGTCTGGATGGGCAATTGCACCCCAGCAAGGTGCCCCGTATTTTGTACTCCATTTACGTGACACTTATATGGAATGTAGTAGGCGTGCATGCAGGTCAAGGCCAGATGTGTGCTGGCATGGATATGGGTGTGTAAGGAATAGTACTGGCAGATCAGGTGTAGATGACCTGGACAGTTGAGATGATGAATTGCATGGCTATCCTCCCTGAGGCACAGGGGGAGAGGAACAACATATTTGTAGGTAGATGTGATGCTCACAGTGTAGGTGACAGTCATTTTGATCAGGCTTGCATGTGTACCTGTCAACACTGACCTCTTATGGTTACCAACTGCATCCCATACTGTCATAATGTGGGCATGATTCCTGTCTTTTATAAGACAGGAGTCATGTGTTATGGATGGTTGTGCATCAGGAAATTACGCTAGGCTGGTTAGCAGCATTTTTTGCCTCTAACCAGCCTAGCGTCAACCACCATCTCCTCTACTGCCTCCCCCACCTGGCTAGCTTCTTTTATTTTGATGCTAGCCCAAGCTTAGCCCCAGATTGTGCCCTTCCTTAAATATGGCGCCCAACTGGTGCTGTAGAATGGCACAAGCCGGCGCTAAAAGTTTTGATCCACAACTGTGTTAGCACAGTTTTGCATCAAAAAGTATAAATATGCCCCAAAGGGTTCTTGTGAAGTGCACAGGTCTCCGTTTCAGGTCAGCCTCAGCTCCAGACTATCATTGGGAGATAATCAGCCCTTTTGTGTGGACTCTAGACACTAGCTCACTGAGGTATAAGTGTGAGCCCTTCCCAAACCCCACCTCAGGAAGACCCATCAGTATGCAGATGCATGCAGCTGAGTAGTCTGTGATGTGGGTGTCTGAAGGGAATGCACAAGTGTAGCTGTCACCTAACCCATGCCAGAGATATATTGGAGATAGGCTTGGGGGCACCCAGGGCAGGGAGTGCAAAGAAATGCATACTTTCTAAAAGTACAAACATTCAACCCCAGTTACAGAGATCTGGGTTTAATCCATTGTTTCTTCCTTATGGTAACAATAAACTGCCTGGCGAAAACCTTACTGGACCAGAAAAAAAGCATCCCAGAACTGGTTTTAGATCATCACCCCATATCAGCCAGGCTAGCTTCAATCCAGTGATGCAGGGGCATAGGTCCCACAACGTAGCATACCATTCCCACTTAGGGTGATAAATGCAAACAGAACAGATGATGGATGAAATACTCAACAATGAAACATTCACAAACAGTCACAGAGATCTGAAATTAATCTATCAATTTTGTTGCCCACCATGTCACCCCAGTTTGGACCCACCAATATGCAAATCAGTCTTCACCCTGTTCCCCATGGGAACTGCCCAGCCTGAACTGGAAGGCCAGGTCCTCCCTAAATCAGAAACAAGCACCCTGGGACCAGTTTTGTTGTATCACCCCTCATCAGCCAGACTAGCTTAAACCCAGTGGCACAATAGGCATGGGACGCACGTCTGGGCATACCATTCCCACTTAGGGTGACAAATGCAAAAAAGAACAGATTATGGATGGAATGCTGAACAAGGCAAACATTCACCCCCAGAGATCTGGCTTTAATCCATATTTTTTTTGCCCACACACAACCCCTGTTTGGACAAAACAATATGCAAAACGGTCTTGACTCTGTTACCCATGGGAACAGTCCAGCTTATAATGCCAGGCCAGGTCCTCCCTGGACTGAAAACAAGCATCCTGAGAACAGTTTTGGGGTATCGCCCCCCCCCTTCACACCCAGCCGCAGAGAACTGGGTTTATTCCATCATTTTTTGCCCACCAGGCCCCCCCAAGTTTGGATCCAGCCATATGCAAATCAGTCTTGACCCTGTACCGATTGGGAACAGTCCAGCCCAAACTGCGAAGTCCGGTTCTCTCTGAACTGGAAACAAGCATTCTTGGACCGGTTTCGAGTTATCACTCCTCTTCAGCCAGTCAAGCTTGAATCCAGTGGTGCAGTGAGCACAGGACCCATGTCTGGGCATATCCTTCCCACTTACGATGACAAATACAAAAAGAACAGGTGATGGACAAAATGATAAACAATGCAAACATTCACCCCCAGTCACAGAGATCTGGATTCAATCCATTTGTTTTTTGTCCTTGACCCTGTTCTCCATGGGAACAGTGCAGCCCGAAATGCCTGGCCAGGTCCTCCCTTGACCAGAAACAGGCATTCTGGGATCCACTTCTGGGTATCACCCCTCATCAGCCAGGCTAGCTTGAATCCAGAAGCACAGTAAGCACTGGACCCACATCTAGGCATACCCTTCCCACTGAGAACAACAAATGCAAAAAATCCAGATGATGAACATTCACTCCCAGTCACATAAATCTGGGGTTAATCATCATTTTTTTGCTTTCCATACTACCCCATTGTGGACCAAACAATATGCAAAACAGTCTTGACTCTATTATCTATAGGAACTGTCAAGCCAAAAACTGCAAGGCCAGGTTCTAACTTAACTACAAATAAGCATTCGGGGACTAGTTACATAGTATCAGCCCCTTATCAACCAGGCTAGCCTGAATCCAGTGAGTCAGTGAGCACAGGACCCATGTCTGGGGATACACTTCCCACTTAGGGTGACAAATGTAAAAAGAGAACAGACAATGGATGAAATGCTGAGCAGTGCAAACATTCACCGCCAGTCACAGAGATATGGGTTTAATCCTTTATTTTTTTTATCCACCTCGCCACCCCAGTTTGGACCCAGCCATATACAAATCAGTTTTAACCCTGTTCCCCATGGGAACAGTCCAGCTTGAACTGCCAAGCCAGGTCCTCTCTGGACCAGAAAAAAGCATCCTCGGACCGGTTTCGGTGTATCACCCTCTCATCAGCCAAGCTTGCTTGAATCCAGTGGCGCAGCGAGCAGGGGACCCTCGTCTGGGCATACCCTTCCCACTTAGGGCAACAAATGCAAAAAAGAACAGATGATGGATGGAATGCTGAAGAATGCAAACATTCACCCCTGTCACAAAGATATGGGTTTAATCCATTGTTATTTGACCCCCACGACACCCCCATTTGGACCCAACCATATGCAATTCAGCATCAACCATGTTCCTTATGGTTTCAGTCCAATCTAAATTGCCAGACCAGGCCCTCTCTGGAGCAGATACAGGCATCCTGGGACCGGTTCAGGATATCACCACTTATCAGCCAGGCTAACTTGAATCCAGTGGCGCAGTGATCACTGGACCTATGTCTGGGCATACCCTTTCCACTTGGGGCAACAGATGCAAAAAGAACAGATGATAGACAGAATGCTGAAATATGCTAGCATTCTTCCCCAGTCACAATGATCTGGGTTTAATCCATTGTTTTTTTGCCCACCACGCCACCCCAGTTTGGACCCAGCCATATGTAAATCAGTCCTGACCCTGTTCCCCATTGGAACAGTTCAGTTCAAACTCCCAGGCCAGGTCCTCCCTGGACTGCAAACAAGCATCCCAAGATCAGTTTCATGGTATCACCCCTCATAAGCCAGGCTAGCTTAAATCCAGTGGTGCAATAAACACAGGACCCACATCTGGGCACATACTTCCCACTTAGGGTGACAAATTAAAAAAGAACAGATGGTGGATGGAATGCTGAATAATGCAAACATTCACCCCAAGTCACAGAGATCTGGGTTGAATCCATCTTTTTTTTTTGGCCACCACCCCCCAATTTGAACTAAGCCATGTACCAATCAGTCTTGACCCTATTTCCCCTGGGAACAGTCCAGCCCAAACTGCCAGGCCAGGTCCTCCCTGGATTGAAAACAAGCATCCTGGGACCTCTTTCAAGGTATCTCCCCTTATCAGCAGGCTATCTTGACCACTTGGCGCAGTGACCATGGGACCCACATCTGGGCATACCATTCCCACTTAGGACAAAAAATGCAAAAAGGACAAATGATGGATGAAATACTGAACAATGCAAACATCACTTTCAGCCACAGAGATCTGGGTTTCTTCCATCATTTTTTTGCCCACCAAGCCACCCCAGTTTGGAACCAGCCTTATACAAATCAGTTTTGACTCTGTTCTCTATAGAGACAGTCCAGCCTGACCTGCCAAGGCAGGTCCTCCCTTGCCCAGAAACAAGCATCCTGAAATACACATCTGGGTATAATCCCACATCAGTCAGACTATCTTGAATCCAGTGGCGCAGTAACACAGGACCCACATCTGGGAATACCCTTCCCATTTAGGGTGACAAATGCAAAAATTCCAATGATGGACGGAGTGCTCAACAATGCAAACCTTTACCCCCAGTCACAGAGCCTTGGGTTTAATCCATCTTTTTTTTACCCACCACGCAACCCCAGTTTGGACCCAGTCATATGCAAATCAATCTTGACCCTATTCCCGATTGTAACTGTCCAGGCTGAACTGCCAGGTCAGGTCCTACCTGGACTAGAAACAAGCATCCTGGGACTCATTTTGGAGTTTCACCCCTCATCAGCCAAGAGAGCTTGACTTCAATGGTCCACTAGTAGCATTTATTTTACAGGCCTGGGTATAGGGTATTCCACTCTACAAGGGACTTACAGGTGAATAAAATATTGGACACAACAAGATCACCATGCTTTAGGTGAGAAGTGTGTGCACTTTAGCAGTGGTAAAGTGCTTATATTCCTAAGGCCAACAAAACGATACAGCAACAAAACAGGAGGTAAAGGAAAAAAGTCTGTGAAATGACCACGAAAGGATACCAGGTCTAACACCCTTCGTCTTGGCCCCTAAATCTCTCAGAATATAAAGCCCCTGCAGACAAAAAGAGTCCACACTCTTATTTCTGTTCTTTTATTGACACCAACGAGGGGTATCTAGACTCTCCCAGCACTTTATGGGTGGGGGACAAGGCAACAGTTAGGGGGGTCTTAATTCAGGTTACTTCCCCGCGGAAGCTCAAGGCCACATGTAAGCAGATCCAATTGGAATCACCCTTTCCTCTCTCACTGCCCAGTACTCCTGCCCCCCTCTTTGACTACTCTACATGCCCTGCTCCAGTCCAAACACAAATATAATACTCATTACAACTCTTGAGTGGAGACAGCGCTGTTCTGCCTGAAACAACGCCATTATGAGTGTGGCGAGAAGGCGTGTCTCCTTCTGGGACTGCAGTTGCAGCAACAGGATGCCTCCCATACTATATCGCCCATCCAGAGGGAGAATTGCCTACTCCTTGCTCATTATATTTTGGAGTCCTTTCAGACCTATAATGAGACTCTCTATTCTCCGAGACTCCTGGCTAGCACGTAGTGCCTCAATCTGACCACCAAACCTTTCAGGACAAAAGGTGATTACAGCAACCTCATCATGACACCCTGACTCCTTGGAGAAGTCGCGGAAACAGATAATTCCCTTTTTTGCTCAGCTACTCACACAATGCAAGGTGAAATACAAGATATGAGATGGATTTCAACATATTTATTAAAGTAATTGCATTTGAGTATGAAAAGCATGTGCTACAATAATTAGGCAGATGTAACAGAGCCTAGTAAGATGACAGCGAGAATGAAGAAGATGAACAACCCTACCATATTGAGTGTTTCTGGAGAATCTAAATGTTCCTACAAAAATCCTATGTCTAAATCTGTGAGCCTAACGGCCCTCTGCACAGCCCAATCTAAATGATTCACCCCAGACCCATACCTGCATAGAATTGCAAAGGTCTGCCTGTGATTCAGATAGCAATCTCTCAGGAGGCTGAGATACCAGCACCAGTCTCAGTGACGCTGTTGGTCAAAAGGAAGGTGTTATAGGATGGTCATGACCAGAAGGACCTCTACTCCCTTTGGGCCTAAGTGTATTTTATATAACAACCCATTCATTGTTTGGGAAGCAGCTCTGATGTAATGCTGTATCTCATAGATAGAAGCTGATTCCAGGACTGGCAAATAACATGTTAACATATTATGCCATGTGTGTCCTAGCCATGGGAAAAGAGTACAGATTGTGTGTAGTACAAGGCTGATTAAATGTGCAGAATGAACTATTTCTTCCTAGAAGGAGCCGCTGATAAAATATGTTAAAGTAACTTTTGAGAGTAGGCTCACCAACATATTAATAAAATTGTGCATAAAAGTAAACAAAGGCACAAGCTGTGATGCCAAGGTAGGACAGGGGTGCCCAATCTGGGAACACAAGGGTTCTTACAACAACCTCCCCTTGCTAGTCTTGGAGTGCAAATACTAGTATCCCTAAATGAATGAAGGATAAAAATCATAAATATTTTGAGGTGGACAAGCAGAACAGTGCAACGAAAAGATGGCCAATTAAAACACATTATCCGTTTTGTAAAACGGGTCAGAATTAAAAGTCACTGGAATCCTGCGTGAGGTCAGCAAACACATCAGTGGAGATGGAATCGAAGAGGGACATCACTTCAGCATATGATGTTATCAAAGCTTCATCCAAAAGGTCAAAGGAGCACATGTGATCCATAGCTTCAGCAGCAGGTGAGGGGGGTAGTGTTCTGTGCAGTGCCAAATGACAGAGCATCAGGAGCCAAGAAAACCTGGTCCTAGAAAGATGACTCCTTGGAAGAATCGAGGAGCAAGTGCAGTCTCGTAGGACAACTTTGGGAATTAACCCTCAACGGAAACATCATCAGATTCATGTCTGTAGAAAGCATCTGCTGCTGAACAAAACACACCACCATGGCATTCCCTAAAGGGCACCATAAGCAACGAAAAGCAGACTGCACACCGGTAAACATTGGCCTGAACGAAAGTGACCAGTGCTTATAAAGCTCTTCTAGTAGTGATGCTTCAAAATACTGCATCATGCATTCAGGACACAGTTAGGCTGTTGGGAGGTCCATCAATCTTCTTGTTTGAATTAGGGCAGCCATTGTCAATCAAAAATAGCAACAGCAGAATACCACTAATTAATGACAAGACTAGTGGAAAACCACCAAAACACGTGTGAGTGAGTGTATAGCTGTGGTATCACCCCAAAAATGGTCTGAAATGTGCTTACAAATCCAGAACATACAAGTTTAAAAGTTTAAAAAAGGTATACAATCCTTGCGGCATTGGATTTGTTAACTATATGGCTCACCAATTCAAGTGTCTTGGGAAGTTAGTATTTAAGAGTGACTGTATCTCAGCTGATGACCTTGATACTTGTAGGTCATAGGTTTCACGGGCCTATGTCAGTGCCACATATTTTTGAAACAATAGTGCCTTTAGTCTGCTCAGCTTGTCGAAATTGACGTTGGAAGTAGCAACTTGAGGCCACAAAGTTGCTACTTTTATCTCATTTGTGGTTGGGAAACGTACATTTCCACATCAGGACACTATTTGAGAAACAAAAATCACTTATGGGATACCTGCTCATATCTCACAGCATCCTCAACAACTCAGCATCAAGTAAATTCCATTTGAAAGTAATTGAAATACTGGGCAAATCCAAGAGACAGGAATACCCTTCAAGTAGCAGGTTAAGTTAGCCGTTGATGTGTTGCATGTGCCATGCAAAGCCACCAGTTTAGAAATCATTGAATGGCTTGCAGAAGTTTCACACTCGCTTCCGCTTAGAAAAACTTATTTTCTCCCACTCATACATTTGTGATTGAAAGGCCATTCCCTCACCTCATGAATGTAATTCTCTCCTAATTGTTCAAATCTGACGAATGGAAAGCATTTTGACATGAAGGGAATTGAAATGTAGAAACTGGCAGTGTATTCACCCGATGTATTAGCCACACTGATAATGGTGTTTCTGCCACATTAAGGGCAATTTCTCTCATTTTTATATATTAAGCACACTGTAACTAGTTTCTTTGTTTCCCATTATCTGTTGTTTCCTATTAAGGTCAGAAGGAGTTAATATTTCTGTCGAGTTCACATGCTTCCAAGGCATGCAATTTCCCTTCAAGACTTGCAATGGCCAACTTAACTGCATAATGTACATTAAGTGGCTCTGTCCATGTTGTAATGACGACATCACATTCTGAATTATGCCAATTGCAGATGACACTGTGGTCCTCATTACAACCCTGGCGGTCGGTGATAAAGGAGCGGTAATACTGCCAAAAGGCTGGCGGTACAAAAAAATTGAATTATGACCATGGCAGAAACTGCTCAGACAGACAGCCACTTTAACACTCTGACCGCCACGGCAGTAGAAACAAGCACCACGGTGGTAACCGCCAACAGCCAGGCGGAAGATAATATACCGCCCATACTATTACAACAGGCCTATCTGCCACCTTTTCCGGGGCAGGACCAACCACATCAAAAGCACAGCAGAAACAGAACACAGAGGTCAAAGGACTCATCTCTGGACACTCAGAGAACAACCACAACGCCATGGAGCCTGAGTTGCACATTTTCCCCATACTCGTCTTCCTCTTCCTGCATTACAAGCAGCAGTGCAGGCGAAGATGACCATGGTGAGTACTGCCGCCTAGCACACAAGGGAGGGGGAAGGAAAAAGAGAGTGACACACACATGCAACCCCCAACACCATACACACAACCAGATGCAGTAACATTACATATTCACCCGCTACCCCTCAGGAATAATGCAAGGACAAAAAGATTGGAAGAAAGTGAGTGTAATATGATAAAACAACATGAAAAAGTGCATCACAATACAAACGCATATATACATATTTACAAATGGAGGGACACTGCCCAGTCCTCAGTGGGCCACAAGGCCACAACACATAGGCCAAGGCCCCACCTCACTCCTGCAACAACACAGAGAGAACACTGCAGGGGCATCAGGTTGAAAACACACAGGCACCTCAGGGGGACAGGGAATGGGGGGGCACCTCAGCCAGAAGATGATACAATCCCACTGGTCCTGGAGGGGGCTACATGCACTGTGCGATGTCCTGGGGAGTGCAAGGCCACAGTCTCCCAAGTGGTTGGTTTGCCCACTGCTTGGTCCTGGGGAGTGCAAAGCCACAGTCTCAAGTGGATGGTTTGCCCACTGCTTGATCCTGGGCTTGCAAAGCCACAGTCTCTCAAGTGGGTGGTTTGCCCACTGCTTGGTCCTGGGGAGTTCAAGGCCACAGTGTCTCTACTGGGTGGTTTCTCCACTGGTGCTGGAAAGGGCCTTGTGCCCAGTGTGCTTCATCCTGGCAAGGATGGAGTGAGTGGATGGCTTCATCCATGGGTTCTGGAGGGGGCTTTGTGCCCAGTGTGCTTCATCCTGGGAAGGATGAGGTGAGTGGATGTCTTCTTCCACTGGTTCTGGAGGGGGCATTGTGCCCAGTGTGCTTCATCCTGGGAAGGATGGGGTGAGTGGATGGCTTCTTCCACTGGTTCTGGAGGGGGCCTTGTGCCCAGTGTGCTTCATCCTGGGAAGGATGGGGTGAGTGGATGGCTTCTTCCACTGGTTCTGGAGGGGGTATTGTGCCCTGTGATGCAGATATTGGGGAGTGCAAGGTCACAATCTCTCACCTGGGTATCATACCTACAGTATTTGCAGGGTCCAGGATGCAATACAGCCCATGGAGGCAGGACTACACAATGCCCGAAGGGGGTGACGGCTGCTCAGTGGGGGCAGTGGCGGGTCTGGTGTCGGGGTTGGCAGTGGTAGGGGGAGGCTCCAGCCCATCCCCTGCTTTGTTCATAGGGCTGCCCACTGGGGCTGCTGCTGCTGGCAGTGGTGGGTCTGGTGTCGGTGCTGGCAGTGGTGCTGGTAGCGGTGCTGGCAGTGGTGGGGGGGGCTCCAGCCCTTCAGCCTGCAGCCTCGGACGGATGCCCAATGGGGCTGCTGCTGCTGGTGGCGGTGCAGGAGGCGTGCTGGTGGCGGTGCTGCTGGCAGTGCTGCTGGCGGTGCTGGCAGTGGTGCTGGTGGTGGTGCTGGCAGTGGTGGGGGGAGACTCCAGTCCTTCCCCTGCATCCTCGGACTGCTACCCACTGGGGCTGCTGAGGCTGGAGGGGATGCAGGTTGCGGTTCTGGTGGCAGTGCTGGCAGTGGTGATGGTGGCGGTGCTTGCAGAGGTGGGGGGAGGCTCCAGCCCTTCCCCTGCAGCCTCGGACGGCTGCCCACTGGGGCTGCTGCTGCTGCCGGCGGTGCAGGTGGTGGTGCTGGCAGTGGTGCTGGTGGCGGTGCTGGCAGTGGTGGGGGAGGCTCTAGCCCTTTCCCTGCCGCCTCGGACAGCTGAACCGCCATGGTTGGTGGTGGGGGATCTGAATGAGTCCCAGCAACAGGCCTCCTGTCCATCCTGCCTACTGGTGCTGTCCCCTTGCCCTTCTCTTTTGCAGCTGGTGGTGCCTCCTTGCTCTTCTCTTTGACAGCTGGTGGTGTCTCCTTACCCGTCACTTTTGCAGCTGGTGGTGCCTCCTTGCCCTTCCCTTCGGCAGCTGCTGGTGCCTCCTTGCCCTTCACTTTCGCAGCTGGTTGTGCCTCCTTGCCCTTCCTTGATGTACCTGGTGCATGCACACTTCCAGTACTGCTGGCTGGTTACCGAGATCCTCTCCCACCTGCAGAAGCTGTTGACACTACTGTGGCCGAGGACTGGGTGGCTGAGGTGCTCGCCTGGGTTTGGTTCTGACCACCCTGGCCTGACGTGAAGGACGGGGGGAAGGGGTAGGGAAGAGGTCAAGGGTGGAGAGGAAAAGCTTCTAAGGGACATTGGGGCGGGAAGAGGGTGAAGGTTTGGGAGTAGAGGAAGAGGAAGTGGTTGTAGGAGGTGTTGGTCTGCTGTGTTTGGGTGCAGGTGCATGGGCTGGATGTTGTTGTGAGGTGGATGGCAGTTGGGTGTCTGAGTGCTTGCATATGTGTACTTTGGGAGGAGGGGGCACAGACCCATTGGGAGAGGACACAGGGGACGTGTGCATGGATGTGGAGGTGGTGACTGCCAGTGAGGGGTGTGTAGTGATAGGCGTGATGGTGATGGAGGTAGTGGATGAGGATGTAGTGCATGCAGGTGTGAGTGTAGACGCTACTGGGAGGGAGGTGGAAGAGGAGGAGGATGGAGACACAGTGGAGGCAGTAGATGTTGGTATGTCTGCATCTGGATGGTATTTGTGTGAGTGCCTGTGGGATGATGTGTGGTGCTTGTGTTTGCCTGAACCACTCCTGTGTGTTGTCCTGGGTGCATGCTGGTCTGCCTGTGTGCTAAGGATAGGTTGGGGTTGAGGGGAATGGACTGGGTAGAGGAAGTTGGAGGGGAGAGGCTAGAAACAGGGACAATGGCTGCCATCAGAGAGGAGGCCAGAGCCTGGATCGATCTCTGTGGGGCCACCATGCCAGATTGAATGCCCTCCAGGAATGCATTTGTTTCTTGCAAATGGCCTGCCAGCCCATGGATGGCATTTATAATGGTTGAAACTTCTGCCCAACAGAGATGGATTGCAGGAGGTCAATAGCCTCCTCACTCAGGGCAGCAGGGCCAACTGGGGCAGGGCCTGAGGTGCCTGGGGCGAAGGAGATGCCGACCATCCTGAGTGAGCGGGCACAGGAAACTCACTGAGGGGCTGCTGGGAGGGCAGTGCTGGTTTGGGGTGGCAGTTGTACCTGTAGTTGGGGTGGCCATAGAGGTGTCCGCCACCACCAAGGAGCTTCCATCGGAGGAGGTATCACTGTCCGAACTGTCCCCTCCTGTCTCCGCTGTGGTGCTCCCCTCTCCCTCCGTCCCACTGGTACCCTCACTGTCGGTGGATTTGGCCTCCTGGGCCCTGAGGGATGCAGCTCCCTCCGTCGCCGGTGCCTCTGCTCCTCCGCCAGATGATGCTAATGCACAGAAGGACAGGGTTTCAAAACAAAAAGGGGGGAAAGAGACAAAGGATACACTGGGTCAATGGCTGCTCCAACACCACAGTTGGCGTACACAACACACACACACACACACACACACACACACAGGGAACAGCCCTACGCATTAGGCAATGCACTACCAGTCACAGTGCTAGTCACAAGGCCATGGACAGTAATATCTAATGCCACTAACAGCACACCAGAGATCCACAAACCCCTGCCCAGTAGTAGATGCCTACTAGCTTGGTTGGAGGTGGTTCACATCATACCCTGCCCAAGATGGGACCTACCCTGCAATCTCCGACCTGGCCTAGGGGCACCCACAGGCCCACATCCCCCACCTGGAGACCACCCCACCATGCGCAAGTAGTAAATTTGGAAACTGTAGTCACCCCCTTGTGGCTGCTGTGATGTCCTCAAGCACCCATCCAGCTCCGGATATGCCACCGCCAGTATGCGGGCCATCAGGGGGGGTCAAGGTTCGACGGGCACCCCTTCCTCGTTGGGAGGCCATCCCCAGCTGGGCATCTGCCGTCTTCCTTGCCCAGTGTCTCAGGTACTCCCACCGTTTCTGACCGTAGGTGCTCTGCCTGCCATAGACCCCCAGGGTCCGCATGTCCTTGGCGATGGCACGCCATATACCCTTTTTCTGATGGGCGCTGACCTTCAGAAAAATACACATAGAAAAAAGGTATCAGTCAGACCGTCTGGCCTGTTACAGGCGATACCTAATACGATAACGCCGTCTATCGGATTGATTAACCTAATTCGCTTACGGATGGAAACTATATGAACTTTGAATTATCATTTATGCTATTGGGCCATGAATTTAAGACTTGGATAACTTTGATCGATGTGTCATATTATTGGCAACGGTTACAAACAGACAGGATTATCCGTTTGCACTGGATTTTGTTTAAACATAAGCCCTGAAGAAGTCGTTTGGGATGTAAGAATTTCCCATGACGAAACACGTGTTGGCTTGAAATGTATTTCCATGGATGGGTTGCTGAGTGATTTGAAGATTTGATTCAATAAATCATTGGACTGGATTGGACATTGCGGAACTGTGTTAAATTTGAATGATTTGTTTTCTCTAACTGTACTCAATTGAGTCAACATACAATTTGATTGTTGTAATTGTAAATATTGATGGGGGCCTCATATTGTTTCGGAGTGTTGTCTGCCCTGATTAAACACATGCGCAGCTACATCATTTTCCCCCAGCTGAAGGATTTGGCCACAGCGAAAGCTGATTTCTATGCAATGGGACATATCCCCAACATTATTGGGGCAATTGATGGTACACTTATTGCATTTGTCCCCCCCCAGAAAAAATGAACAGGTGTTCAGAAATCGAAAGAGCTTTCACTCCTTGAATGTGCGGATAGTGTGACTGGTGGACCAGTACATCTCCCATGTCAATGCAAAGTATCCTGGGCCTGTGCATGATGCCTTTATCCTAAGGTATAGCAGCATCCCATATGTGATGGCTCAACTCCAGAGGCACAGGGTGTGGCTAATAGGTGAGCCGGGGTTCCCACCCAGTGGATGTTGGTGTATGGGTATGGTGTGGGCCCTAAGGGTTATTTATATTTTCAGGTGACTCTGGTTACCCCAACCTCTCATGGCTACTGACCCCTGTGAGGAATCCCAGAACAAGGGCAGAGGAATGTTACAATGAGGCACATGGGCGAACAAGAAGAATAATTGAAAGGAAATTCGGCATCCCAAAGGCCAGGTTTCATTGCCTCCATCTAACAGGTGGATCCCTGTACTACTCACCCAAAAGGTGTGCCAGATCATCGTGGCATGCTGTATGTTGCACAACCTTGCCTTACGTCACCACATGCCTTTTCTGCTGGAGGATGAGGACAACAGAAGTGCTAGTATAAGACAGTACTTCCAATGACACACAGGTAAGACACTTGAATTACACTTTACATTGACAGGTTTGTATTTGACATTGTCACTGGCAGGCTAATTTTCAAAATTCTAAGCCCACTTACTGTACCCTTTGGCATCTCTATTTTCAGATATTTGTGTCCCACTATCGCTCCTGTTGTGTTGACTGCAGCCAACTACAGGTCATTCCTCTGCATACAATACTGGACAGTTATATTGCAGTGTTCAAAGCTTGTTAAACAAATTCATGGTTAAATGATTTGACAGACCCCATACATGTATTCTTTCAAATGTTGTTTATTTAAGTGCTAATGATTAGAGGGGGGTGTGCAACGTTGATGATGGAGGAAAGTCCAGGATTGAGTACAGTCTATTTGTATCACAGGTGCATCGTCCAAGGGGGCATTGGAAGGGGAGCAATGGCAGTTCAAGGTGGACAGGGTGACAGAGTGGGACACAAGGGTGACATTCAGGAGAGTCCTATTTCCTGGCGGGGGTCTTGTTAATGTTCTCTGGCTTCTGTCTAGATCGCAGGTACCATTTGCGGGGGGGTTCTCCTTGTGCAGGGGGTGGGGTGCTCGTGGCCTGTTGGACCTGTGGTGGAGCCTCCTGTCCACTAGCGGCAGCGGAGGTGGAAGGCTGTTCATCGGTTTGGCTAGTGTCAGGGGCCCGGTGGTGTACCACTGCCTCCCTCATGGTGTTGGCCATGTCAGCCAGCACCCCTGCTATGGTGACCAGGGTGGTGTTGATGTCTTTCAAGTCCTCCCTGATCCCAAGGTACAGCCTCTCCTGTAGCTGTTGGGTCTCCTGCAACTTGCCAAGTATCTGGCCCATTGTCTCCTTGGAATGGTGGTATGCTCCCAGGATGTTGGTAAGTGCTTCCTGGAGAGTCGGTTCCCTGGGCCTGTCCACCCCTGTTGCACAGCAGTCCTCCCAGCTTCCCTGTTGTCCTGTGCCTCTGTCCCATGAACCGTGTGCCCACTGCCACGGACCCCAGTCCCTGATCGTCCTGTGTTTGTGGGGTGGCCTGGGGTCTCTGTAGTGGTGGACACACTGCTGATTGATATGTCCTGGGGACACAGGTATGGCCCTGCTGAGCGGGTACTGTGCTGGTGGTTCCTTAGGGGGGAGGCTCTGTGGTGGTGTGGGACTGTGCCCGAGTAACCGACTGTTCGGAGAACCCTGATGGGCCAGGTTGGTCACCCAGATCCAGGCATCCAAAGCTGCTGTCATCAGTGTGAGCCTCTTCTGGGGGTGGACTGGAAGTTGCTGGCACCTCCTCTCTGGTGACGTTGGGTGGGGTACCTGTGGTGATGTAAATGCAGTGTTATTGTTTCTGTGTGTGTCATCTTGTGCATGGGTGTGTTGCCCTGTATGGTTGTTATTGCCCTGGCAGCTTTGCCTTGTGTGAGTAGGTATTTTGTGGGCTAGGTGATTCTCTCTAATGTGCATGCTTTAGTGATGGGTGTCCATTCAGGTGTGTGAGTGGTGTCCAAGCATTGGTGTTACATGCAGGGCTTGTTATTGAGTTGAGTGGGTTGTGATGGTGGGGTATGTGGGAGGTGGTGAAGTGATAGAAGTGAGGGTAGGGGTGGGGGTTTGTGATGGCATGCAGGTGGGGGGGGTGACAGTAATACAAATTTGACTTACCAGAGTCCAGTCCTCCTCCTACTCCTACCAGGCCCTCAGGATGCATGATCGCCAAGACTTGCTCTTCCCATGATGTTAGTTGTGGGAGAGGAGGTGGGGGTCCACCACCAGTCCTCTGTACAGCTATTTGGTGTCTTGCTGCTGTGGAACGTACCTTCCCCTGTAGGTCGTTCCACCTCTTCCTGATGTCATCCCTCGTTCTGGGGTGCTGTCCCACGGCGTTGCCCCTGTCCACGATTCTCCACCATGGCTCCATCTTCCTTGCAATGGATGTCTGCTGCACCTGTGATCCGAACAGCTGTGGCTCTACCCAGATTACTTCCTCCACATGACCCTTAGCTCCTCCTTAGAGAACCTGGGGTGTCGTTGTGGTACCATGAGTGGTGTGTTTGAGGGTGTGTGGGGTGCTGTGTTGGGGTGTGTGATGTGGGGTGTGTGGATGGTATATAGGTGTGTGTCTGTGGTCTTGTCTGTGGTCTTGCTATCTCTCTTGTGGCACTTGTTTATAATGGTAAAGGGTTGTGGGTAATGTGGGTTAGTGTTTTATAGTGATGTGTGGGTATGGTGTGTGTATGTGTGTAAGGGGTGTGTGTGGTTTGAATTGTCCAATGTGGTGTTGTTTTGTTAGTGTGTATGTATTTTGAGCGCGGCGGTATGTACCGCCAATGGTTTAGCGCCATTGAATGTCTGCCGCAGTGATTCGTTGGTCAATATGCTGTGGGTGTAGTTCTGTTGGTGTAATGGTGTGGGTTTTGGTGCCGCCAGTTTATCACTGACCTTTGGTCTGGCGGACTTGTATGTGTGGCTGTAGAGTGATGGATTGCTATGTGTGGGTCATAATATGGGTGGCGGTAATCCGCTGTGGCAGTAGTATGTTGGTGGCAGTCAGCATGGCAGTAAGTGGGATTTACTGACAAGGTCATAATGAGGGCCTATATTATTTAAAGTGTAAATTGGAGAGGACAGTGTGTGCATAGCATTATTGACAATGGCTAATGCTTTCTCTAAATTGTGTTTTTTTATTTAACCTAACTGCGCGGCTGCTTCCATTTGTTAAAGCTTCCATATTTCATTGTATATTGCATATACAAATAACTTATTGTGTGGTTTTCTAGGGCCTAGCATGAAATCTTGCAAATCTATGTGCTCAGAGAAGAGAGAGATGTGTTCTTTAACAGTTGTCACTGTGGAGTGTTGCAACCATTGCTGACACAATTTGTCCAAGATGTATCTCGTGACTATACCTGTGTATTGTGTGGTGATGTAACAAGTGTCTGGTCTGCTTGCTTTAAACCCTGTGAAGAGTTAATAAAATGTGAATGACAACCATTTGTGTCCACTGGCCACAATAACCACCCTTCACGACTTGAAAGTGTTGAATTAAATGTAGCATTTTTAACATACCATTAAGCTGGTCTTCTGTGAAATTCACAACATTCTGCCAATTTTCACATTTTGCTGTTGAGGGAATACTGAACACATTAATTTCCTTGACTTTTGCTAACCCAAGGCAAGATGTTTGCTTAAGAGTTTCATAAGGAAAACACATTTTTTGCAATGGAATTAAGCATGCCTATAATAAGACATCCATGTCTTGCACCTGCCAAACTTTCTTTCCCCAGACTGTTTTCAAGTCAATTGTCTTTTTCCAATATTCATAACAGTTTATGGCTAACTGGGATATTAATACATTTGAATACATCAATGTGGTGTCTATAAGCAGGGCTTTCATTGCTTTTGCTGTTGGTAATTTTAAAAAAAATGACTCGGTGATAATAACATCATGCCCAGTGAAATGTGAGAATTTATCTGCATATGTTTTTGAACTCCCCAGAGATAGAGTTGGACAATGTTCCCATCCGGTATAATTAAAAACATTTAGAAATGGGGTGTCTAGTTGGCAGCGGTTTGCACCCTGTCCAAGTAGGGGCCCTCACTCTATTCAGGGTAAGGGAGTCCAACAGCTAAGATAATCCCTGCTCACCCCCTTGGTAGTTTGGCACGAGCAGTCAGGCTTACCTCAGAAACAATGTATAAAGTATTTGTATACACACACACACACACAGTAACACAGTGAAAACACCACAAAAGTACTTCACACCAGTTTAGAAAAACAGCCAATATTTATCTGAGTAAAACAAGACCAAAACAGCAAAAATCCAACATACACAAGCAAAGATATGACTTTAAAAAAATTTAAAGCAATTGTAGTTCCTTGAAATCAATGAAACCATAACTGAGAAAAAGCACCTGTGATGAGTCAAAAATGAAGACGATGTGGGCCGCATGGGTAGTGATGAATCAAAAGAACCAGAGATGCATTGGTTCCTTACTTTTGCAGTGGAGGTGATGTGTTGGTTCATTACTGCTAAGCAAGAGAGGTGATGCGTTAGTTCCTTACTGCCACAAGGGAAGTGATGTAAAGTCTTCATAGTGCACAAAACCCTGCCTTTCCTGCCTTCACACCAGACACACTCCAGTGGGTTGGAGACTGCTATGTGTAAGGGCTGGCACAGTCTATTCAGGTGCCGGTGTCAGCTCCTCCCACCTCTCTGGCTCAGGAAGACCCATCAGGATATGCAGGTCATACCTCATGTCCCTTTGTGTAACTGTCTAGAGTGAATTCACAAACAGCCCAACTGTCATCCTGACCCAGACATATATTTCACAGCCAGGCAGAGGCACTGAATGGTAAAGCAAGAAAATGCCCACTTTCTAAAAGTGGCATTTTCAAACTTACAATTTAAAAACAACTTCACCAAAAGATGTATTTTACATTATGAGTTCTGAGACCCCAAACCACCCATTTCTATCTGCTCCCAGTGGGAAATTACACTTAAAAGATACTTCAAGGCAATCCCCTTGTTACCCTATGGGAGAGCTAGTCCTTGCAATAGTGAAAATGGAATTTAGCTGTATTTCACTATCAGGACATGTAAAACACACTAGTTCATGTCCTATCTTTTAAATATACTGCACCATGACCATGGGGCTGTCTTGGGCCTATCTGAGAGGTAACCTACATGTAGAAAAGGGGAAGGTTTTGGCCTTGCAAGTGGATGCACTGCCAGGTCTAAATGGCAGTTTAAAACTGCCCACACAGACGGTGCAGTGGCAGGTCTGAGACATGTTTATAGAGCTACTCATTTGGGTGGCACAATCAGTGCTGCAGGCACACTAGTAGCATTTAATTTCCGGGACCTAAGGAACACGTGGTGCACTAAACTAGGGACTTACTAGTAAATCAAAATATGCCAGTCATGGATAACCCAATCACCAATACATTTTAGGCAGGGAGTATATGCACTTTAGGACTGGTTAGCAGCGGTCAGGTGCTCAGAGTCCTAAAGCCAACAGAAACAGGTAAAAAAAAATATGAGGAAGAAGGCAAAATGTTTGGGGATAATCCTGCAAAAGGGAGAGATCCAACAAAAAACATGTGTGGGATACTAGCTCTGTGCAAGTAATGAAGCCCATAATGATGATAACAGAAAATGTTTTTTTTTTTCTTTGCCCTCATTGTGAATTCACTTGGCTAAGGGGGCTGCCAGGTTAGATCTGTGCGGGTGGGCACCCCACCAACGGAGAGCCCCCACTATCCCCCTGTCAACTCACAAACCAGGGCTACCGACAAGGGCAATTGCCAGCAGCAAGCCTGCTGCCCAGCCACGTAACCAGGAAAAAAGAGTCAAAACCTACATCTGCGTATTACACCAGTTTTCCCAAAGTACCCAGAACCTTTTCCACTTCACTGTGGAGCCGTACTGCTCTAGACAATGAATCTTTGTAACTGACGTCAACCAATCATGCACTGTCTGGGGTTTTCCCCTTCTCCATCCTGCACCCCAAAAATTACTAATTGAAGACTTACCTCAACTTCTGGGTTATTCAAGCCAGCTTCACACTGTAATTTCTGGATAGCCGACTCAAGTTCCCTTATCTGATTTCTTTCCTTTTTGTGAACGTATGCCACCATGCTCACTAGCTTGCCGCTAATAAAGGGCTTATATGCGTCCCAAACCACCTGTAGAGAAGCAGAACAAATATTTAAGTCAAAGAATTCCCTTGTGTCTTGCTTTAAACCATTTGTGGCCGTTTGTTCTAAAAGCAAGACATGTTTACCGTCCATCTAGATGAGATATAATCTGACAGCAGAATGATCAGATAAATGCTCCAGCACATGTTCAACTTTCCTAACTTCCCCACTGAAGCTTCACTCTAGCAAAAAGAAATCAATCCTGGAATGATGGCCATGTTTCTTGTTATGAAAAGTAAACCTTGTGCCAGTATGACCCTTCCAGCACCAGATATCCAACAAATCTAGATTCCCATAACTTGTCTCACCAAAGCTCTCATTTTTGGTGAATTAACAGTAACTCTCATAGTGTACTTGTCCAAAACTGGGTCCAATAATATGTTAAAATTACCCCCAAGCAGTACCAGGTATTTAGACTCTAATAGTTGATTATATAGAGCTTGGAAGGGGACTGGGTCATCAATATTCAGGCCATAATAACCGCGATACGTTAGCCAGGTGCCATGTACTGTTGCCTCAACTGTCAGCCATCTCCCTTTAGGATCTATTGTTACTACACCCAGGGTGGCCCTTATAGAATTCTTAAACAAAATCATAATTCCCTTGACCGCACAGGACTGGTTAGTACAAATACAGTGACATACCCACTTCTGTTGCTTTTATATACCCCCCCCCCCATTCTTACTGCAACAAATGTGTCTCCTGCAAAATGAACACCTCTTCCTCAGCTACTCTCAGGTACTCAAAGATTTTTCATCTTCTGGTCTTAACTCTTAGGTCATTGACATTCCAGAATAAAACCTTCAACTGAGCCAGTATAATCATAGAAATCCTAAGAAGGGCATATCCAATCAAGATAACCTGAGCCCCAGAACAGACAGCGCTCACACAAGTTCACAATGAGGACTCGTTATTTTAGTTTTTCTCCTCCATGTTCCCACACCATGTGATAAAAAAAGAAAAAAAACACTAACTATGCCCCTAACCTCCACCAGTATCCCTGGGCAACCCTCCCTACTATCATTGGATAAATCTGTCAGGATTCAACCCAGATGAACTCTCTTTACCCTAATCAACTGAAGTTACAGGATGCTCTATCCTGCTCTACCAAGCGGTGGACTTCATTCAGTTCCCTAATATTACACGTCTTATTGCCCCACATGATCCTAAGAATAGCAGAAAAGCACATCTGTACTGTAGCTCCCACGGACACAGCTTCTGCATTAATTTTCTTAGCTCTCTCTACCTGTCTTGCCTAGCTCTGGAGATATCTGACCAGATGCAAAAAGACCACTTTCCTTTAGAAAAGCTATTAACTTTAAGAGCCTCTGACAAAATCTTCTCCTTAATGGGGTATGTTTTGAGGTAAATCAACATTTTTCTAGGGTTCTTTCTACTTGAACTTTACTTAAAAGAGTCACGGTGTACTCTCTGAATGTCTTCCTCCAGGTTGAAATGAGCTATGAGGGATATAAACTCTTTGATCAGGGCTGCTACAAAGGTCCTGATATTGTTCCCTCACTCCATCAGGAATGTTCAACAGCCTACTATTGTTCCTTCACATACTATTTTCCAAGGTCTATATCCTGTCCTGTAGATCTTCCTTTCCTGATTTAAACTGGTGTATTCCTTTTCTATTTAGATCGACCTGCCTGTCTAGATCCTCCAGGGAAGCTTCAATCCTGATTACTCTATCTAATAGTGCGTTTATCTTGTCCTCCATAGCCTAACAAGCACCCTTAATCTTCTCTTGATTAATCTATGAGGTTGCAAAGTTCCCTCTAATTACTTTTGCAAAAGTAACTAGAAAATGTTGTTTGTCTGAAAAACCCTCCACCCCCAAGGATTGAGAGTTAGCATCTGAAACCTATTTGAGGATCCTGATACTACACAGCTCCCTTGAGCCAATGGTCTCTTCTCATTGGGCTTTCCCCAAACCTGCGATTTTGGATTTGTGTCCCCAGAAAGTAAGGGAGCGGAAATATCTGCCTGAGCCTCCATGTTCTTTAGTAAAACCCTAAGAAAGGAATTCAATGAGGGGGTAATCTTAGGGCCCCCTAGAGGTGTTTCAACTTTTCTCCTGTGTGCTTTAAACTTCCCTGTAATCACCTTAGTTTTAACAGGAATAAGAGGGGCCGCAATGTAGCCAGTTAAATTAGATTGGACCTGAGAGGAAAATACTTACACCTCCCATGGCCTATTGTCCTGGTCTTGTATACTGTTACTACCAGCCATTTTACTTGTACTGTTACTAGTATTACACACTTCCTCTTTAACCCCAGCCTCTTATTCCTCAAATTGTACCCACCAACAAGGAAGTTTTCTGCCTCTGTTCAGAGATTTTCCCCTTCTGCAGAGAAGCCGGAGGTAAAATTGAAAAACCTCTGCACCTGTGCTCTGCTGATTTCGCTGTTTCCCAGGGCCAAAAGTATCAAAAGACTCTATTCCTGCGCAAGCCTGAGCTTTTGCCGGTGTCATATGCCTGGTACTGATAAAGTTCTGGAAATATGCTGTCGCCAGGGGATTCCAATGCGATACCGCATAGCTGAAATTAGTGTCAGAACTCCTAGAGTATCTGACTCTGACACTGCTCACCCGGAAGTAAATGCGAGCCGCAACGTGCCTGCCTCAGTCACGGCTGCCTCCACCCACAGTCCAACCCCACATTTGTCGCTCCCCGTATACAGTTCAAAGCCACACACTCTGCCCGAACGTCTGCATGCAAGATTTATCACATGAAGCCCCCAATCAAGTAAGGATTTAATCACCAATTGAGCATTGGTAGCACATTAAAATTGCATGGCAGAGTTTCCAGAGGTAAATAGAGCTCTCAACCAGACTGCTCAGCCGGCCACCATGTTTCCCCCATGTCCTTTCAACCGTGTGTGAGTTGATAACAGTAAGTGTTGCCACATTTAGCCGGATTCATGTACTTATCTTCACTTTGAAATACAGTATAATATTCAAGTTCAGAAAGCATAGAACTAAGGCCCTCATTCTGACCCTGGCGGTCGGTGATAAAGCGGCGGCCAAGCCGCCAACAGGCCGGCGGTCTAAAATATGCAATTCTGACCCTGGCGGGAACCGCCAACACAGCCCGCCAACTTAACACTCCGACCGCCACAGCGGTACAAACAAACAGCGCGGCGGTTCCCGCCAACAGCCCGGCGGCAGACAAAGTACCGCCCACCCTATTACGACCCACCAATCTGCCACCTTTTCCGGGGCGGGAGCACCGCCGATAAGAACACGGCGGAAACAGACTACGAACGGGAAAACGCTCACCTCTACGCACTCCACGCGAGATTCCGGCAGTATGGAGCCAGAGTTGCAGGTCATCCCCGCACTCCTATTCCTCCTCATATACCAGGAGCACGCCCGGCGGCGCGGAAGACATCGGTGAGTACGGCACCTACGACACAGGGGAGGGAAAAGATTACCGGCACACACCCACCCACCCACACCCACTACAACACACACATCAATGCATTCCCACAGATCACTGTCACAACCCACAAACCACCCCCCTCCGAAATAATGCAAAGACCAAAAGAAGAGATCATAAACGGGCAGATATATTGAAATATGTACACCATTAATCCCAATAAATAAATAAACTATGTACAAAATATATACAGCTACTAAATGTAGTCCAACCACTGTCCGTGGATCACAGGGGTCCTGTGCAAAGGGGCAAGGCCCAGTCCCACGACAAGAACTCCACGGAGAGAACACTGCAGGGGCATCAGAAAGAAAATAGGACAGGCACCTCAGGGGGAAGGGAAGGGGGGGCACCTCAGCCACTTGAGTACACGACGCCAGATCCACGAGGGGACTCCATGACCACTGGGCCATCCTGGGGAGAGCAAAGCCACAGTCCAAACAGTCCATACAGTGGGTGGCCTGCCCACTGGGCCATCCTGGGGAGAGCAAAGCCACAGTCCATACAGTCCATACAGTGGGTGGCCTGCCCACTGGGCCATCCTGGGGAGAGCAAAGCCACAGTCCATACAGTCCATACAGTGGGTGGCCTGCCCACTGGGCCATCCTGGGGAGAGCAAAGCCACAGTCCATACAGTCCATACAGTGGGTGGCCTGCCCACTGGGCCATCCTGGGGAGAGCAAAGCCACAGTCCATACAGTCCATACAGTGGGTGGCCTGCCCACTGGGCCATCCTGGGGAGAGCAAAGCCACAGTCCATACAGTCCATAACAGACCCCACTGCCACTGGAGGAGGCAAGTTGGCCAGAGGACATCCTGCAGCCCTGCCCGAGATAGATCCTGCCCTGCCACGTCTGCCAAAGGGCCAGCGGTTCTTGCCCTGAAGGGCCCAGTTCAGCGGTTCTTGAGACGGCGGGGCCCAGTTCAGCGGTTCTTGAGACGGCGGGGCCCAGTTCAGCGCTTCTTGCCTTGAAGGGCCCAGTTCAGCGGTTCTTGAGACGGCGGGGCCCAGTTCAGCGCTCCTTGCCTTGAAGGGCCCAGTTCAGCGCTCCTTGCCTTGAAGGGCCCAGTTCAGCGGTTCTTGAGACGGCGGGGCCCAGTTCAGCGGTTCTTGAGACGGCGGGGCCCAGTTCAGCGCTCCTTGCCTTGAAGGGCCCAGTTCAGCGGTTCTTGAGACGGCGGGGCCCAGTTCAGCGCTCCTTGCCTTGAAGGGCCCAGTTCAGCGGTTCTTGAGACGGCGGGGCCCAGTTCAGCGGTTCTTGAGACGGCGGGGCCCAGTTCAGCGCTCCTTGCCTTGAAGGGCCCAGTTCAGCGGTTCTTGAGACGGCGGGGCCCAGTTCAGCGGTTCTTGAGACGGCGGGGCCCAGTTCAGCGGTTCTTGAGACGGCGGGGCCCAGTTCAGCGCTCCTTGCCTTGAAGGGCCCAGTTCAGCGGTTCTTGAGACGGCGAGGCCCAGTTCAGCGCTCCTTGCCTTGAAGGGCCCAGTTCAGCGGTTCTTGAGACGGCGGGGCCCAGTTCAGCGCTCCTTGCCTTGAAGGGCCCAGTTCAGCGGTTCTTGAGACGGCGGACGGTCTATGGCCAACTGCTAATTGCCTGGTGGTGCCCTCCTGGGCAGCGGGGATGGTGCTCCTTCACTGCCCACCTGGGCTGTGGGTGGTGGGGCCCTCCTGGCCAGCTGGGCTGGGTCCTCCCTGGGCAGCGGCTATGGGGGTGGTGGGCTCTCCCGGGGCAGCTGTGCCGGTTCCTCCCGGGGCAGCGGCTATGGGGGTTGTGGGCTCCTCCTGGGCAGCAGGCCTGCTGCCTGACCTCTCCAACTTGCTGCCCTTGCCCTCCTTAGTCGTGGGCCTGTGTCCCTTTCCTCCCTTTGGAGCTGTGGCTGGTGACTGTCTCTGGGTGGTGTCCGGGGGGGATGTAGAAGGCGGGCTCCTGCGGCGCCCCTTCCGCCTTCTGCTCCTCTTCCCAGGGGGTGGGCTGGCTGTCCCCTTGCTGCTGGGCGAAGATCCAGACATGCGGGCTGGCGGGCTCCAATACCCCTGCACCCTTGTCAAGGGGGCTGCAGGGCTGGTGGTGGCTGAGGTGCTCTTCTTACCCCGACGAGAAGGAGGGGGGGGCTCAGGGTCAGGAAAGAAGTTAGTAGTGGCGAGGAAGAGCTTCTTGGGACAATGGAGAGTGGTAGGTACAGTGGGAATGGGAGTGGAGGGAGAGGATGTGGTTGTAGGTGAGTCACGTTTGCTGTCTTTGGGTGCAGGTGCAGGAGGGATAGGCTGTCGTGAGGTGGATGGCTGTTGGGTGGGTGGGTGGCTGCGTTTGTGTGGTGTGGAAGAGGGGGTGACAGACACAGTGGGAGAGGACACAGGGGACGTGTAAATGGCAGTGGGGGTGGTGACTGCACGTGTGCGGACTGGAGTGGAGGGTGTGCTGGTGATGGAAACACTGGCTGATGGTGAGGTGAATGGAGGTGTGAGTGTAGACGTCACAGGGAGGGAGGAGGGAGACGAGGAGGTGGGGGTCACAGAGGTGGTAGTGACTGTTGGCATGTCTGCATCGGAATGTTGCGTGTGTGAATGTCTGCGTGATCTGTGGTGCTTATGTTTGGATGAGCTTCTCTTGGGTGTTGAGGTGTGTGCAGGCTGGTCTGATGGTGTGGGTGGGACAGGCAGAGGAACAGGAGACTGGGAGGAGGGAGTTAGTAGAGGCAGGCAGGAGACAGGGACAATGGCTGCCGTCAGTGCTGAGGCCAGAGCCTGGAACGATCGCTGATGGGCAGCCTGACCCGAATGAATGCCCTCCAGGTACGCATTGCTGCGATGAACCTCCCTCTCCACCCCCTGGATGGCATTCAAAAGGGTAGTCTGCCCAACAATGAGCGTTCGGAGGAGGTCAATGACCTCCTCACTGAGGGCAGCGGGGGTAACAGGGGCAGGGCCTGAGGTGCCTGGGGCGAAGGAGATGCCCGGCTTCCTGGCAGAGCGGGCACGGGGCGAACGCGGAGGGGCTGCTGGGAGGGCGGAGATGGTGCGCTGGGTGGCGGCTGTACCTGTAATGGCGGGGGGCACGGATGGTGCCACCCCCGCAAGGGAGCCCCCTTCCGAGGACGTGTCCGTGTCGCTGCAGGCTCCAGTCGTCCCCGTCGTGGAGCTCCCCTCGCCCTCCGTCTCACTGGTCCAGTCTGACTCTGTGGCATGGCCCTCCTGGGCCATGTGAGATGCAGCTCCCTCCTGCCCCGATGCCACTTCTCCTCCGCCTGATGATGCTGATGCACACAAGCACAGAAAGACAAACAAAAAGGGGGGGGGAGAGAGAAATAAAGGGATATTGAGTACATGGATCTCCGGTACAGTTAGCGGACATGACAGACACAGATGCCCCCTGCACTAAGTTGCGCACTTGGGGTACGCTACGCATTCCGTGGAACATGGCCTACACGCCTAGAGTTGACAACTGCACCCATGGATGACACGGCCCAGGGATGGCTGTACTGACAAACTACTGAGGGTGGTGGCTGGGGACACAGGGGCTTACGGGGGTGCCCAGCCTACAGATATCGCCCTGGCCTAGGGGGACCCCCAGCCCTCCTCCCCCACCCAGACACCTCCACTGCGCGACAACAGAGTAGATAATGCTTGTACTCACCCCCTTGTGTCTGCTGTGCTGCCCTCACGCGCCCATCCAATTCAGGGTAGGCCACCGCCAGGATCCGGAACATCAGGGGGCTCAGTTGACGGCAGGCACCCCGCCTACGTTGGGAGGCCATACCCAGCAGAGACTCGGCGGTCTTCTTGGTCCCGCGGCGGATGTCCTCCCACCTCTTGCGGCAGTGGGTGCCCCGTCGATGGTGGACCCCCAGGGCCCGGACTTCCTTGGCGATGGCACGCCAAATCCCGATCTTCTCATGGGCGCGGACCTATGTGACACGTACAGGGAGGGAGAAATACCACGTTCAAGTTTCTCAGCATTTTCCTTTCCAGTGGCCCAACGCCCCCATCCCCGCCAGGCCACCCGCCATGCCCCCCGCCATGCCCAACATGCCCCCCATCCCCGCCAGGCCCCCCGCCATGCCCCCCATCCCCGCCAGGCCCCCCGCCAGCCCCAACATGCCCCCCATCCCCGCCAGGCCCCCAAGCCAGCCAGTGGCCCCAAATCCATATTGAATAAAACTCACTTGTTGGTCTGGAGGACCGTAGAGTAGCGCATACTGGGGGAGGACCCCATCCACAAGTTTCTCCAACTCCTCTCCAGTGAAGGCAGGGGCCCTTTCCCCAGTCGCAGCAGCCATTGTCCCTTCCAGACCGAGGTCACAGCAACACTTGCAGTATAGGTCCTCTCCTGTGAAAGTTCAAGTCGCAAGTGGATAAGTAGATAGAAAATGGCGGTCACGTCCGCGGCGGTGCGTACCGCGGCGGTGCGTCCCGCCACCGCCGGCGCCCTTCGCCATTGGCTCCTGAAACCCATAGGCTTCAATGTTAACCAATGCGGCTTCGCGCCGCGGTCTTCGCCCGCCGCCCGCCGCGGTGTGCCACGCCAGCGCATTGACCTCACATCCCATTGTCACACTTCACAGGTCAGGCAGCCGCCATTTCCAGGGCCCACATGCCTCAATTTCAACTGCGTCACACAGGCCTAGGCCTTGCATAGCCACTCAGACACGCCATTCACTGCATAGAGAATCGTATACTGTGCTAGCTGTGAGTACGTACCTGTGGGTTGCTTGACTGTGTGCTCCATGTTGTCCTTCCTAGGCACCGTCCGCTGGGTTGGGCGAGGAGACGGATGAATCCTCCCGTGTACCGACCGCTGGTGGACCTGTCGACAATGGAAGAACGCCACATTATCCTGACCTACCGTCTTAACCGTGCCACTATCCATGAACTGTGTGCCCGGCTGGAGCCCGACCTGATGTCCCCCATCCGCCAACCCACAGGGATTCCCCCTCTGGTGCAGGTCATGTCAGTACTACATTTCTTGGCAAGTGGGTCATTTCAGACAACCGTGGGAATTGCTTCCGGGATGTCTCAGCCCATGTTTTTGAAGGTGTTATCCAGAGTGTTGTCTGCCCTGATGAAATCCGTGAGGAACTACATCATTTTCCCTGAGGTGGGCGAATTGGCTACAGTGAAGGGTGATTTCTACGCCCTTGGACATATTCCCAACGTAATTGGTGCCATTGATGGGACCCATGTGGCTTTGGTTCCCCCAAGAGACAGGGAGCAGGTGTACAGGAACAGAAAAAATTACCATTCAATGAACATCCAGGTGGTGTGTTTGGCTGACCAGTACATCTCGCATGTAAATGCCAAATTCCCAGGGTCAGTGCATGACGCCTACATCCTCAGGAATAGCAGCATCCCTTACGTGATGGAACAGCTACAGAGACACCGTGTATGGCTAGTGGGGGACTCTGGGTACCCCAACCTGTCGTGGCTACTGACCCCAGTAAGGAATCCCCGGACCAGGGCAGAGGAACGGTACAATGAGGCCCATGGGCGTACTAGGAGGGTGATCGAACGCACCTTTGGCCTACTAAAGGCCAGGTTTCGCTGCCTGCATATGACAGGTGGATCCCTAATGTACTCACCTAAGAAGGTGTGTCACATCATCGTGGCCTGCTGCATGCTTCACAACCTGGCTTTGCGCCGCCAGGTGCCTT
The DNA here is from genome assembly GCF_031143425.1 of Pleurodeles waltl. NCBI lineage: Eukaryota > Metazoa > Chordata > Amphibia > Caudata > Salamandridae > Pleurodeles > Pleurodeles waltl. The sequence goes on from NC_090447.1 coordinate 332,546,577, forward strand.
TCCTGCAGGAGGATGGTCGAGACGGTGGTGTTGTGGCAGCGGTGGAACCTGAGGAGAGTGACGAGGAGGAAGACGACGGGGCTGAAACAGACAACAGGGACAGAATCATTGAACAGTACTTCCAATAGGACACAGGTAACATTTCAAAGATAATTTAGTAAATGTTAACTACTCTCCAGCATCTCTGCTGCCTGTCTATTTGCCCCAGTGTATGATGACTGAGTTTTGGCTTTTCCCTCCCTATTTCAGATCTGGGGTCCCCACTACGAGTCCTGTGCTTCGTTTCCCCATGGACTACAGCTTTGTGGCAGCTGTTTGTTGACTTCACCATGTACAAGGACATATTTGCACTGTCATGTCAATTACAATCTATTGAAATCACAGCCAGACTCCTGATATTTTGGTGCAAAATAGGTGTTTATTGAAGTGCTCAAAATGGGATGGGTGGTTTCAAGTGGGTGGGGGCTATGGTGAAGGAATGTCCATGGCAGAGTCCAGAGTAACAGTCACACAGGTGCATTGTCCAGAGGCCTTGGAGAGATGGAGCATGGGCAGTTCAAGGATGGACAGGGTGACAATGTGGGACAGTGGGATGACATCAGGTGGTATCCATTGCTGGCGGGGGTCTTGACATCCTACTCTGTCTTCTTGCGAGATCTCAGGGCCCTCTTGCGGGGTGGTTCTTCTCCTGCAGGAGGTGGGGGTCTGGTGGGCTGCTGCTGTGCGGGGGCCTCCTGTCCACTAGCGCCGGCGGAGGTGGATGGCTGTTCTTGGTCCAGGCTAGTGGCAGGGGCCCTTGGGTGTTGTTCAGTGTCCGCCCTGCTGTTTACGAGGTCCTGCAGCAGCCCTACCATGGTAACCAGGGTGGTGTTGATGGCTCTGATGTCCTCCCTGTACCCCCGATAGTGTTCCTCCTGCAGCACCTGGATCTCCTGGAACCGGGCCAGTACCGTCGCCATCGTCTCCTGGGAGCGGTTGTATGCTCCCATGATGGTGGTGAGGACCTCGTGGAGAGTGGGTTCCCTGGGCCTCTCCTCCCCCCCCTGTCGCACAGCTGCCCGCCGAGTTGCCCTGTTTCCCTGGGCCTCTGCCCCCTGGCCGGTGTGCCCACTACCACTGCCCCCAGGTCCCTGTTGTTGTTGGGGTGGTGGGTTATCCTGGGTGCCCTGTAGTGGTAGACACACCGCAGATTGACGCGCCCTGGAGACAGAGGCATGGGCCCGCTGGGTGGGAGCTGTGCTGGTGTTCCCAGAGGGGTTAGGGTCTGTAGTGGCCTGTGCCTGTGTGAGGGGAACCGACTGTCCAGAGGTCCCCGATGGTCCGGGCTGGCCATCGGTGTCCAGATCGACAGAGCTGCTGTCATCGCTGACGGCCTCTTGGGTGGGGGGTGTGGATAATTCTGGCCCCTCCGCCGCGGTGTGTTGACGGTCGGGTCCTGCAGGGGTATAGAGGTATGGTTATAGTTTCAATGAGTGGCATATGGGTGTATCTATGGGTTCTCGTGTCCCCAAGTGCTGGCATTCGTGTGTGGGGGCTTTGGTGAGGGTGGCTTGTGGGGGGGATGTGTATATGCATTGGGCATGCTTTGGTGATGGGTGTCCATGCTTAGTGGACGCATGCAGACCTAGGTTTTGGGATGTATGGGTTGTGATGGTGAGACATTGGTGGGGAATAGGTGTGCTGGGGGTGGGGGTGAGGATGGTGGTGGGGGTGAGGATGGTGGTGGGGGTGAGGGTGGGGGTGAGGATGGGGGTGGGGTGAGGGTGGGGTTCGAGGATGGGGGTGAGGGTTGGGGTCTGATTTGGCATGCAGGTGGGGGGGAGGCAGTATTGAAGCTTCAACTTACCAGTATCCATTCCTCCGCCGACTCCTGCGAGGCCGTCAGGATGCAGGATGTTCAAGACTTCCTCCTCCCATGATGTGAATTGTGGGGGTTGAGGTGGGGGTCCTCCGCCAGTCTTCTGCACGGCGATGTTGTGCCTGGATACCATGGAACGCACCTTCCCCCGTAGGTCGTTCCATCGCTTCCTGATGTCTTCCCGATTTCTGGGGTGCTGTCCCACTGCGTTCACCCTGTCGACAATCCTCTGCCATAGCTCCGTCCTCCGGGCAATACTGGTGTATTGTATCTGTGTGCCGAACAGCTGGGGCTCTACCCGAACGATTTCCTCCACCATGACCCTGAGTTCTTTGCCTGTGAAGCGGGGTTGTCTTTGGGGTGCCATGGGGTGGTGTGTATGATGTGTGGGGTGGAGTATGTGTATTTAAGTGAGTTGAGTGTGGTGGTGTGTGTTGTTTTGTGTGTGGATAGTGTGTGGGTGATGGTGTTGAGTGGCTGTGGCTGTTATGTTTTGGATGCTGGTGTCTCGCTCTTGTCTTCTTTACGAATTTTTAAGCGTAGGGGTTTGTGGGTGATGTGGGTGTGTGTTTTATATTGTATTGTGTGTGTGGGAGTGGCGTGTGTATGTGTATCAGGTGTGTGGGATTCAAATCGTCCAATGTGGCTGAGTTTTGTTCGTTTGTGTGTATTCTGACCGCGCCGGTGTGTCCCGCCAATGGAATACCGCGTTTGAATGACCGCCGCGTGGATTCGTGGGTCGTAATGGCATGGGCGTATTTCTGTTGGCGTGGCGGTGGAGGTTTGGTCACCTCCACCTTTCCGCCGACCGCTGGTCTGGCGGTCTGTTGTGGCGGTCTGATTTTCGGAGGTTTGCCTTCTGCGGGTCAGAATGACCGTGGCGGGTTTCCGCGACCGCGGCGGGATTATGGAGGATTTCTGACCGGCGGTAGGCGCCTTTTACCGCCGAGGTCAGAATGACCCCCTAAGTGTTTTAACATCCCAGTCATCTGGCACAACCCCAGGTGTGATAGTATTATTCACAGGAATCTAAAAAACATAATGACTTTGTATCATTTCAGTAGGACCAAATATGTCATATGGAAATTTATCTTGAAAAAATCTCATCAGATACTGGAACAGCAGAAATGTTAACTAGGGACAAGTCTCTTCATACTTTGTAGGAAGATAAATAAGGTTGTATAACTTCATCCACCAGTTCAACATCAGAGCGTTCAGTAAGATAAATGTATAAGCAAGAAGTGGGCAACAGCAAAACCAGTACAAAGAAGAAAAGAAGAGGAAACCATAGGTAATACCATGGATGAATCAAATAATTGTGCTTAAGCAAGTTGAAATGCTTACATATACCATGTACTGAAGCAGTAGTTCAGGTTAAAATAAAATCATCTATATCCACAAAATATTCAGAAGTGGGCTATGCAAAAATTGGAGCTGCTGCAGGCAAAAGAGAATTGGTAGATGTATCCAATGGTGGTTCATCATAGAAAATGCCATCAATTTGTGTTGCATTAGTGAATTGCAAATTAAAGTTTTTGGCATTTGTAGTTGTAGCGGTAACCAGAATCAGCAAAAGTTCATTCTCTGCCCTCCCCAACCTAGGGACGTTTTCAGCGTTGTTTAATGCTTAAAGATGTATCTCTTGTAGGGTAGAGAGAGGGGTAAGTAAACTACCTAGGAAACTTCGAGGTCTACTGTGCAGGATCGCCAACATGATGCAATTTGGTGTGATCAATGGATATAAAACGATTGTCTTTAGAGCCAGGCAAAGGTGGTAGAATCACTGTCCTGTTGCTCTGTATCCCTATAACAGCAAGTGGTGCTCAGTAAGATGGGCCAAGCTCCTTCTTCACAGGTATCATTTCATGGACCAGATCCCCAAATTGTTTAATTGTACCTGTGGGAGTTGTTGAATCCCTCATTCCCAAAGTGGCGGCATACACTGTGGAACGCTCATCTCAGAACTATTGTAATTCCTATAAAACAGTTACCATTCATTTATGTCAAAAGTTGTGTCTGCTGCCACTGCGCCTAGTCCATCAAGGTCTGCGACGAACATAGAGATGCCAAATAGGACCTCTTATGGGATATGGCCTCACAAAGATCTTTAATGAAGATAATGTAATGCTCTCTGAACCCCATATAGGTCAAGGATCCAACTACGACCTGAACCTAATACTCTAGCTTTTAAGGATTGCTTTAAGTCTTGTTTTTTTCTTTCCACAATCAAATTTCCCTCTGGATGATCTGGAGTAGAATAATGCATTGCTACACCAAACTTTCCCATGGAATCCCTGTAAGCTCTAGAGGCGAAAGCAGGGCCCTGGTCCGAATAGAAAGCAGCAACTGCATATATCCCATTAAAGACTTTAATAACAGTGCGAGTGTCAGCTGATCACTGGGACTGCACCCAAAGGAATCTGGAGCAAGAATTTACAGCCAGTGCAATGTATTTGGATACACTGTCTGTGTACACACACTGCATATGCTTGTTTGACACTACGAGGGGTGTCTAGGGTGGGTGCTTTAGGTAGAACCTGCTATTTGTTGGCAGATGTCACAACTAGGAGCATACTGTTTGGTCTGCTTGTATAGACCATTCCACCAAAAATGCATTTGTAACAATGAGATAGTAGCTGCTACACCAGCATGGGTAGAAGCAACTTGCTCATGCACTGCTTTAATATGTTCTAGCATGCGATCTTGGTTGGGGATCTCATGATCACTCACCCCTAGAATTGTTACGTAAGGAATGTTTTGGGCACTCAAGTGCTAGGAACATTTTGTTGGGTATGCTTTTGATAGCGGCTTGTCATCAGCTGAAGCATTTATGGCAGCCAAAATGTCATCATCCCACTTCGCCTGGGAATGAGTTATCACAGCAACAGTTGCCATAACAACTGCAGATTTTGTCTCTTCATCAGCCAATTAATCCCCTATAGTATGTATTCCAACATATTGATGGCCCAGTATATGTATCACATGAGCCTGTGGAAGTGTGTCTTGAAGCTTTGCCACCTTCTCCCAGAACATTGTATGCTTGATGGTGTCTCCTTTAGAATCTCTAAATCTATTTAGGAGCCAGTAGTATAAGTTTTCATTGAAGGACTGGACACAATAATACGAATCATACAATATAATTGGGGAGAGTTCAGAATTTGTATGTTCCAGTGCCAGAATCAATGCTTAGCAAGTTCAGCTGTGTAGTCCCCAAGGGACTGTGTGTGGATTTGTTGAGGGTGGAACACACCATCACTTATCACTCGATAAATGGCTGGGCAAGCAGTGGAGTGCTACATTTTGTCAGTGGATGTGAAATGCATTTCTGAGTTTGAATATAGATGTGATTTATTTGCAATTGCTAATGTGACACCCTCATTAAAAGTGATGTATGTGAATCCAGTGGCACCTGCAAATAGCTGAATGACTACGCTTGTTTTATTCTTAAACATATGTAATTGTTTTGCATAAAGCATGTTAGTCTGTAATGATCTGAGTATTTGTGTGTGTTGTGGTGCCCAATGTTTACTGGAAAAATCAGGATGAATTAAATCATAAGGTGGTTTTATGTGCTGTGGATAACCTGGTAATTATGTTCTGCCAAAATTGAAGAGCTCTATTGATAGACCTGACAGCTCTTGTCATGGTTTCTCCTGCCTTTTTGCTTCTGACCTCCTGTTTTTGATCTTGTGCTGAATCTAATTTTTGCTGGTTTTAGGACTCTGGGCACTCTACCATTGCTCTCCAGTGCTAGAGTGCAAGTGATCCCTGTCTAAATTGTATTAGTGATTGGCTTATTCACGATTGGCATATTTGATTTACTGGTAAGTCTCTTTTAAAGTGCACTACGTATGCCTATGGCCTACAAATCAAATGCTACTAGTGGGCCTGCAGCACTGATTGTGCCACCCACATGAGTAGCCATGTAAACATGTCTCAGGCCTGCCACTGCAGTGTCTGTGTACAGTTTTAAACTGCCATTTCAATCTAGCAACTGCACCGACTTGCCAGGTCCAAACCTTCCCTTTAACTACATGCTAGGCACCCCCTTAAGTAGGCCCTGGGCAGCCCCATGGACAGTATCCAGTATATTTAAAAGGTAGGACATGCACTGGTGTGTTTACATGTCCTGATGGTGAAATACTGCTAAATTCATTTTTCACTATTGCAAGGCCTGTCTCTCCCATAGGGCAACATGGGGATTGCCTTGAAATTATTTTATGTGTATTTTCCTTCTGGGAGCAGATTGATCTATGGAGTTTTGGGTCTCTGAACTCACCATCTAAAAATACATCTTTTGGTAAAGTTGGTCTTTGAATTGTGGGTTTGAAAATGTCATTTTTAGAAAGTGGACACTTTATTGCTTAACCATACTGTGCCTCTGCCTATCTGTGGAATACACGACTGGATCAAGATGACAGTTGGGCTGTTTACGAATTCACTGTACACAGTCACACAAATGGAGATGAGGTGTGTCCTGCATATCCTGATGGCCCATCACTAGGCTGGTGGGTCTTCCTGAGCTAGAGTGGCGGGAGGAGCTGACACTGGCACCTGAACAGGGTTGTGTCTGTGCTTGCAGAAAGCAGCCTCCAAACCCACCGGACAGTGCCTGGGGCGAAGGCAGGGCCAGGGTAGGGAAAGGCAGGGTCTTGTGCACTACAAATACTTCTATTTCTCCCTGGTTCTCTCATCCGTGACACCTGACTCCAATTCCACTGCAGCACCTGTGGCTCCGTGGTGTGATTGCAACACTGCAAAGTCTACGCTTCGCATCTTGACCTGTTGGATTTACCAACCCTGCCTTGTTTTAAGGAGCCAACACCTCACCACTGATACCGCATCACCTCCCCTGCAACTGTAAGAAAATGACACCTCATCTCTCCTGCCTAGCAATAAGATACTGATACCTCATCTCCCGGTAGCAGTAAGGAAGCGATGCCGCACCAGCTGCAGTGATGCCTCACCTCCCCTACTCTGTGCAACATCTTTGTTTCTTCATTGTTTTCCAAGGTACTGTATCTGGGGTCCGCATGATTCCATGCCCAGCCTGCACTTCCTTGTGAATGGTGTCAGACTGTTGGACGCAACTCTGTAAAGATGCCATGATAGTCCCAGTTGGAGCTGTTGTGTTTCTAACGCTACATAAAATTTAGGCCCTCATTACAACCCTGTCGGTAAATCCCCCTTACCGCTGTGCAGACGGCCGCCAACATACTGTGCCCACGGCGGCAATCTGCCACAGGTATTATGACCCACAGAGAGAATACCGCCACAATACAGACACCCACACAAGTCTGCCAGACCAAAGGTCAGTGATAATCTGGCGATAGCAAAACCCACACCGTCACGCCAACAGGAATACGCCCACAGTAGCAGAAGCTGAAGACTTTATTCAGTATGAAATAATTCAACCCTTAACTTACATAACAACAATAAATAACCATAGTATCAATAAAACAATAAAATCACAATAATCATTTTAAAAACAAATCAAACGTCATTTTCAAGAATAAGAATCTAAAACGTCCCTTAAAAAAACTCTAGGTTATTACGCCAAGTAATGGCTCCCCTCAAAAACAATCCCAAACCCCTAAATACCAATGCATCTGAGGCCGTTTGCAACCACATAAAAGCAGGGCGAAATTGCACAAATCCCTTTGGCCTCAGCAGGGGTAATAAAAAACGTCTTCTAAAAGGTGCATAAAAAACACAGAATAATGTAAAATGGGACAAGGTCTGCAGGGACACCCCGACACAGGGACACGGTCTGATAGATTTTTCACCATACTGACCTAACGGAAAGCAGAGATTATTTCTAATGACCCCCAAACGGAATCGGGTAATAACAGTCCTTTCCCTCCGGTCATTTATTGCTAGGAGATAGGGCTCAGGACCCACAGTATCACGACCCACCAATCAATACGGTGGTCTTTCAACCACGGTAAACCATTGAGGGTGCACACTGCCGCGCTCAAAATACACACACACTTACAAAACCACACCACACTGGACAATTCAAAATACACACACCTGAAACACATACACACACCACACCCACACACTCACACCACTATAAAACACACACCCACGCTACTCACAACCCCTTACAACTAAAAAAAAGAGACCAAGCACGGAGATACAAGCAAAGAGCACACACTCAATCAGAGGCACAGAACACCATCACTCATACACCATTCACGCACATCACAGTATATACTCCAACACATCACCCCACACATCACCTCACACATATCACTCACACTACATCCATGGCACCCCAAAGACACCCCAGGCTTTATGAGGAGGAACTAAGGATTATGGTGGAGGAAATCATCCGGGTAGAGCCACAGCTATTTGGATCACAGGTGCAGCAGTTGTCCATTGCTAGGAAGATGGAGCTATGGCGGAGAATCGTGGACAGAGTCAACGTACAAGAACCAGGGATGACATCAGGAAGAGGTGGAATGACCTACGGGGAAGGTGCGTTACATGGTTTCAAGACACCAGATTGCTGCACAGAGGACTGGCGGTGGACCCACACCTCCTCCCCCACAACTAACAACATGTGCTGAGCAAGTCTTGGCGATCATGCATCCTGAGGGCCTTACAGGAGTAGCAGGAGGACTGGACTCTGGCAAGGCAAATCTTAACTTCTTCATCTCCCCCACCCTAACTGCATGCCATCACATACCCCCACCCGTACCCTCACTCCCATCACTCCATCACCTCACATATAATCCCACCATCACAACCCACACATCCCAATACCAACCCCTGCATGCAACACCAATGCATGGACACCCATCACAGCCCTGCATGGACACCCATCACCACAGCATGCCCAGTAGAGAGACTCACCCAGACCACAACAATCAGCAATCACACAAGGCCAAGGCGACTGGGAAAGCACAATTATGCAGGGAAACACACCCATTGCATAGGGTGGCACACACAGATAAAATAACAATGCATTTGCATCCCAACAGGAACTCTACCCAGCGTCACCGGAGAGGAGGTGCCACCAACATCCAGTCCCATCCCAGAAGAGGCCCACAGTGATGACAGCAGCTCTGCACGCCTGAATCACGATGACCAACCTGGCCCATCAGAGACCTCTGGACAGTCGGTTCCCCTGCCACAGTCCAAATCCACCACAGAGCCTCCCCCCTCAGGAAACACCAGCACAAAACCCATCCAGCGGGCCCATACCTCTGTTCCCAGGACACGTCAATCAGCAGTGTATCCACTACTACAGGGACCCCAGGCAACCCCACTAACACAGGACGATCAGGGACCTGGGGTCAGTGGAAGTGGGCACACGGTTCATGGGACAGAGGCACAGGACAACAGGGAAGCTGGGAGGACTGCTGTGCAACAGGGGGAGGACAGGCCCAGGGAACCGACCCTCCACAAGGCACTCTCCAACATCATGGGAGCATACCACCATTCCCAGGAGACCATGGGCACGGTACTGGCCAAGTTACTGGAGACCCAGCTGCTGCAGGAGGGACACTACCTGGGGATCAGGGAGGACCTCACAAAAATCTACACCATCCTGGTCAGCAAAGCAGGGGTACTGGATGACATGGGCAAGACCAAGAGGGAGGCAGTGGCAAAATAAAGGGCCCCTGACACTAGCCAAACAGCCTTCCACCTCCACCGGCGCTAGTGGACAGGAGGCCCCGCCACAGGAACAGGTCACCAGCACCCCACCCCCTGCACAAGGAGAACCACCCAGCAAACAGTCCCTGCGATTGAGGCAGAAGGCAGAGAAAATTGCCAAGACCCCCACCAGGAAATAAGACTCTCCTAATTGTCACCCTTCTGTCCCACTCTGTCACCCTCTCCACCTTGAACTGCCATTACTCCCCTTCATATGCCCCATTGGACAATCCACCTGTCATACCAAGAGACTGGACTCTACCCTGGACTTTCCTCCACCATCACCCAAGACCCTTGCCCATACCCCATTACTATTTAGCACACAAAAAAATCATAGAAATATAAACCATACTGGAGTCAGTATAATGATTGGAAAGATGTATTCTTACAAAATTCTCATGCATTGCAACATCTACGTTCATTGAATTATACCAATGTATGACAGTTGGTGGGTAGCAGTACACATAGTAGGAGCCAGAATGGGGCACACAGATCTGAAAAAAGGGAATCCAAAGGGAACAGTCAGTGGCCATAGACAGAGGGTAAGAGGCTGCCATGTACAATGTCCAAAAATATACTGAAATGTGTAGAGGAGTTACAGTCTCTTACCTGTGTGTCACTGGAAGTACTGCTGTATAATGTTTGCTCTGTTGTCCACATTTTATTCATCTGCCTCCTCTTCCTCACTGTCCACAGGCTCCATCGCTGCCACAAGACCATCACCCGGCTCATCCTCCAGCAGAAAAGGCACCTGGCACCTTAAGGCCAGGTTGTGCAACATACAGCATGCCACGATGATCTGGCACACCTTCATGGGTGAGTAGTACAGGGATCTACCAGTCAGATGGAGGCACTGGAACCTGGCCTTCAGGAGGCCAAAGGTCCTCTCAATAATCCTCCTTGTACGCCTATGTGCCTCATTGCAAGGTTCCTCTGCCCTTGTCCTGGCATTCCTCACTGGGATCAGTAGCCATGAGAGGTTGGGGTAACCAGAGTCACCTGCAAATATCGAGGGACAACTGTTAGACACACACTAACCCTTAGGGACAACCCCTTACCCAGACACCTACTTATACTGTGTGGGGACCTTGGGCTCACCTATTAGCCACACCCGGTGCCTCTGGAGTTGGCTCATCACATAAGAGATGCTGCTATTCCTCAGGATATAGGCGTCATGCACTGAGCCAGGATATTTGTCATTCACATGGGAGATGTACTGGTCCGCCAAACACACCATTTGCACATTCATCGAATGATAGCTTTTTCTATTCCTGTACACCTGTTCGTTTCTGCGGGGGTGGACAAATGCCACATGTGTAACATCAATGCCACCAATGATGTTGGGGATATGTCCCAGGGCATAAAAATCAGCTTTCACTGTGGCCAAATCCTCCACCTGGGGGAAGACGATGTAGCTGCGCATGTGTTTTAGCAGGGCAGACAACACTCTGGTCAACACGTTGGAGAACATTGGCTGAGACATCCGTGATGCCATAGCCACTGTTGTTTGAAAGGAGCCACTTGCCAGGAAATGGAGCACTGACAGGACCTGCACTTGAGGGGGTATTCCTGTGGGCTGACAGATAGCTGAAATCAGGTCTGGCTCCAATTGGGCACACAGTTCTTGGATTGTGGCACGATCAAGTCTTTATGTCATGATAATGTGTCTGTCCTCCATTGTCGACAGGTCCACCAGGGGTCCGTACACCTGAGGATGCCACCATCTCATCATCTGCCTTAGCGATTGTAGCCTATGGAGGAGAACGGTGAGCAGAGGGTCATTTACCACATAGATAGCACAACTGTGTTTGAGTTAATGTCACAGAAGGAGTGTTTGAATTCGAGAGTCAGTATATGTGCCAATATGTGATGTGACGCAGTTAGGTGCAATGTCATGTGCCCCCCTGAAATGGCGGCTGCCTGACCTGTGAGGAGGGACAAGAGGAAATGAGGGAATTGCGCTGGCATTGTGCTGTATCGCAGTAGGCGGTCGAAGACCGCAGCGCAACTCCGCATTGGTTACCATTGGGCCCTATGGGTCCCAGGAGCCAATGGCTATGTACGCCGGCGGTGACGGTACGCACCGCCGCAGACGTCACCGCCATTTTCTACCTATTCACTCACTTGCTGTCTGACCATCTACAGGAGAGGACATCCACTGCAAGTGCTGCTGTGACCTGAGTCTGGAAGCGACAATGGCTAGAGTGTCTGGGGAAAGGGCCTCTGCCTTTACTGCGGAGGAGTTGGAGAAACTGATGGATGGGGTCCTCCCCCAGTACCCGTTACTCTACGGTCCTCCAGACAAACAGGTGAGTACACTGTGAGCATGATGTGTGGGCAATGCCTGTTTGGAGTGGTGTGGATGTAAGCCACATGTTGGGGGGTGCTAAGGTGTCCTGGCCTGAAAGCTGCATGAGAGGTGGTCACTGTCTGTGCATCAAGGCATGGGTGGGAACTGGTGGGCAATGAGTATGATGGTCGGGACGGGTGAGTAATTATATTTTCCGCTGTCTTTTCCCTCTAGGTCAGCGCCCACCAGAAAAAGTGTATTTGACGTGCCATCGCCAAGGAGGTGCGGACACTGGGGGTCGATCACAGGCGGAGCACCCACTGCCGCAAGAGATGGGAGGACCTGCGCCGTTGGACCAAGAAGACGGCTGAGGCCCATCTGGGGCTGTCCTCCCAACGTGGAAGGGGTGCCCGTCGCATCATGACACCCCTGATGTTCCACATCCTGGCGGTGGCCTATCCAGAGTTGGATGGGCGCTTGAGGGCATCACAGCAGCCACAAGGGGGTAAGTACAGTTTCAGAAAGCTGACTTTGCATGCTTTAGGAGGTAGCTGGGTGGGGGATGTGGGCTGTGGTTGCCCCTAGGCCAGGGAGATCATGGCAGGGTAGGTCCCTTGTATGCATGCTCTGAAGCACCCCTACCCCAATGGTACATGTGGCCAACTACTACAGGGAAGGGTCCTGTGGGTGTCATGTGTGCAGATGCTGGCGTTAGCCATTGTACCCCATAAGCTGGTGACTACCTTAGTGAGTGGTGGGGCATGGCCTAGTGCATAGGGCAGCTCAGTGTGTGTTGTGTACGCCAACGGTAGTGGTGTTGCTGGCATTGACCATTTGTATCCTCTGTCTATCCCCCCCTTCTTGTTTTGTCACCCCATCCTTATGTGCATTAGCATCATCAGGCAGAGGAGCAGAGGCACCGGCGACAAAGGGAGCTGCATCCCACATGGCCCATGAGGGCGAATCCACTGAGGGTGAAGGCACCAGTGGGACAGAGGGCGAGGGGAGCTCCACGATGGGGACAGGAGGGGAGACCAGTGACAGCGACTCCTCCTCCGATGGAAGCTCCCTGGCGGTGGCGAACACCTCTGTGCCCACCCCAACAACAGGTACAGCCACCAACCCCCCTACCAGCACCGCCCTCCCAGCAGCCCCTCAGCGTGTTTCCTGTGCCCGCTCACCCAGGAGGGTGGGCATCTCCTTTGCCCCCTGGCACCTCAGGCTCTGCCCCAGTCAGCTCTGCTGCCCTCAGTGAGGAGGCTATTGACCTCCTGAGATCCCTCACTGTTGGGCAGTCAATCATTCTGAATGCCATCCAGGGTATTGAGAGGCATTTGCAACAAACAAATGCATACCTGGAGGGCATTCATTCTGGCGTAGTGGCCCAACAGAGAGCATTTCAGGCTCTGGCCTCAGCACTGATGGCAGTTATTGTCCCTGTGTCCAGCCTCCCCCCTCCAACTTCCACTACCCAGACCCAATCCCCTCTACCTCACCCTATCCCAAGCACACCTTCAGACCAGCATGCACACACATCAACATACAAAAGTAGCTCAGGAAAACATAAGCACCACACATCATCACACAGTCACTCACACAAGCAGCATACCCAGGCACACACACCAACATCCACTTCCTCCACTGTGCCCCCCTCCTCCTCTTCGTCCACCTCCCTCCCAGTAGCCTCTCTACTCACACCTGCATGCACTGCATCATCAGCCACTGCCTCCATCACCAGCACACCCATCACAACACACCCCTCACGAGCAATCACCAACCCCCACAACCATGCACACATCCCCTGTGTCCTCTCCCAGTGTGTCTGTGAGCCCTCCTCCCAAAGTACACAAATGCTGGCACACACCCACTCAACAGCCATCCACCTCACAACAGTCTCCATCCCATGCACCTTCACCCAAACTCAGCAGACGTACACCTCCCACAACCACTACCTCTTCCTCTACTCCCACATCCCCTCCATCTTCCCGTTCCAATTTGACAAAAAGACTTTTCCTGGCTAACGTTGACCTCTTCCCTACGCCTCCCCTCGTCCTTCCCCTAGGGCCAGGATGTCTAGATCCAAGGCCAGCACCTCAGCCACCAAGTAGGCATCCGCTGTGGTCCCTGCAAGTCCGAGAGGTTTGAAGGGGGCACCCATCAGGGCTGGCAGTGTGCCACCTACCAATGCGAAAGACCACCAGATTCCGCCACCTGCCAAGGTTAAGAAGGGGCCATCATGCAGCACGGACAAGACGCACCACCCACCCAGCAAGGCCTCATCTAAAACAAAAGAGGACAGTGCTAAGGGCCCAGCAGCATCTACCAAGGTGGGGAAGGCACACAAAAGCAAGGGCAAGTCACTTCAGGGCTCGGAGCCTCCAGGTGAGGGACTGGTGGCCATCATTTGTCCTGACAGGCCAGCAACCTGTACCATGGTAAGCACTGCCGCAACAACCGCCACCTGCACCGCCACCTGCCCCGCCATCTGCCCCGCCATCTGCCCCGCCCCCTGCACCGCCGCTGCCACAATGAAAGTCACCAGCATTATCCCTAGTGGGCAGCCGTCCGAGGCTGCTGGAGACAGCCTGGTGTCTCCCTCCACTACTGCAAGCACCTCCACCAGGGGCAGTACCGCCAGCATCTCTGACGCAGACACCGCTGCATGCACCGCCACCTGCACCACCATATGCACCGCCACATGCCCAGCCGGTGCCACTACATCAGACATCAGCAGCATCTCCAGTGGACAGCCGTCCGAGGCTGCAGGAGACGTCCTGGACCCTGCACTCACAACTTGAGGCAGCACCACCAGCACTGGCACTACCAGCAGTTTGCAGCCTAAGTCGCCGCATGATGGAGTGTGGCTCTGCCTCCATGGAGTATCATGCTACCTATTCCCTGCACATCTCGTGCCTCAGACACCCAGGTGAGGGAATGTGAACTGCCACACCTCAGGTGCAGCATCACTGGGCACACTGCCCTCTCCAGAACCAGTGGAGAGATGCATCCACTCACCCAATCCGTGGCAGGATGAAGCAGACTGTGCACAATGCCCCCTCCAGAACCAGTGGAGAAATGCATCCACTCGCCCAATCCTTGGCAGGATGAGGCAGACTGGGCACAAGGCCCCCTCCAGAACCAGTGGAGAAATGCATCCACTCGCCCAATCCTTGGCAGGATGAAGCAGACTGTCCACAATGTGCCCTCCAGAACCAGTGGAACATGTCACCCACTTGAGAAACTGTGGCTTTGCACTCCCCAGGAGCAAGCAGTGGGCAACCCACCCACTTGAGAAACTTGATAGACTGCGGCTTTGCACTCCCCAGGACCAAGCAGTGGGCAAACCACCCACTTGAGAGACTCGAGTGACTGTGGCTTTGCACTCCCCAGGACCAAGCAGTGGGCAAACCACCCACTTGAGAGACTTGAGAGACTGTGGCTTTGCACTCCCCAGGACCAAGCAGTGGGCAAACCACCCACTTGAGAGACTTGTGAGACTGTGGCTTTGCTCTCCCCAGGACATCACTGTGGGCATGTTGCCTCCTCGAGGAGCAGTGGCGTAGTACCATCTTCTGGCTAAGGTCCCCTCCCCTTCCCCCTGAGGTGCCTGTGTTTTTTCGACCTGATGACCCTGCAGTGTTCTCTCCGTTTTGAGGCAGGAGTCAAGTGTGGGCTTCGCCCATGACTTTTTGGGTTACTGGTCCACGGACATTTGCAATGGACAGTGGATGGCCCTCTGTCATATTGTTCATATTTGTATAAACTGTTGTTTTCAATCGTTCACTTTATATGCATTTTCAAAATATCACAGATTTGACTAAAATTCCTTTTGTCCTTGCGTTCTTCCAGGGGTTTACGGAGTGTATCTGTAATGCTGTTGGATGTGCTCGTGTGTATTATGTTGGGAGTGAGGGCGGGGGGTGGGGGTGTTGCATGTTGCGTGTGTGTGTCACTCTCTTCCCTCCCCCCTGTGTGCTATGTGCAGTACTCACCGTTGTCGTCACCGCCACCTTCTTTCAAACTCCTGGTGTATTAGTAGATACACCAGCATGGGGAGGACCTGCAGATCAGGCTCCATGGCGTCCTGGTTCTTCGTTGAGTGTCGAAAGGTGAGTGGTTCCCCTTCAGTGTATTGCTTCCGCTGTGCTTTTGATGTCGTTGGTACCGCCCCAGAAAAGCTGGCGGATTGGCTTCTCATAATACAGTGGGCGGTACATTGTCCTCCGCCTGTCTGTTGGCGGTGACCGCTGCAGTGTTTGTTGCTACCGCCCTGGCGGTCGGAGTGTTAAAGTGGCTGTCTATGATGGCGGTTTCCGCCATGGTCGTGATCCCATTTTTTGGTCCACCAGCCTGTTGGTGGTATTACCGCCGCTTTATCTCTGACCACCAGAGTTGTAATGAGGGCCTTAATTTTTTTAATTTTATATCTTTATAAGATATCATGCATATCTTTACTTGGGTATGTTGGATTTTTGTTGTTTTAGTCTTGTTTTACTCAAATAAATATTGGCTATTTTCCTAAACTGGTATGCAGTACTCTTGTGGTGTTTTCGCTGTGATACTGTGTGTGTAAAAATACTTTACACACTGCCTCTGAGGTTAGCTAGACTGGTGCCAAGCTACCAAGAGGGTGAGCAGGGGGTATCTTATGTGTGTGACTCCCTTACCCTGACTGGAGTGAGGGTCCCTGCTTTGGCAGGGTGCAAGCCACTGCCAATTAGTGACCCCATTTCTATCACCTAACAAGGATTGCAATTTTTTTATGGAATTTTGAGGTTGTAATTTTGCACACTTCTCTAGGAAGTGTGGTGCCAGAATCTTACCCTCATTTGAAAGCTTCTATCCCAAGAATAGATCACTAAGAAAAGCATTTTTTTAAAGTTGAATTTATAGCCTTGTGTTGCAAATCCCAATACAATGCGCTATACCCTGGCCAAATGTGTTTTGAAGTTGTCGTCCATCAGATAAATGTCATATAGAAAAGACAACTCCTCAGAATAAATATTATGCAATATTGATGTTACAGTGGCTGAAAACAATCCAGGGCTTTTCTGATACCCTTGGGGGGAGTCAAAAAATTCAGTGTTTTGAGCCGAGCATGGAAAAAGCAGTTAGATCCTTGCTTTCAGGCACTATATTCTGGTAGAAAAAAAACATTGGAAATATCCAAGGCTGTTTTGTATTTTTTACGGGCAATATTGTTCACTAAAGCTGTGCTATATGAATTTTCTATTGCAAACGTGTGAGTATTGCTATTTAAGTGTATGTAATCTAAGACTATTCTGTATGAATGGTTCAGTGTAGCTACTGGAAACAAAGGGTTGTACATTGGAGCTCCACAGGGTTTAATTTCTCCCTGGTAATCAATTTGCGAGAGAATTTCCCTCACAGGTACTTTTGCATTGTGCTTTTATGAGTACTGTGACTGTACTTGTGGGCTGGATGGTATAGGTATAAAATGGTAGAGAGAGTCCCTATCACAACCCACGTGGTTGTGGTTCAGCGCTGTAGCCTGTGCCAGAGCCGAATCTGTGGCATAGGCTTCTTTTACTGGATCTGGAACTAAGACTGAAAAAGATGGCAAAATTACATCTTCCCCTAGTTCCAACAAACTCTAGCGGCCAATCTTTTTCTGCCTGAAGAATATCATAAGCAAGCGTTAATCTTTCACAGAATATTGCTTTAATTGTACGCATTATGTCCCACTCAATTTGGAGGTTCAATTTATAAACATGATCGGTGGGGGCGACCTGCCTGTCTGGGGTTTCGACTTTAATTTAGTTGTTAGTTGCTCTCACATCCAGAAACTCTTGAAGATTTAAACGAACTATTGTGACCTCTGCTGCGCTGTCTATTAGAGTCACTGCCCACGTCCTATCCTTCAGTAATGTCTTCAATACAGTATATGTGGCATACTTAGCCAAATCCCCACAACCTTCTTCTTTTTAAACTGTGGTTTTTGATGTGGAAGTTCCTCTTCCTTTTTATTCATGATATCAGATGAGCATTGTGAGTCATTTTTCAGTTTCATGTACTCCTCTTTTCTACATTCCGACCACCCACCTCTCTCAGTCTGTTTGTTGGCTGAGTCCTGAAAGGAATGAGAAGAGCATGTATCAGTATATCTCTTTTCTGAGGTCTCCAAATGCGGATATTCTCCCTGTTATTTTAGTTTATCTTTATTAGACTTTGGTTTGTTGCTTGTTAGAAGAATCTTGTGCTTGCTTGGTACTATCCTTTTCGGAGTTCCCCTTAAGTTGTGGTTTATTTGGTCTGGCCCCTAAATGACCTCAATCTATACTAGTATAAGTCTCAGATCCGTTAAGCATACTTCCAAAGTTGCTGCTCCCCCTTTAATGTTTCCTATAATAATTGAGGAGACTGTGGTAAAATTGCTAATTAATTTCATCCCCAAATCTAGGGCAGGGTCAGCCCGTGCTCATTTTGAATTTGTTTCAATACCTCCAGATGAACCAAAAGAGATGGCTACCATGTGTTATGGTATAAACTGCAGTAAAAACTGTGCCCCTGTAGCACAATAATCAATGGAGGGTACCATTCCAAATAGAAAGTATATTGTGAGAATTTTGTATTTATCATGGGATCCCGCATGGGGAAACACTGCTTTCAACTGATTTTTTTTTTTGGGTGCAATCTAGAAGGGAATTTCCTCATGGCTGGTGGGAACATTATCCATAATTTCATTGATAATTATCGGTTTATCCCTGGTGTAGCCACTGGGTGTAGAAAAGCTGGAGCAGCCCATGCTGGGGCAGGATGCATTGTTCTCATTACGAACTGCATTTAACATCTGTATATTCTTACTAGATTGTTATATTAGTGGTGTAGATCTGCTGCCTGCAAATTTTGTATATTTGAATCTGGGGTATAGGTAGCCAAAACTGACCAAGAAACCCCATTATTACTGAGGGGACCCAATCGAACATGTTTATCTACGTGCGTAACGGCATCTTGGAACCAATTCTGATGTTCCTGGTATGTTAATAGTGTTTCTAAAAAAATGTATGCTCTGGATTGTGCTGGTGGATTGGCCACCTGGTATGTGTGAAATGTATTTGTATTAGCATTGACTGCAGAAAAATTGACCCATGCAGTTCTGTATGCATCGTGTGCCTCAACCATGAACGTAACATCTCCACCCCCATTCTGTAACCCATTTGCTAGTAAGTATTGCATGTCTACAGTTTACTAGAATAACTACTGGCTGTGCCATTATTAAAAAGCCTTCAGAGATAGAAACACCAAGGCCCATATTTATAGTTTTCTAGTGCCGCATTTACGTCATTTTTTGATGCAAAAGCAGCGCAAACTTACAAAATACAATTATATTTTGTAAGTTTGCACCACTTTTGCATAAAAGAATAACGCAGATGCGGCACTGAAAAAGTATAAATATAGGCCAAACAAGGTACCCTTTTATGGTTCAAGCTTGAACAACCTGCAGACTAATATAGGTACTACCTATATAACTGAAGAGAATTTTCCCCAACACCACAGACATCTCTGGATCAAAAGGTATATAGGGTACATTGAACATACGAGACAGAGCTACTCAGGAGATCCATTAAAGTACCTGATCTTTAACATTGCTGGCAGCATGTTATGTGGTTCCCATTTTGGTAGTAGGACTGCACATTTAGGACAGCAGTGCCACGAGTGTGAGAGACTAAGTACACTCCACACTGCTTGGCAGCTATCAGCCAAACTCCTGGCTAGCACGCAGCGCCTCACCCTGACCACCAAACCTTTCATGTCAAAAGGTGCGGTGTGGAAACAGATCGTACCCCTTTCACTTAATTACTCATGCACTCAAGGTGAAATACAAAATGTGAAAAGGATTTAAATATATAATTATTGAAGTAATCACATTTGAGTATAAAAAGCATGTGCTATGATAATTAGGCAGATGAAACAGAGCACAGTAACCAACATGACAGCAAGAGTGAAGAAGATGGACAACCCCACCATTTTGTGTTTCTAGAGAGCCTAGATGTTCTTTTCAAACCCCTATGTCTAAATCTGAGAGGACAGTGGTTGGACTGTCTGCCTAGCCCAACCTAAAGGATTGTCCCAAACCTCATACCTGAATAGAATAGCAGGGGTGTGCCTTTAATGCAGATGGCAATCTCCCTAGGAGGCTGCAATATCAGCACCAGTGTCAGTGAAGCTGACAGTTAAAAGGAAAATGTCCCAGGAAGGTCATGACCAGAATGCTCTCTTCCTCTTGGGCCTTAGTGTAGCTTATTTAATGACCCACGCCTCATTTGGGCAGCAGCTCTGATTTAATGCTGTGTCTCAGAGATAGAATCTGACTGTAGGAGGCTGGCCCTCTATGTAGTGTGCAAAGCTAGGCACACTGTGCAGAGTGTCCAGGCAACCACATGTTGGTTTACAGGGGTAAAAACTAGATCACCTAATGCTCTAAAGGTCGAGCAGTTAGGCCAATCTTGGAGAAGTCCAAAGCATTTGTTGTATATACTCACAGTATCAATCTTGCAACTCACACACTCAAAAAATTAACGCAAGACCAATTTAAAAAAATACTTCAGATTTTTATGTAATGTTTAAGAACAAGGTTATCAAAATTGGTTAAGTACTTTTCAAGATACTAATTTTTGAAGTTTTAATACAAATAGTCTGTGCGTGTGTAATTACACACCAAAGGTAACCTTTAAAAATACATATAAAATCATTTACCAAGTTTTTCTTTTGGAGGTTGATCATCAGTGGGCACATTGTGCCAGCTGGAGAAGTTCAGGTGGCTCCCGGTTCCAGGGGGAGCAGCGTTGAAAGGTCTCTGGAGCTGATGCAGGGCCACTGGGGGGGACCACCTGTAAAAGCACTGCACAGGTAAGAGTAAAGGTGGTTCTTTGGGGTCCCCTTGGAGTGTCGAGGTTGCAAGGGGTGGGGGACCCTTATGGCACAGTAGGTTCTTCGGTACAGGCTACAGGGCAGCCGGGTGCAGAGTGAATCGGTGAGCCAGGAGCTGTGCGCAAGGATGCCATCAGGAGCAGGAGGTAAGTTGGTTCAAGGATCATTTGCAGGACAACAGTGGCACTCTGGTGGGAGATCCAGGTGTTCCTGAAATCTCTTGACTGGGGCTTCCTCCTGTTCCTTTTTTAGCGCACAGCGGGCTGGTTCTCTTGGTGTCCGATGATAGCTGACTTATACTCAGGGTATTAGCATGGTTTGACCACTGGAGGGCTCAGTGCCACCAAACCTGCCACACTAGCAGTGTTGAGCAAAATATATATAAATATATATATATATGTACCTATAGATATCATACTTTAGTTCCAATTCTCTCCGCCATCATCTGAATCCCACTAAGCAATTTTTTATTTTCCTTCGACCAAACTGCTTGCTCATGTGCCCCTGCTGTCATTCCCCTCATCCACATTACTATTCTAGCACTGCCCCAAGACTTTCCTGCTGACCTTTCTGACACCTATGCCAGCTGTGCAAACCAACCTCTCCAACCCACGTTGTTAAGTTTTGCTTGGTCTCACACTCTAAGTTCAGCCCATCAGCAACCCAGCCCCCTTTTGCCTACAGTCCACCTGTTGTCTGTTCACTTGTTTCTGCCCACACTGCATTATGTATAATGTTATTCTGTGGTCTTGAAGTTTGTGTATATGCAGCATTTCTATTTTGTATATGCTTTCACATGTTTGGACCGTGTCCCCTTTTGGAGTTTTGTTGTGACAGCACTTTCAAACATATATAACTGCCTGACTTAAATGTCTCAGGACAGAAGATGCTTGCTTGTACGTCATAACACTGGAATGTGTGTCTGCCTTCTGCCTTGGCCTGCCAATAAACCTTGGTACCCAACAAACATTTAGGTGGTCATTACAACCCTGGAGGACGGTGTTAAAGCTGCGGTAATACCGCAAACAGGCCGGTGGACAAAAAAATGGAATTACGACCCTGGCGGAAACCGCCAACAAAGACAGCCACTTTAACACATCGCCCGCCAGGGCGGTACAGACAAACAGCGCGGCGGTCACCGCCAACAGACAGGCGGAAGACAATGTACCGCCCACACTATCACAACACACCAATCCGCCACCTTTTCCGGGGCGGATTCACCATGGATAAAAACACGGCGGAAACAGCTTCTGCTATGGGAATACGCTCACCTCAACACATCCCACGAGGAACGAGGACTCCATGGACCCGGAACTACAAATCTTACCTGCCCTTGCATTCCTGCTCATCTACGACCAACAGCGACGTAGGCGCATAACATACCGGTGAGTACTGCACCTACGACATGGGGGAGGGGGGAGGCAAAAGTTACGGGGACACCCACCAAACACCCCCATCCTCGCATATTACAACATACACACCAATGCAGTCACAAAAATCACAGTAACAACCCACAACCCCCCCGGAAGAATGCAATGACAACGCGAATAGCGCCCAAACTTTGTATTTAGCCAATATACTACTCATTGAAAAATATACGGATATATATCACAAAATCTGTCAAAAATAAATGTACAAAACAAGAAGTAGTGCAGATATGTACACAACAATGTCCGTGCACCAACAGTCCAAAAATGCATGGGCGACGCCCACAATAGCTACCTGACCAAAATCTGAGAGAACACTGCCGGGGCATCAGATAGAAACACTACAGGCACCTCGGGGGGAAGGGAAGGGGGGGCACCTCAGCCACATGAATGCAAAGCCAGATCCACGACGGGGCTCCATGCCCATTGATGTATCCTGGGGAGTGCAAAGCCACAGTCTCTCAAGTCACTACAGTGGGTGGTTTGCCCACTGTGCCATCCTGGGGAGTGCAAAGCCACAGTCTCTCAAGTCTCTACAGTGGGTGGGTTGCCCACTGTGCCATCCTGGGGAGTGCAAAGCCACAGTCTCTCAAGTCTCTACAGTGGGTGGATTGCCCACTGCCATATCCTGGGGAGTGCAAAGCCGCAGTCTCCACTGGTTCTGGAGGGGGACTGGTGCCCAGACTGGATGAGTCTCCCCGTGAAAGTACCTGTCCTGTCACTGTCCCAGCTGCACATGGGAGAACGATGCCTGATGTGCCGGACTATTCATACCCACGCGGTCTTTGCCCTGTTCAGCGGTCTTCACCATGGCGGTCTTGGCCTTGTTCAGCGGTGCTTTGCCATGGCTGCATATGGACTGTTCAGCGGTGCTTTGCCATGGCGGTCTTTGCCCTGTTCAGCGGTCTTCACCATGGCGGTCTTGGCCTTGTTCAGCGGTGCTTTGCCATGGCTGTCTATGGACTGTTCAGCTGTGCTTTGCCATGGCGGTCTTTGCCCTGTTCAGCGGTCTTCACCATGGCGGTCTTGGCCTTGTTCAGCGGTGCTTTGCCATGGCTGCCTATGGACTGTTCAGCAGTGCTTTGCCATGGCGGTCTTTGCTCTGTTCAGCGGTCTTCACCACGGCGGTCTTGGCCTTGTTCAGTTGTGCTTTGCCATGGCTGCCTATGGACTGTTCAGCGGTGCTTTGCCATGGCGGTCTTTGCTCTGTTCAGCGGTCTTCACCATGGCGGTCTTGGCCTTGTTCAGCGGTGCTTTGCCGTGGCTGCCTATGGACTGTTCAGCGGTAGCCTAAGATGGCGGTTCAGGTACTGACAATGGTGTGTGGCATGACGAACTCCACACTGTACACTGGTGTGTGGCATGACGGTCTCCACACTGGACATTGGTGTGTGGCATGATGTTCCATCATTGCCCAGCGGGGATGTGAGATTCTGGACCCTCCTGGGCTGTGACTCCGGCGGTTGCGGTGGTCTCCTGACCAGTAACAATACTTGAGCCCTCCTGGGCTATGACTCCGGCGGTTGCGGTGGTCTCCTGACCAGTAACGATACTTGAGCCCTCCTGGGCTATGACTCTGGCGGTGGTCTCTGGACCAGTGACGATACTTGAGCCCTCCTGGGCTATGACTCTGGCGGTGGTCTCCTGACCAGTAGCGATACTTGAGCCCTCCTGGGCTATGACTCTGGCGGTGGTCTCTGGACCAGTGACGATACTTGAGCCCTCCTGGGCTATGACTCTGGCGGTGGTCTTCTGACCAGTAACAATACTTGAGCCCTCCTGGGCTATGACCCTGGTGGTGGTCTCCAGACCAGTAACAATACTTGAGCCCTCCTGGGCTATGACCCTGGCGGTGGTCTCTGGACCAGTGATGATACTTGAGCCCTCCTGGGCTATGACTCTGGCGGTGGTCTCCTGACCAGTAACGATACTTGAGCCCTCCTGGGCTATGACTCTGGCGGTGGTCTCTGGACCAGTGACGATACTTGAGCCCTCCTGGGCTATGACTCTGGCGGTGATCTCCTGACCAGTAACGATACTTGAGCCCTCCTGGGCTATGACTCTGGCGGTTGCGGTGGTCTCCTGACCAGTAACGATACTTGAGCCCTCCTGGGCTATGACTCTGGCGGTGGTCTCTGGACCAGTGACAATACTTGAGCCCTCCTGAGCTATGACTCTGGCGGTGGTCTCCTGACCAGTAACTATACTTGAGCCCTCCTGGGCTATGACTCTGGCGGTGGTCTCCTGACCAGTAACGAGGGTGCTGGTGGTTGTGTCTGGACCTCCGAAAATGATGGCGCACTTCTCCGCCATGACACTCACAACAGGTTGGGGAGACTTCCTCGGGACCTTCCCCACCTTCTTTTGAATTACAGATGACTCGCCTTGGATCCCATTTCACTGTTTGTACCACCAGGAGTCTTGACACGGTCCCGTCGTCCAATCTCCAATTTCGGAGCCTTCACAGGGGGTGGGCTGACAGTGCCTTGGCTCCGGGTCCTACTGCCTGCCCTGGTGGACGGGGCACTCCAAAAACCTGGAACACGCACCACTGGTACTGGTGGCATTTTGGCTGAGGCACTACGACAGGACTGATGAATTGGGGGGGGGGTTGGGGGCAAAAAGGTCAATTTGACATAGGGACAGTTTCTGACGTACACTGGGATGGGTAGTTGGAGGGGCTCTGGGAGTGGAGGAAGAGGAGGTGGTTGCAGGAAGTGTCACTTTAGGTGTTTTGGGTGCAGGTGCAGGTACTGGAGGCTGTCGTGAGGTGGATGGATGTTGGGTGAGTGATTGCCGGCGTTTGTGTACTTTGGGAGGGGGCGTCACAGACACACTGGGAGAGTACACAGGGGACGTGTGTATGGCAGTGGAGGTTGTGAGTGCAGGTGAGCGGCTTGTGGTGCTGGGTGTCCTGGTGCGAGTCCTAGTGCCTGTAGATGTGGTGCATGCAGGTGTGTGTGTAGACGAGACTGGGAGGGATGAGGGAGAAGAGGAGGAGGGGGACACAGTGGAGACAGTGGATGTTGCTGTGTCTGTATGGGTCTGATGCTTGTGTGAGTGCTTGTGGTGAGTGTGGTGCCTATGTTTGCTTGAGCTACTTTTGGGTGTTGACTTGTGTGCATGCTGGTCTGTAGGTGTGCTTGGGATGGGCTGGGGTACAGGGGATTGGGTCTGGGTGGAGGAAGTTGGATGGGGGAGGCTGGACACAGGGACAATGGCTGCCATCAGTGCTGAGGCCAGATATTGCAGGGTTCGCTGAAGGACAGCCTGACCAGAATGAATGCCTTCCAGGAATGCATTACCGTGTTTCAACTCTCGTTCTACACCCTGGATGGCATTCACAATGGTAGACTGCCCAACAGTGAGTGACCTGAGGAGGTCAATGGCCTCGGTGACAGGGGCAGGGCCTGAGGTGCCTGGGGCGAAGGTGATGCCCACCCTCCTGGGTGAGCGGGCACGGGGCGAACGCTGAGGGGCTGCTGGTAGGGGAGGTGGCGGCTGTACCTGTAGAAGTGGGGCGCACAGATGGTGCCGCCACCACAGGGGAGCTCCCATCGGCGGACGAGTCCGTGTCGCTGTTTGGTGATCCTGTGGCCGACGTGAAGCTCCCCTCGCCCTCCGTCCCACTGGTGAAATCAGAGTCTGTGGTGTGGCCCTCCATGGCCATGTGGGATGCAGCTCCCTCGTGCTCCGGTGCCACTGTACCTCCGCCTGATGATGCTGATGTACAGAAGGACAGGGAGAGCAGAATAAGGGTGGAGACAGAAGAAAGAGAGTTTTAGTGCATGGCATACCGCTACCGTTGGCGGACAAGACAAACGCAGCAGCCCCCTGCATTACGCCGTGCTCCTGCCCTCTGCACATGCAATTCCTGGGAAATGGCCTACTTGGCAATGGTAGACATCTGCCCACATGGATGGCAAAGGGGCAACTATACATCAATTTGCCTTTTTTTTTAGCTGGGGTAGAGTGCCACATGGCCTACATAACGGAGGGGCCTTGCCTACCTAACTCGCCCTGGCCTAGGGACACCCACAGCTCACCACCCCCACCCAGACAGCTCCACAGCACGCAAAGTCCATTGCATGAGGTTGAACTCACCCCCTTGTGTCTGTTGTGATGTCCTTAAGCGCCCATCCAACTCCGGGTAGGCCACCGACAGGATCCGGAACATCAGGGGGGTCATGGTGCGACGGGCACCCCTCCCACGTTGGGAGGCCATCCCCAGCTGAGCCTCCGCCGTCTTCTTGCTGCAGCGGCGAATGTCCTCCCATCTCTTCCGGCAGTGGGTGCCCCGTCTCTGGTGGGCCCCCAGGGTCCGGACCTCCTTGGCGATGGCATGCCAAATGTCCCTCTTCTGGTGGGCACTGACCTACATGACATGCACAAGGAAAGAGGAACAGTCATTACCTACTGCACCGTCGTTGTAATTGGCCACCTCCCAACTCTATCCCTGTGGCCCATTCATCCCGATGCATGACTGTTCTATGTACTCTGCCCCTTCCCTCATCCACCCAGCCCTCTCCACCCAGGCCTAGCCCATACAACGTGCTCCCTGTGTACTAACCTGTTGGTCTGGAGGACCGTAGAGTAGCGTATACTGGAGGAGGACCCCATCCACAAGTTTCTCCAACTCCTGTGCAGTGAAGGCAGGGGCCCTTTCCCCAGACGCAGCAGCCATCGTCGCTTCCAGACCGAGGTCACAGCAGCACTAGCAGTGTAGGTCCTCTCCTGTCGAAGGTCAGGTATCTAGTGATTGAACAGATAGAAAATGGTGGTTACGTCCGCGGCGGTGACGTCCGCGGCGGTGCGCATCATCACCGCCAGCGCACCTGTTCATTGGCTCCTGGGACCCATAGGGTCCAATGTTAACCAATGCAGCATTGCGCTGCGCTCTACGACTGCCTACCGCGACGGTGTGCAACGCCAGCGCAGTTACCCCACAATTCCATTGTCCCATTTTAGAGGTCAGGCAGCCGCCATTTCAGGGGCCCACATGGCTTCATTTACTACTGCGTCACACATACCGAGGCCTACACTCAAAACCTTTCCCGGATGGGTTAATTGTCTGGTGTAGTCTTGTGTATGACTGTGGGTACATACCTGGAGGAATGCTGACAGTTTTTTCGCTGCTGTCCTTCTTAGGCACCGTCAGTTGGGACATATTGGAAGATGGCGGAATCCGCCGGTGTACCGACCGCTGGTGGACCTGTTGACAATGGAAGAGCGACATGTCATCGTGACCTACCGGTTTGACCGCGCCACAATCCGGGAACTATGTACCCAGTTGGAGTCTGACCTGATGTCACCAATCCGCCATCCGACTGGAATACCTCATTGCGTGCAGGTGCTGTCAGTGCTCCATTTCTTAGCAAGTGGGTCTTTTCAGACAACAGTGGCCATGGCATCAGGGATGTCCCAGCCTATGTTTTCCAACGTCTTGTCCAGAGTGTTGGCTTCCCTGCTGAAACACGTAAGGAGATACATCATTTTCCCTGAGGTGGCGGATTTGCCTACAGTGAAAGGTGACTTCTATGCCCTCGGACATATCCCCAACGTCATAGGTGCCATTGATGGGACCCATGTAGCTCTGGTCCCCCCGCAGGAATGAACAGGTGTACAGGAACCGGAAGAGTTATCATTCGATGAATGTCCAGATGGTCTGTTTGGCAGACCAGTACATCTCGCAGGTAAATGCAATGTTCCCTGGCTCAGTGCATGACGCCTACATCCTGCGGAATAGCAGCATCCCTGATATGATGGGTGAACTCCAGAGGCACCGTGTATGGCTATTGGGGGACTCTGGTTACCCCAACCTGTCCTGGCTACTGACCCCAGTGAGGAATCCCAGGACCAGGGCAGAGGAACGCTACAATGAGGCCCATGGGTGGACTAGGAGGGTAATCGAGCGGACCTTCGGCCTCCTGAAGGCCAGGTTCAGGTGCTTCCATATGACAGGTGGGTCCCTATTCTACTCACCGAAGAAGGTGTGCGACATCATCATCGCCTGCTCCGTGCTCCATAACTTGGCATTGCGACGCCAGGTGCCTTTTCTGCAGGAGGATGATCCAGATGACGGTGTTGTTGCAGCGGGGGAGCCTGGCGAGCCTGTGGACAGTGATGCGGAGGAAGCTGATGAAGATGAAAACGACAACAGGGATTCAGTCATACAGCAATATTTTCAATGAGACACAGGTGAGTACAATTTCATGTTTCACATTATATTACATTTCACACGTCTACCTCTATCCTGTACCTACATTTCACTCCCTATTTGTTAACTGAGTTGTCCCCTTCCATTTCAGTTTCACTAATGTGTTGACCTACGTGTCAACAGCTTGCACCCTTGAAAGGCTTGTGATGTGTGACATTGGTATGTTGACCTTCCAATGGCTAACCTTTTTTAACACTGTAATTGGCAATACAAAGTTCACAGTCATTGACTGACTCCAATATTATTGAGGTTTCAAGGGTGTTTATTGAAGTGCGTAAAAATGTAGGGGGGTTGTGAAAGGGGGAGAGGTCATGGTGGAATGATGTCCATGGCAGAGTCCAGTCTATTAGTCTCACAGGTACATTGCACATCTGGCCATTGGAAGTGGAGCTGGGGCAGTTCCAATCTGGACAGGGTAACAAAGTGGGACAGTGGGGGGACAATCAAGGTAGTCTTATTTCCTGGCGGGGGTCTTGCCATCTTGCTCTGTCCTGTTCCTGGATCTCAGGGCCCGCTTGCGTGGTGGTTGTCCGTCTGCAGGGGGTGGGGTGCTGGTGTGGTGGGCCTGTGGCGGGGCGTCCTGTCCACTAGAGCCGGTGGAGGTGGTGGGCAGTTCGTCGTCCTGACTAGTGTCAGGGGCCCCTTGGAGTGCCACGGTGTCCCTCAAAGTCTTTTGAATGTCCGTCAGCACCCCTACTATGGTGCCCAGGGCGGAGCTGATGGTCCTGAGCTCCTCCCTGAACTCCAAATACTGCTCCTCCTGCAGGCACAGGGTCTCCTGCAACTTGTCCAGGACCATTGCCATCGTCTCCTGGGAGTGGTGGTATGCTCCCATGATGGAGGATAGGGCCTCGTGGAGAGTGGGTTCCCTTGGCCTGTCCTCCCTCTGTCGCACATCAGCCCTCCCAGTTCCTCTGTGTTCCTGTGCCTCCGTCCCCTGGACCGTGTGCCCACTACCACTGCCCCCAGGTCCCTGTTGTTGTTGGGGTGGTGGGTTAGCCTGGGTGCCCTGTAGTGGTGGACACACCGCTGATTGACCTGTCCTGGGTAGGGAGGTATGGGTCCGCTGGGTGGGTGCTGTGCTGGTGTTCCCAGAGGGTGGCAGTTCGGTGTTGGGCTGTGGCTGGGCAAGGGGAACCGACTGTCCTGAGGCCCACAATGGTCCGGGCTGGTCATCAAGATCCAGTAGGGCAGAGCTGCTGTTGTCACTGTGGGCCTCTTCTGGGGGTGGAGTGGTGTTGTCTGGACCCTATGGTGTGGTGACGGTCCTTCGGGTTCCTACAGGGGTATGAGAACATGATTATTGCATGTGTGTGTTTCATGGTGTGCTATGGATGGGTGTGCGTGAACCCCAGTGCAGGCATTCCTGTGTGGGGGCTTGTGTGGTGATGGTTGGGGGGTGTTGTGGGTCTGTGCAGTGGGCATGCTTTAGTGATGGGTGTCCATGCTTAGTTGTGTCATGCAGGTCTTGGGGTTGGGATGGGTGGTTGGTGTTATGGGTAGATTAGTGAGGAGTTAGGGTGATAGGGGAGGGTGTGAGGGTGGGGGTGTGTGATAGCATGCAGGTAGGGTGGGGGATATGATAGTGAAGATTAGACTTGCTAGTGTCCGTTCCTCCGACGACTCCTCCGAGGCCCTCAGGATGCAAGATGGACAAGACTTGCTCCTCCCATGTTGTTAGTTGTGGGGGAGGAGGTGGGGATCCGCCGCCAGTCCGCTGCACCCCGATGTGGTGCCTGGATGCCGTTGAACGCACCTTCCCCCGTAGGTCATTCCACCTCTTCCTGATGTCCTCCCTATTTCTTGGGTGCTATCGCACAGCGTTGACCCTGTCGACTATTCTTTGCCATAGCTCCATCTTCCTGTCTATGGATGTGTACTGTACCTGTGCGCCAAATAGCTGTGGCTCTACCCTGATGATTTTCTCCACCATGACCCTGAGCTCCTCCTCGGAGAAGCGGGGGTGTCTTTGGCGTGACATGGGGTGGTGTGGGTGATGTGTGGGGTGGTGTATGTGTTGATGAGTGTGGTGGGTGTAGTGGTATGTGGTGTTTTGTGCGTGGATGTTGTGTGGGTGATGGTGTAGTGTGCCTCTGTGTGATGGTGTTATCTATTCTGTGCTGTCTCTCTCTGGCCTTCGTCTCTAATTTGTGGTCGTAGGGGTTTGTGGGTGATGTGAGTGTGTGTTTTATATTGTATTGGATGTGTGGGAGTGGTGTTTGTATGTGTATCAGGTGTGTGTATTTTGAATTGTCCTATTTTGGAGAGGTGTGTTTATTTTGAGCGCGGCGGTGTGTACCGCCAATGGAATACCGTGGTTGAAAGACCGCCGCGTGGATTCGTGGGTCGTAATAGCATGGGCGTGTTTCTGTTGGCGTGGAGGTGGAAGATTTGTTTCCGCATATTTATTGCTGACCTTTGGTGTGGCGGACTTGTGTGGGTGTCTGAATTTCGGCAGATTCCGTGATGTGTGTCATAATAGATGTGGCGGTCTCCCGCCGCCGCGGCGGTGTATTGGCGGTCTTCTGCACGGCGGTAGTGGCTTTTACCGCCAATGTTGTAATGACCCCCTTAATCTGTTCCGAAGCCTCGCCTTGTGTTTGTGTCTTCTTTGCGTCACTCTGAGGAGGGTTGGAAAAGTAGTTTCCCTAACAAATGGCATCAGAAGTGGGATGCGTGAGATGCAACCAACGGTAAGTTAATTAAATACTTTGCTGTTGTGGCCTTTCAATGCTTACAATATAGCTGATAGTAAAACTGTGGATTGAGGTGTAAATACAAATATAGCTGGCAATTAAACAGGACTGAGGAGTAACTAGGTTATCTGTATCATCACATTAAATGATAGTGGCAAATTCTTATGGGGAATAGTAAGACCACACAGGAGAGCCTGAGCCAGAGAGAAGAGATTTTTTTTTCGTTTTAAGGGAACCCCAGATAGAAAATAAATAAATAAATAAATAAATATCTAAAAACCCTCCCAGAGTGTAACTTGAGAAACATTTGATTAGCTGGCGCCGGAACACAGGGAAGTGATTTTGAAATGTGCACAAACAAATAGTCTGTCATTGATCAATGTCTGTATTTGAATTCTGTGTTGATTAAGTGTAAAAGTGCTACTATGTTTCATTGCAATGTTTCTTTGAAGTATATGTAAAGTGGAGCACTGCTGCTGTTTATGTGTGTCTCTAAGTTGTCAACAGCTCTTGATTTTCTCTATCTCTCACTCTCTATCCACCACTGCATAACAATTTCTTCCTGCTTAACAATTTTTTTGCAGGATACAACCATTGTGCTTTTTTTCAGGGTGTAAAATTGTGATGGAAGGGCACAATGGACAGTGGCAAGTCTAAATGAAACGTAAGGGTCGAAAGCCCAAGAATGCTGAAAAAAAACTAAAAAGTTGTTTAAACAGCTGACAGGAAAGAAAGGTTTTAAATTACCACCCGATAGTCCTGCAGCTCAGGTTCTACAAGATACAAATTGTCTGGAATATGTGACACCTTTCTGTACGCTAGTCTGGACATGGAAGGGGAATAATGGATGGTGGCCTAGATTTGGTTCTCTTGAGATAGATGATACTGAACACTTGACAGAGACTATAGAATTACAGGTTGACCCATCAAGGGATTCACACTATACAAGTGATTGTTTGCAGCAGTGGCTTTCATTTGCTAAAAAGAAAGCTCTGCTTTAAAAAAAGAAAGGCCAGGAAAATGTCTCCACAGTGTCCAGAGTCTGTTCTGCAGTAGCAGTGGCGAGCAGAGAGTGCGTAAATCCTAATAAAAAGGAGCTAGAACTAGCAAAGGACTGGCCCACACTATATAGCCAATGTGTCTTAGAATTAAGTAACTATGTGCAAACAGAATAGCATTTTTGTCACTATGTAACCACTGTGGTTTGACGACAGCTGAAGTAGGCAGAGTTAAAACAGTACCAAATGCCACTACTTCTTGAAGGGCTTCTGCTCTGCTGTGTATTTAGACTCGACGCCAAGTATATTTTGAAATAAATAAATTGAAGAAGCTGTTTATCACTTCCAAGCCTTATGACCTTTATGTCAAATTAGGGGAAGGAGAAAACAATGAGCAAATAAGTGTTAGTACATTAATTGAGGAAGAGATATTGTTAACAGAGGAAGAAAGGAAAATACAGAGATTGGATGTGAACAGTAAATTCAATTCTTGGAGCACAGGTAGAGATAACAATGACAGCAGTCCCCTAACATTGGAACAAAGAATCCATTCTGCAGGGCCACTTCTACCTCCTCAAACAACTTAAATTTACCCATCACTTTCAGGCCCCTATATACACTATGAAAGAAATAACACACACAGGCAGGCTCTTGGTCCACAACCAGGCTTATCACATGTACCTTATTTCCATATATAACCCTGGAAGGTGATTTAACTAGGGTATCTGACAAGCCAACTAGTCCCAGTGAAGGTGGTACCACAACACCGTTCCCGAATAGACACCTATCCTTTGGGGGGAGATATTGCTTGCTTTTGAAACCCCTACCCCAACTTCAACTTTTGATCTAAGGGAAGATTTATGGCTGAGTGCACAAGAGAAAAACAATGAGGAGGAACGCAAGCAGTTAGTTCACCTAAGGCGCGTGGCAGATAAGTCCCAGGAAGAGGTGAACACAGAAAGAGAAAAATACAACACTCCATTAATAATCTTCAGGATAAGATAGATAACAGAGAAAGGCTGAAACTTACAAAGTCATGCACACGGGCGCTGAAGGGAAAAGGTGAGAATTCATATACTGATGAAGCACTATTAAACCCTAAAATGACTGCACCAAAACTAGTGTTAGGAGGGACTATGGAAAGGGATGTTATTTTCAAAGTAAAGAAGGATTCAGCTAAAACTGACAAAGCAATGATGTCGCAGCAAGTACAAAGAGAGGAGGAGCCAGAGAGAATGTATTATCAGGAGGCCTGGCATAGACAGGATGAAGGACAAGGATTCCAGAGAAGAGACAAGATTAGCGATCAGTGCTATGTTTGCCAGAGGTATGGGCACTGGGGCCAAAATTGAAAAAGTTGTAGAGGTAGAAGAGATAGAAATGATAGAAATGACTGGTAAGAGAGAAAAGAGAGAAACAACAGGTATGACAGGTTTGACAGAGATGAGGTCCAGCCATCAGCATCACAAATGCCTAGAGACATCAAGCGAACGCAGCACTCCCTGAGGAACCCTTTTCAGGAACAACATGAATTGGCATAGGAACACAGAGTGAGAAGGATGACCCAAGCAGCAGAAAACCAAAGAGCCCAGTGCTTTATGATGAAGGTATCTGACACACCTGAGGAGAATCCCATGTTCCTAATTAAGGTAGGAGATAAGGAAATTGATTTCCATATAGACAGTGGTTCTACATCTCAGCAGTAAGAAACCAGTTGGGTCCCAGTAGTGGTGAAACAGTAACTTCTGTTGAGGATTTCACCATCAGTTTCTTCTGTCACAAGATGCACCCATCAATTTGATGGGAAGAGGCTTCCTCTGTGTATTGCATGCAACATTATATTTTTCACAAAACGGGATTTACTTACAGATAGGTTAGAATTGGCTAATAGAGTGCTTACGGCTTGCAAATTAAGTAAGGATTCTATGTTGTGTTCAAACCCTGTCTTACCTCTCTCTCCACACTCTACCAATGGACTCCACTACAAGGAGATATCTACAATGACATGTTTCAAGAACTGTTTAAATACAGCCCTGACATTGAGAGTGACCTGGTGATTAAGTTCGTGCAGCATTTTTTACAGGCCCAGTGCCTGAAAGGTACATCTACATGGCAGACAAATATTTGTACAGGACAATGGAATTGCACGAAGACACATTGTATGTAGGAAAAGAAGGGTGTGCCATGAGCGATGAGCTAGGACCACAGGAAAAGAGGTTATTTCAAGGACCAGCTTCAGAACCGCACATGTCCACAGCAATAGCACCAGGATTCTACCCTAAAGATTTGGGCCCTATGGTCAAACATTTCTGGGACTTACCAAGAACTAAGGATTTTACAGTTCCTTTGGGAGTTGTGTCTGTGTTGGGAGATAGAGAAGGATGGTGCTGGACGTTGTGTATGCTCAGAAATGACAGGGCTGCAGTTTTTGTTTTGACAAGCTTGAAGGGAAAATGGCTTTACAGCTGACTAACAACAAGGTCCTAGAACAAGGGAACTCAGAGGTTTGGGCAAAACACAGAATTGAGGCTGAATTGTTAAAAACATGCCTTCCCCTTAAAGTGACACTTAAGGAAAATGCAGAACTACCTTATGTGTGTCTTTATAAACTGTCACCTCAGGCAGAGGAGGGAATAAAACCTGTGATTGAGTCTCTCTTACAAGAGGGTATCATTATTAAAAAGACCAATGGCCCCTGTAATGGTCCAATAATTCCATTGCCCAAGGGCAACACTGGGCAATATAGATTCATACAGGATTTACACCGGATAAAAAACATTGTGGTTCCCTTAGCACCTGTTGTGCCTGACACCAATACTATATTATCTTCTATACCTGCAGAAGCATAGTACTTTTCAGGTATAGATCTCGCAAGAGTGTTTTTCAGTATTAGAGTCCATACATAGATGAGTACCTCTTTGCCTGCACAATAAAAGATACCCAGTACACTTTCCCAAGACTCGCCTAAGGCTTCACCGAGAGACCCACGGTCTACGCACAGGCATTAAAGAGAGACCTGGACAGCCTACATCTGGTAGGCAGCAGTGTCATCTTGAAGTATACCAGGCGCTCAGGTTATGAGGTCACGCTGTTGTCTAACTCTAATATCGCCATTTAAAAATGGTTACCTGTAAATTTGGCAACATTATTACATGGAATAGGTGACTCTGATGAGACCACTGACCATGATTGTGTTGAGGTTGTAGAAACCCATGCACCACCCCTGACCAGATTTACAACAGACACCATAAGAAGACATAGATTATGAGTGGTGCACTGATGGTTCCTCCAACAGACTAACAGACATTGATTACAGAGAAGGGTATGCTATAACAACAGTAGACACCACAATTTAAAGTGCAGCTCTGCCCCCTGGCACATCTGCCCAGTAAGCTGAGCTATATGCTGTAACAAGAGCATGCATCCTAGCTGAGGGGGAAACTGTGAACATTTATACTGACTCATATTATGCCTTTGGAGTTGTCCTCTGTTTTGGCCAGCTGTGGCAATATCATGGTTTCATAACAGCAGCAGGGCGCCCCATTCAAAATTGCCTTTTGGTAAAGAACTTGCTAAAAGCAATACTACTACCCAATAGCATTGCAGTCATAAAATGTGAGTCCCATACAGGAGCTAATACCAAGACAGCCAGAGGAAACACCATTGCTGACACAGCAGCAAGAGAGAGCATGTTACAGCCAGTACAGATGGTACCCCTAATGACAAAAAGCATTCCAAAAATTCAGCTCATTCAGAGACAATTGTTGCTAACTGATGTGAAGGAAGCACAATGGTCTGCAACACCAGGTGAAGAGAGAGTGTGGATTGATGCTGAATGTGAGCAGAACGATGACGGATTGTGGGTCCAAAGGGATGGGAGACCTGTGGCTCCATGCAGTATGTTCCTTCCCCTTACAAGTCTTGCTCATAGACCCACTCACATGGCACAAGGAGGGGTGAATGAACCAATTAGACAGGAATGGTTTGCACCAGGGATAATAGCCTTCACTGCACAATTATGCTACTAATGACTTGTCTGTGCCCAACATACTAAAGGCCGGTCCCCTGCTTCACATGATCATTTACCAGTAGCAAAGGGTCCCTTTACCAACTTCCAAATACATTTTGCCTATATGCCCCAAGTGAATGGATTCAAATATTTGCTAGTGTGTGTGGATCAATTTTCAAAATGGGAGGAGGCGTTTCCCACAAGGAAGAATGAAGCAGTAACTGTTGAATAATGCTTCATGAAAGCTATCATACCTTGATTTGGAGTCCCCCAGTGCACAAATAGCAACAGAGGGGGTGAATTTGTGGCTGCAGTTGTGCAAATGATGTGTGAATGTTTGGGAATAGAGTGGAAACTGCATGCCCCATACAACCCCCAAAGTTCCGGACAAGTGGAAAGGATGAACTCCACAAAAAAAAATAGACTAGCAAAGACAACTGATGCAACAGGCCTGAAATGGCCTGATGCACTGTCTTTAGTGCTGCATGCCATAAGGAGAACGCCATCTAGAACACCCTTTTTGTCCCCCGTGAAGTATTGATGGTGCAGCCTATGTCTGTGGGGTTGAGGTTGCCTCTCCCAACATCTCAAGCAGCACTGCTGTGGACTACTGAAAACATTTCTGACTATGCTATAAAGTTGTCAGCAGTCTTGAGGCATCACCATCTCCAGGTGAAGGAAGCTTTGGCACATATGTCCTCAGTGAGACATGGTCATGGTGAGAAAAATAAAAGATGTTTTTCTTAGTTCTAGGTGGACTGGACTACACCTCGTGCTGCTGGTGATGTGGACGGCGGTAAAGGTGCAGGGACATCCTGAGTGGATTCACAGCACTTGGGGGGTCATTCCGACCCTGGCGGTCATGGACCGCCAGGGCCGGGGACGGAGGAAGCACTGCCAACAGGCTGGCGGTGCTTCAGGGGCAATTCTGACCGCGGCGGTAAAGCCGCGGTCAGAAAAGGGAAACCAGCGGTTTCCCGCCGGTTTTCCCCTGCCCCAGGGAATCCTCCCCTGCCCCAGGGAATCCTCCGCTCTGATGGAAGCCTGTCTTCTACCTCCTCTCTGTCCCCCTTCTCTATCATGCCCCATCAGCCACTCCTGCTGCACTGGATATCACAGGGCCAGACAGACCATTCCTGTTTTCCCTGTGCCCCTTGATACCTGGGCTTGATGCTTGACCCGATCTCTTCAACTGGCCTTCCATTCTGCACCTGGCCTCATGCCCTTCCATGCCCTTCCAGTGATTTTTAGCTTGTTGAACCTAGGTTGTACTAGTGTCCATTTCATACTGAGAAACGAACTAACACTTCAGACTGAGGAATGGTAACAACATCGGAAAAATAGATAAAGTGGTGGGTTCTTCCACTGCTTTTCAAATAAACAAAACATCCTGCATTAATGAAGACAAAACTAGAAGAAACGATTGGGAAGGGGACTTTGAAGATACCCTTATCCAAAGAAGAGAAGAACCACCACCATAAAGAAGGACTATGGCCCTCATTCTGACCTTGGCGGGCGGCGGAGGCCGCCCGCCAAAGTCCCGCCGTCAGGTTACCGTTCCGCGGTCGAAAGACCGCGGCGGTAATTCTGACTTTCCCGCTGGGCTGGCGGGCGGTCTCGTTCAGACCGCCAGCCAGCCCAGCGGGAAAGACGCTTCCACGATGAAGCCGGCTCGGAATCGAGCCGGCGGAGTGGAAGCTGTGCGACGGGTGCAGTTGCACCCGTCGCGTATTTCACTGTCTGCGCAGCAGACAGTGAAATACATGTAGGGGCCCTCTTACGGGGGCCCCTGCAATGCCCATGCCAGTGGCATGGGCACTGCAGGGGCCCCCAGGGGCCCCGCGACCCCCCCTACCGCCATCCGGATCTCGGCGGTCCGACCGCCGGGATCTGGATGGCGGTAGGGGGGGTCAGAATCCCCGCGGCGGTGCAGCAAGCTGCGCCGCCGCGGAGGATTCAATGGGGCCGCGGTACACTGGCGGGACCCCGCCAGTGGTGCCGGTCCGACCGCGGCTTTACCGCCGCGGTCGGAATCCCCATTGAAGCACCGCCGGCTTGTCGGCGGTGCTCCCGCGGTCCTCCGCCCTGGCGGTCAAAGACCGCCAGGGTCAGAATGAGGGCCTATGTCTCTATTGTGAATAACAGGAGCATTTTGTGAGAAACTGTCCTCGGTTAGTGGAAAACTACTTAGCCTATCCTTCACTTTCATGTCCCAAAAAGGCCTTTTGTGTGCACCTTCAAAAGCACACTAATATTTAGCAGTTGAAGTTATGTAACCTAATGACCCGTGCTGCCTTTTGGCTCTTATTGACTGTGTAGCACCTGTTTGTGTTATGGGCTATACAGAACAAAATAAGAAGTGATCATAACCTATTCAATGGATAAATGGAAAATCCTTAACCTCAGGAAATATCTCACAGGTCGCTTTAACTATTTAATGGTCACTTCTCAAGGTCATGTGGTGTCTTTTCCCATTGTGCTAGAAACATCATCCCTGTGAATCCATAATCCCAGTTTTGATTGGACAACTGCTATAATTGAATTCTTATTCAAACACTGCCAAGAAGAATGCTTTCTGGGAGGAGGTCTGCAGAACGAGCAGAATGTCACATGGCTGGAAATACAACAGATGGATCTATCACTATATGCCATTCCAGAGGTGCATTAAGACTTTGTTGACATTTTTAATTCAGCTTAAGCTGTTTCCCTGCCACCCATTGGGGAAATGATTGCCCCAGTTACATATTTACTGGAGCAGTAATTCCTCATGGAAGGATTTATTCTTTGACCTGTAATGAAGACCAAGGGGCACATTTACAAGCCCTGTGGTGCGGGGCAGCACAGCAAGTGACCTTGCTGTGCCGGCCTGTGACATGGGGAAAGGGCAGAAATGCATCATATATACAAGATACAGTGCATTTCTGTCCTTTCCCCCTGCGCTTGTGCACAAATTGCTACCTAGCAGCAATGTAGGCATCCTTGCACCATGGTGCAAGAGTGTCTGCATTGTGAGCAGGATTGTTTTTGTTCAGGAAGGACAGCTTCCTGCACAAAAACAATACAGAGAGGCATTTTCCTCTTTCTATGTGTGCTTCAGAATGGAGCACACATAGAAAGAGGAAACAACAAGGAGAAATAAAGATATTTCTTTTCGTTGTGTCTGCCCTGGGGAGTCATACAGTTTTGATGCATTCCCAGGTTTAAAGTATCTTGTAAATCTGGGAATGTGTCAAAAGCCCTGAGTATTGTGTGGGAGCACCCACCAGAAGGCCCATGGTATGGGTCCCTCACACAGTGTAAGGCAATGCAGTGACTTGCGCTGCATTGCTTTACACCATATCTCCAAGGACATGAAAAGCCATGCAAAGTGGTTTTACATTGCCTTGTAGATATGGGTCTGGACTATGCTCAGCCAGTGCATCCCAAAAGAGAGGCACTGGCAGCACATTGGGCTTGTAAATAAGCTCTCAAGTTCTTAAGGAATATCTTAACAAAAACCTAAAGAAAGGGTTCATCGGGCAATCAACTTCGCCTGCTGGGGCCCACATCATTTTTATTCCTTCGTCAGATGCGATTTATAGGCTTTGTATTTACTAGCATGAATTAAACCACATCACTGTTCGCAACCGTATCCCTTACCTTAGATTTGAGTCTTAAGAGATCAAATCAAATCTGCAAGTATCTTTGCTAAATTGGATTTTCAAAAGACGTACAGTCTGGTGTGGATCTGAGCAGGTGATGGATGTGGCCCTCTGCAGGGTCAAGCCCAAACCTTTTGCCTTTTCCCCTCCACTTTTTGCTGAATTCATTTTTGTTGGCCTTAGGACTCTGAGCACTTTACTACTGCTGACCGATGCTAAAGTACACGTGATCTCTCCCTAAAACATGGTGTGATTTGTATATCCCTAATTGGCACAATTAATTTACTTATATGTCCCTAGTACAGTGCACTACACTTGCCCAGAGCCTGTAAATTAAATGTTACGGATTGGCCTGTAGCACTGCTTGTGCTACCCATTTAAGTAGTACTTCAAAGCATGTCCCAGGCCTGCCATTGCAGCCTGAATGCAGTGCTAGACTGCTATGTTGACATGGCATTTAAAACCCCTTGCCAAGCCTTAAACTCACCTTTTATTACATATAGAAAGTCAATAGGGAAGGGTGCTATGTAATTAAAAGTTAGGACATGTACTTTTACAGTTTATGTGTTCTGATAGTGAAAACTTCCCACTGTGAGGCCTATGCAGTTTGGGCTGGGGTGTTCCCATGGGAAGCAGGGTCAAGACTGATTTGCACATGACTGGGTACAAAAAGGGGTGGCATGGTGGGCAAAAAAAACTATGGTTTTAGACCCATATCTCTGACTTGGGGTGAATGTTTGAAATTGTTCAGCATTCCGTTCATCATCTGTTCCTTTTACTTTTAGAAAGTTGGCATTTTCCTGCTCTTAACTCTGTGTGCCTTGCAGCCTGTCTCCAATTCACGTCTGGGCTGGGGTGTCAGCTTGGATTGTTTATTCTCTCCAGACAGCCACACACAAAGAACTGGTGGGTGTGACTGATGGGCCATCAACATCCTGATGGGCCATCCTTAGCAAGATGGGAGGGAGAAGCTGACACTTACACATGAATGTGCAGTGTCCTGCTTCAACAAAAAAGGCTGCATACTCACCCCCGAAGTGAGCCTGGAGCCAGGGCTGGATGAAAGGACTTCTGCGAACTTCAAAGGCTCTTCTTTGAATCCACCCCCACTTCAAAGGCGCAACTGGGCATACAAACTGGACCTCTGACCCTATCAACTCAGTACACTGCTGGCCCTGTGAAAAACTCTGCCAGGAAGAAGGACTGCTGTGCTGCTACAAGGACTGCCACTCTGGACTGCTGCTCTGGAAGAGTTGCTTTTCTGCTGTGCTGCCCTTCTGCCTACTGCCCTCTGTCCTGCTGATGAAGGACTTGACCCATCTCACTTGGACCCAGAGTGACTTTAAGGGCTTGCTGGCTTGCCTCCTGCTTTTCTGAAGTATCAGGGATACAGAAGACTTTGACTCACCATCACCTCCAGCACCTGGACTTTGCTTGCTGCAAGTCTTGCCTGCCAATTGGTGCCAATCCAGTCCTGGGCCCTTGGAAGGGATTATAAAGTGCTGCAACTGCCAGAACCCACGCATCTGCATCAGAACCGGCACATCTTCACCTTTGCGTGGGTTGGAACTACCATATTGCCATCTAGAATATAGCACCTAAACCACCGTGTTGCCGCCACTGCAGGGAGATGATGGACGCATCCCCTAGACAGTGAGGAGAAACCTGGCGCATCGGCCTCGGAACAGGCACATCTCAGAACCGGCACTTCATCTTCAGAACCGATGCATCACCAATGTGGCATGAAGAAAATCGACAGATCACCTCAACTTCAGAATCAACACCGATGCATCGCTTGGCTGCACCCCACATCTCTCATTTGCAACCAGGATCAAGCTACTTTTGTTCAGTGGGCCTTGTGTTGTCCCTGTAGCCAGCCCACACTCCATCGTGGTTGCCTGAACCACGATGTTGCCTCAGTTTAGCACGACCAGATAGCCCCAAACGGCATTTTATGCTTTTAGGCACTACACTTTCAGTTAATTTTTTTTTTATTAATATCTCGACTTCTCCTTATTGGATTTTTATTGTTTTGGTCTTGTTTTGTTCATAAAAAACATAATTAATTTTCTAACTTTGTTTGGAGTCTTTTTGTGGTGTTTTTAATGTGTTACTGTTTGAAGTGGTTTACAAATACATTGCACAATGCCTCTAAAGTTAGCCCTGCCCGCTCTGTGCCAAGCTACCAGAGGGTGGGGACAGGTTCATTTGTGGTGTGTATCTGACTTACCGTGACTAGGATTGTGTTTTTTGCGTGGCTCTGGTGTATAATTCTGCTGACCAGAAACCCAATTTCTAACATAAGGCAATAAGTGAAAGACCAATACGTAGCAATTTACCTCAACATTTTGATTTTCATTGACTCCGTAGAAGAATATCAAGGATGTGTCAAGAAAGTTTTGTCTTGACTCAGGACACATTCATAGTTTAACGAATTAAAGAAATGTGAATTTGAGAAAACTCAAGTCACCTTTATCTCTAAAGAAAGCATTAAGATGGATCGATGTAGGGAAAAGGCCATTTTAGACTGGGATGCACCTATCATTGTAAATGAAAATCAAAAGTTTTTAGGCTTTGCTAATTTTTATACACAATGCATTCCTAATTTCTCAAGGCTTGAATTGATTCCAGTTGGAATGTGAACGAGAAGAAGCCTTTCAGCAATTAATGGAACTATTTACAGCCACTGATTGAAATAAACAGCACTATCTATGACAGGGAGATACTGACCATCAAGGAAGCATTTAGAAAATGGCACCACTATCTGGAAGGGGTGAAGGATACAATAATGGTAGTAAGTAACTGGGATATGAAAATCTATGAGGTGTAGCAATGCTAGGCATGTCGGTTGGTCACTCTTTTTCTTCATGTTTCATTATGAGATTTCCTATATCTAGGGAAGCAGCAGGAAGAACCAGATGCCATATCCTGTCTATGTGCCATGGAAGAAGGACTTGAGAAAGGTCTAACCCTTAACATTTTGACAGTACAAGCTGGTGGTCATGGTGAAGAATTTCTTTTACAGATTCAGGAAGCACAGATTCATCATACCATAAATGTCTTATCGTAAATGACTGGCTACAAGAAATCCCAGACAGAGTATGATAAAAATAGACTTTTAATTCCTACAAAGGACTGGTAGAAACCTATCTTTGTATGGATTTATGATTACCCAGCAGTAGAGCATTTAGGAATCACCATGACTTAAGAGTTGGTATGACATACTTTTTAGTGGACTTCACAAGATGTCATGCAGTATGTCAGCAGCTGTGCTATTTGTGCACAAGCCAAACATGAATGGGCCACAACAGTCTGAGGTTGAGGCAATTTCAAAATCCAGAATATCACAAAAGAGCCTCCTGTATTTTGTAGCTTGGAAGGGGTATGGTGCTGCAGAGAGGTCATGGGAACCTGCAGCTTTTTTACATGACCCTGAACAGATTAAAGTCTTTCATACAAGACGTCCTTATGAGCCAAACAAAGAAAAAGAGGGGAGAATAACCTCAGGGTTGATACTGTCAGGATTTCATCAGGAGTTATACATGGAGGGTGACACAAGTGTAAGATTGTTCAATTCAGTCTAAGAGATTCACAATGACAGGGAAGAACTGGAGGCTGTGGAG
Source organism: Pleurodeles waltl (assembly GCF_031143425.1). NCBI lineage: Eukaryota > Metazoa > Chordata > Amphibia > Caudata > Salamandridae > Pleurodeles > Pleurodeles waltl. The sequence goes on from NC_090447.1 coordinate 332,589,893, forward strand.
GACCAGCTTTTGGCAGGTAGTTCACATAAAGACACAGAGAGTCCATACAGTTCCTGGTCAAGTCCAAAAAAGAGAGTACAGCACCTGCTTTGTTAAATCCTGCACGCCTTTTCTACTTCTTTCCATTGCAACAGCTGCTTTGCCTAACTGTCCTCCAGGTGCTTCTGGGCCTCCATTTGTTTGGTGGTGTTTTTTAGGATCATTACTGCCAATTCATCTGAAGAACTTGGTGAGTCTCAAATGCCTTCCCTTGTGGTGTATGCTTTCATGAGTGATACCCATATATATTGATTTTCATTGTGCCACTTGTTATTACAGGGCCTCTAGCCCCAACTTTGATATTCCTTATTAAAAAGCTATTAACTCCAGGCATGCAGAGGTGCAGATGGATTCTCCTGTGATGTGTCCTTGCTAGTGTGGTGTGTTTGTCTCTCGAGTTTCCTTACCCCATACCCCTTCTTTCCCTGATCTGGACTCATCCAAGAGGTTGTTCTACTACCTCACCTCTTCGGATGTCGTTACAGGGAGATTGGTGTATTATCATCTGAGTCCAGAGCTTGAGGTGATAATCAAAGGGCATGGGCACATTCTTGACTTTTTGTGTCAGGCACATGCATACTCCTGACACATTGTTGGGTAGAAGGCCCATGTCAAACTTTGATATAGTAGCTGGTAGCTATGTATTTTTTGTTGGAGTTCTTTTTTTATTGAGTTCCCATGAAGCGAGTACACCATTTCTATCCTTAGAGAAAGACCATATGAGAGGTTGAGAGGTTTACCTTCAAGTTTCTTTCTGAAGGCCTCTTTCATATGCAGATGTGGGAATAAAGGGGAACCCTATGGTTTGTCTGTGGACGTAGCAACCAAACAATGAATTGGTTTATGGTGTTTGCTCAATTTTTTTGCTATCTCCATTTATGTTGAGGCACTTTTTTAATTATATTTGTTTTTCTGCATTTTAAACAGTTTGTTTTTGTTTTCAGGCTTTTTATAGTGTGTTGGTTGAAATGGTATATACTCCATGGCTAACGTGTGTGAGGAAGTATGTTGTCAAACTTTAAGTATACATGCTGGTAGCTGGGAACCTTTTGCTCAGGTGTACAGTGCTCTTTGGCATTTCCCAAGAAGCTGATCGGCATTTTTATCCTTTGAGAGGGCCTGTCTAGAGACAGCCATACTGGGAGCCTGATACACTCATTTCTTTCTTGTGCCTTCTTTCACAAGCCTGGGTGAGAATAAAAGGGAACCTGCAGGCGTCTATACAGTGGGAGAGCACGGCAGGTGCACACAGCAGGCATGAGCAGTGGGAACATCAACAGTGAGCCAAAGGTAAGCTTGTCTGAACCTGTCAGTGCCTGGACAGGTCTCGGAAGCCTGAAATGCTGCCAAATTGGACTTAAGTCTTTAAAGCCCACTTTGCATTATTCAATTATAATAAGAATTTCTTGAAACTCTGTTTCCTCTTTTACTGCTTAGGAAACCCAATTAATTCATGTTTTACAGGGCCTTATTGAGAACATTGTGCTCTTTCTGGATAATTTGGACCTTGAAGTTAATATTTAAAAAAAAAACACTACATGGTGTGTGAGAGGAAAAATGCAAAAGATTGACCTATTTCATTAGGGGAAAACATCTCAAGGGTTTCTGAATTCCCCTATCTCTGGGTGACCTTTGATTCCAGCAACAGTTGTTTTACCCCATACTGTCAACTCCTGCTTCTGTTTTAATCAGAGCATAGGGGCCTTATTTGATGTGTTTCAAAAGGTTGGTGGCAAATCTTTAGATCTAGACAAACTGAAATGTTTACCAGTTTTGACTTACAGGGTTGGAATATTGGGTTTTCATAATTGCACTAGACTACAGCAGGAGGTAAACTATTTCTCAAAAGCACCTACTGGGATTTGGACCCAGCAGCACATAGTATTTTCATCATGAGAAGCTTGGCTTGACCTATGGGATAGATCAGGTAGAGCTTGCCCTGCTCCTCTGGATTTCTATGTGGAGTGATAAGAAAGTGGTGTTCAACAGCAAAGTTGTAGCTGACTGCCTTGCTTGAGATTCTGGGCTTAGGATTCTATGGTTAAATTACATCAAGGAAACCACTGAAGTCTTGGGCAGATGATATCTATTTACCTCACCACAGTTAAGAAGGTACAAGAGTGAAAGAGCTCTACGTGAGATATGCAGCTGCCAATAGAGAACACAGGGAGTTGAGCAAGGCAACTGTGAGGGATCTGGTTATTATTCAAATCATGATGGGTGTGGAACCATATCACCTAGCAGTGATACATAACATGTGGGAAAGTGGTCTTCTGACAAACTTTTGATTAGGCACCATCAGAAGTTACCTATGCTTTCCCCTGGGCCAATATGATTCTGAGTCTATTTTGCTCTGCCTATGAGGCAAATCCTCCCCCCCAAACGCTGGTTCATTTTTATGTTTTGTGTACATTTTATCAGTCTTTGAAATATACATATTTAGTGTCAGTTCCTAAATTTCGTGGTTAATATGAATACAAGACAGCATTTTATTACCTTCATATTTTATCTGACCTATGTGTATGTTATTGTATGGAAGAGTTTCTGAAAAAGGGTGTTCTTTGGTGACAGTCTGTTGATTTTATGGACATATTTATGACCCATTTTGCATCAAGTTTGCACCATGCAATATAGTACATGTCGAGTAATGCAACACAGCAATTTGTGCTGCATTGCATTACTCTGTGCCAGGGAGGAGTTTTCATTGGTGTTGCATGGGTGTTCTCATGCAATATCCTTGAATTCTGATGCATTCCCAGGTTTGCCAGAAGTGGTAGACCTGGGAGTGCCAAAAAAACATGTTGTTCCAGGTGAGGTAAAATGAGAAGAAATATTTTTATTACTACTCGTTTCTTCCTCTTTCTATGTGTGCTGCATTCTGGAGAAAAAAGTCTCTCAGGATTGTTTTTGTGCATTAAGTTGCCCCTTCCGGCACAAAAACAAACCAGCATGCAACGCAGGCACCCTTTGCATTATGGTGCAGGGTGGTTGCATTGGCACGAGGCAGCCAAACGGCGCCTGCGCAGGGGAAAATCCAGGAGTGCTCAGTATTATTTTAAATACAGTTCATTTCTGCCCTTGCCCAGTCATGCAGTGAAACAGAGCAAGGCGACTTGTTGTGCTGCTCTGTGTGACTATCACCATGAATATGCCCCTTAGGGCCTCATTTACAAAGTTTTAGTGCAGGGCAGCAGCCGCAAGCATTTTTGTTGCACTGCCCTGTGCCAAAATGAAAGGGCAGGAATGTGCAATATGTAGAAGATGAGGCACAATCCTGTCCTTGTCCCCTGCACTGGCGCACAAATTGCTGCCAATGCAGGCACCTTTGCACGATGGTGCAAGTATGCCTGTCTTGTGGGGATGATTGTTTTGGTGCTTTAATGGACACCTTCCTGCACAAAAACAACTAAAAAAGGCGTTTTCCACCTTCTATATTTGCTGCAGAATGCAGCACCCATAAAAAGAGGAAAAAACAGGGAGAAATAATGTCAGCCTCCCTTACGCCACCTTTGGGGTTCTATAGAAAACTAACACATTCCCAGGTTTACAAAACCTTGTAAATATGGGAATCCATCAAATTCCATGGCCCTTTTCAAGCAGAGTAATATGTAAAAGAGGCCATATCTACAAAGTGGCTTTGCATGGCCTTGCAGATATGGCCCTGCAGCCTGCGCCACTGGTGCATCAAAAAGAGTGATACGCCGACGGCACATGTAAATGAGGCTATTAGGGCCAGTGCAGCGCCACTTTTCTTGCACCCTTTAGTGCCCCCCTAACGCCACCCTGTATGAGCCATATCTAAGATACAGCACACCATGGCAGTAGTTTGGGAAATAGCATCAACATTTGTGACACTAGTTTGGAGCTTTACGGGATTAGCGTAAAAAATGTTCACGCTAATCCCGCAATGCCCATTAAGGCCCATTATGAATAATGGTGTGCCTCCTTTTAACACCTGTTCTGAGCAGACGTTAAAAGTACAGAAAAAAATGACGCAACGAAATCTCTTGGATTTCTTTGTGCCATTTTTTTGGCTCACCCTAATGGGGGAATGCCCTCTTTGCATACATTATGCATGGTACATGTATGATGTAGTGCAAAGGGTTACAAAGTGGAGCAATGCATGCATGGTGTCACTTTGCAAGTCTGCTGCTGCTTTTTTGGCCATCTAACGCTACATTAGTATAAAAACAATGATGTAATGTGCCGTTAGATAGCGCAAGGGGCTCTTAAATCTGCCCCTTAGGCCCTCATTACAACCATGGGGGGTAAATCCCCCTTACCGCCGTGAAGACGGCCGCCAACATACCGTGCCCGCGGTGGTAATCCGCCACGGGTATTATGACCCACACAGAGAATACCGCCACAATGCAGACACCCACACAAGTCTGCCAGACCAAAGGTCAGTGATAAACTGGCGATAGTAAAATCCACAATGTCAGGCCAACAGGAATACGCCCACTGTATCATGACCCATGAATCAACGCGGTGGTCTTTCAACTGCGGTAAACCATTGGCGGTACACACCACCACGCTCAAAATACACACACACACTTAAAAAACCAAACCACATTGGACAATTCAAAATACACACACCTGACATACATACACACACCACACCCACACACTCACACCACTATAAAACACACACCCACACTACCCACAACCCCTTACAACTAAAAAAAAGAGATGGAGCACAGAGATACAAGCAAAGAGCACACACTCAATCAGAGGCACAGAACACCATCACTCATACACCATCCACGCACATCACGGTATATATTCCAACACATCACCCCACACATCACCTCACACATATCACTCACACCACATCCATGGCACCCCAAAGACGCCCCAGGTTTTCTGAGGAGGAACTAAGGGTCATGGTGGAGTAAATCATCCGGGTAGAGCTACAGCTATTCGGATCACAGGTGCAGCAGACATCCATTGCTAGGAAGATGGAGCTATGGCGGAGAATCATGGACAGGCTCAACGCCGTGGGACAGCATCCAAGAACCAAGGATGACATCAGGAAGAGGTGGAATGACCTACGGGGGAAGGTGAGTTCCGTGGTTTCAAGACACCAGATTGCTGCACTGAGGACTGGCGGTGGACCCCTACCTCCTCCCCCACAACTAACAACATGGGAGGAGCAAGTCTTGGCGATCGTGCATCCTGAGGGCCTCGCAGGAGTAGCAGGAGGACTGGACTCTGGTAAGGCAAATCTTAACTACTTCATCCCCCCCACCCTAACTGCATGCCATCACATACCCCCATCCGTACCCTCACTCCCATCACTTCATCACCTCACATATACCCCACCACCACAACCCACACATCCCAATACCAACCCCTGCATGCAACACCAATCCATGGACACCCATCACAGCCCTGCATGGACACCCATCACCATAGCATGCCCAGTAGAGAGACTCACCCAGCCCACACAATCAGCAATCACACAAGGCCAAGGCGACAGGGAAAGCACAATTATGCAGGGAAACACACCCATTGCACAGGATGGCACACACAGATACAATAACAATGCATTTGCATCTCAACAGGACCCCTACCCAACGTCACCGGAGAAGAGGTGCCACCAACATCCAGTCCCCCCCAGAAGAGGTTCACAGTGATGACAGCAGCTCTGCACGCCTGGATCGCGATGACCAACCTGGCCCATCAGGGACCTCTGGACAGTCGGTTCCCCTGCCACAGTCCCAACACACCACAGAGCCTCCCCCCTCAGGAAACACCAGCACAGCACCCACCCAGCAGGCCCATACCTCTGTTCCCAGGACATGTCAATCAGCAGTGTGTCGACCACTACAGGGACCCAAGGCAACCCCACTAACACAGGACAATCAGGGTCCTGGGGTCAGTGGCATTGGGCACACGGTTCAGGGGACAGAGGCACAGGACAACAGGGAAGCTGGGAGGACTGCTGTGTGACAGGGGGAGGACAGGCCCAGGGAACCGACCCTCCACTATGCACTCTCCAATATCCTGGGAGCATACCACCATTCCCAGGAGATCATGGGCATGGTACTGGCCAAGTTACAGGAGACCCAGCTGCTGCAGGGGGACAGTAACTGGGGATCAGGGAGGACCTCACAAAAATGTACACCGTCCTGGTCACCATAGCAGGGGTGCTGGCTGACATGGGCAAGACCTTGAGGGAGGCAGTGGCATAACAAAGAGCCCCTGACACTAGCCAAACCAAGGAACAGCCTTCCACCTCTGCCGGCGCTAGTGGACAGGAGGCCTCGCCACAGAAACAACAGGCCACCAGCACCCCACCCCCTGCAGAAGGAGAACCACCCCGCAAACGGTCTCTGCGATCCAGGCAGAAGACAGAGAACATTGCCAAGACCCCCACCAGGAAATAAGACTCTCCTGATTGTCACCCTTCTGTCGCACTCTGTCACCCTGTCCACCTTGAACTGCCATTACTCCCCTTCCTATGCCCCATTGGACAATGCACCTGTGATACCAAGAGACTTGACTCTACCCTGGACTTTCCTCCACCATCACCCCAGCCCCTTGCCCGTACCCCCATACTATTTAGCACAAAAAATACACACCATTGAAATATAAACCATACTGGAGCCAGTGTAATGATTGGAAAGATGTATTCTTTGAACATTCTCAAAGCATTGCAACATCTATGTTGATTGAATTATATCAATGTATGACAGTTGGTGGGCAGCAGTACACATAGCAGGAGCCAGAATGGGGCACACAAATCTGAAAAAGGGAATCCAAAGGGAACAGTCAGTGGCCATAGACAGAGGGTAAGAGGCTGCCATGTACAATTTCCAAACGTATACTGAAATGTGAACAGGAGTTACAGTCTCTTACCTGTATGTCACTGGAAATACTGCTGTATAATGTTTGTTCTGTTGTTCACATCTTCTTCATCTGCCTCCTCTTCCTCACTGTCCACAGGCTCCACCACTGCCACAAGACCATCACCAGGCTCATCCTCCAGCAGAAAAGGCATCTGGCGTCTCAAGGCCAGGTTGTGCAACATACAGCATGCCACGATGATCTGGCACACCTTCTTGGGTGAGTAGTACAGGGATCTACCAGTCAGATGGAGGCACCGGAACCTGGCCTTCAGGAGGCCGAATGTCCTCTCAATAATCCTCCTTGTACGCCCATGTGCCTCATTGTAACGTTCCTCTGCCCTTGTCCTGGGATTCCTCCTTGGGGTCAGTAGCCATGAGAGGTTGGGTTAACCAGAGTCACCTGCAAATATCGAGGGACAACTGTTAGACACACACTAACCCTTAGGGACAACCCCATACCCAGACACCTGCTTATACTGTGTGGGGACCTTGGGCTCACCTGTTAGCCACACCCTGTGCCTCTGGAGTTGGCCCATCACATAAGGGATGCTGCTATTCCTCAGGATATAGGCGTCATGCACTGAGCCAGGATATTTGGCATTCACATGGGAGATGTACTGGTCCGCCAAACACACCATTTGCACATTCATCGAATTATAGCTTTTTTCTATTCCTGTACACCTGTTCATGTCTGCAGGGGGGGACAAATGCTACATGTGTACCATCAATGGCACCAATGATGTTGGGGATATGTCCCAGGGCATAAAAATCAGCTTTCACTGTGGCCAAATCCTACACCTGGGGGAAGACGATGTAGCTGCGCATGTGTTTCAGCAGGGCAGACAACACTCGGGTCAACACGTTGGAGAACATTGGCTGAGACATCCCTGATGCCATGGCCACTGTAGTTTGAAAGGAGCCACTTGCCAGGAAATGGAGCACTGACAGGACCTGCACTAGAGGGGGTATTCCTGTGGGCTGGCGGATAGCTGACATCAGGTCTGGCTCCAATTGGGCACACAGTTCTTGGATTGTGGCACGATCAAGTGTGTATGTGATGATTATGTGTCTGTCCTCCATTGTCGACAGGTCCACCAGGGGTCTGTACACCGGAGGATGCCACCATCTCTTCATCTGCCTCAGCGGTTGTAGCCTATGGAGGAGAACGGTGAGCAGAGGGTCATTTACCACATAGATAGCAAAACTGTGTTTGAATTAATGTCACAGAAGGAGTGTTTAAATTCAAGAGTCAGTATATGTGCCAATATGTGCTGTGATGAAGTTAGGTGCCATGCCATGTGCCCCCCTGAAATGGCGGCTGCCTGACCTGTGAGGATAAACAAGGGGAAATGAGGTAACTGCGCTGGCGTTGTGCTGCGTCGCGGTAGGCGGTCGATGACCACCATGCAACTCTGCATTGGTTATCATTGGGCCCTATGGGTCCCAGGAGCCAATGGCGATCTACGTCGGCGGTGACGGTACGCACCGCTGTGGACGTCACCAACATTTTCTACCTATTCACTCACTTGCTACCTGATCATCAACAGGAGAGGACCTACACTGCAAGTGCTGCTGTGACCTGAGTCTGGAAGCGACAATGGCTAGAGTGTCTGGTGAAAGGGCCCCTGCCTTCACTGCGGAGGAGTTGGAGAAACTGGTGGATGGGGTCCTCCCCAGTACACATTACTCTACGGTCCTCCAGACAAACAGGTGAGTACCCTGTGAGCATGATGTGTGGGCAATGCCTGTTTGGAGTGGTGTGGATGTAAGCCACATGTTGGGGGGTGCTAAGGTGTACTGGCCTGAATGCTGCATGAGAGGTGGTCACTGCATGTGCGTCAGGGCATGGGTGGGGACTGGTGGGCAATGGGTATGATGGTCTGGACGGGTGAGTAATTACATTTTCCACTGTCTTTTCCCTCTAGGTCAGTGCCCATCAGAAAAAGGGTATTTGGCGTGCTATCACCAAGGAGGTGCGGACCCTGGGGGTCTGCCACTGGCGGAGCACCCACTGCCGCAAGAGATGGGAGGACCTGTGCCGCTGGACCAAGAAGACGGCCGAGGCCCAAGTGGGGCTGGCCTCCCAATGTGGAAGGGGTGCCTGACGCACCATGACCCCCCTGATGTTCTGCATCCTGGCAGTCGCCTATTCGGAGTTGGATGGGTGCTTGAGGGCATCACAGCAGCCACAAGGTGGTAAGTACAGTTTCAGAAAGCTGACTTTGTGCGCTTTAGGAGGTATCTGGGTGGGGGATGTGGGCTGTGGGTTCTCTAGGCCAGGGCGATAATGGCAATGGTAGGTCCATTGTATGCAGGCTCTGAAGCACCCCTACCCCAATGGTACAAGTGGCCATCTACTACTGGGCAGGGTCCTGTGGGTGTCATGTGTGCAGATGCTGGCGTTAGGCATTGTACCCCATGGGCTGGTGACTACCTTAGTGAGTGGTTAAGCATGGCCTAGGGCATAGGGCATAGGGCAGCTCACTGTGTCTTGTGTACACTAACGGTAGTGGTTTTGCTGGAATTGACCATGTGTATCCTCTTTCTATCTCCCCCCTTCTTGTTTTGTCACCCTGTCCTTATGTGCATTAGCATCATCTGGCAGAAGAGCAGAGGCACCGGCGACGGAGGGCACTGCATCCCGCATGGCCCATGAGGGCGAATCCACTGAGGGTGAAGGCACCAGTGGGACGGAGGGCAGGGGGGCTCCACGACGGGGACAGGAGGGGAGACCAGTAACAGCAACTCCTCCTCCAATGGAAGCTCCCTGGCGACGGCGGACACCTCTGTGCACACCCCAACAACAGGTACAGCCGCCACCCTCCCTGCCAGCACCGCCCTCCCAGCAGCCCCTCAGTGTTTTTCCCGTGCCCGCTTACCCAGGAAGGTGGGCATCTCCTTCGCCCCAGGAACCTCAGGCTCTGCCCCAGTCAGTCCTGCTGCCCTCAGTGAGGAGGCTATTGACCTCCTGAGATCCCTCACTGTTGTGCAGTCAACCATTCTGAATGCTATCCAGGGTGTCGAGAGGCATTTGCAACAAACAAATGCATACCTGGAGGGCATTCATTCTGGTGAGGCAGGCCAACAGAGAGCATTTCAGGCTCTGGCCTCAGCACTGATGCCAGCCATTGTCCCTGTGTCCAGCCTCCCCCCTCCAACCTCCACTACCCAGGCCCAATCCCCTCTACCTCACTCTATCTCATGCACACCTTCTGACCGGCATGCACACACATCAACACACAAAAGTGGCTCAGGCAAACATAAGCACCACACATCATCACACAGGCACTCACACAAGCACCATACCCATGCAGACATACCAACATCCACTTCCTCAACTGTGTTCCCCTACTCCTCTTCGTACACCTCCCTCCCAGTAGCGTCTGCACTCACACCTGCATGCACTACATCATCAGCCACTGCCTCCAGCACGCCCATCACAACACACCCCTTACGAGCAATCACCACCCCCACAACCATGCACACGTCCCCTGTGTCCTCTCCCAGTGTGTCTGTGAGCCCTCCTCCCAAAGTACACAAACGCAGGCACACACCCACTCAACAGCCATCCACATCACAACAGCCTCCAGGCCATGCACGTTCACCCAAACTCAGCAGACGCACACCTCCTACAACCACTACTTCTTCCTCAACTCCCACAACCCCTCCATCTTCCCGTCCCAGTGTGTCAAAAAAACTTTTCCTGGCTAACGTTGACCTCTTGCCTATGACTCCCCCCGTCCTCCTCCTAGGGCCAGGATGTCTAGACCCCAGGCCAGCACCTAAGCCACCAAGTCAGCATCCACTGTGGTCCCTGCAAGTCCGAGAGGATCACAGGGGGCACCCGTCAGGGCTGGCAGTGTGCCACCTACTGATGCTAAAGACCACCCAATTCCGCCACCTACCAAGGTTAAGAAGGGGCCGTCATGCAGCACGGACAAGACGCACCACCTACCCAGCAAGGCCTCATCCAAAACAAAAGAGGACAGTGCCAAGGTCCCAGCAGCGTCTACCAAGGTGGGGAAGGGACACAAAAGCAAGGGCAAGTCACATCAGGGTTCAGAGCCTCCAGGTGAGAGACTGGTGGCCACCATTTGTCCTGACAGGCCAGCAACCTATACCACGGTAAGCACTGCAGCAACGACCGCCACCTGCACCGCCACCTGCCCGCCATCGGCACCACCCCCTGCACTGCCGCTGCCACAATGACAGTCACCAGCATCATCCCCAGTGGGCAGCCGTCCAAGGCTGCTGGAGACTGCCTGGTGTCTCCCTCCACTACTGCAAGCACCTACACCACGGGCAGCACCGCCAGCATCTCTGACGCAGACACTGCCGCATGCACCGCCATCTGCACTGCCACCTGCACCGCCATATGCACCGCCAGCCGGTGCCACTATATCAGACATCAGCAGCATCTCTAGTGGGCAGCCGTCCGAGGCTGCAGGAGACGTCCTGGACCCTGCACACACCACTTGAGGCAGAACCACCAGCACTGGCACTACCAGCAGTTTGCAACCTAAGTCGCCGCAGGATGGAGTGTGGCTCGGCCTCCATGGATTATCTTGCTAACTGTTCCCTGCACATCTCGTGCCTCAGACACCCAGGTGAGGGAATGTGAACTACCACACCCCAGGAGCAGTATCACTGGGCACAATCCCCCCTCCAGAACCAGTGGAGAGATGCATCCACTCACCCAATCCTTGGCAGGATGAAGCAGATTGTGCACAATGCCCCCTCCAGAACCAGTGGAAAAATGCATCCACTCACCCAATCCTTGGCAGGATGAAGCAGACTAGGCACAAGGCGCCCTCCAGAACTAGTGGAGAAATGCATCCACACCCAATACTTGGCAGGATGAAGCAGATTGGCCACAATGCCCCTTCCAGAACCAGTGGAGCATGTCACTCACTTGAAAGACTGTGGCTTTGCACTCCCCAGGAGCAACCAGTGGGCAACCCACCCACTTGAGAGACTTGAGAGACTGTGGCTTTGCACTTCCCAGGACCAAGCAATGGGCAAACCACCCACTTGAGAGACTTGAGAGACTGTGGCTTTGCACTCCCCAGGACCAAGCAGTGGGCACACCCCTCGAGGAGCAGTGGCGTAGTACCATCTTCCGGCTGAGGTGCCCTCCCTCCCCTTCCCCCTGAGGTGCCTGTTTTTTTTCGATCTGATGCCCCTGCAGTGTTCTCTCCGTTTTGAGGCAGGAGTCAAGTGTGGGCTGCGCCCATGATTTTTTGGGCCACTGGTCCACGGACATTTGCAATGGACAGTATACGGCCCTCTGTCATATTGTGCATATTTGTAGAAACTGTTGTTTTCAATCATTCACTTTATATGCATTTTCCAAATATCACAGATTTGACTCAATTCCTTTTGTCTTTGCGTTCTTCGAAGGGGTTAGGGGGTGTATCTGTAATGTTGTTGGATGTGTTCGTGTGTATAGTGTTGGGAGTGAGGGTGGGGAGTGGGGGTGTTGCGTGTTTGTGTCACTCTCTTTCCCCCCTCCCCTGCGTGCTAGGTGCAGTACTCACCGTTGTCGTCGCCGCCGCCTACTTTCAAATTCCTGGTGTATTAGTAGATACACCAGCATGGGGAGGACCCAGTTCAGCCTCCATGGCATCCTGGTTCTTTGTTGAGTGTCGAAAGGTGAGTGGTTCCCCTTCAGTCTACTGTTTCCACTGTGCTTTTGATATCGTTGGTACCGCCCCGGAAAAGCTGGCGGATTGGCTTCTCATAATACAGTGGGCGGTACATTGTCTTCCGCCTCTCTGTTGGCGGTGACCGCTGCAGTGTTTGTTGCTACCGCCCTGTCGGTCGGAATGTTAAAGTGGCTGTCTATGATGGCGGTTTCTGCCGTGGTCGTGATCCAATTTTTTTGTCCACCAGCCTGTTGGCGGTATTACCGCTGCTTCATCTCCGACTGCCAGGGTTGTAATGAGGGCCTTGGTCTTTATCCTTGTGACAGGGTACTTTCTCTGACTTGCGTCATGGATACCTGCTAATTTTTACATGCGGGCTGCTGAAGTAACTGTAGGGTTGAGACTTTTTGAAATGTGTTCTTCACTCATCTCTGTTTGCTATACACGCATCATGGTGATTTGTATGTTAATAACTATAGTAGTGTTAACGCTTGTCAAAATGAGTTTTTTTTTTATTAGATTGTCCTTTGAACATAGATTTTATGTTTTTAGTATACGTTTTATGTACATTTTCGGATTAAATGTAGATAATTGAATAAAGATTAAGAATCACATCAAATCGAATTAATAAATTTGGATTTATTAGCGACACCTCATCAGACCCTCCTCTTGCCTTTCCTTATGTTGCCTTATGTTGCCATCACTGTATTTTCGGCTCATGCCGCATTCCTTATCAGCGTCAGGTCAGCAGTCAAAAACTGCTATTTTGTTAGAATTGTGGCTGAGTCCCTTAAGGTAGACCTTTTCTGATGAAAGAATGATATTGTAAATTAACTTTCCACTCCAAATGTTGTTATTCACACTTTGAAACACTTTGAAAAAAGAAAATTAGTTTAGTAATGATCATTAAATGCACCTTGAAAAGCATTAAGCTGAATTCTAAATGCACTATGGCACTTAAAACCTTAACGCTTAAACCTAAAGATCCTTTGGGTAGTTTCTGGTCCTTTATACTTGACTAGCACCCTCTCATAGAGAAGCTGAGGGGTGAGACTTAACTTCCTCTGTGCTCTTCCATGCAGCATCTGATACTTCTCGTCTCGTAATATGATGTGATTTAAATGCTCTATTTGGGAAAACTAGCCATCCTTTAACTCAGAAACTTTCTGATATTCTTTCGTTCTTTGGCTTGATTCCAAATTCTCCTTTCCCCACCCACTGTGCAGGACACCTTCATGAAACAATTTGTGTCAATACTATGCTCTGCCAGACTCCCTCGACTTTCCCGCTCCATTGGTCTGATCATTTTGGAATCCTTTTAGGGTTGAGCCTGCGTTGCATGCGCTCGCACATGCGTATCGCTAGCGAGACGCTTTAGGTATTAGAAAAGGGCTCGGAGCCCCGTCGACGTCACGTCAGTGTCTTTCATTGGCAAGTTGGATTGCCTGTTAGAATCCGTTTCTTTTGATTAGTGGAAGGCACGCATACGTCATGCCTTTTCCGGTGGTTAGCCCTCCTCGAGTGCAGCGACCAAGTACAGAAAACACGCAAGGCTCGCTGGGCTTGTGGACAACTTTTTCTCTATTTTCGCAGCTCGATCTCGCTGGGCAGAAGTCAAGCGCTTCGCACACCATCGACCTTGTTACACAGTTAATTGCACTTTTGCCAGTTACGTTCATAATTGCACTTTTGCCAATAGGTATTATCACGTGTTAACTGTAGCAGCTCGATCGCGCTGTTTTTTTCTTTTAATACAAGAAAAATCAGTTTGGGAGTTTACAACTGTGAACAGCTGTAACTCCGACAAATGCGAGACCATAGTGCATTGCAAATGCTTGTTTCTATATCAATTAGCTCATGTTAGCCAAACAATTACTCGTACTAACACTTAATTGGAGGCCACAAAAAGGAGGAAGGTAACTGTTGAGGCTCTTGCGAAGCATCCTAGCCTGCTTGACTCTAGTCTACAGCTTTTGTCGCACACAGTTACAATTCGTGCATACTGCTGGTGCTGGACAATATGGCATCTAAAAAAAAGTATTTTGAAACGCCTTCACTCTTCTGTAGCCTGGTTCTCTAGTGAACTAGTGAATTTAAATGGACCTTTGGACACAGCTGAATGCCGTTGCATTAAAACTACACTAGCTATAAAGGCACAATTAGTTACATGAAACTATAAGATTTTTAGAACAAAATGTCAAGGCCATTTTCTTCTCGCTGAAGTTTTTTAATGCTCCTAATAACATCAAAGCTGCTTTCGAAGTGATCAATGAAATAAAAAACAAACAAAAAAAACATTATGAGGAGACTACATTAAATGATAAATACTATGCATTTTCTGATGTGTTCATAATGAAGACTACTAATGTTACTGGGTCGCTGCAAGACTTTCAGAATGATAAACCACTGCTTACAAGGCTTCCCCAAATTCTGCTTGCTTGGGGTGTCTGGCCTCCTGGCTCCCCTGGATAGCAGTTCTCTCCAGTTGACTACCAGTGGTTGTTAATCATCACCCGTTTTTCCACGTAAGTACTACAAAAACATCATATAACTAGATTAAAAGTTTCCATTAACCATTCCGAGCTTCTCCCCACTATTAGGTACTTTCTCATTTTGAAAATAAATCTCCCTTGGCAGCTGACATACTGTCAAATTACTGTCGTATTTCTCGATTGCCTCTCCTGGCCAAACTGCTTGAGTGGGCGGTTTTTAATCAGCTACAAAATTAGGTGAATGGACACGCCATCCTTCACAGCAGCCAAGTAGCCTTTTTCCCTGTGCTCAGTACAGTGTTTGCACAGCCTTCGCTCAGGACGAATTATGTCGTGGCACAGATTGCCATCTTTTTGCCACATTTTTGGCACTCTTAATAAGGCTATCCACCAAACGCTTTTGTCTAGACTCTCGTAATGGTGTGTAACAGGCAATATCTTCTCCTGCTTTTCAAGTTGTCTAAATGAACATACTTTTCAAGTTTTGATTTTCTCTTCCCACGCTTTCATTGCAATTTTGGATTACAGAGTATCCCAGAGTTCTAATCTGCCTACACCTTTACATAATATAGAGATAATCCTTCTTGCTCATCTCATCCAATCCTGTTGATTTAGTACCCTCCTTTACAATGATGACACTAAGATTATCTTGAAATTTGAAGATGAGGATGTATGCTGCTTCCCAGGTTTGGCAATTGAAAATGAACAGGAAAAAACGGAAAAAGTATTTCTCTTTAAACTGTCTCTTTTCTATGATTTACCTTTCTGGCCTCTTTGGGTCCAAAACCAATTATAGCAGACTGTATGAAACTCTTGGAGTAAAAATTGTTTCCGATCAAACAATGAAGGACCAGGTTGAAAAAGTGGCTGTCTTATTTTCAGTTAATGAGAAAGTGCAGATTGTCAACGCTTATATATCTTCCCGGCTTGACTACATACAGCAATTCATTATATTTAAATGTGCCCAAATTTCAAAAATTCAAAACTCGGCTGCCACATTGATATTCCAATTGAAAGAAAGAGACCATTTTCCCCCTGCAATAGCAGCCTTGCATTGGCTACCTTGAAAACATAGTCAATATCCCTTGTACCTAAACTTTGTATTCCAATGGGCATTTATCTCTTTTCTCCTATTTCTCAGTCAATGAACCTCTCCTGGACTGTGATCTCAGGATATGTTCTTGCTCTCAGTCTGCACGTGTCGTCTTACTTCTGTTGACGCAAATATGTTAATTAGAAATTATTAATGAACGTTTATGTGTATTGATTAATGAAAAGTTCCTAGAGAAATTAATTGTAGAAAAGTGCACTTTTGATATTGTGACCACGGGGAGTGGCAGCCACTTATACGAAGTTATACTAAAATAACTAAAGATGTGTGAAATAATGAAAAGTTGTAAGAATAATGTAGTAATATGTCATATTTAGATGTATAACCTATGTTTTGCATTAATTTGTAGAGTTAACTTAGCTGTGGTTAAGGCCTATTCCTTTCCAGGCCTCACACAAGGAGCTGAAATTCTAACGCACTGCAGAGAAGCTGATGCATGACCTGTCCTTGAGCCACCCGATGCTATTTTCTGCAATGTATCGACGAACAGGAGATGATGAAGACAATTTGATACAATTATGTGTAGAGTAGGCTAAATGTACTTTCCCAGGACTTGAACAATGAGAGCACTGACTGAAGAGGAACGTGCAACATTTTTTATACCTAAAGAGCCGGATGATGAGGACATCGTATAGTGGACCAATCCGTGTGCTGTGAAAGGACTAATATTAAAATTCCTAGATTTGAAAAATTAATATTATAGGTTAGAGTCATATCTGCTGACAGACTGACCAATTGGAAATTAGGGGGATGGACTGGAGGACCCTAATAAAAAGTCATGACAAGGGGCTAAAACTTCAGATGCGAGGGGAGAATTGATGGCGTCATGAGACGCGGTTCGAGATTCTGTCATTGGGCTCATACTTTTTCGAGCCTGATGCATTGCTGATCTATTGATGGCCTGAAGATGAAGACTGACTTTGTTGCTGATCCATTCCGTGGATAGGTAGCTATGACAATGTGACTGATTAACTTATGCTTTTTCTTCTAGGTACCAACTGCGCTGTTTTTATAGTTTCTTTGTAGCAAGATGTTTTTCCAAATTCATGTTTTCTAAATTGTTTTGCATGAAGCCCCACATGCCGATGCTAATCTGGGTTATCTAGGGGTGACGTTGACAGTGACAAAAGACTGACAAACTGCTTGCTGAACTCTGCTATTAATGTTGTTGTATTCATCTTTATTGGCTTATGTTGAAGCATTCTAGCATCTGTTTTCTCAGTTTCTGATTAGTTTATGATATTGATGGTGATTAATGAACTAATTCTGTGTGGATTAAATAAAGTTTGATCTAACTTGATGACTTAGTATTGTAACTAGTAGGGAAATAGAAATTATTAAATGCTTTACCGAGTTGTGGTTATTCATGAATTGATGGTTATAGTTGTTTTGATTTTAATGTTATTAATTGGTTATGCTGATTATTGAAGCCATTGGTCACTACGTAATTAGGATATTCCATGCGATCAAAAAGGTTCATCT
The DNA here is from genome assembly GCF_031143425.1 of Pleurodeles waltl. NCBI lineage: Eukaryota > Metazoa > Chordata > Amphibia > Caudata > Salamandridae > Pleurodeles > Pleurodeles waltl. Next base: position 332,607,513 of record NC_090447.1, read on the forward strand.
GCCTATACGCGTCCCCTTGTAAGTTTACTTACTAAGGACCAGGCGTGCTAGCACTTCTGTAAGTGTCCATAACTTTTTGTTTGCCAAAGTAAAGAAATTGAACTTTATTCCTTGACATTTCAGACTTATTTCTGATCTTTTTAAATTTAGGAAATCCGTAGAAATCTAGGGCCAGATGTATCATTTTTTTCGAATAGCGATTACCTAATTGCGATTATTTGTGAATCGCAATTAAGTAATCGCTATTGGAATGTATGAAACTCCAGGAGTTTCATACTGCGATTCGCAAGGGCTCGCAAATGGACCTACCTCATCAATATTCAGGAGGTAGCTTGCAATTTGTGAGCCATGTTGAATGGCTACAATCACAGGGATGGTGTCCTGCTGGGCTCAGCAGACCACCATGTCTGTGACTGCTTTTCAATACAGCAATCTTTATTTTTTTTTAAATGCAGCACGTTTTCCTTAAAGGAAAACAGGATGCGTTTAAAAATGAAAAATTAAAAGTTTTCTTTTCATTTTTTAATAGTAGGCAGTGGTCCCACGGACCACTGCCTGCTCTCAAAAAACATTTTTGCATGCATTCACAAAGGGGAAGGGCACCCTTACACACAGGGAACAGGCCTATGCACTATGCATTGCACCACCACTGATATCGCTAGACACCAAGGTATGAGGATGGGCACACACCACCAACTGCAGCACACCTGGGACCCACACAGCCCTGACCAGTAGTGGATGCCTACAAGCTAGGTAGCAGGATTATCCCTTCAGGACCCTAGCCACCAGGGGACCTATGCTGCAATGTCAGGCCTGGCCTAGGGGCACCCACTGAAACACATTCACCACCCGGATACCACCCTGCCATGTCTAAGTTGTAATGATGGGCACTGTACTCACCCCCTTTGTGGCTGCTGTGATGCCCTCAAGCGCCCATTCAGCTCTGGATAGGCCACCACCAGTATGCAGGCCATCAGGGGGGTCAGGGTTTGATGGGCACCCCTTCCTCATTGGGAGGACATCCCCAGCTGGGCCTCTGCCGTCTTGCTTTCCCAGCGTCTCAGGTCCTCCCACCGTATGCGACAGTGGGTGCTCCACCTGCCATAGACCCCCAGGGTCGGCACCTCCTTGGCGATGGCACACGATATACCCTTCTTTTGATGGGCGCTGACCTGCAGAGGCAATACACACAAGAAAATACCATTAGACAAAGAGCCCAGCCTGTTACACATAGGGCCCACCATACCCGTTCCCATCACCATTGGCACACACATAGCCCAGCACACAACCTGTACACCGCCAAGAGGACATCCACCCACCCCCCTTGCACGAGGCCTTCACACACACCACTCCATGCATCCTTCCCACATGCCTCGTGCCCACAGTATACTCACCTGTTGGTCTAGAGGCCCATAGTGCAGTCCGTACTGGGGTAGGACCCCATCTACCAGTCTCTCCAACTCCTCCAAAGTGAAGGCTGGGGCCCTTTCCCTGGTCACATGGGCCATGGTAGGTTCTAGACACAGGTTACAGCAGCACATGCAGTGTAGGTCCTCTCCTATGGAAGGTCAGGTAGCAAGTGAAGAATCAGATAGAAAATGTCGGTCACGTCTATGGCGGTGCATACGTCACCGCTGGCGTAGATCACCATTGCCACTGTACCCCAGAGGGCCCAATGTTAACCAATGAGGAGTTGCACCGCAGTTCCCGACCGCCTCCCCCCACGGCGCACGTCAGCCGAATCAACTCACTTACACCTGTCCCTCCACACAGGACAGGTGGACGCCATTTCAGGTGGGGGGCAGGCCTCTGGAATAATACTGCGTCACAAGACATATTAGTACATACTGGCCAAATCACACTGACCCATTGCATGTTTACAGAATGCAAACTACTGTTGTAGCTCCATTGTTCAGTTTGTGACCGGTTCCTCACTCTTTTGTCCCTTAGATTCCTACTGCTGCGGATGAATAGGAGATGGAGACATACCCCCATGTACAGACCCCTGGTGGACTTGGCAACAGTGGAGGGCTGTGTACCCAATTGGAGCCTGACCTGATATCTGCTATCCGTCAGCCCACTGGGATCCCCACTCTTGTGCAAGTGCTATCAATACTCCATTTCCTGGCAACTGGTTCTTTCCAAGTGACAGTGGGCTTGGCAGCAGGAATGTCACAGCCAATGTTATCAAACGTGCTGACAAGAGTACTGTCTGCCCTGATAAAAGACATGTGCAGCTATATTGTTATGCAATGGGACATATCCCCAACATAATTGGGGCGACTGATGGAACACATATTGCATTTGTCTCCACCCGGCAAAATGAACAGGTGTTTAGGAATCGTAAGAGTTTCCACTCCATGAATATTTAGATGGTGTGCTTGGTGGGCCAACACATCTCCCACGTCAATGCTAAGTATCCTGGGTCGGTGCATGATGCCTTTGTCCTGAGGAATAGCAGCAACCCAAATGTGATGGGCCAACTACAGAGACACAGGGTGTGGCTAATAGGTGAGCCCTGGTTCCCACCCAGTAGATGTGGGTGGATGGGTATGGTGTGGGCCATATGGGATAGTGTGTGGCTAAATGTTGTCCCTCAATATTTGCAGGTGACTCTGGTTACCCAAACCTATCATGGCTGCAGACCCCTGTGAGGAATGCCAGGACAAGGGCAGAAGAACATTATAATGAGGCCCATGTGTGAACCAGAAGGATCATTGAAAGGACATTTGACCTCCTGAAGGCCAGGTTCCGGCACCTCCATCTAACAGGTGGATCCCTGTGCTACTCACCCAAGAAGGTCTGCCAGGCAGTAGTGGCATGCTGCATGTTGCAAAACCTGGCCCTCAGATGCCATGTCCCTTTTCTGCATGACGAGGAGACTGGAGATGGCCATGTGGCAGCAGTAGACCCTGTGGACAGCGAGGATGAGGATGCTGAGGATGAGGATAACAGAACATCTGTGATCCGTCAATACTTCCAATGACACACAGGTAGGACAGTGTAACTTTACTTTTTAATGACTTTGGTTGTAATCTGTGTGGCAATGGCATGCTGATATTTCCCACTTCTATGCCCACTTACTGTTCCCTCTGGCAATTCATTTTGCAGATGTTGGTGACCTGACATATACTCCCGGTGTGATCATTACAACCAGCTACAGGTCATTAATCTATGCTCATTCTATGTGCAGTTAATTTGCAATGTTTGGACCTGTTTCAATAAATGCATATTTAATATACATGACATACTCCAAATGGATTTTTTTCAAAGGGTGTTTATTGAAGTGCTAACATATAGGGGGAAAGTGCAATGGGATAGGGTGATGATAGAGGAAAGTCCAGGCTATTGTTTCAGTTTGTTTGTAGCACAGCTGCATTGTCCAAGGGGACATAGAAAGGGGAGCAATGGCAGTTCAAGGTGGACAGGGTGACTGAGTGGGACACAAGGGTGACAATCATGAGAGTCTCATTTCCAGGCAGGGGTCTTGGCAAGTGTCTCTGGCTTCTGTCTGGATAGCAGGGAACGGTTGCGGGTGGTTTACCTTCTGCAGGGGAAGATGTGCTAGTGGCCTGTGAGTCCTGTGGAGGGGCCTCCTGGCCACTAGCGGGAGCAGAGGTGGAAGGCTGTTCAGATGTCTGGCTAGTGGCAGGGGCCCGCTGGTGTGAGAATGCCTCCCTCATGATGTTGGCCATGTCTGCCAGCACCCCTGCTATGGCGATCAGGGTGTTATTGATGGCCTGCAAGTTCTCCCTGATCCCCTGGTACTGTCCCTTCTGCAGCCGCCTGTACTCCTGCAGGTTGTCCTGGATCTGGCCCATCGTGTCTTGGGAATGCTGATAGGCTCCCAGGATCTCGGTGAGTGCCTCCTGGAGAGTCGGTTCCCTGGGCCTGTCCTCCCCCTGGTGCACAGCATTCCTCCCAGTGTCCCTGGTGGCCTGTGCCTCTGTCCCCTGAAACGTGTGCCCACTGCCACTGACCCCAGGTCCCTGATTGTCTTGGGGGCAAGGTGTGGCCTGGAGTCCCTGTAGAGGTGGACACACTGCTGATTGACGTGTCCTGGGGACAGAGGTGTGGGTACGCTGGGTGGGTGCTGTGGTGGTGTTTCCTGATGGGGGAGGCTCTGTGATGGTGTGTGACTAGGCCTGGAGATCCGGCTGTCCAGTGGGCCCTGATAGGCCAGGTAGTCCATCCAGATCCTGAAGACTAGAGTTGCCATCATCACTGTTAGCCTCTTCAGTTGGGGGACTAGATAGTGCTGTCACCTCCTATCCGCTGACATTTGGCTGGGGTACCTGTGGGGATGCAAATGATGTGTTATGGACATATTGTACATCCATGGCTTCCCCTCTATGGTTGAATTTGCCCTGCCAGCTTTCACTTGTGTATGTTAGTGTATGGTGGGATTGTTAGTTCTCTATCCTGTGCATGCTTTAGTGATGAGTGTCCATGCAGGGCTGAGAGGGGAATGCATGCATTGGTACAGCATGCAGGGCTTGGCATTGGGATGAGTGAGATGTGATGGTGGGGTGTGTGGGATGTAGTGGAGTGATGGGAATGAGGGTGAGGGTGAAGGTGAGGGTATGTGATGGCATGCAGATAGGGGGTGAGTTAGTAGAGAGTTGACTTACTAGAGTCCAGTCCTCCTCTGACTCCAGCCGGGCCCTCAGGATGCAGTATTGCCAAGACTTGCTCCTTCCATGCTGTGAGTTGTGGGGGAGGCGGTGGGGGTACACCGCCAGTCCTTTTGATAGCGAGCTGGTGTCTTACTGCAATGGAACGTACCTTCCTCTGTGAGGTCGTTCCACCTCTTTCTGATGTCATCCTTGTTCTGGGGTGCTGTCCCATGGAGTTGACCCTGTCCACGATTCTCCGCCATAGCTCCATCTTCCTGGCTATTGATATTTGCTGCACCTGTGCTCCAAATAGCTGTGGCTCCACCCTGACGATTTCCTCCACCATGACCCTTAGCTCCTCCTCTGTGAAACAGGGGTATCTTTGTGGTGTCATGGGTGTTCTGTGAGGTGTGTTGGTGAGGGTTTGTTGGGTAATGTGTTGGGGTGTGTGATGTGGAGTGCGTGAGTGGTGTATAGATGTGAGTAGTGTGTGGCTCTAGTTGTGTCAGTGGTCTTGGTGTCTCTTTGGTGGCAATGATTTGTATTTGTAAAGGATTGTGGGTAATGTGGGTGTGTGTTTTATAGTGGTGTGGTGTGTGTATGGGTGTCAGGTGTGTGTTGTTTGAATTGTCTAATGTGGTGTTGTTTTGATTGTGGGTGTCCATTTTGAGTGTGGTGGTATGTACCACCAATGGTTTACCGCCGTTGAATGTCCACCGTGGTGATTCGTGGGTCATAATGTGGTGGGTGTTGTTCTGTTGGCGTAACAATGTAGGTTTTGATACCCCCACTTTATCACTGACCTTTGGGGTGGCAGATTTGTGTGGGTGGCTGTATTCTGTTGGATTGATGTGTGTGTGTCATAATATGGTGAACGGATTTCTTCCACATCATTTACACATTTTTAATTTAACATCAGTTTTCAAACAAGCACTTGCAAGTTGGAGGTACCACAAATAGTTTTTAGCAGTTGTTATCATCATTATTTCTTATTATTTATTTTTACTAGGCATTGTTGTCTCCATTTGTCCTTATGAGGCCCAAATACGAAGGGGCCGAAATGTGTTGACATTTTGTTGTAGATTGCGAGGTTGTATGAAAGATCCAATGAACCTTTACTGGATGTATTACGCATCCAGTGATGACTTGAAAGGAAAAAATGTGTAGAGTATCAGATGCGTACTGTTTAGAGCACAACCATTGCAGAAATGTGGATTATGGCTTTAGGGGACTATGTAACCACATTGTTTACAAATGCAGGAGAGCAATGTTACACATCATTCTTGAGACACTTGTGATTTTTGAATATTTATGTTTGTATTTGTGTGTGATATTTTGTATTTATGATGCTTGTTTCTAATGATTTCTCATCCAATTCTTCCAATGAATCAATAAATGCTGAAATGTAGTTTCACTACCAAGGGAGTATTAATAACCTCTCAGTGTGTGTATTTAATTAGTAGATTCTTTCCTACTAATTGAACACGTTCATTTGTCACCGCGGCGGTAAGTTGCCGGCCGTCAGTGTGGCGGTAAGTGGGATTTACCACCAATGTCATAATGAAGGCCTTAGTCTCAAATTCAAATGATAAGCATACAGAAACAATACTGGCTGCCCAAACCTTCTGAAGAATCGCAATTTAATCAAGGCTTGTACCACTACACATTCTAAGGTTACAGTACAACTCAGTAGCAAGAATAACTGCGTAAGAGAAATGGCATACATTTAGATTCAGCAAAGAAAAGACATCAACTGTTATTACAGGTAGCGAGCATCGTCAGTGAATATCCTAACAAAACTTTAGATTACAATAGCATGCTCAGACTTCATGCAAAACAATTTAGTGAACACAAATTTTGCAAACAATCTCTATGGCTCTATCAAAATTAGCGGTTGGTACCTAGGACAAAAACAAATATACATAACAATCAGTAACATCGTCGTATACCTTGCCTCAGTATGGTTCAGCAAGCTGTGACAGTCTTCGTCAATTGGACATCTGTTCGGTCAGCAAAGCATCGAAATTCAGCATTAAAGTACAGGAAAGTAAAGTCTCTTAATGCAGTTCAGAAAAAAATAATATCTAAACCCTCTGAAGAATGGAAAGAATGGCACATCATCTCTTGGTGCAGTATGACTAAGTTAGATTCCTTAAAACTACTTCCCAAGTTGCAATTGGTCAAAGAATCATATGTTTACATTTAGTCCAATGAAAGTAAATCCCCAAATCTAAGAATTTACAAGACCATTGTTCTCATGTCGATGATTGGCTCCTCTTCTCCTGTTCTCATTGTTGGGCTTGTCAGGTAACAAATTTGTATCAGCTTATACTCCAGTCAGTGCATCCACTGTCTGCTTCTGGAAGGGTCATCTTTACACACTCACTAAGTTATACAATGTATCCCTAGCTAGTACAGCATACTCTAGCAAGCAGTTCTCATGGGAAGGAATTTCAGCTACTGGCATTTGGTCAATGCAGTGGAAAATCACAATTTAATTCTATTAAGCAGCCATTTTATAAATCGCCTAAACAATGCAGCTTGACATGAGGCTGTGCAACTAGGCCCAAGACCTCTTTAAATTAAGGCCTATGATTAATAAAGCAAATACATAGTACATAACCATTGATATGACATACTACTACATTAATCCAAACATGAGCTGAACATTTTACCTTAATAAGCTGTTAATAAGTACACTTTGTGAATATTCATGATCACTCAATTAGGCACATTTTCAAATGTGTGTATTATTTTTCTATGTTAACTCATTTTCTATGCAGATTCAACACTCAGAATAAATTAATCTTATTTAGTGAAAATTCAGCGTTAATAATCCCTCCTCTGATGGCTAAATATGTAATCACATCTACATCTTCCCACACAAATGTTTCTGCTTCAGCTAAAAAAAAATATTTCTATCCCTCTTAGTCTTATTTCCCTCTTCGAATTTTCCCTAAACAAATTTTCCCTTTTAATTTCTTCCCTCCCCTGATCATTTTTCATTTTCTTTAATGTAATCATGTAACACAATTTACGTATTCCCTATACTCCAATTATGAAAATCACCATAATCAGTATCCCTTGTATTATTTTCAAGATTATCCCTTTCCCAATGTTGCTGAGCCAATTTCCCACTGAAGCAAAACCTTTGTCAACTATCTCCCAAACACCTGGTTCTCTCAATTCTTTCAAATCAGCACTTTCATTAATCAGATTAGTAAATAAGCTTCTAATTTCTTTAATAGTATCAGGAATATGAGCAGTAATGCTTCAAAATAAGCATTTTGCAAACTCCGCCATCCTTTGCTAAAAGAATGTTTAACGCACGGCGGTTCTGAAGAGTTATAGGTCTTACCGCAGCCATTTCTGTATTTATTAGGATCATGGCTCCTGAAAAATGTGTCAACATGTTATACAAATTAGAAGACAACTTTTGAATCTTTAGAGAATTCAGAACAACTCCTACTGAAGGAATCATTGCTCCAAATATATCTTCCACTATACCAGAAGGAGACTCGCTCTTTTGTTTAAGGTGATGTAACTTAGGGGGTCATTCTGACCCTGGCGGTCCATGACCGCCATGGCGGAGGGCGGCGGAAGCACCGCCAACAGGCTGGCGGTGCTTCCGTGGCATTCTGACCGCGGCGGTACAGCCGCGGTCAGAAACGGGAAACCGGCGGTGTCCCGCCGGTTTCCCGCTGCCCTGGGGAATCCTCCACGGCGGCGCTGCTAGCAGCGCCGCCATGGGGATTCCGACCCCCTTACCGCCATCCTGTTCCTGGCAGTGTTCGCCGCCAGGAACCGAATGGCGGTAACGGATGTCGTGGGGCCCCTGGGGGCCCCTGCAGTGCCCATGCCAATGGCATGGGCACTGCAGGGGCCCCCTAACAGGGCCCCACTATGATTTTCAGTGTCTGCCAAGCAGACACTGAAAATCGCGACGGGTGCAACTGCACCCGTCGCACCCCTTCCACTCCGCCGGCTCCATTCGGAGCCGGCATCCTCATGGAAGGGGGTTTCCCGCTGGGCTGGCGGGCGGCCTTCTGGCAGTCGCCCGCCAGCCCAGCGGGAAACTCAGAATAACCGCGGCGGTCTTTTGACCGCGCAGCGGTATTCTGACGGCGGTACTTTGGCCAAAGTCAGAATGAGGGCCTTAGTCATTTTCAGTAATCTTTCCAAGTCCTCAAGTTGGAATATCTTTGGGAAAACTATTGCCAAGTAACATGTGCCATACAATCCTCTTGGAAGATGGTAATAAGCATTTGGCCCACAGATGTAATATATACCAGGAATCGCTGGATCCTGTCCATTCAACATAAATATCCATTTACTCTGAAACAAAAACACATGTTTACATTAACTTGCTCCCATAAATAAAGTGTCAGTACTAGATTTTGGCCTATATACACAAAACTTTCCTATGTGTTGTGCAAATAAAGCTAACTTCCCTTGTGTTTTTATTTCACTAAATGCGTAATCATTTCTACAAGTCCTTTTCTCTACACCCTTTTCTAACTTCTCCTTTAATGCCTTTCTCCTGTTGTCTGTCTGATCTAAGAATCTCTTTTCTAATGGTGTAAACAAGCATGTAAAGTTTTTCTTGTGACCATATGCCGTGCCAAAGGTTAATGTAGGTTCAAGGAATCCTCTCACTAATTCTATATTGTTCTGCTTGGCTACTCTACTCAAGTACTTAATTGTGGGGACAAACGAAAACACAACATTGTGGTTAGAATAGAAATACTGAATGTACTCCTGGTTCTAGAATCCTGGTAGTAACAGGCTACAACGTATGCCATCAGTGAGATGCAAACTATGATAGGTAACTCCCGTGACTGATAAAGGAATCTGCATACATAACAATTTCTCACACCCATTGCCGCAACATACTCACTCAATAGGCGATAGAAAACATTACAAGAACATTCCCCTTGTGTATTGTCTATGTGCAGATACTTCTCATCTAACCTGAACTTCTCAATTTCTGTTATTGTGGTAGTTGACTCTAAAACTGAAGTATGGTTGGCTTTACTCTTTTCAAGAACAGTCATTCCCACACTCACTATCAAGCACAATACCAAACACACAATCTCCAAACCAACACTCATGTATTTACAGCACCTATTCTTCCTACCCTGCTGGCTAAGGTTACTAATGATCTGTAAGGAATCAGAAAGTAGAAGAGAAAAATAGTAACTATGCAGCAAAAATCAAAAACAAAACCTTCAATCTTCTTTCAGCAATTATTTACAGCCTCAGTCTTACTTCCAGGATCATTTTCTCAAAATCAATAACATTGTCAAAAATCGATTTAGCACCTTGTCAAACCAGGTTATCTTGTTAAATCAGGTTTTCAAAAGTTTTTTTCCAGTTACTTTCAGCAGTTCTCTTTTCTTCTCTTTTTTTTTCTTTTCTATGCTTGTAGTTTCCACAGTTTAGTTAATTGATTTCATTCAAGTGCCAACATTTTGACCTGGAATGTCTTGATCAAAACAAAAGGACAAAATTCTCTTTGCCACTCACTTGTTTTGCATTTGCCCACTTAGTACCTGTGTACCTTCGACATGCAATTCTTTTTCTTTTGAATCTCAATCTCCATTCAATTCTCCTTCACTCAGGTCTTCTCCCCATGTTGTATCTACTTCTTCCTCAATTGTTATCACTGCACCTGCTTCCTTTCCCTTCGCTTGTGGCTCCGGCCACTTATCTCCTTTCAGTGGACCCTTTGCCAATGATCTTTTCATTGTTGAACTTGAAACTTCTTCTTGCTCTGCAGCATTTTCTCTTGACAGACCTGCGACTGGTTCAAGAGGAGTCAGACCTCACATTGGCTTTGATCCGCCTCAACTCCTTCCCCCTTGGGGTCTGACGTTTTCTCTATTTGCCTCTCAAAATCATCTACTTCTGGGAGAGCCCTCCTCTGACTAGACTCTGCTACTGCCTCAATTGAGATTGGCTCACTGTCACTCTCCTGTAGGTCTTCTCCTTCATCTCTTGCAGGAGTGGCTGAACCTTTCTCAATGTGCTCACATTGGTCTCAGTTCCTCTTTCTTCTCTTTCCGGCTCTTAGGTTGGTCTGGTCATTGTTGGTACTCTAAACAACTCCTCTTCATTGTCCAGGGGGACATGCCACTTTGCTCATATGGCTTGCGTGGATCCAGTTTGGAACTCCAGCGCACTTCACAGCTGTGGTAGTGATCAGAACTACCTGGAAAGGGCCTTTTCACCAATACTCCAAACATGTCTTTCTCATGTGTTTTCTGATCCCAACCCAGTCACCAGCTCTCAGATTGTGTCCTTGGTCTTGAGACGGTTGCAGTGTGGTGGATTCCACCTGATGAGAGAAAGAGCGACCCACATCAGCCAGAACCTTGCAGTAGTCCAACACTATATCATCTGTTATGTCCACAAGAGCATTTGCAGGAACCACAGGCAACCTCATTGCTCTGCCCATAAGGATCTCATGCGATGACAATCCTGTCTTCCTGTCGGGTGTGTTTCTCACTATCATCAGAACCAATGGTAGTGCGTCTGGCTATTTCAGATTTGTGGACGCACACATTTTCGCCATTCTTGATTTCAAGGTAACATTCATCTGTTTCACAAGTCCCGATGCTTCAGGGCGGTAACTACAATGCAACTTCTGCTCAACGTTTAAGGCTGCACATAATAATTTCATTACTTTATTGTTGAAGTGGCTTCCTCTATCTGATTCTAAAGAGATCGGAAACCCAAAACGAGGTATCAGTTCCCTAAGCAGTAATTTCGCTACTGTGAGGCTGTCAATTCTTCGTGTAGGATAAGCTTCAATCCAGAGACTAAAGATGCAGACAATCACCAACACATATCTCAATCCTCCGCACACAGGAATCTCAATAAAATTAATTTCCATTCTGCTGAATGGACCTCCTGCTCTTCCAGAGTGGCTCAAATTGACCACTGTCCCCTTTCCTGTGCTCATTTGTTGACAAATGACACAACAATGGCAAACTGCTTCAGCAACCTATCTAAACTTTGGGTTGAACCAATTCTGCTTGAACAATTGAATCATGGCATCCCTCTCAACATGCACTTGACCATGATAATATTTAGCCATCTGGGTCAACAAAGTGTTTGGTAAAACTTCTGAAACCCACAATTCATCCTGTTGCTGTACACATTTCATTTTGCCCTGTGACCGTTTTTCCTCCCTGTCGACATTATTCTGCAATGTTCTCAGTTCTTCCAAAGTATCTATTACATGTAATGCATAACTTGGACATGTCTTGGACATGTCTCATCTTCTTCAGTTAACAATTCCCACTTATCCTTGAACGATATACAGTTCAATGTGCAAAACCTTGCGACTTAATCCCCATATCCATTTCCCATTGACACAAAATCTTGCAATTTCAGACGTGCACTGCATTTCACCACGGCAATCTTTTCAGGCATTTGGATAGCTTGCAACAACTCTTGAATTATCTCACCATTTCTTACTGGTGAACCAGAAGAGGTCAGGAAACCTCTCTAAGACCATAACTGGCCAAAACCATGCACTATTCCAAATCCATACTGGCTATCCGCATAAATGGTAACTTTAAGCTGAGCTGAAACATGGCACACTCTAGTAAGGGCTACCAGATCTGCTACCTGTGCAGAGTGTATGCCTTGAAGCCAGGATGCTTCAAGTATACCAGAAATTGTGCACACAGCATATCCTGCTCTCGGTATTCCTGTATTGTTCCTTTAGACAGGAACCATCAACAAAGATAATTTGGTCATTTTCTTCCAATCGGGTGTCTGTGATATTACGTCTCGGTTTTGTGCACAGATCAGTTATTTCAAGACAATTATGCTCAATGTCTTCCAATTTTTCAATCTCCACATTTTCATTTGGAAGTAAGGTTGCTGAGTTAAGCACTGTACATCTTTTCAATAACACATTAGGTGATCCAAAGATGCTCGTCTCGTAGCGAGACAATCTGGCACCTGTCAAGTATTGCATCTTGGTCCTTGTAAGTACAACTTCAATGGAGTGAGGGATCATAATAGCCAGGGGATGTCCCATCACAATGCCTTCACACTGTGCGAGGCTCTGTCAAACCGCTGCAACTGAATGCAAACAGCCTGGTTAAGCTGCTCCAACTGGGTCTAAAGTAGATGAAAAACATCCTACTGGGTGGTTTACACCTCCATGGACTTGAGTCAAGACAGACAAAGAACATGCATCACGCTCATGACAAAACAACATGAAGGGCTTAGTGTAGTCAGGCATTCCCAAAGCGGGAGCTTTACACAAACTCTCTCAAGTCAGAAAATGCTTTCATACAGGCCTGGTCTAACACTAGAGGATCTGTGACTTCTTTGTGAGTCAGCTTCTGCAAGGGCTTGGAAATGACTGAAAAGTTGGGAATCCACTGGCAACAGTAGCCTACCATCCCCCAAAACATCCTGACATCTCTCTGTGTGGCTTTGGGACTCATCTGCAATATGGGTGTGACCCTTTCTCTGGATATTTTCCTTATTCCCTTCTCAACTTGATGACTCAAATACTTCACTTCTTTCTGACAATATTGTCCTTTAAGTGGAGACACTTTAGGACTATTCTTTCCCAAATGGTTCAGCAAAGCAATCATGTCATACTTGCACTCTTCCTTTGTTTGGGATGCAATCTACAAATCATCAATGTGCTGTAACAATGTCGATTGGAAAGGCATTTCCAATGACCCCAGGTTCTTTTTCAAGATCTGGTTGAATATGGAAGGTGATTCTGAAAATCCTTGAGAAATTCTACACCAACAGTAAACTTAATCTAAAAATTTGAAACAGAAGAGAAATTGACTATTCTCATGAAGAGGCAGAGAAAAGAAGCCTTGTGACAAGTCTATGATGGTGAACCATTCAGCATCACATGGAATCTGAAACAAAATCGCGGCTGGATTTGGTACTACGGGACAACAGGGCTTTCGCAATCCCATTATCGGTGATTTACATGGACTGTTCAACACTTCCTTCAAGACCCCTAGGTTTACAAATTCTGAAATTATGGGAGCAACCTTCTCAATGATGTCCTGTGGCATGTTATAATGGGAAATCTGGGGAAAAATACGTTCGTCTTCACCAGAACTTTAACTGCCTCAGCTCCCTTTATCAGGCCATTTTCTTTCCCTGTCAAATCCCACACTCTCTCTTCAACTGGTCCCTCTAAATCAGGAGGAAGATCCTTTACTGTAAATACTGGAAAGAAACTAATCAGAGGCTACTCCTCACTTTTTATTTCACCCTCTGTCTCTGGAGCTGGGTCATCCTCATCATCACTGTTCGTTTGTATTTCAATTCCATCATTTGAGCAAGTAATCGAGCACCTTGTTGTACACAGCAAGTCTCTTCTCAATAGAGATACTGGACTTGAATCACAGACTGCAAATTTGTGTAATCCTTTAAAGTTGCCAATTTTAACCTGAACCGGTTCTGTAATTGGGTTGGTCAAATACTGATTCGCTACTCCTGCACTCTGGACAGTTTTTCCTGAAAATGGCAGGTTTGTAACTTATGCAGTTCTCACTGTAGAGCGTGTAGCTCCTGTGTCAACCAAGAATGAAACTTTGTGACCCATTACTCTTCCCTTCACATATGGACCTTTCTGATCTACTTCCAAGGAAGCTGCAAGCACACACTCCTCTTCATCTGAACTCTCATTCATCCCATCATCGTTTATTCCATTCTCACTGTTTAACAGGAATTGGTGTACTGCGTTATTACTCTGGTTAAACTTCTGCCCTGTGACCTGTTGAGGAAACATCACCAGCTGGCGTTCGATTGGGGCTTGAGGTATTTGGATTTGCTGTCTAGGTACCATTTGAACCTGCTGGTGCATTGTCTGTGATTGTGCCATCTGCACATGCTGCATTTGCACCTGCTGCATAGGTTCAAAATTTTGCATCTGATTCACATTGTTCTGGAAATTGGGATTGTGACTTCTCATTCTCAGTCCTCTCATATTTTGGAACAAATTGATGTCACTTGTTTGCTGAACAACACCTTCCTGTACCATCATCGGACACTCCTGCTTCCAATGTCCGATTCCTCCACAAGCGTGACATGGCAACAATCTCTTCATTCCCTGCACATCATTCTGAACCACTACAGTACCCAAATCGGGACTAAAGTTTCTGTTTCCAATTCCTCCACGGCCATTGCCTCTCAACTGATTTTGGAATACCACACTTCCCTGCTGTTGCTGCTGTTTCTGCTGCTGTGGAAAATTTCCCTGCATCCCTGTTTGTGCAGCTCTAATCTTCATCACCATCGCCTTTCCTTCAACTTTCTCTGCTTCATTTCAATCTCGTCACTACAGTACTTTGCATACTGCAATACCTAATCAATCGGCTTTGCTTGCCAGCAAATCAGATGACTCCTAATCATCTGGCTAATTTCAGGTCTCAATCCTTCCACAAATTTAATAACAAACTGAATCATATCTTTCGGCTCAATTGTCTTTGTAACACTGTAATGCTTAAATGCCTACAAGAATCTCTTATAATACGCATGCATCAACTCTTTTTTTCTTCCTGAGCTGTCCTATCTATTCTCTGCCAATCAATGTTTTGGGGCGAAATTCTCATTTTCAAAAATTCAATCAATTTGTAGTAGTATTTCATTACCTCGGGAGATGGTGCACCAGTAATCAGATCTCTCTCTGGTTCTTATGTCGCCAATTTACACTCCGGCCATATATCAGCTGGAACTACTATCTTTAATAGAGTATTCAGGTCCTCCCACAGGCATTTTGAAAGTTTTACGAACCTGTCTGTCTGCTGGTACCATTCTACTGGCTTCTCCCTCAACCTAGGATAGTCATTTGTGAAGGATAGAATGTCACTTCTGCTCTGAAGGACATGAACAAAATTCCCTTCTGGAATCTCTCACATTGATAAAAATGTTACTGGATCCTCACCCTGCTACACATTTGTAGTAAGACTTGTGGAATCCCTTTTCCTTTTATCTCTCTTTTTTATCCAACTTCCTTCCCACTTGTCTAATGCTCCCCATGTCTGGAAACTTTGGAGTAACTCCCTAAGGTGTGCTTTCAATCCTGTAGATCTCATGTGTTCAAAATCTTTTGGGTCAAAATCGAACCTGTAACTCCTCTTCAAATGTTTTGTTTTCTCTATTTCTATGCTGTACTTCTCTGCCAAGTCTGCGAGCTTCTGATGTACCACACTTGCCTCTCTTGTAATTTTCGGGCACAAGTATCTAAATTCTGCTTCAGTGTAAGATATGAGTCTGTTCACAACCATAGTCCCTTCAATAAGTTCACCTGCCCCCATCCCTAGTCTCGTATAGTTCAAGTACTCCTCTATCCTAGGAGCACTCTGCAGGGTACTCAGCTTGTCTAACCATTCAGTCAATTGTTGGGCAGTAAACCTTGCAGCAAAATGTTGTTGGACTGAGTATTAGGCTATGGTTGCACAACTAGATTTGGAGACTACAGTGTCAGTAATTTCAGGCTGTGACTGACGTTTGACCCTGTTACAGTATCCGGAGGAACTCTGAATGGACTAAGGTCTAGCAATGATCTCGGTCTGTCCCACAAGAGAGACTATTCAAGTAGTCTCATTGAGTCCTCTCCTCATTAAATTCTGACTCAGGACTCCCTGTCCATTTGTACTATTATTTTCCTGTGCAAAGAAAGGTACAATTGGACCAATGGTGATGGGTACAGATACAGCATCTGGGCTTGGTCTAACACTCATGTTCTGTGGGTGCATAATTCCTGTATTCTGACTCCTCTGTACAGACATTTCTGTCTGTGTCCCTGTTACAGGAGTGTACTTTGGCATTGCTTGTGGCTGCACTTGAGGCAGTAAGAGTGGAGTTGGCTCTGTTTGACCCAATGTCGGTTAAGGGAAAACCTGTCCTGTTGGCACTATTGGGTTTGCAGCAGTTTCCAAAAGGGGTATATCAGAGGAAATTCTCAGGACATTAGGCTGTGACATCTGGTTTTGTGCTACCGGTGTAGTAGGCAGATTTAGACTGCTCTGCATTGGGCTCTGTGTTATGCAAGGATTAATCTGCACTGGAATCGTTGTCATGTTAACCGGTGTCAGTGCTGAAGGGTTTACACTAGTGTTCGGACCACTCTCTTGTGATGCATATGGTGAGGGGCGATTTCTCAATAATTGTAAAATAAACTCATCATCATCTGACTCTTCCGCTTCCACTCCCTACTCTCAGAAGTGCTTCTGTTTGACTTTCTGGTGGGTTTCCTTCCTTCTCTCTCGCTCTCCTGAGTAATTGCAGTAAACAATTTAATCCCCTGTAGAGTCTTGGTTCTCCAAAATTTCTGATCAGTGTCCCATCTAGCCTCCATTAGTGTCTTTTCTGCCTTTTTCATCCTCCTCAAAAACGTCTGCTGTGGTTGCTGTCTGGCTACTAATTCTCAGATCGCTAATGCCTCGAACTGTGCTGGTCTTGGGGGAGGTTTCAAGTCATATAGCACCCTCCTCAAATTCTCCAAGCTCCTCAAATGAAATGTTCCATAGGCAGGAAACGCTAAACTCCCATCTTTCTCTGTCACTTTGCACCATTGTTTCAGCCAAATACATGGGGCAGCACCCTTTTCTTCGATTGCAGTGTAAGCAATTTCTCCTATACTCATTGTAATGCATATCTCCCCTTGAGGCACTCTTTAAAGCTTTGAAAAAGTTCATTTTTGTGACCTTTATATTATTTGAAATCAAATGAGCAAGTGACTTTAATCCCAGAATCATCTTCACCAACCTTCTCGACCAATTGCGCTTCACAGTTGTCCACCAATCGGTGCCCCACCCTTCTCACTAACCAACCTATCTCAGCACGGCTTCAATGTTGTCACACTCACACACACTGTGGCTGAAAAAGTCTTGCGGCTTGTCCTCTTAACCTCAGATTCACACTGGACTAATGCAAAATTATTGCAAGCACTAAACAACGTCAAAACCCAAATTGTCAGTTTACTACAGGTAGGGTAACACAATCGCTTCAGAAACCTTATGGATTTTTCACTGACGGCGTTTCGCTCTAGCAGCTACTCCTTCTTTCTCAGTGTCCGTGATTCGCAAGCAAAATTCGACCTGCAAATTTTACTCTAAACTGTTCAGTGGGTCTGTCCTGGTGCACATAGGACTCACCAGATCTCAGTCAAAAATTATTTCACTCACTTTTGCTCACACTCTGACTTGTCGACCATGCCCGATCAACCTATTAAACCAGACACATTACAACAAAAACCAAGTGTCTCATACACTTTTTAATATAATCCGGAGTCTTAGACCACAAAGGGTCTGTATACCAACAACCACGCGCACAATGTTTGATCACAAAGCACCACACAGTTGTGAAGTTTGCCGACTTCCCTACTATCACACTTCGGAGTACGCACACTCCTTCCACAACTTCATTTGGAGTACGCAAACTCCCTAAACCCTTACAAACATCACACTTCACCTGCGATTTGCATAAGGTGTGCAAGTGCAAAACATGAGGTCTGTCGACCTCAGTGAACACTTAATTCCTGTGAAGAATGAAAAATGCATCCACAGATTTGGTAGCAGACTGATGGTTTTGTCTCATAAGATAAGGATTGATCCCATGTTGTTGTCCAGTCCAAAAATTGTCCACCCCGTAATTTATCCCATCGTCCATTCCAGAGATTGATGAAGTTCCAACATTGTACCTACAAGTGACATATTGCATGAGTATAAATAGGGTTTTGCGCTGCTTTTGGCTTGGAGATTGTGGTGAAGTGTGATGTTGTGAAGTAGTCATCATAATCAAAGTCATTTTGGTGCTTAGTGGTAAAAAATGTCCATGGTTGAATGAATGTGAGTTGTTGGTTGGTACTTAATGAATTTGAAAGGCCTCTGGAGGCTCTATATCAACCAGGAGTGAGAATTTCTGATCAAGTTTCACTCATTGTGTAATTGTGAAAGCTACAGTCAGAAGTGAAACCAATACACTTTCGAAGTGTTTGAATTCCTCTCCATGGTGTGCAGATAGGTTGTTGTTTTTTGCTCTCAGTTTTTTGCATTAGATATAAGTGAGCGATTGTGTGAGAGAAAATTGTGAAGCAATTGCAGTTGCCGAAAGACATGAGTGTGATGTAATTTTGTGCTGTGCTGTTAAAGGGTGGTTAGCGTGAAGCCTCACTGGTATTGGCAGACAGTATCGCATTGCAACTGGGTGACAACACCTTGTAAAAATGACTGTGGGATTGAAATTACTTCCTGATTCGATTGAAATTCATTGTGGTTAAATGAATTAGAGCAGAAATGAAATTCTTCAAGGCATTAAGAAGTGTGCTAAGAGAAGATGTGTTTATTCCAGTTAAAGAGGGTGCAGAAAACCCATCCGAAGGAACCCCAGCTTCTCCTGTGGCATCACTAAAAGGAGTTTCTGAATGCATATGGTTAGAACAATGGTGTAAAATGACTGAAAAAGAGGGTGCTTTAGCTTTTCCCCATTAAAGAACATTTAATTTGAGAGTTTTAGACAATTTGAGAATAATAATGTATGAGTCAATGCCACCTCTAAGACCCTCAAAATTTACAGCCCTTAGTATTTGGGAACTTGTTGCAAGACAGAAAACAAAGACAAAATTTAAGAATAGAATACAGAAAGCACTTAAGGCATTAGTGGAAGCTAGATGGGATGCAAAACAAAAAATGTGGAGAGCAGACATATTAAATGGAGTGAGAATGTTTCCAGCTATTACAGAGGAAGATGATGAGAGTACAAAACCTAAGACTTAGAAGAAACAGACTGCAAAGGCAGAACAGGCAAAAGAAGGTGGGGGTAAAAAGATAATCACATATGACAGTGATTCAGAAGATGAGTTTATAAATCAGATTTTGATGAATCGTCCCCCACCGCATCATTCAGTTGAGGAAGAAACGAGTAGTGAAGCCACACAGAATGTGGTCCCAATTGTGCTAACTGCTCCAGTTGCAAGATCCTAAATCAGACAGTTCCACGTACACCTGCTAATTCAGTGACACAAGTGACCATGGTTTATCCACAAGTTATGACTGTTAATACAGCACAGTCCAGTTGCAAAGCAAGCAGTACCAAGCCAAGTTATGAATCAGGTAATGCCAAGCCCTAATGTGAACCAAACAGTGCAGACACCTAATATGACTATGTTTGTGCAGAATTTTAATCAGAATCAGTGTATACCTATGTTTGCGCCAGTGCAGTCAATGTCAAATGTTACTCTGAATCAAACAGGATAGACTTTCAGTGCTAATTTAATAGGTCAAAGTACAGGAATGAGAATTTCACAGAATCAGACATATTTTATGAGTCCTGATTCATCAACAGTTCCCGTGGCTATAAGTTTGGTTGTTCCCTTATGTGCTTCAGGCAATTCTGGAAGAATGTCTCAGCACTTCCAGAAAAGCCAGCAGAATATGCTGGGATATCACAAATTGGCATGCAGAGATCAGTTCATTCAAACACTTCAGAGATGAGAGATCAGCTTCTTTTTGTCCACCTATGAACCATGCAAGAACTGCAGAACCTAATCAGATGTTCAACCAGGCAAGGCCAGTTCTTGATGCGAGGTTTCCACTTCCTTACATGACCACACCAGATCAGATTACGAACATACATTGTAGTACCCCTTTAGCAGATGTGCCCCAGAGAAATAATATCAGTTTGCAAGGTCTTTTGGCACAGCAGTTGACTGATTGGTTACACGATCTGAGCCTGCATGGTGCAAAAGGTGCAACAAATGGCAAAATTAAATCAAAAGAGACACCAGAGAGATACAGGACAGTGAATGTGCCCATACTGAAATTGGAATTAAACAAATGAGTTTTGGGAATGCTAGATATAGAGCAATTTGAAACGTACAAAGAAGATGAATTGCAATTCATGTGCAAGGATGGTACTCAATGTGCAGGACAGGCTTATGAAAAGTTAGCAGAATTAGCCGAGAAATATGAAGTGTTCTTAGAAAAATCTAAACCCTTAAAGAGAAGTTAGAGATTAGAGTTCAACATCAAAAAAAAAAATCTATCAATTAATCATGCCTTTTTTAAGCGTGGCTAATCACCAGATAGGGTATCCAGGTGCTTGCAGGCCCCAGAGACTTATTGGAACAGACAGTTCTTCAGGGCCATTCGGAATTCCAGAAGTGAGGTGATGGTCCAGAGGTCTGTGGGGAGAATGTTCCAGGTTTTTGCTGCAATGTGAGAGAAGGAGCGTCCTCCGCTTCTGCTTTGGTAGATGAGGGAAGTATGGGTAAGTGAAAGGGAGGCAGAGTGTAGTCTTCTCAATGGTTGGTGGAAGTTCAGGCGGTGGTTAATATATGTGGGCCCTTGGTTGTGTAGAACCTTGTGTGTGTGGGTTAGCAGCTTGAATTGGCATCTCTTCTGTACGGGGAGTCAGTGGAGTTTCCTGAGAAGGGGTGTGATGTGGGTTCATCAAGGAATGCCAAAGATGTGTCTAGTTGTGGCATTTTGTATGGTCTGAAGTCTCCGTTGAGGGTGTGTGGCGAGTTCTACGTAGAGGGCGTTGCCAGAGTCCAATCGGCTTGTGAGGAGGACCTGTGTCACAGTGTGTAGGGATAGCCACTTGAAGATCTTACGTTGCATGCACTAAATGAGAAAGCAGGCAGAAGAGATGGCATTGATCTTTGATTTCATAGTGAGCTTGTTGTCAATGATGAATCAGAGGTTTCTGACATGGTCAGAGGGAGTTGATGCGGTTCCTAGGTCTGATAGCCACCAGGAATCATTCCATGTGTTGCTGCTGTTGCCAAAGATCAGTAATTCCATCCTGTCTGTGTTCAGCTGCAGGCAGTTGTTCTTCATCCAGTCAGCGATGCTTGTCATGCATCTGTGGAAGTTAGTTATGGTGGTGGAGGGGTTCTCGATGCATGAGAGGAGGAGTTGGGTGTCGTCTGCATAGGAAATCATGTTGAGAGCGTGGGACCTGATGATGTCGGACAGTGGGGTCACATATGCATTGAAGAGCACAGGGATGAGCCCTGAGGGACACTGCAGGTGATCTCCTTGGGTTCTGAGGTGAAAGGTGGGAGGTGGACACTCTGGGTTCTTCCAGTAAGGAAGGAGGTGATCCATCTGAGCACATTCCGTTTGATTTCAATGTGGTGGAGTCTTCCGATCAGCATGTGATGGGATACGGTGTCAAAAGCTGCTGAGAGGTCGAGGAGGTTCAAAGCTGCTGTTTCTCCTTGGTTGGAGAAGAGTTCAGATGTCATTGATGGGTGCAATCAGGGCAGTTTCAGTGCTGTGATTTCCCCAGAAGCTGGATTGTGAGTCTTCAAGTATCTGATACTGCTCTAGGTATGTCATGAGCTGCTTGTTGATGATCTTTTCCAGTACCTTCTCTGGGAGTGGGAGCTGGGAGATTGGCCAATAGTTTTGGAGTTTTCTGGGGTCGGCAGAGGGTTTTTTGAGAATTAGTCTGACTTTGGCATGTTTCCAGGTGTCAGGAAATGTTGCAGTGGTGATAGAGGTGTTGAGCAGGGTGGTGAGTACCTGGCCGATCCTTTGATTTCCACGGATGAAGATGTGGTATGGCCATGGGTGGATGGTTTTCATAGTGGTGGTGATCCTGGGTGGAGAAGATGTGCCAGGTGGTAGGTTTGTGGTTTGTGTCAGTTACGGTGGTGGCATATCTGTTGGAAGTTTGAAGTTGAAATTTCTGTATATAGTTGTGATCTTGTTGTAGAAGTAGGTGAGATTGTCACACAGCTCCTCTGACGGTGTGATGTTGTTTTTGCTGGCAGCTGGGTTGGATAATTCTTTAACAATGTTGAAAAGTTCCTTGGTGTTGTTGACACTGGTTTTAATGCAAGCAACAAGGTCTGTTTTCTTTGTTGCTCTCAGCAGGCAGTGGTAGAGGTTGAGGTGCCATCTCCTCTCCACCTGTTTGCTGTCTTGTTTTGCTGTTCTGAGTTCTTGGGTGTTCTTGATGGCCTTTATGGAAGATTTTCTCTGGATATTGCTCTTGTTGGGGACAATGCTGCTGGACCAATTGGTGATCCAGGCGTTGAAGTTTTTCACTCCTTGTTCGAGGTTGGTGGTGGTAGCAGAGTTGAAGGTGTTGAAGGCGTCTGCCTAGCTGGTTTCTGAGATTTTGTTCCACCTCCAGTGGGGGGCACTAATCATCTTGGGGGTGGAGTTGTGGGGGCTGGAGATGCTGAAGTGGACAGTGGAGTGATCAGTCCATGTGAGTTCTGTGATATGGCTGTATTTGACGCGGGTGCTAGAGGTGAAAGTGGGGTCCAGTGTTTGTCCTGCAGGGTGTGTAGGGTCATGGATCTTCTGGGTCAATCCAAGACTGCTCATACTGTTTAGTAGGTGTGCAGTGTTGTTGTTATGGGGGTCGTCAATGTGGAAGTTTAGGTCAATGAGGAAGATGTAGTCCTAGGAGTCTAGGGCTAGGTACGCAATGAAGTTTGCAATGGTGTTGCAGAAGATGCAGTGTGTACCTAGGGGTCGGTATGCGAGGGTGCCTTTGATGGTTGTTTTGTCGTCTGTGTGGAGCTAGAAGTTAAGATGTTCCATGGAGGTGTTGTTGTTGCTGGTGGTGCACTGTATGATCTCTTTGTGGATGTTGGCCATTGCACCTCCCGGCTTGTTGGTGCGGTCCTGGTGAATGATTTTATATCCATCGGAGACAGCTGTGGCAATGTTTGGGTCCGATGTGCGGTTGAGTCAGGTCTCAGTGAGGAAGATGATATTGGGTTGGAGAGTGGCAATGAGGTCCCATCATTCGGTGAAATGCTTGCACAGTGAGCATGGTTTGAAAAGGGCACATGTGAGTTGCTGTTTTTGTTCAGGTGATGTTTGTCATGTGTTCCTGGTGGGGCTAGCCGGTGGGCTGGTGTGTGTGCTGTGGCAGATGAAGTGGTAGTGGGAGCAGGTGAAAGGTCCTAACTACAGTGGCAGTGTTTGTTTCTGCGCCCAGGGTGTAGAGCTTAGCGATGGTGTACCTTTGGGTGAGGGAGGGCCAGGGGTTGTAGCACTGGGTACGCTCCAGGCACAGATGGATGCAGATGTGCGTGCCTTTGGCATGCCAGATGCAAATCCACTGTGCACACCAGCTGCGCAGTCGCGCTGTATCCTCCATTAAGTAGGTCCTGGGGTGGTTGGGCTTCTGTTGGTGGGAAGAACGGTGAGTGGGAAAATCCAGACCGGAAAAAAACAACAGGAAAACCCAGGCAGCTGCGGTGTCACTGGATCAATCTGGAACAAGCAGGAACTGGAAACCACAGGCAAGTGGCAGGCAAGGTGTCTAGGTATCTACTGATGTGGTTGCACTGCGACCTGCATTAAGAAGGTCCTGGGGTGGGCGGGAACATGAGAATGAGAATGCACATTAAGGAATTAATTATGTACATTCAAACATGGGGAGCGTTAAATAAGTGGGAAGGCAGATGGGCAAAGAAAAAAGATAAGAAGAAAGCTAAGCAGAATTTGTCTCTGACAGGAGCAAATCAAGCTGAGGACAATGTAAAAATGATTGCTATGAGAAAAATACCAGATGGAAGTTATGTGCATGTACCCTGGAGTAGGAGTGATATATTGTCATTCATTAATGATTACCCAATATTAAGAGATAAGCCAGTGTAGTGGTACAAGCAGACAGAAAGGTTGTGCAACTTTTAAAATGCCTGGGGGAAGATTTGAATACATTGTTTGACATTGTGGTTCCAGCTGACTTGTGGAATGAATACAAAAGAGTGTTGACTGGCCAGATCTTGAACCTCCAAGAGATCCAGTAACAGGTGCGCTGTCTGAAGAAGTTCATTGAAGATCATTGAATTCCTGAAGAACAAAGTGTCTCTGAAAGATATTGATTGGCAGAAAATTGACACAGGACATCACAGAAAGCCAAAGAGTTTATTCATGCTTATTATCAGAGATTGCTGCAAGCTTTTTAAACAGCATAGTGGTACAGAGAACATAGAGCCAAAAGATATGGGTCATTTTGTGTGTAGGTTTGTGTAGGGATTGAAGCCAGACATTAGTGAAATGATTCAGCAGCATTTGATTAGTTAGCAGAACAAATCCATTGATGGGATCCTGTGGTATGCAAGGTACTGCAGCGATGAAATTGAATTGAAGCAGAAAAAGTTGAATGGAAAGATATGGTGATGCAACTGAATGCTGCACAGAAAGGAAGTCAGAGCCCACATATGATGGTGAATGCAAGTGGAATGCAAAGTGTGCAACAGCAGGTTAGCAATGTGGTTCATCCTAGAGGTAGAGGACATGGTGTTCAGGTAGGTCAGAATAGAAATGTGGTTGACATTCAGTCATTGAAGAAAATTAATCTTTGTTATGCTTGCAGACATTTTGATCATCCCTATAATAATGTAAATAATCTGGTACAGAATGCTGGTGTTTGTCAAACTCAAAGTAATAATCAGGTTAAAATCCAGATAGTCCAAAGACCCCGAATTCTGAATGTACAAGTGTCCCCAGGACAAAATATGCAGGTACCACAAGCCAAGATGACACAGCAGCAGGTGATTGTTCCTTAGCAAAACATGAATCAGATGTCAAATGAAAACATGAATCAATTGGCAAATGAAAAGGTTAACCAGATAGCATCATAATTTTCTTTCATTGATTTGAGTGATAAGGAATTCTATAGACATGTCAAAGTGATAGTTCCATTAATGAGGATTGCATGTAAGCTGCATCCCTAGAGGTAGGTCAGTCTGGTCCCTGAGTAAATGCAAACTTTATGGGACATGATGTATCATTCCTAGTTGACACTGGCTCTACACGTTCCACTTTTAGGACAGCAAAAGTTCCAGAATTGCCCCAATCAAGAAGGAGAATTCAGGTTGTAGGAGTAGCAAATAAGCAGTTGACAAATCCTGTTACAGAACATGTGCCAGTAAAAATAGGTTCATTTTAAGATAAGCACCAATTTGTGGTTTGCGATCCAAGTCCAGTAAACCTGTTAGGATTTGACCTGGTGTGTAAATTAAACTGTTCCATTAGCTGCACACCTAAAGGACTAGAAATACAAACAAATGAGGAAGAAGACGTGCCTTGTAAAATTGTAGAACAGTACCCACTTGTCTCGCTGTATCCAGTGATGACATGTAATGATTTGACTGAGGGATTGCAGGAGGCAGTCTTTTCTGAGGCTTGGGATTTTTCAGGAAAAGATATAGGAAACATAAAAGGAGTTTGCAGTGTATCAAGGATACCACCTTACAATATGACACCCAAAACAATTGCAGGAATAATCCCTTTGATTGTTCTGAAGGAGATTTTGGAAAGCCCTTGCAATTTCCCTATTTTAGGATTGTGGAAGCCCAATGGAAATAACGCATAGTTCAAGATTTGAGAAAAGTGAACAAGATTGTCATTTATATTGTCCTGTGGTACCGAACCCCGCAGTGATTTTACTTCAGGTCCCGTGTGAAGCAGAGTGGTTTACAATCATTGATTGTTGCTGGCATTCTTCTGCATTCCTTTGCATGAAGAAAGACAGTTTCTTTTTGCCTCTAAATTTGGCAGTCGTATTTTAACATGGTGTCGTCTGACACAGGGGTATACGGAATCGCCATCAATTAATAATCAGATTTTGAAGAAGAATTTAAAGTCCCTTAAAATGCCCTTTAATTCAGTTCTAGTGCAGTATATTTACCACGTTTTAGTTGTGTAAAATACTTGAGAATCTTGCAGAAGAGATACCATATCCCTCTTGAGTCATTTAGGAGAAAATGGACATAAAGCTTCCCCAGCAAAATGTAGGTACTGTAAAAAGAAAGTCCGATATTTAGGTCATCACATGGAGAAAGGTGCAAGGAAGATGTTCAAGAGAGAATTTCAGCAGTCATACAGATGAGTTCCCCAGTTACTCAGAGGGAAGTCAGAAGGTTTCTGGGAATGGTTGGCTACTGCTGCCAATGGATTCTGAATTTTTCCCTTTTGGCTAAGCCCTTACAGAAGGTGACAAACAAGGATGTGTCTGAGCTAGTACCATGTGATTACCAATGCATTTGTGCCTTCACTGAGCTAAGAGGAAGCTTAGGATGAGCTCCAGCTCTGGGAATGCCCGATACCAACAAATGTGCTCTCTCTGTTTTGACAGTTACATGGAAATGCAAACAAGTCTGTGGCATGTCTTTCAGCAACCGTTGATCCTGTAGCTGCAGCGTTGCCCAGTTGTCTAAGAGCTGTGACAGCTTTGAGCATCAGCATCAAACAGTGCAAAGGCATTTTACTGGGCCATTCACTGAATGCCTTTTTTCCCCATTCAGTGGAGATTTTGTTAACCTGCATCAAGACTTAGTACCTGACCAATGCATGTTTGACCCATTATGAGCAAGTTATATTGAGTTTTTCAAATGTCTATATAAAGAGATGAAATGTATAAAATGTTGCTACTTTTTTACCAAATCCAGTTAAAGATGCAAGTAAACATGAAGATGAGGTTGAGCATGACTGTCTCGAGGTGACTGAACTGTGCACCAAACCATGACCCGATAGTCAAGATGTCCCCTTTAAAACAAATGTCATCTTCATTGATGGCTTCCATTTAACCCCCTTCGCTGCCAGGCCTTTTCCCCTCCTATGCCGAGCCTTTTTTGGGGGCTTTTTGGGGCAGTTCGCGCTTAGGCCCTCATTACTTTTTCTCCACAATGCAAATCTGCGTCCTTTTTTTCCAACATCCTAGGGATTCTAGAGGTACCCAGACTTTGTGGGTTCCCCTGAAGGAGACCAAGAAATTAGCCGAAACACAGCAAACAAAGTGTTTTTTTCAGAAAAATGGGAAAAAAGGGCTGCAGAAGAAGGCTTGTGTTTTTTCCTTGAAAATGGCATCAACAAAGGGTTTGTGCTGGTAAACCCACCATCTTCCCAGCTTTCAGGAACAGGCAGACTTGAATTAGAAAACCCAATTATTCAACACAATTTTGACATTTTACTGGGACATACCCCATTTTTACAATTTTTTTGAGCTTTCAGCCTCTTTCCAGTTAGTGACAGAAATGGGTGAGAACACAATGCTGGATCCCAGAAAAGTTAAACATTTCTGAAACGTAGACTCAATTCTGAATTCAGTAAGGGGACATTTGTGTAGATCCTACACGTGTTTCCTACAAAAATTAACAGCTGAAATAAAAGAATATTGAAATTGAGGTGAAAAAAACAGCAATTTTTCTCCACGTTTTATTCTGTAACTTTTTCCTGTGATGTCAAACATTTCTGAAAACTAGACAGAATTCTGAATTCAGCAAGGGGTCATTTTTGTAGATCCTACAAGGTTTTCCTACAGAAAATAACAGCTGAAATAAAAAAAAAATTTAATTGAGCTGAAAACAACAGCCATTTTTCTTTATGTTTTACTCTGTAACTTTTTCCTGCGATGTCAGATTTCTGAAAGCAATATACCGTTTTGTCTCCTGGACTCTTCTGGTTGCAGGGATATATAGGGCTTGTAGGTTCATCAAGAACCCTAGGTACCCAGAGCCAATAACTTAGCTGCACCTTGCAATGGGTTTTCATTCTATACCGGGTATACAGCAATGAATTTGTTGAAATAAAAAAAGTGATAAATAGGTATCAAGAAAAACTTTGTATTTCCAAAATGGCCACAAGATAAGGTGTTGAGAAGCAGTGGTTATTTGCACATCTCTCAATTCCGGGGTGCCCATACTAGCATGTGAATTACAGGGCATTTCTCAAATTGACCTCTTTTTTACACACTGTCTTACATTTGGAAGAAAAAAATGTAGAGAAAGACAAGGGGCAATAACACTTGTTTTGCTATTCTGTGTTTCTCCAAGTCTCCCGATAAAAATGGTACCTCACTTGCGTGGGTAGGCCCAGCGTCCCCGACAGGCAATGCCCCAAAACACAACGTGGACACATCACATTTCACAAAGAAAACAGAGCTGTTTTTTGCAAAGTGCCTAGCTGTGGATTTTGGCCTCTAGCTCAGCCGGCACCTATGGAAACCTAGCAAACATGGGCAGTTTTGAAAACTAGACACCTAGGGAAATCCAAGATGGTGTGACTTGTGGGGCTCTGACCAGGTTCTGTTACCCAGAATCCTTTGCAAACCTCAAACTTTGGCCAAAAAAAACCTTTTTCCTCTCATTTCGGTGACAGCAAGCTCTGGAATCTGAGAGAAGCCACAAATTTCCTTCCACCCAGCATTCTTTCAAGTCTCCTGATAAAAATGGCACCTCACTTGTGGGGGTAGACAGGAAATGCCCCAAAACACAATGTGGACACATCCCATTTTCACAAAGTAAACAGAGCTGTTTTTGGCAACGTGCCTAGCTGTGGATTTTGGCCTCTAGCTCAGCTGGCACCTAGGGAAACCTAGCAAACCTGTGCAGTTTTGAAAACTAGACACCTACGGGAATCCATCATGGGGTGACTTGTGGGGCTCTGACCAGGTTATGTTACCCAAAATCCTTTGAAAACCTCAAAATTTGGCCAATAAACACTTTTTCCTTTCATTTCGGTGACAGAAAGTTCTGGAATCAGAGAGGAGCCACAAATTTCCTTCCACCCAGTGTTTCCCCAAGTCTCCTGATAAAAATGGTACCTCACTTGTGTGGGTAGGCCTAGCGCCCGCAACAGGAAATGCCCCAAAACACGACGTAGACACATCACATTTTCACAAAGAAAACAGAGCTGTTTTTTGCAAAGTGCCTAGCTGTGGACTTTGGCCTCCGGCGCAGCAGGAACCTAGGGAAACCTAGCAAACCTGTGCAGTTTTGAAAACTAGACACTGAGGGAATCCAAGATGGGGTGACTTGTGGGGCTCTGACCAGGTTCTGTTACTTAGAATCCTTTGCAAACCTCAAAATGTGGCCCAAAAAAACCTTTTTCCTCTCATTTCTGTGACAGAAAGTTCTGGAATCAGAGAGGAGCCACAAATTTCCTTCGACCCAGCGTTCCCCCTAGTCTCCCGATAAAAATGGTACATCACTTGTGTGGGTAGGCCTAGCGCCCGCAACAGGAAATGCCCCAAAACACAACGTAGACACATCACTTTTTTACAAAGAACAGAGCTGTTTTTTGCAAAGTGCCTAGCTGTGGATTTTGGCCTCTAGCTCAGTGGGAACCTAGGGAAACCTAGCAAACCTGTGCAGTTTTGAAAACTAGACACCTACGGTAATCCATGATGGGGTGACTTGTGGGGCTCTGACCAGGTTCTGTTACCCAGAATCCTTTGCAAACCTCAGAATTTGGCCAAAAAAATACTTTTTCCTTTAATTTCGTTGACAGAAAGTTCTGGAATCAGAGAGGAGCCGCAAATTTCCTACCACCCAGCATTCCTCACGTGTGTGGGTAGGCCTAGCGCCCGCGACAGGAAATGCCCCAAAACACAACGTAGACACATCACTTTTTCACAAAGAAAACAGAGCTGTTTTTTGCAAAGTGCCTAGCTGTGGATTTTGGCCTCTAGCTCAGCGGGAACCTGGGGAAATCTATCAAACCTGTGCAGTTTTTAAAACTAGACACCTAGGGGAATCCATGATGGGGTGACTTGTGGGGCTCTGACCAGGTTCTGTTACCCAGAATCCTTTGCAAACCTCAAAATGTGGCCACAAAAACACTGTTTCCTTTCATTTCGGTGACAGAAAGTTCTGGAATCAAAGAGGAGCCACCCAGCATTCCCCCAAGTCTCCCGATAAAAATGGTACCTCACTTTTGTGGGTAGGCCTACTGCCCGTGACAGGAAATGCCCCAAAACACTATCTGGACACAACAAAATTATCAAATACAAAACTACCTGTTTTTGCAGGGGGGCCACTTGCGTTTTTGCTCCTGAGCTCAGCAGCCATCTAGGGAAACCTACCAAACCAAGACATTTCTGAAAACTAGACACCCGAGGGAGTCCAGGGAGGTGTGACTTGCGTGGATCCCCCAATGTTTTCTTACCCAGAATCCTCAGCAAACCTCAAATTTTGCTAAAAAATCTAATTTTTCGCACATTTCTGTGTGGGATCACCACACTGGGAGAAATTTCATACCACCTAACGTTCCCCTAAGTCACCCGGTAAAAATGATACCTCATTTGTGTAGGTGAGCCAAGTGTTTGTGACAGGGACGAGACAAAAACATGTCAAAATTGGGGGGGAACCAAAGCGGGTCCAAAAGGGCAGTTTATAAAAAACATTTTTAGGCTAACAAGTGCAGCAGAATTTTTATTGGTATAGATGAGACAATGCTGGGTGGTAGGAATTTTGTGGATTCCTGCAGATTCCGGAAGGTTCCATCACAAAAATGTGGGGAAAATGTGTGATTTCCAGCAAAGTTGGAGGTTTGCAGGGCATTGTGGGTAAGAAAATGGTGCAGGGTGCATGTGAAACACACCACCCTGGAATCACCCAGATGTTTAGTTTTCAGATGTGTCTAGATCTTGTGGATTTTTCTACATGGCAGCGTCCCAAAGTCCATAAAGTGCATCCCTCACCATTCCAAGTGGGACGATTTTGAGAGTTAGCCAAGCTCTCATGGCCCAAATGTAAAACTAAAACCCAAAATAATCAGATGTCTTCTTGCTTGCTGTGAGATAAGATGTTTTAGTGTGCGGGGGAGAGCTGAAAGACCGTTACCCCCTTCAGTTGGGGTGCGGGCATAACCAGGCCCATACTGGTTGGTAGCCACCACTCCACTATTTGTTTTTTTGTAATTCCCTGGCATCTAGTAGACTTTCTGCCCCTGGGGTGTGGATCAGGGGTAATTGCCTCATCTGCCCACTGGTGGGCAGAACAACTTTAGCCCCATTTATTTGGGGTGGGGGTATGGCCATACCCCCACTCTCTTATTTTGGAAAAAAAAACCTTCCCTGGTCTCTGGTGGGCTTTCTGCCCCCGCTTGGGGGCAGATGGGCCTTTCAAAAATAGGCCAGTCTTCCCCCAAGGGGGGCAGTTATGGCCAACACTAATGTGCACCAAGGGGAGCGACCCTTACCCAAGGGGCTGCCCCCTTAAAGAAAACACATACACCAATTCATGGTGCCTAAGTGGTTTCTGCCCCCCCCCCCAACCCCAGGGTGAGCATTTCTCTTCCAATCGCACTGGAAGCTGAGCTTCCAGTGCGATGGGGAAGTGGCCTCTGATGAGGTCAGCGCGTGAATGCGCGCTGATGTCACCAGATGTCACTGGGGGGGTCAGAAGGGGTGGAAGGGGAAGGGCTTCCCCTTCCATCCCTTCCTTGGGGGGTGGGAGGGAAGCCAACGCTAGCGCTCCCTCTGAGCTCCATGCAGAGGACGTAATGGTTACGTCCTCGGCACAGGAGCACTCTGTCGTGGATGTAACCTTTACGTCCCCGGCACAGAAGGGGTTAAGAGATCCTGATGGTACCCTGAACACAGGTAATGACGTTTCCACAGTCTCAGGTGTGATAGAAGCCTCCTGGCTTCAAGGATTCTTTTCTTCCCTAGTACCCAAATTGATTGCTCTTACCAGAGCATGCTGTGTTTCTGAACAGCTCAAATGACCATTTTCACTGATAGGCAATATGGGTTTGGTGACCTTCATGACTTTGGACAGTTGTAGTTCCAGAGAGGCTTCATGGCCTCATCTGGAGCAACTGTTCGAAACTGTGACAAAGTTACCAATTGCTAAAAGCACTACAGTTACCTGTGAAAATTACAGTTGAAAAATGTGCAGCTCACCAGAAGTCAAGTGATTATATATCCTTGGGCAATACCCATGTTGACAAAGTAGTGAGGTACTGTGCCCTGCACTGCACTTCCTTTAATGAGGAATACAGCTTTGGGAAGGAGACAAGTCAAAACTTTTTAATGACAGTTTTAGATATTTGGGAAGAAGTTAAACGATTGCAGGAAGGAAAGCTGGGTTGAGTTAGAGCAGGATGTGTCCAGAACAGTGTGGATGATGTTTGGGTGTCGAGTGATGGTGAAGCAGTGTTGCAATTAGCTTACTGTCCCTGATGGCAAGGTATTATCATTGACAGGCACATATTAGTAGAGATGTGATGATCAGAAAAGTCAGGCGAACATGGGACAACCGCAGATTTAGATTGGTTGCGGAAGCAGTGTGTCACAGATGTGTAACGTGTCAGCAGATGAATGTAGGCAAATGCACAGTTGTTACTCTGAGTTATATAGGCAGATGAGGAGGACCGTTCAACAGAATGCAGCTTGATTTTATTGAATTGCCAGTGTGTAATGGGCTGAGGTATATTTTGGTGGTGGTTTGCATATTCTCCCACTGGGTAAACGCCTATTCAACTCAAAGCAATGACAGCCTCACGGTTGCAAAGCTGTTTATGAGGGAGTTAATACCTTGATTCGGTTGTCTGACTTCTCTGAAATCAGACTGAGGAACTTGTTTCAACAGTGGGATTCTTAAAATATTGTATGTGGCATTACAAGTTGAGCAAGGATTGTATTGCAGTTACAGACCAGAAGCTTCAGGACTGGTTGAGAAGATAAATGGAACACTGAAGTCTTGAATGGCAAAAGTATGTGCATCTACAACACTGAAATGGCAAATGCATTGCCTCTTGTCCTGATGAGTACACGCAGCACACCTGCGAGGAAGACAGGCTTGTCACCACATGAGATCATCATGGGGCGCTATGGGATTGCCAGCAGTGCCTGCAAATGCTCTTGTGAACATTACAGATGACTTGGTACTGGATTATTGCAAAGACCCTGCTGATGTGGTTTGTTCCTTGTCTCGCCAGGTTGGAAAAGCAACTTTATAACTGCAACAAGAACTTTGTCACAGCCTGAGTCCTAGTCATGCCAGAGAAAATAGTTGTACCCGGAGATCAGTGACTCGAGAAAAGCCCAGAGCCAGTGATAAAAGTGTCTCCTACCATTACTGAAGTAACTGAAGAATCAAATCAAAGTGACAGTGAAACTGAAGGTCGTTTAAGAAGAAGGTCAAAGAGAAAAAGATTGGCAA
This sequence comes from Pleurodeles waltl, assembly GCF_031143425.1. NCBI lineage: Eukaryota > Metazoa > Chordata > Amphibia > Caudata > Salamandridae > Pleurodeles > Pleurodeles waltl. The sequence goes on from NC_090447.1 coordinate 332,641,056, forward strand.
GACAAAAATATTATGCTTCTCAATGGATGTATTTCACAATTGATGACTGGGAGAAGAAGTTAGTTGCCTTTTGTGTTAATAATTTGACTCCAGCTGAACATTTTGGAAATTGAATTGCTTTGGAACTGAGCTTTGAAATCTCATTGCTGCTTGATGAACATAGACATTATTTGCTGGAGGTGATTATTGGCGATTATCAGATGGCTAATTATTCAAGACATTTGGGGGGTGATTCTAACCCTGGCGGTCGGTGTTAAAGCGGCGGCCAACCCGCCAACAGGCTGGCGGTAAAAAATATGAAATTCTGACCCTGGCGGGAACCGCCAACTCAGACAGCCACTTTAACACTCCGCCCGCCACGGCGATACAAACAAACAGCGCAGCGGTCACCGCCAACAGCCAGGCGGCAGACAATGTACCGCCCACCCTATCACAACTCACCAATCCGCCACCTTTTCCGGGGCGGGAGCACCGCCGATAAAAACACGGCGGAAACAGACTACGAACGGGAAAACGCTCACCACTACGCACTCCAGGAGGAAGGAGGACAGCATGGAACCCGAATTAAACATCCTACCTGCTCTCGTCTACCTTCTCATCTACCACGAGTACGAAGTCCGGCGCAGACTACAACGGTGAGTACTGCACCTACGACACACGGGAGGGGGGAGGACGAAAGGTTACGGGCACACACATATGCGACCCCCCCAACTATGTACACACCAATGCAGAGCAACAAGTCACAGTGACACCACCCAAACACCCCAGAAAAATGCTAGGACATAATCAAATTTGGAATAAATATTTATGTACCAAAAAGGTCCTGAAAAATATCGTACAACCATGAAAGATATTCACAAGAAAACAAATGACATACACATCAGTGTATAACTGAAGTAACAAGTCCTGCACATCCTACGAATTCATCATGTCCGTGGACCAAAGTTTTGAGAAACAAGGGCAAAGCCCACACAGGAGACCTGAGTCCTTTGGAGAGAACACTGCAGGGGCATCAGATGTAAAAACTACAGGCACCTCAGGGGGAAGGGAAGGGGGGGGCACCACAGCCACATAAGTCCACGACGCCGGATCCACGAGGAGCCACCATGCCCACTGTACCATCCTGGGGAGTGCAAAGCCACAGTCTCTCAATGTCTCCACAGTGGGTGGGCTGCCCACTGTACCATCCTGGGGAGTGCAAAGCCACAGTCTCTCAATGTCTCTACAGTGGGTGGGCTGCCCACTGTACCATCCTGGGGAGTGCAAAGCCACAGTCTCTCAATGTCTCTACAGTGGGTGGGCTGCCCACTGGACCATCCTGGGGAGTGCAAAGCCACAGTCTCTCAATGTCTCTACAGTGGGTGGGCTGCCCACTGGACCATCCTGGGGAGTGCAAAGCCACAGTCCATCAGGTGGATGACAGTCTCCACTGGTCAAGGAGGAGGCATGGTGGGCACAGTGAACCATAAACAGTGATTGAGACGGCGGTGCCCAGCGGAGCGGTGCTTGAGATGAAGGGCCCAGCGGAGCGGTGCTTGAGAAGAAGGGCCCAGCGGAGCGGTGCTTGAGACGGCGGTGCCCAGCGGAGCGGTGCTTGAGATGAAGGGCCCAGCGGAGCGGTGCTTGAGAGGAAGGGCCCAGCGGAGCGGTGCTTGAGAAGAAGGGCCCAGCGGAGCGGTGCTTGAGACGGCGGTGCCCAGCGGAGCGGTGCTTGAGATGAAGGGCCCAGCGGAGCGGTGCTTGAGAAGAAGGGCCCAGCGGAGCGGTGCTTGAGAGGAAGGGCCCAGCGGAGCGGTGCTTGAGAAGAAGGGCCCAGCGGAGCGGTGCTTGAGACGGCGGTGCCCAGCGGAGCGGTGCTTGAGATGAAGGACCCAGCGGAGCGGTGCTTGAGAAGAAGGGCCCAGCGGAGCGGTGCTTGAGAGGAAGGGCCCAGCGGAGCGGTGCTTGAGAAGAAGGGCCCAGCGGAGCAGTCCTTGAGACGGCGGTGCCCAGCGGAGCGGTGCTTGAGAAGAAGGGCCCAGCGGAGCGGTGCTTGAGAAGAAGGGCCCTGTTCAGCGGTGCTCTTCTCCACGGCGGGCCCTGTTCAGCGGTGCTCTTCTCCACGGCGGGCCCTGTTCAGCGGTGCTCTTCTTCACCGCGGGCCCTGTTCAGCGGTGCTCTTCTCCACGGTGGGCCCTGTTCAACGGTGCTCTTCTTCACCGCGGGCCCTGTTCAGCGGTGCTCTTCTCCACGGCGGGCCCTGTTCAGCGGTGCTCTTCTTCACCGCGGGCCCTGTTCAGCGGTGCTCTTCTCCACGGCGGGCCCTGTTCAGCGGTGCTCTTCTCCACGGCGGGCCCTGTTCAGCAGTGCTCTTCTTCACCGCGGGCCCTGTTCAGCGGTGCTCTTCTCCACGGCGGGCCCGGTTCAGCGGTGCTCATCCAGCAGGTCAAGGGAGCCAGACCTGGCCTGGACTTCCTGCTCAGTCGCCCTCGGACCGTGACGTTTCTGGACCCTTCGGGGACGGACTCCTGGCCTCCTTAGTGTCCTCCTTCCCAGCTGGGATGTGGCATGTGGGGTCCACCTTCTCCACACTCCTGCTGCCCTTCCGCTCCTTTGATGGGGCTCTCGGGCCCTTGCCTCCCCTAGATGGTGTGGCTGGTGAAGTGGCCGCACATTGCTCCTTGGGGGCAGCCCTGTCGGTCCTCGCACGGCGGCCCTTGTTTTTGCGGGTCCTCTTGCCGGGGGGGGGGGCTGGACGTGTCCTTGCTGCTGATCGATGTGTCACTGCTGGCAAAGGGTGGGCTCCAGAACCCATGCACAACAGTGACACCCGAAGCTGGGCTGGTGGTGGCTGCGGTGCTCTTGGGACTCTTTGAAGATGGATGGGGGAGCTCATCGGGGGGAAAGAGGTCAAGGTTAGCCATGAAAAGTTTCTTAGGGCCAAGGTAAAGGGTAGGAGAAGTGGAGATGGAAGTGGAGGTAGAGGAGGTGGTTGTAGGAGAGTCAGGTGTGCTGTCATTGGGTGAAGGTGCTGGTGCTGTAGGCTGTCGTGAGGTGGATGGCTGTTGGGTGGGTGGCTGCCTGCGTTTGTGTGTCTTGGAAGAGGGGCTGACAGACACAGTGGGAGAGGACACAGGGGACGCGTAAATGGCAGTGGGGGTGGTGACTGCATGAGTCTGGACTGTACTGGAGGGTGAGGTGGTGATGGAAGCACTGGCTGATGTTGGGGTGCATGCAGGTGTGAGTGTAGACGTCACAGGGAGGGAGGAGGGAGACGAGGAGGAGGGGGACAAAGGGGTGGCAGTGGCTGTTGGCATGTCTGCATCTGGGTGTTGCTTGGGTGAGTGTTTGTGGGATCTGTGGTGCTTGTGTTTGGATGAGCTGCTCTTGGGTGTTGAGGTGTGTGCAGGCTGGTCTGATGGTGTGGATGGGATAGGCTGAGGGACAGGAGACAGAGAAAGGCTGGAGGCAGTAAGAAGAGGGAGGCTGGAAACAGGGACAATGGCTGCCGTCAGTGCTGAGGCCAGAGCAGTGAACGCTCGTTGATGGGCAGCCTGACCCGAATGAATGCCCTCCAGGTACGCATTGCTCTGTTGCACCTCCCTTTGCACACCCTGGATGGCATTCAAAAGGGTCGTCTGCCCAACAATGAGCGTCCTTACCAGGTCAATGAGCTCCGAAATTGAGGGCAGCAGGGGCAACAGGGGCAGGGGCTGAGGTGCCTGGGGCGAAGGAGACGCGCGCCTTCCTGGGCGAACGGGCACGGAGCGAAGACTGAGGGGCTGCTGGGAGGGCGGGGCTGGTGCGCTGGGTGGCGGCTGTACCTGTAGATGCGGGGGGCACGGATGTTGCCGCCACTCCTAGGGAGCTCCCATCCGAGGACGTGTCGCTTTCGCTGCTCTCACCAGCGGTCCCCGTCGTGGTGCTCCCCTCGCCCTCCGGATCACTGGTGCCCTCGGTGTCTGTTCCTGGGCCCACCGGGGCCTTGTGTCCTGCAGCTCCCTCGTGCTCCGATGCCAAATCTCCTCCGCCTGATGATGCTAATGCACACATGCACAAGAAGATGAAGAGAAAAGGTGGGGGGAGAAAAAAGAAGACCAGGTTGAGTGCATGCAATGTCAACACCGTTGGCGGAGAGGACAGACACAGGTGCCTAATGCACTAAGCCGCGCATTCGGGGTACACTACTCAGTACTACTGACTAAGACAACAGGCCAAGAGACGTCAAACGCGCACATGGGAGATGCTGGACCTTCAATGGCTGTACTTGTCACCCTACCGAGGTGGGGGCCGGGGGCACAGGGCCATGCCTAAGGGAGAGGACTACACTACAGAAAGCGCCCTGGCCTAATGTCACCCACAGCCCTCCTCCCCCACCCATACGCCTCCACTGCGCAGAAAGATAGGAGAATGTGCTGATACTCACCCCCTTGTGTCTGCTGTGATGTCTTAAAGCGCCCATCCAATTCAGGGTAGGCCACCGCCAGGATCCGGGACATCAGGGGGGTCATGGTGCGACTGGCACCCCTCCTAGGTTGGGAGGCCATCCCCAGCAGTGTTTCTGCGGTCTTCCTTGTTCCGCGGCGGATGTCCTCCCACCTCTTGCGGCAGTGGGTGCCCCGTCTGTTGTGGACCCCCAAGTTCCGGACTTCCTTGGCGATGGCACGCCAAATCTCGATCTTCTGATGGGCGCTGACCTATTTGACATGTACAGGGTGGAAAGGAGGAAATCATCAATGACCTGCATGTTAGATGTGATTGGCCCCCCCCTCCAACTTTGCCATATGGCACATGCTCTCATCTGTCGGGCGTTGCACTCCTCATTCGCCCCCCACCCCACCAACTTACATCCACCCCAATCCACACAGGCATAGTCCATTCCATGTGCACCCGGTGTACTCACTTGTTGGTCTGGAGGACCGTAGAGTAGCGCATACTGGGGGAGGACCCCATCCACGAGCTTCTCCAACTCTTCAGACGTGAAGGCAGGGGCCCTTTCCCCAGTCGCAGCAGCCATTGTATCTTCCAGACCGAGGTCACAGCAGCACTTGCAGTATAGGTCCTCTCCTGTGGATGATCAGGTCTCGAGTGATTAAGCAGATAGAAAATGGCGGTCACGCCCGCGGCGGTGCGTACCGCAGCGGTGCGTACCGCGACCGCCGGCGCACTTCGTCATTGGCTCCTGAAACCCATAGGCTTCAATGTTAACCAATGCGGCTTTGCGCCGCGGTCTTCGACCGCCTACCGCCACGGTGTGCCCCGCCAGCGCATTGACCTCACATCCCATTGTCCCACTTCACAGGTCAGGCAGCCGCCATTTCAAGGGCCTACATGGCTTAATTTTGACTGCGACACACAGGCCTAGGCCTTACATTGCCACACATACACGCCTTGCAACCCATTGCCATTCTTTAACTGTGCAAGCTGTCTGTACGTACCTGTGGTTTGGCTGACTCTGTGCTCCATGTTGTCCTTCCTAGGCACCGTCCGCTGGGACTTGGGATGAGAAGGAGGAATCCTCGCGTGTACCGACCGCTGGTGGACCTGTCGACAATGGAAGAACGCAATATAATACTTCGATACGGACTTGACCGTGCCACTATCCATGAACTGTGTGCCCAGCTGGAGCCAGACCTGATGTCCCCCATCCGCCAACCCACAGGGATTCCCCCTCTGGTGCAGGTTTTGTCAGTCCTCCATTTTTTGGCAAGTGGGTCATTCCAGACCACAGTGGCCATGTCATCTGGAATGTCTCAGCCTATGTTTTCTAAGATTTTGAGCAGAGTGTTGTCTGCCCTGATGAAACTCATGCGGAGCTACATCATTTTCCCAGAGGAGGGTGACTTGCCTACAGTGAAGGGTGATTTCTATGCCCTTGGACATATCCCCAACATCATTGGTGCCATTGATGGGACCCATGTGGCTTTGGTACCCCCAAAAGACAATGAGCAGGTGTACCGAAACAGAAAAAGTTATCATTCGATTAATGTCCAGGTGGTCTGTTTGGCTGACCAGTACATCTCCCATGTAAATGCCAAGTTCCCAGGGTCAGTGCATGATGCGTATGTGATGCGAAATAGCAGCATCCCCTATCTGATGGAGCAGCTACAGAGACAACGTGTGTGGCTAATAGGTGACTCTGGTTACCCCAACCTGCCGTGGCTACTGACCCCAGTGAGGAATCCCCGGACAAGGGCAGAGGAACGCTACAATGAGGCCCATGGGCGTACTAGGAGGGTGATTGAGCGAACCTTTGGCCTCCTGAAGGCCAGGTTTAGGTGCCTGCATATGACCGGTGGATCCCTAATGTACTCACCAAAGAAGGTGTGCCATATCATCGTGGCGTGCTGTATGCTTCACAACCTGGCTTTGCGACGCCAGGTGCCTTTCCTGCAGGAGGATGGTCCAGATGGTGGTGTTGTAGAAGCCGTGGAGCCTGTGGAGAGTGAAGAGGAGGAAGACTCAGAGGATGACACAGACAATAGGGACAGAGTGATACAACAGTATTTCCAGTAACACCCAGGTAAGAATCACCCACGCCATTTCACAATTGCTTATAGCCTCCTGCATCTGTACTTTCTGTAGTTCCCACCAGATCTTTTTGGGTAATTTTTGTTTTTCCCTTCCCTTCTCAGTGCTGTATGACTCAGTGCCTGACTTCTGCTTGGTTTGCCCATGAACTACAGCGTATTGACATTGGTATGTTGTCATCACTAATTGACAGAACAGATATTGAACAGTAATATGTAAAACATTTGCTAATAATACAGCATGACTCCAAACTGATTTGTGTGCAATATGTGATTTATTTACAGTGCTAGATATTGGTACATGTGATTATAAGGGTGATGGGTGGGGGTGGAGTAATGTCCATGGCAGAGTCCAGTTCTCAGTCTCACAGGTGCATTGTCCTTTTGCCTGTGGAAGGATGGAGCAGAGGCAGTTCATGGTTGGACAGGGTGGCAATGTGGGACAGTGGGAAGAGTTCAGGGGGTATGTCCTGCTGGCGGGGGTCTTGACATCCTACTCTGTCTTTTTTTTGGATCTCAGGCTCCTCTTACGGGGTGGTTGTTCTTCAGCAGGAGGTGGGGTTCTGGTGGCCTGTCGTGGTGTTGGGGCCTCCTGTCCACTTGCGCCGGCGGAGGTGGTAGGCTGTTCCTGGTCCGGGCTAGTGACAGGGGCCCTGTGTGGTGCCACATGGTCCCGCAACGCGTCTTCTATCCTGTTGAGGGCCAGGACGATGGTCCCCATTGCGGTCCCAATGATTCTCAGCTCCTCCCTGAACCCCATGTAGCGTTCCTCCTGCTGTGCCTGGATCTCCATGAACCTGGCCAGTACCGTCGCCATCGTCTCTTGGGAGTGGTGGTAGGCCCCCATGATGGTGGTGAGGGCCTCTTGGAGAGTGGGTTCCCTGGGCCTCTCCTCCCCCCCCTGTCGCACAGCAGCCCTCCGAGCTGCCCGGTTTCCCCCGGCCTCTGTCTCCTGGACGGTGTGCCCGCTCCCACTGCCCCCAGGTCCCTGTTGTTGTTGGGGTGTTGGGTTAGCCTGGGTGCCCTGTAGTGGCAGACACACCGCTGATTGACGTGTCCTAGAGACAGAGGCATCGGCCCGCTGGGTGGGAGCTGTGCTGGTGTTGGCAGAGGGGGTCGGGTCTGGTGTGGCCTGTGGCTGCCTGAGGGGAACCGACTGCCCAGAGGTCCCCGATGGTCCGGGCTGGTCATCAGGTTCAGTGTCGACAGAGCTGCTGTCCTCACTGTGGGCCTGTTCCGGGGGTGGGATGGACATTTCTGGACCCCCCTGGCTGGTGTGTTGGCGTTCGGGTCCTGCATGGGGTAAGAGAGTTTGGTTATTGTTTCTGTGTGTGCAATGGCGTGCGTGTTATGGGTGCCCTCGTCCCCCAGTGCAGGCATTCCCTTGAGGGAGGTGTTGTGAGGGTAGTTAGTTGGGGGGGGGGGGTAAGTGCAGTGGTCATGCTTGGGTGATGGGTGTCCATGGATTGTGTTGGCATGCAGGAGTTGGTGTTGGGATGGGTGGGTTGTGCTGGTGAGACATTGTCAGGGAGGATGTGTGCTGGGGGTTTGGGGGTGAGGGTGGGGGTGTGGGTTGGCATGCTGGTGGGGTGGGGGGATATAGTAGTTGAGATTGGACTTACCAGAGTCCATTCCTCCGGCTACTCCTGCGAGGCCCTGAGGATGCAGGATGTTGAAGACCTCTTGCTCCCATGATGTAAATTCGGGAGGGGTGGGTGGGGGTCCGCCGCCAGTCTTCTGGACCGCGATGTTGTGCCGGGAGACCATCGATCGGACCTTCCCCCGTAGGTCGTTCCATTGTTTGCGGATGTCCTCCCTATTCCTGGGATGCTGTCCCACCGCGTTGACCCTGTCCACGATCCGCTGCCATAGCTCCGCCTTCCTAGCTATACTGGTGTGCTGCACCTGTGAGCCGAAGAGCTGGGGTTCCACTCTTAGGATTTCCTCCACCATCACCCGGAGTTCTTGGTCCGAAAAGCGTGGGTGCCTTTGGGGTGCCATGGGGTGGTGTGGGTGAGGTGTGGGGTGGTGTATGTGATGATGAGTATGTTGGTGTGTGGTGCTTTGTGCTACTATGTGGTGTGTGTGATGGTGTAGTGTGCCTCAGTGTGTATTGCTATGGATTGTCTGCTGTGTCTCTCTCTCCTTCTCTCAGTAATTGTGGTCGTAGGGGTTTGTGGGTGATGTGGGGGTGTGTTTTATAGTTGATTGATTGTGTGGGAGTGGGTTGTGTATGTGTATCAGGTGTGTGTATTTGTAATTGTCCAATGTGCCTGTGTTTTGGTGCTGTGTGTGTATTTTGACCGCGGCGGTGTGTACCGCCAATGGAATACCGCGTTGGAAAGCCCGCCGCGTTGATTCGTGGGTCGAAATGGCATGGGCGTATTTCTGTTGGCGTGACGGTGGAGGTTTGGTCATCTCCAGTTTATCGCTGCCCGCTGATGTGGCGGCCTGCAGTGGAGGTCGGATTTTGGGAGGTTTGGCCGTTGTGGGTCAGAATGACCGTGGCGGCTTTCCGCGGCCGCGGCGGTGTTATGGCGGTCTTCTGACCGGCGGTAAGCGCCTTTTACCGCCGGGGTCAGAATGACCCCCTTGATCTTTTAGTATGAGTTTTTGAATTTTTGTAAATAAGAGAGACTCTTGATGAACCTTTTAGATTTTTTAAAGAAACTGTTTTTGATTTGCTCAAACAAAGAAAAGCCTGGAAAAGACAGTGAAAAAAGTGAAAGCCACCTTCGCTTTTTTTATTTTTATTTTTTATTTTTGTTAAAGGAGCATAATATGGTCTGAATCTAGACCAGCCATAAAACCCGATGGAAGTAAAAGGAGTACATGTAAGTATATGTGTGTGTATTTGTGTGTGTGTGTGTGTGTTGGTGTGTGTGTGTAGGTTTAGTATGTGTGGTTGTGATTATTTTGATGATTGTTGGATTGAGTTTGCCTGTAAAGAATGAGATGGAGAAAACATCAGTTACAAGTGTCTTAAATTTAGAGGATTCATTTACAGATCAAGATCCTCTGCATGAAGATGAGAGATACTTACATAATGATAGTCCTAAAGGAGATTTGACATCAAATGGGTACTACAGATTATTTCACGAATACATTAAACCATAGCGGTTTGTGATTGCTACATATGCACAAAATCCCTTTATCAGTGCAGGAAGATATCACTTATCACTGCTTGCCACCAACATATGGAATCTCTTGGAGTCTGTTACTAATTCTATTATATAAGAAGGAATACTACCAGTACCTCTATTGCAGTTATGATTTAGTATTTTCTTTTGTGCCTATCATGAAGCACCTGAGTAGCATTGCTAAAGCAAAAAACGTTGACACTGTGGGAGGATTCTTTGAACCTACCCTGACCTTTGGAACAGTATATGTACACAAGAATAATTTGATATACATAATTAGCCCAGTAGAAAAGGAGTTCATTGGACAGGTTGAGGAAAGAAGAAGGGCAATAAAAGCCAAATTGCAAAAGGGGGTTGTAGTACCAGATTGGGATAGAGAGCCTGCACATGCACCAGTGAAGAATAATAGGGGTGTTTAGCATTAGATTGGCAACATGTGGGAACATTATGTATACATAGACCCAAGTCAAAGGCAGACATACATTTTTGTAGGTAATAGTGAATGAAGACATGTTTTTGTATTTAAAAGCACATGGACCTTTATGTTAAATGGACAGGATCCCGCCATACTAGTTGATCATTTCATAAGTGGGAAGAAGGGCTATTAAAAGCTGCCAAAAGTCTAGTTTAGGACATGTTACCTGGGAGTAGGTTTTCTGAAAATGTATCATGTGGATAACATTAATGATCCAGTCTGGGATGAGAAATCAAACTCCAGGGACAAAAAAGCAGTAAGCACCTCAGAAATAGTGGGAGATATTTTGGATGCCATAATTCCATCAGTGGGAGCAATCTTGAATCATCGCAAAATTAGGAAGCTATCAACAATAGTAGACTAACTATATACTGACTCTGCAAGAGCTATGTTGTTAATGGACACAGCGATCAATGGTTTTGCAAAGTTGCCATCCATTAGACATTTTGCTCTCAAAGGAGGGCGGAGTCTGTGAAAAGTTGCATGTGCAACATCGTTGAACGTTCATATCTGACAGTAGTAAGGAGATAAGAATGTACACTGCAAACATAACCAATTTGAAAACAGGCGTGAATGAACTGACAGCCATTGGTGCATGGGAAAATATTGGACGTTTTTTCAGACATTGGTAAATGGTTTGAGAACATGGGAAAGAGAATAGTAAATACCTTTGTGATACCTCTGTTGATTGTGCCTTTGTGTGTCATAGTTACACTCATGTTTTAGAAGATTTAACAACATATTGAAGGAGAAAAGAGCCAAGACTAGACAGAAGAAAGAGAAAATAGAAATGGAGACTAGGAGAAGCATTTCTTATTGTAACTTCAAGAGAATGGAGTATTACAGCAGACCTTATCAGGATAAGTCATTAAAATTCTGACTTGACTTATTGAAAATAGAATTTGACTTTTGTGATGGTGTATTTCACAAATAAAGGAGGGACTGATAGAACTTAAAAAGGAATGCTGTCCCTTGTGTCACAAAAGTCATCAAGATGTGACAAGTTTAAGTTTTTGAAAGTAAAGAATTGAAAAGCTAACGTTGAAAGCTGCACTGGCACTCATTTTAAATATGCAATTGCTTGTATTTCTAAGTTCAACTTAGATGCCTTTTTAATTAAATCACATGTGAGAAGGATAAAATCGATGTCAAAATGTAATTTAGACTCTAGACTAACAGTGCATGTAGAAATGATATTGAACTTCTGTTGATTAATGAAACATTAATGAGTTTAAAAATATGTGCAAGTGAGAAAATGCACGTCTGTTATATTTAATGAAATGCAATAACAAAGCTTTTTCATTTGAAATAAAATACACTATTCATATTAATGAAATATTATTAATGTCTCACTTACAAGTTTGCATGTTATATGTGGTTTACTAAATGTATTAATTAAATGCATTTTATATTTTTCTTTCTGTTTCCATAAGTTAGGTCTGCATAGCTTGCATTTTGCAGTAATGTAAAAGTATTTAAATATGTTTTCATAATGTGAAGTCTTCTTTCAGATTTTGTTTCCATGAGAAGCAAAGTCCTTTTGTAATAGACCCATTGTTTAAACGTGGACAGATTCATTCTTTTTTACTTGAGAAAGAGAACAGTGCAAGAACATGGACTGAGAACGTATACGTTTACTTCAAACCTGCGTGGGGTCACACTGAAAGGAGGTGTTCCCATGACTGACCTGGGAAGATATGTGAATGTTTCAATTTGGAGTCATTCAATTACCCCTTATTGGCTGATGCCTATTCAATGTGACATGAACTGATACCTTTGACAAATCAAATTGTGTAATTTGAAATACTGATGGACATTCGAACTTTGGTAATTCTGCATCATTTTCTGAGCAGTCAGGAGCAGATCTGTGCGTCATGCAGATGTTGTCCTGATGCTCGTTGACTTGGATGTCTTGCTGATGAAGATTGCCTGAATGCTGTATTCAATGGAGCGGTATCTTCCTCTTTGTCATTTGCCCTTACCCCTGAAATGCCCTTTTTAGATTTAGTAATCCTTTTTATTTGTCCCACAACTGACTCATAACTAAGATTTTGATATGCTGACGCTTTCTCTTTTTGACCTATATTTTGCCTAACTTAGTTAGTGTTCTGTAGTCAAAGATTCTCTTTTTCCAAATTATTTTGATCCTTTTTGTATTTTGTCCGCATGTGCTCCTCCCCATACATGTATTTCCTTGATTTGGTAAGCTGTAGGGTTGACCTTTGCCTAGCCATAGATTATTAACTCTGTTAAATTTGAATTGACTAATGATCGTAAATTCTGGGCAGCAAATAAAATCTGTGTCTCACATATTCTTATTGATGCTATTTATCATTTTACTTGAATGCTTAGTTTTACTAACGTTATTTCGCCTGACTCTATTTTGCCGCCTTGGGCAACCGTTGGTGACTTTGTATCTTTATAATTTGGTTTTGCACACTGTCTTCATGACTTTGAGCTTGTGGTTGTAATAAATCTTTTAACTTAATTCCTGGTTGGAGTTTTTCTTTTGTCGCCACATTGGTCATGGTGTTTAAATTGTTTGGGTGTTGTTGAAATATTGTTGGTGGTTCACCACACTACTTACTGGGTCCAAAGGTCCGTCGACCTCTGGGAGCATTTGATTCCTGCAAAGGATGAAAAATGCATCCACATCTCCATAAATCCCCCCCCTCCATCCTCTTCTCACATGCCTTCATGTAGTCAAAGCTGGCCTCTGCTCCCTGTGCTGCTCGAGGCTGCTGGTCCATAAGCAGCAAGCCAGAAATGTTACTGCCTCCTACAACAACTGTTGTGTGTCTGGGGGTGTTGCTTTTGAAGGCTGGAGCCAGGAGGACTGCCGCATTGTCAAGGAACAAGAATAGGCCAGGGCAAAGCATCAGGTAAGCAGTGATATGCAAATGCCCCAGGCCCGTCCTTGTGGAAATCAAAGGGGTGTGTAACAGCAGGGAGTCCACTGCACTGGGGAGAGACCAGCCTAGCTCGTGTAATCTTCCTGTAACACAAGTGTGAAAAGGGCAAGGTGAGCTGCCTCCAAGGATATGGCATCAGCCAGGAGAGCAGAGCAGTCCTGTATGAGGGTTTATGGTGGTGATCCTTCCAGTGCCCGGGGGTGGGGGACCAGAGTTTTCTGTCCATTGGCCACCTCAAAGGCCATTTGTCCAGACTTGCACTACTAATCACACCTCTGGAACAGTCAGAGGAAGATGAGGTAGTATGTAAGCTCTCTCTCGCTGGCATGGTTTTCTAGCAAAAAATTGAAAGGGCAACCACCTACCAGAAACACAATTTGCACCTTTGTTGAAACTCTATGTTGAATGCAAACAGGAGTTTGTACTCAAAACATAATGGGCTACAGAGATGTAACAAGTTTCTGTTGGTTTCTTCAGGTTTCTTCCTCCTCGCCCATTCTCTTGCCTAAAGTTGTCTTTGTTACTTTCACAATGCTTGCAAATGCTACATTTCATGCTCCCTGGAATGTAACAAAAACGTTTCACCTAGCCCTTCTTATTACCAAAGAAATATCACTACTAACAAGCTTTTTTGATTATGGTAACTAGTTGGTTATCGGTAGACTCATTCGATTTCATAGTGTTTGGACAGAGCAGAGCCATTGGAAATGCGTTGTACAGTCCCAAAGTTGTACCTTCTTATGATCCACAAACATTCCAAGGGCCTCGTGCAGCCAATTTGTGTACCTTTTTTTTGTTAAATGCTTGAGTAAGTGTGCAAATTGAACAAGAAATTGACCAAATTGGGTAAATTAAAATACATTTTATTCATATAGAGAAAAAATTTAAATAATGTCAATAATGTCATGGTCCTTGTTCCAGCTCCCCCCGCGACAGGTCTCCTGACATTGCTGTCAGCTGCCCGAACTCCTCCCACAATCTCTCTTCTGCTTTTTGTCCCTGTTTGTCCTCCATCACCTCTTTTCACCGCATTCCTGTTGCCTTTCTGCCTCTCTGTTCCGTTTGCTGCTTCTGCCTTATCTTCTCATCACTGTTTGCCTTTCTGTCTTTTTTGATGCCTCTGCCTTATCTCCTCATCACTGTTTGCCTTTGATATTCCTGTTTGCCTTTTTGCCTTTCCCTCTTTTTGCTTCCTCTGCCATATCTTCTCATCACTGTTTGCCTTAGTTTTCCTCTGTTTGCCTGGTAGTTCTCTGTTGACCTCTTTCTCTTTTGTTGCCTTACTCCTCTGTGCTCCAATCTCATTTCGCTCACCTTGCTCTTCCGCCCAGCTTTCCTGCCCGATTCCCACTTTTTCCTTCTTCCTACCTCCGGCCACCCAGCACCCCTGTCTCTCCCCAGGACCTACTTAATGGAGTCCTCAGAGCATCCCGATTGAGCAGATCCTCGTGCCAGCTCTCCGTGCGACAGGTCTCATGACACAGCTGTCAGCTGCCCGCACTCCGCAAACAATCTCTTTTCTGTCCCAGTTTGTCTGTTAGCACCTCTTTTCATTGTATTCCGGCTGCCTTTATGCCATTCTGTTCTGTTTGCTGCCTCTGCCTTATCTTCTCATCACTGTTTGCCTATCTGCCTTTCTGCCTTTTTTGTTGCCTCTGCCTTATCTCCTCATCACTGTTTGCCTTTCGTATTCCTGTTGCCTTTTGCCTTTCCCTCTTTTTGCTGCCTCTGCCTTATCTTCTCATCACTGTTTGCCTTTGTGCTCCTCCGTTTGCCTGCCAATTTCTCTGTTCACCCCTTTCTCTTTTATTGCCTTAATTCTCTGCACTCCAATGTCGCTTCGTTTGCTCTCCCACCCAGCTTTCCCTCCCGATTCCTGCAGTTTCGTTTCGTCCCACCTCCCGCCACCAAGTGCCCTTCCCTCCCCCCTAGGACCTTCTTAATGGAAACTGCAGTGAAGGCGTGCAGCTGTTATGCGGAAGGCAAACCAAAGTCTAGCCCATTTGCTCCCGTCTGTGCCTAGACCGTGCCAGGAACCCAGGCCCTCCCGCCACCCACTGCTACACCACCGAGGAGCTCCTGGCCCTGGACCCTGGATGCTGCTACAGCATCTGCTGCACTTCCTCCCCTTGAGCCATCAAAAGGGCCCTTCACCTGCCATTGCTGCCGCTTCTCCTGCAACACAGGAGCACCAGCCCACAGAGGATCCCACACAGTACCCGCCCGGAAGAGCACAAACAACCCAGAGCTGCTCCAGTGCATCCTGCTCAATTCCCGATCCCTCTGCAAGCATGCAACAGAAATTTGGAACACCGTCACCTTCCTCTCTCCCGACATAGCCTTCATCACTAAAACCTGGCTCAATCCCACCTCAAATCCCAACATAGCCACCACAACACCCAACGGCTTCAAGATCATAAACAAAGGCCACACTAACAAACATGGCGGAGGCATTGCCATCATTTCCAAGCATACCTTCTGATGCATCAGGCTGGTTGTAAATTCACTCTAGACAGTCACACAAAGGGAGCTGAGGTGTGCCTTGCATATCCTGAGCTGTCTTCCTCAGCTAGAGTGGTGGGGGGAGCTGATACTTGACCTAAATAGGGCTGTGCCTGCACTTTCACAAAGCAGTCTCCAACCCCCTGGAGTATGTCTGGAGCCAGGCCAGGAAAGGCAGGGTCTTGTACACTACAAAGATTTTTCTTTGAAGTTTGCCTACTTCAAAGGCAGAAATGGGAATAAGTACTGGTCCTCTGACCCCACAAAGTTAGAACATTTCTGGACTAAGGACATTTTGCCAGGAAGAAGAGCTGGAGAGCTGGGTGCTGTAGGAGAGGCTATCACTCTGCCTGTTGCTTTGTTGTGTTGCCCTGCTGCTTGCTGCTTCTGTCCTGGGAGTGAAAGGACAGGACTTTGCTTTCTATATCCTGCTTTCCAAAGTCCTCCAAGGGCTTTAACTGAGTGTCCTCTTGGTAGAAGTCTCAGGGACATCAAAGACATCATCTGCCAGTGGAGAAGTGTGGCACAATGGTTAGAGCAGCAGACCCTGATGCAGAAATTTGGTCCAGGACCAGGGTTCAATTCCCACCTTGGTGGGTCTTGGGCTCAATTCCCTTGGACCAGATAATTCTCACCTTGGTGCCTAATCTAATTAATCGGTCCCACTCTGGGCAAAAGCTTGCTTAATCTCCACAACAGCCCTTGGATGCTTGGCTTCACCCTGGAGCTGTCTCTGAGTGTGTCCCTCACAGGGAAAAGCCAGGAGGGGTTCCACAGTGGTATGTGTACAGTACCTTGAGACCCTAATGGGTGAGTAGTGCACTATCAGGTGTAAAGTTCACAGTTCATTTTTTTTACAGTGCCTGGACTCTTCTGCTGAGAGTCCTGACTTCTCAAGTGGTGTGAAATCCAGGCCCTGGGCCCTTGGAAGTGGAAATTGGTGTTCAGAGGAAGAAAATCCACATATTGTTGCACTGCAGTTGGAAACTGGTGAAATGCCTGGCTTGCAGCAGCAGAATTGACACAGCGCCTGTCTTGCAGCTGAAGAATCAACGCTGCTCCTGTTGTTTAGTGGAAGAATCAATGTAGCGCCTGTAGTACTGATGCAACACCTGTTCCACCACGGCTCCATCATCACAGGGCATCTGGATTTTCCCATGCATCATCCCTGGGTGTCAATTTTGCATCAACCTCACACCGCTGCAAGGAACTGAGGCTGCATGACTGGAAACTGACACATCACCTCTCCTGCCAGTAAGGAACAGACGCATCACCTCTCCGGTGAGGAGAGAATCAACACATCATCTCCCCTGCCAGCAATGAACTGCGCATCTCCTGCCCTCCCAGTAAGAAACTGATGCATCACCTTGTTTTTGAGGCACCTCACCTCTTCTGCAGCCCACATCGTCTTTGTTTTTGACACATCCCAGGCACTCTGTGTTAAAAAGATACAACCATTGATTCCTCTCGATTAAGGCCCATTTCAACTTTTAAAAAGTGATATCTTTACTTATGTGTGTTGAATTTTTGTTGTTTTGGTCTTGTTTCATTCAGATAAATATTGGCTATTTTTCTGAACCTGTGTGGGGTGTTTTTGTGGTGTTTTCACTGTGTTACTGAGTGTGTGTACAAATACTTTCCACATTGCCTCTGAGATAAGCCTGGCGGCTTGAGCCAAGCTACCAATGGGGTGAACAGGGGTTATCTTAGCTGTGTGAATCCCTTACCCTGACTAGAGTGAGGGTCCCTACTTGGACAGGGTACAAACCATTGCCAACTAGAGACTTAATTTCTAACAAGTCATATCACAGAACTCACCTGGCCTAATCACACCATTGTTCACTTCACCACCACTGGCGCATAGCATACCAACACCAAGCACCACAGCTCCAACCACTGCACATGGAGCAAGGTAACAAAGACACAGTGGACTCAGACCCTCAGCACATCCCAACCTAAGGCCTCATCAGATCTAGACCAGGCCGTCCAGAACTTCTCCACCTGGATCACTAAATGCACCGTCAGAGTTGCCCTTAGAAGCAAGCCAGAACCAACAAAAACTCAGAACAAACCAGCTGGTACACCCTAGAGCTCAGAACCACCAATCACAGCTGCTACCAACTCGAGAAGCAATGGCGATCCACCAGGAGCCCTTCAGAAAGAGCTGCTCACAAGGCAGTCCTCAGCGACTACCACCGGCAGATCAAGGAAGCCAAAAGAGCAGCCATCACAAACTGCATCGATGCAGCAAGCAACCACATTAAAGAACTATTCAAAATAGTCAAAAAATGCTCCAAGACGGCAGCCACAGAGAACACAATCTAGCCTTCCCAAGAACTCTGCAACACCCTCTCAGACTACTTTCACAGAAAGATCACCACCATATACAGTAACATTGACGCCCAACCCACAGTCCTCAAATTCAGCAACCTCGACCATCCAGTGCACACCAGCCAGACGATCACCACATGGACACTGCTCACCACATAATCCACTGCCACCATCATTGCATCCTTTCACTCCGGAGCACCCACCGACCCATGCCCCCACTACCTGTTCAACCTTGAACCAAGCATGGATTTCACCAGCATCCTCACACATCCATCACCACAGCAGTCTTCCCAGACAAATAGAAACACACAGAACTAAGACCCTCCTAAAGAAGCCATCCGCCAACCCCAGTGAACTCAAAAATTGCTGACTAATCTCTCTACTCCCCTACCCTGCTAAAGTACTTGAAAAGGCCATCAACCAACAGCTCACTAGTACTTGGTACCAAACAACCTGCTAGACATCTCCCAATCAAGATTCTGTACCAACCACAGCACTGAGACTGCACTCATTGCAGCCACAGAAAACATAGGACACTCCTCTTTCATGGATAGACCTCTGCCCTGATCCTTCTCAACCTCTCAGCTGCATTCGATACCATCTCCCACCACACCCTCATCAACAAACTCCACAACATTGAATACAAAAGAATGCCCTCAAATGGATCACCTCCTTCCTGAAAGGACGTTCTCAGAGCATCCGGCTGCCTCCCTTCACCTCCGAATCCAAGAATATCATATGCAGCATCCCCCAAGGATCATCTCTTAGCCCCACACTGTTCAACACCTACATGATAGCCACTTGCCAACATCGTCAGATCCCACAGTCTCAACATCAGATCCTATGCGGATGATACACAGCTAATACTCTCGCTCACCAAAGACCCCTCCACCACAAGAACAAACTTCTACAACACCATCATCAACGTAGCCAACAGGATTAGAACAAACTGCCTCAAACTGAACTCTGACAAAACAGAAGTACTGATCTTTGGGAGTAACTCATCAATATGGGACCACAGCTGGTGGCCAGCTGAAATTGGACCCACTCCACGCACACAACATCAGAATCATCCTTGACAGCAACCTGACCATGAAGCGGCAAATCAATGGAGTCACCTCCTTCTGCTTCCACACTTTCCGCAGACTCTTCAGATGGATGACAGTACACACCAGGAAAACCGTCATCCAGGCCCTCATCACCAGCCGCCTCGATTACAGCAACACACTCTCTGCCAGCATCTCCACACAACTCCTCAAAAGACTCCAGACCTTACAGAATGCGGCTGCTAGACTCTTCTTGAACCTCTAAAAATGGGCACACATCACCCCCACCTCAGATACCTCCACTGGCTCCCCATACAGAAGAGATGCCAGTTTACGATCCTCACGCATGCCTCCAAGGCCTTACACAATCAAGTACCGGCCTAGATCAACCACCGACTGAACTTCCACCAACCTGCCAGTCACCTGTGTTCCTCCTCACTTGCCCCCGCACACACTGCCCAAATCTGTTACAGCCGCAGTGGTGCCCGTTCTTTCTCCTACATCGCAGCCAAAACTTGGAACGATCTGCCCCTTCACCTCCGAACAGCACCCTCCCTTGCAGACTTCAGAAAGAAACTCAAGACCTGGCTTTTCGACAGAGACCTCACACCTCAGCACCCAGATACCCCTAGGGGTGACAGTGCTGCGCTCTGCAAATACTGATTGATTGATTGATGGTGTATTTGCATATTAGTCGTAACCCAAAATTAGAACAATTTCAGCCAATTTAATATTTACTAGTTTAAGGTTTCATCCACTAAAGGTTATCTACATTTTTTGTTGATCTTAGTTTGTGCAATTAAAGGGACTTTTAAAAATCCATCAAAATGAGTAACTTTATGAAAATCGGATGTTTAATTGTAATCATTTTCTGATTCATCCAAACTCAACATTTTCACCTTAAGCGACTTTAAGAAAGATAGGCGTTTCTCCCCTCCCCTCCCCTCCAAACCTTTCCCAGATTCACAAGTTTATTTTTAACAAACAAGTGCGAGAACAAGTTGAAATAAAGGTTAGTAAATGTTCGTTTTCTGAATGCCATGGATGAAGAAGCGAATTTGCCCTTGCATAACTGCTGTTGTGGACACCTACACAGACAGATCACATGGAAAATGTGCACTTAAGGGCATGTCCCTGTTTTTGTTTTTTTTGGCTGATACATATTCTTGTGCATCTTGATATCTGGAATAGGATGTGTCTTGGGGGGACCAGGCGTCCCGGATTTTTCAGGACGGTCCTGGCTTTTCACCAGCTGTCCTGGCAAATTTCGGGAAATTTAGCTCATGTCCAAGCTTTTAGAGGTGGTCGACTGAAAATGGTGGGAGGTGATATTTTTTGGTTTTCCAAAGCAGAGATGGTTAGCAGGTGATATCAGAAAGCAATTTAATTAACAGGCATTACACAGGATTTAAAAATCGCATTTTAGGTATGTTCTTAGTGCCTCTTCTATAATTCTATGCTGATAAGCGCTGCTATTCTGTGCACTCAGCTGAAGTAAACTTGTAGTCCTTCCTCTATTTTTGTGAAAAGTCCCGTTTTTTTAATGTAAATTTATGGTCACCCTAATGTTTCTATGTATATGCCTATCCTGTCGCACCTTCCCATGCACACATTCGAACATGTGGCACACGCCCAACCCCCCCTCCACAGACCCCATTTGCCAATATGGAATGACTACGCTGCACACCTGCTATCCAAGAGCGTAGCTTCCATTAGTGTAGCAGGTGCAGGGGCCCACTGTACCCTGATTATTGCTGTATTTTATAATTCAACAGCAGTCGATGGGGGAACTTCCTTCCCCGCGACAGTCCCATGACACATTGGCTAAGTTACTGCTGCGATTTGCAATTTAGGATTCACTGATGTTCAACCGAATCCTTAAATAAGGCTTCTGGGGCCAGATGTTCAAAACTTTTTGCACGTCGCAAACAGCGAATTTCTCTGTTGCGACGTGCAAAAAGCACATTGCGAAGCCCAATCCCCGTTTTGCGAGTCGGTAACCTGGTTACTGATTTGCAAAACGGGACTGCAAGTCGCAAATAGGAAGGGGTTTTTTGTTGTATTGTTTTGTGACCACGAACGCGGTCACAAAACAATTGCAGTTACCACCAGTGTCACACTGGTGGTAAACCATTCGCAAAAGGGAAGGGGTCCCCAGGGGACCCCTTCCCCTTTGTGAACGGCATGAAAAACATTTTTTCAGAGCAGGCAGTGGTCCTATGGACCACTACCTGCTCTGAAAAAATGAAACGAAAACGTTTAATTTTTTAGTTTTGTAATGCATCTCGTTTTCCTTTAAGGAAAACAGGGGCCATTACAACAACAAAAAAACTGCTTTATTTAAAAAATAAAGGCTCACAGGCCACCATCCCTGTGAGTGCCGCCACTCGCAAGGAGGTCGCAAATTGCGACCCACCTCATTAATATTAATGAGGTGGGCCTTTGCGACCCCCTTGTGAGTCACAGATGGTGTCAGGGACACCATCCTACATTCAGAATTGCGACTCGCAATTTGCGACTCGCAATTCAGAATTTTACTACATCTGACCCCTGGTTGCATGTCTTCTTCGATTCCCCGCCCACTACCTCTAAATGTGAAAACGATATTAAAACCTTGGTGACCTAGGTATTTGGTTACGATCGACGCTGGATGTAAATTAAACCTCTCAATCTCTAATTATACAAAAATATGATGTTGCTCGTCTCTATTACTATTTATTACAAGTGTCAGGAAGTTCAATATTAGAAGGTAACATAATCCTGAAAAATAGTTTGGTAAAGTGGTAATGGCTTTTCAAGATTTTCCCAAGAATTCGTGACATTTCACGTTTGCACTGACATACTTCTGACTAACATCAAAATTTAGCATGACCAAGTTCGATTCCCAAGTTTTAAGTAAAGATAGCACACGGCACGACCATGGATAATCATGCTCAACGGGTGTTAACAGACGTGCTGCCATTTCATATAGAAAAAAATACACTGGGGAAAAGTGGAAAAAATTAATCTTTCGATGAGGGGTTGCTGTTTACGAAGAGTTTTTATTATGACAAATAATCGGGAATGCCTGCTTAAGATTCATCACAAGAGCGGAATGTTCCGCGAGATCCTATTCAGTCAGTCCACAACAGTGCTCAAAAGTTCACATTAGGGTCTCCACGGGAATTTTCCACAGTGAACGGAAAAAAAGGTCTGCTCTACATTTTCGAGGGTCTTGTCGAAATGTGGTGAATAATATTTGCCAAAAATAGCATCAGGCTGCGGAAATAATTTGAGTTGTAACACCTTGGGCGGGGAGATAGCGAAAGTCTCGGGAGAGGCCGGAAAAAGTCATTTTTCTGGAGGGCAGCAAATTAGTGAATTGTGTTTGTTCCAACTTGAGAGATCCGTGTGGTTTGCCATCACACATCATAGATGCACGAACTATGATACTAGCCGCTGACGAGAAGGTGAAGGAGGCGAACACAGCAGGTGCTTTTATTAATAATAGAGAAAAATGAAACTGTATATGACCTTTTTCGAAGTGCATGTTTCGAAAAACAAATGTGAGTGGCCAATATACATATATTTTGTGGCCAAATGTTGATCAGAATCAAATCCCAACGATTTGTTTTCTATTAGTTTTCTTTTTTTTTGTCAATTAATGATGCTGTTTTCCACAAAACATTTTTTATTCAAAGTTCTAAAACCGATAGACTACAAAATATAAATTGGACATGAACTTTACAATGTACTAAAAATAGGAGAGATGAACCAGAAAAAAATCAAATCTATTTAAAGGTTTCTATTGTCTAGGTATTTTCCATGTGATATATATAAAAATAATTGTTTATTTGACATGAGCACGTTAACATTTTGTAAAGAAATGCCCTAGATAAGGGCAGACGTATATAGCAAAATCACGGGGACATGCCTTGCTTTGCATTTTAAACATAATCTTTTCATGTGATTGTTCATGCTAGCATGCTGCATAAAGTTCATGATGTCGCCAAAGGAACTTCACAACGCACGAACTTTTTGACATTTGAAAAGAAGAGGGATCTTTGGGCACGAATTACAGAGACTGGTGTATGACTAAGTGTGACTTACTCTTGCAGTGCGTCTGGCTTTGTGATTCAGGATTACTTCTGGAATTCTGGAGTACTACTAAAGTAAGTCATAGCAGAATCTACGCCCATCATCACTAGCATGTAAAGTCTTCTCCTCCTGCTACCTATGCAGGTGTCATGAGATTTATATGAAGAGGGAGCTGGTATGGATTTGCCATTTTATGGTACATAAGGCATTCAAAAGCAGAAACTGAAGAAAATATGAGAGAAGTGAGCACTATTCCTGTCTGGGTTGGACTGAAATGACACACGTATTTTTTTCTGCTTGTTAATCTGTTGTGCTACATAGAAGCCACAAGGGGTGTTGGTGCTTTATGAAAGGCTATAATTAGTAATTAAATATATATGAGTGACACTTTTTTGTTTTTGTTGGCTATGGATAGCTATGTTTGCTTTGTTTTTTATGCATATTTTTATGTGTTGGCTGCGCCTTGAAGCTATTCTTTGTGTGACAGTTGGTGCTTTATCATGCAATACAATCCGACATATAGATAGTAATAGAAATAAAGGCAATTGCTTCATTCTTGTACAGAGTTCTGTTTATCGTCTGGCTTAACAGTGCAACTATTGGCAGAAAATTGTGAGGACTTCGGCTCTGTCCTCATGTCGGGAGCCAGGGGTACATGTTTTGATTGCGCAGAAGTTGCGTATTTCCACAAAACAAAGTGTTTGCCTTACACAGCTGTGCGTTGTTTATTTATCCAGCTGCTTGAGCTTGAGCTTTCAGGGGCACACACATGATATTGTAATGCTATCAAAGTGTCTTAGCCAACGAGATGATTCATAATGTTTTTTCTACGGCTGCAGCGCACATGTGAGGAGGGCAGTCACTAACCTAAATCGAGGTTTATATCAGGCTTTATAGTGCCACCTGTCCTGTTCATAGCTGCCAAGTTTGCAGATTGTTTATGTGTGACATTTCTATGGTTTTCGTGTACTTAGGAGTGACATTCAACTGCAAAATGTGTGACACTTAGAGTGACACTTTCTTACGAATAACCTCAAGCAATTAAAACAGGGAAAAGAGAAAAGTACCATAAATTGTGCCGATTAGGCAATAACACATTCTAAAAAATGATATTGAAACTGCTTTAATGTCCTAAAATGGAAGGTCACAACCTACTGCCCCTGATCAGTATAATATATTTGTAAAATTGAAGTTTTTTTTCATGCCTTTGTCTACGGTGCCCGGAGTCCTTTTCAAGAGTATCTACTAAACAAATAATTGTCTCAGAAAATTAAAACGATTCCTTTCATAAGTCACATTATTGGCATATCAACATCGGTACTCACTCTTTGATTTCGTGGTGGATTTTGGTAGATATAATTGGTGTAACACATGGGACGCAACTTTAGTGCACATAATCCAAGGAGCATCATATTATATTTCATGGGATTTCATGGGATGCTGATGATTTGGATTTACAGATGGAGGGAGCTAGAGATTGCTAAATATCATACATCATAATTAAGACATGCCATTTAGAATAATTAAAGATGAGCTGTAAGGTTTCAGAGAGATGTTTATTTTATTCAGGGAAGGGAGGTGTCCCTCAATCTTCTTTCTGTTTTAATGCTGTTTTTGTTAAAATGTTGGATACAGACACTTTCTACAACAACCCAGGAACAGACGGTCGGGTTATATTAGGCTATGATACCTGTTCAGAAGATGAGAATTATGCACAAAACCTGTCATAAGGAAAAATGCACAGCCTGACAAACCATTACTCAGGGATGGTGCATCTCAATATTGAATTAAGTTAAAAATCACCCCACTGGTTTTCAGTACAATATCCTATACAGGAAGCCTACTCGGTTAGTGCACATGCTGCAGAGATGAGTGTGTGACCTGCTCCCAATAACAAAGACATCACCACACTGACTCCTCGCAAGCAAACTACTAACCACTAACTGCTGCACTTACCTATATGTACCACTTGAAGCATCTCCCGACTGGAGAGAGTATCCACCAGGCGAGGCGGGGGGGAGGCACCGGCCTGCAGCAGGCAGTATTAGTGATTGTAGCTGACAACCAGGCCTCTTGCTGGTGCCCGTAAACATACGTTCAGCTTCTTTGGAAGTTCTCCAATGCAGCAAGCCAGGCTTCCACTTATATACTAAGAAGGGGCTGGTGCAGGTGCCTAACTTCCCTGACTGTGTGCTGCACTGCAATGTCCTGTGTTGTGTCCCTGGAGTTAGAGAGTCCTGAGCTAGCTGTCGGAGAGAGCTCAGGTACAGTGTGACTGAAGACAGACTGTCAGGGTCTTGCCCCTGCTCCCCGCACACATGGTATCTTGAACACACAAATATTTAATGTGCCACAAGAGTCTGTGGGGGAGAGACGTGCAATTGCTCTCCTCAAGCTGGCAGAAAAACGTAGGGGCATATTTACTAGAAACTGGTGCATTGGTCCCTATGTGCCACTTTTCTTGTGTCGCCTCCGCCCCACCTAATGACACCACGGTTGCCCATTGATTAAAATGGGTGCGTCATTTTAATGCCTGCTCTTAGCAGGCATTAACAATGATAGAAAAAATGGGGTAGTGAAATGTAAATTTCACTGTGACATTCTTTTGTGCCTCTGTGTGTGGGAATGCCCCCCTTGCATATATTGCACCCACCTAGTACTGTAGTACTTAATCATGTTGCAGAACCCAGACATGTTGTCCAGAGCATGCACGGGCTGAAGAAGCTAGAAACACAGCTTTTAGGGGTAACTGGTAATAGCTGTGGTCATGAGTTTTCCAGCATCCGTGGCTCGCATTGGTTCTTCCTGCTCGTCACATTATTAGATTTACTACTTTAGAAAGCTTTACACAGGCAAGTAACCATCCAGAGAAAGAGCCCAGGGTGGTGCTTTATAAACCATGCTACTATAGTTATATCAAGTGCTTTTTGACAGAATACAGAAGCTGTTTGGCAACGTCATTAACTAGAGAAAGAAAGACAATGCCCTGCAGAGATGAAGAACAAGTCAAAGCAGGAATTAGTATAAAGGCCTGGCCAGCCCTGTGAACTCAGAAGGGATGCCTCAGCTGCTTCTGAGAATGTACTGGAGACAGAGTGAGCAGGAGTTAATGTAAGCACAATTGAGGTTGGCCAGAATGGCTGAAATGGAATGGGTGGGCAAAAGAGTAAGGTTTATTTAAACTGAACACTGAACTTTTACTTTTAAAAGCTAAGTACGTTTTACCAGCTGGAGGAACAGCAGCCATCTTGTTACATGACTTAGGGGGTCATTACAACATTGGTGGTAAAAGCCGCTTACCGCCATGCAGAAGACCACCAACACACCACCGCGGCCACGGAATTACGCCACGGTCATTATGACCCAAAGTCCGGAATCTGCCAAAATCTAGACACCCACACAGGTCCGCCACACCAAAGGTCAGTGATAAACTGACAATAACAAAACCGACACCGTCATGCCAACAGGAATACGCCCACACTATCACGACCCACGAATCAACGTGGTGATCTTTCCATTGGTGGTACACACCGCTGCGCTCAAAATACACACACATTTACAAAACACAGCCACATTGGACACATCGAAATACACATACCTGATACACATACACACACCACTCCCACACACTCAATACAATATAAAACACACACCCACATCACCCACAAACCCCTAAGAACACAATTGCGACTGAAGGCCAGAGAGAGACACCACCATCTACAAACTAGCATCCACAGGCACTAAACACCATCACTCACATAACATCCACGCACCTCACACAACACACCTCTAAATATCACCCCACACATCACAACACACACCACCCCACACATCACCCACACCACCCCATGGCACTGCAAAGACACCCCAGGTTCTCTGAGGAGCTCAGGGTGGAGGAAATCATCCGGGTAGAGCCACAGCTATTCGGATCACAGGTGCAGCACACCTCCATAGCTAGGAAGATGGAGCTATGGCGAAGAATCGTGGACAGGTTCAACACAGTGGGACAGCACCCAAGAACTAGGGATGACATCAGCAAGAGGTGGAACGACCTACGGGGGAAGGTGCGTTCCGTGGTCTCAAGACACCACATCGCGGTTCAGAGGACTGGCGGCGGACCCCCACCTCCTCCCCCAAAATGAACAACATGGGAGGAGCAAGTCTTGGCTATACTGCATCCTGAGGGCCTCGCAGGAGTAGCTGGAGGAATGGACTCTGGTAAGTCAAATCTTTACTACTTCACCCCCACCCAACCTGCATGCCATCACATACCCCCACCCTCACCCTCACCCCCATCACTCCAACTACTTCACCCCCACCCAACCTGCATGCCATCACATACCCCCACCCTCACTCCCATCACTCCAACTCCTCACACATGTCCCAATATCACAATCCACACATCCCAAACACAAGCCCTGCATGCAACACCAAAGCATGGACAGCCATCACCAAAGCATGGCCATTGCACATACCCATACACCCCCCCAACCCATCATCACCCAAGGTCCTACACAGGAATGCAAGCACTGGGGTGCACGGCCACCCACCCATTGCGCACCATGGCACACACAGGTGCAATAATCATGCTTTTACACCCCTACAGGACCCCTACCCAACGTCACTGGACAGGAGGGTCCAGATATGTCCACTCCACCCACAGAAGAGGCCCACAGTGATGATAGCAGCTCTGTCCAACTGGATCTAGATGACCAGCCCAGCCCATCTGGCACCTCGGGACAGTCGGTTCCCCTCACACTGGCACAAGCCACTACAGAGCTTCCCCCCTCTGGAAACACCAGCACAGCACCCACCCAGCGGGCCCATACCTCTGTCCCCAGGGACACGTCAAGCAGCAGTGTGTCCACCACTACAGGGAACCCAGGCTAACCCACCACCCCAACAACAACAGGGACCTGGGGCAGTGGGAACACGGTTCAGGGGACAGAGGCCCAGGAACACAGAGGAACTGGGAGGGCTGCTGTGCGACAGGGGGAGGACAGGCCCAGGGAACGCACTCTCCACGAGGCCCTCTCCAACATCATGGTAGCCTACCACCATTCCCAGGAGACGATGGCAACGGTACTGGCCAAGTTTCAGGAGACCCAGCGGCTGCAGGAGGAACAGTATTTGGGGTTCAGGGAGGAACTCAAATCCATCAATTCCACCCTGGGCACCATTGTAGGGGTTCTGAAGGAACTCGTGAACACCAGGAGAGACACTGTGGCACAACAAGGGGCCCCTGACACTAGCCTGGCCGATGAACTGCCCACCACCTCCGCCGGCGCTAGTGGACAGGAGGCACCGCCACAGGACCACCATACCAGCATCCCACCCCCTGCAGAGGGCGAACCACCCCGCAAATGGTCCCTGAGATCCAGGACAAAGACAGAGAACGATGCCAAGACCCCTGCCAAGAAATGAGACCACCCTGATTGTCATCCTTTTGTCCCACCTTGTCACCCTGTCCATCCTTAAACTGCCCCAGCTCCACTTCCTATGCCCCTTTGGAAAATGCACCTGTGAGACTAATAGACTGGACTCTGCCATGGACATTCCTCCACCATCACCCCTCACCATTTTACAACCCCCTCAACTATTGAGCACTTAAATAAACACCCTTAAAGCACAAAACAATCAGGAGTCTGTCTGTGATTTCGAAATAGTGTATTAGCAATTACAGTGGCAAAATGCTCTTTCAAATGTAATGTCAACATACCTATGTCACACTGCTCTAGTTCATGAGGAAACAAAGCAGATGTCACACAGTGGGACCCACATCTGTGAAATCGTAAGGGAAAGTGACAACTCAGTGACCATACACTGGGCGAAAATGACAGACAGTAGAGAGGTAGTAGATTAAAATCAGATGTAGCAGGAAGTGTTGTCTTCTTACCTGTGTCTCACTGGAAGTATTGCAAGATCACCGTGTTCCTGTTGTCGATGTCCTCTTCTTCTGCTTCCTCGTCTTCACTGTCCACAGGGTCCACAGCAGCCACAAGAACTCCATCTGGACCATCCTCCTGCAGAAAAGGTACCTGTCGTCGCAAAGCCAAGTTGTGAAGCATACAGCAGGCCACGATGATCTGGCACACCTTCTTTGGTGAGTAGAATAGGGAACCACCTGTCATATGGAGGTACTGGAACTTGGCCTTCAGGAGGCCGAAGGTCCGCTCTATAATCCTCCTAGTTCGCCCATGGGCCTCATTGTAGCGTTCCTCTGCCCTTGTCCTGGGATTCCTCACGGGGGTCAGTATCCATGACAGGTTGTGGTAACCAGAGTCACCTGCAAATGGTGAAGGACAACTGTTAAACACACACTAACTCATAGGGACATTCACAGACCCAAACAACTATTCCTACTGTATTGGGTCCATGTCCTCACCTAATAGCCAAACACGGTGCCTCTGGAGTTGCCCCATCATATAAGGGATGCTTCTATTCTGCAGGATGTAAGTGTCATGCACTGAGCCAGGGAATTTTGCATTAACATGGGAGATATACTGGTCTGCCAAACAAACCATCTGCACATTCATGGAATGTAACTCTTCCGGCTTCTGTACACCTGTTCACTCCTGCGGGGAGTACCAAGGCCACATGTTTCCCATCAATGGCACCTATGATGTTGGGGATATGTCCCAGGGCATAGAAATCACCTTTCACTGAAGGCAAATCCTCCACCTGAGGGAAAACGATGTAGCTCCGCATGTGTTTCAGCAGGGCAGACAACACTCTGGACAACACGTTGGAAAACATAGCCTGGGGCATCCCTGATGCTATGGCCACTGTTGTTTGAAAAGACCCACTTGCCAGGAAATGGAGTACTGACAGCACCTGCACTTGAAGTGGGGATTCCTGTGGGATGGCGGATAGCTGACATCAGGTCTGGCTCCAACTGGGCACACAGTTCCTGGATTGTGGCACGATCAAGCCTGTAGGTGATGATCACATGTTGCTGCTCCATTGTCGACACGTCCACCAGCGGTCTGTACACCGGAGGATGCCGCCATCTCCTCACATGCCCCAGCGGACGGTGCCTATGGAGGAGAACAGCGAGCAGAGAGTCAACCAACTCTGAGGTACGTAAACACAGCTTACTCTGAAAATATTAGCAAATCGAAATTTGCCTGTATGAGTGTTTAGGCAAGGCCTAGATATGTGTGACGCAGTCCAAAATAATGCCATGTGGACCCATGAAATGGCGGCTGCCTGACCTGTAAAGTGGGACAGGGGGGTATGAGGTAACTGCGCTGGCGTTGTACACCCCCGCGGTAGGCAGTCGAAGAACGCGGCGCAATCTTGCATTGGTTAACATTGGACCCTATGGGTCCCAGGAGCCAATGACAATGTACGCCGGCGGTGGCGGTACGCACCGCCGCGGACGTGACCACCATTTTCTCTCTGTTCAATCAATTGGTACCTAATCTTCGACTGGAGAGGACCTACACTGCAAGTGCTGCTGTGACCTTATCTGGAAGAGACAATGGCTCGTGTGTCTGGGGAAAGGGCCCCTGCCTTCAGCATGGAGGAGTTGGAGAAACTCGTGGATGGGGTCCTCCCCCAGTACATGCTACTCTACGGTCCTCCAGGGAAAACAGGTAAGTACACTGTGAGCATGCTGTATGGGCAATGCCTGTGTGGAGTGGGGTGGATAAAAGATAGAGGGGGTTGAGAATGAGGCGTGCATGAAAGGACGGTGAGTGTATGTGCGTCATGGCAAGAATAGGGATGGGGGCCAATGACTGTGATGGTGCAGATGGTAATTACTTATCTTTTTCCCCTGTACAATTCTTGTAGGTCAGCGCCCACCAGAAGAAGGACATTTGGCGTGCCATCGCCAAGGAATTCCGGACCTTGGGGGTCTACCACAGATGGAGCACCCACTGCCGGAAAAGATGGGAGGACATTCGCCGCTGGAGCAAGAAGACGGCAGAGGCCCAGCTGGGGATGGCCTCCCAACATGGGAGGGGTGCCCGTCGCACCATGACCCCCCTGATTTTCAGGATCCTGGCGGTGGCGTACCCGGAGTTGGATTGGCGTTTGAGGGCATCACAGCAGACACAAGGGGGTGAGTACACTCTCATTCTGCTGATTCAGCGCGCATTGTAGGTGACTGGGTGGGGGAGGTGGGGTGTGGGTTCCCCTAGGCCAGGGCGAGTTTAGTAGGTAAGGACCCTTCTTAAGGCAGGCCCTGTGGCACCCCACCCCACCTGTGTACAGTGCCAACTACACCTAGTCAGGCTCCTGTGACATCCATGTGTGCAGAAATCGGGCATAGCCTTGTAACCCATATCCCTGGAATTGAATAGTGGACTACAAGTGCGCGGCGTAGTGCAGGGGGCTTCTGTGTTTTTCGTGTCCGCCAAAGGTAGCGGTATTGCATGCACTCAACATGTCTTTCTTCTGTCTCTCCCCCCCCTTTTTGTGGTCTCCCTGTTCTTGTGTGCATTAGCATCATCAGGCGGAGGAGCAGTGGCACCGGAGCAGGAGGGAGCTGTATCCCACATGGCCCTGGAGGGCGACACTACAGAGTCTGAATTCACCAGTGGGATGGAGGGCGAGGGGAGCTCTACGGCGGGGACAGGAGCTGACACCAGCGATACCGACTCCTCCTCTGATGGGAGCTCCCTTGCAGTGGCGGGCCCATCTGTGCCCCTGCATCTAGAGGTACAGCCGCCAACTCCCCTACCAGTACCGCCCTCCCAGCAGCCCCTCAGCGTTTGCCCCGTGCCCGCTCACCCAGGAGGGTGGGCATCACCTTCGCCTCAGGCACCTCAGCCCCTGCCCCAGTCACCCCTGCTGCCCTCAGTGAGGAGGCCATTGATCTCCTCAGGTCCCTCACTGTTGGGCAGTCTACCATTTTGAATGCCATCCAGGGTGTAGAGAGGCAGTTGCAACAAACCAATGCATACCTGGAGGGCATTCACTCTGGTCAGGCAGTCCTTCAGCGAGCTTTTCAGACTCTGGCCTCAGCACTGATGGCAGCCATTGTCCCTGTCTCTAGCCTCCCCCCTCACACTTCCTCCACCCAGACCAACACCCCTGTACCTCAGCCTATCCCAAGCACACCATCAGACCAGCATGCATACAACTCAACACACAAGGGAAGTTCTGGCAAACATAAGCACCACACATCCCATAGGCACTCACGCAAGCATCCAACACATGCAGGAACATCATCATCCACTGCCTCCTTTGTGTCCCCCTCCTCCTCGTCTCTCTCCTCCCTCCCTGTCTCGTCTCCACTCACACCTGCATGCACTACATCCTCAGCCACTATGTCCATCACCAGCACACCCACCACCACACCCCGCTCACTTGCAGTCACCACCCCCACTACTATTCACACGTCCCCTGTGTCCTCTCCCAGTGTGTCTGTGAGGCCACCTCCCAAGGTACACAAACGCAGCCACACACCCACCCAACAGCCATCCACCTCACGACAGCCTCCAGCCCATGCACCTTCACCCAAAGTCACCAAGTGTACACCTCCTACAACCACTACCTCTTCCTCCACTCCCAAACCCCCTCCAGCTACCCGTTCCAGTGTTCCTAAGAAACTTTTCCTGGCCAACCTTGACCTCTTTCCCTCACCTCCCCCACCCCTTCAGTCTCCTAGGGCCCGACTCTCCAGGTCCCAACCTAGCACCTCAGCCACAACATCGGCGGGGCCAGTGGTGCCAGTAGTCACCGGATTCTGGAGTGCACCAGGCAGCAGGTCAGCCAGTGTGGCAAGAAGCCAGTGCACGGACAGTCCCCCACCTGTCAAGCACAAAATGTTGGCCAGTGCCCAGCGGGAGAGTGGAAAGAAATCAGCCACCAAAGCCGCTCCCAGGGGTACAGTTGGGAGTGTGGAGACAGCTGCAACACCATACAAGGTGGGGAAGGGGCACAGTAAAACCACCAAGTCTGGGAAAATCAGCACGGCAGACAAGATCGCCAGCAGCACCGCTGCCCAGGACAAGACTGCCACCAGCACCGCTGCCCAGGACAAGACCGCCACCAGCAGCACCGCTACCCAGGACAGGACAAGACCGCCACCAGCAGCACCGCTGCCCAGGACAAGACCGCCACCAGCCCTGCTGCCCAGGACAAGAGCGCCAGCAGCACCGCTGCCCAGGCCAAGACCGCCACCAGCAGCACCGCTGCCCAGGACAACACCGCCACCAGCCCCGCTGCCCAGGACCCCGCCGCCAGCAGCACCGCTGCCCAGGACAAAACCGCCACCAGCCCCACTGCCCAGGACCCCGCCGCCAGCAGCACCGCTGCCCAGGACAAAACCGCCACCAGCCCCACTGCCCAGGACCCCGCCGCCAGCAGCACCGCTGCCCAGGACAAGACCGCCAGCACCACCGCAGGACAGTGAGTGCCAATGATAACAACGCTACTGAGGCTGCCACGGGCAAGATGAAGCACTCTGGGCACCAAGCCCCCTCCAGAACCAGTGGAGAGTTACATCCACTACCTCTGTCCATGGCAGGATGAAGCACTCTGGGCAGGATGAAGCACTCTGGGCACCAAGCCCCCTCCAGAACCAGTGGAGAGTTACATCCACTACCTCTGTCCTTGGCAGGATGAAGCACTCTGGGCACCAAGCACCCTCCAGAACCAGTGGAGACTGTTATCCACTTGAGAGACTGTGGCTTTGCACATCCCAGGATTGATCAGTGGGCAACCCACCCACTGTAGAGACTTGAGAGACTATGGCTTTGCACTCCCCATGATTGAACAGTGGGCAACCCACCCACTGTAGAGACTTGAGAGACTGTGGCTTTGCACTTCCCAGGATTGAACAGTGGGCAACCCACCCACTGTAGAGACTTGAGAGACTGCGGCTTTGCACTCCCCAGGGTTGAACAGTGGGCAAACCACCCACTGTAGAGACTTGAGAGACTGTGGCTTTGCACTCCCCAGGGTTGAACAGTGGGCAACCCACCCACTGTAGGGACTCGAGAGACTGTGGCTTTGCACTACCCAGGACACAGCAGTGGGAATGTAGGCCCCTCGTGGATCTGGCATCATGCACTCATCGGGCTGAGGTGTCCCCCCCTTCCCTTCCCCCTGAGGTACCTGTTTTATTTCTATCTGATGCCCCAGCTGTGTTCTCTCCGTCTTGTTCGGGTATTGAGTGTGGGCCTCGCCCATGCCTTTTGGGCCCAGTGGTCCACGGACTATGATGGTGGAATCCCTTGGACTTTTGTTCTTGGTGCATATAATTGTTTATAGTGTAAATGTGTATATATGTAAATATTTTTGATTTATGTAATTGAATATATTACGATTATTCAACTCATTTCCTTTTGTCCTTGCATTCTTCCAGGGGGGTTTGGGGTGTGTAACTGTAATGTATCATGCTGTATTTGTGTGTGTGTTTTAGTGGGTGAGGGAGGGGGTGGGGGTGTTGCGTATTGTGTGTGTGTGTCACTGTTTTTTCCCTCCCCCCTCCCCTGTGTCGTAGGTGCAGTACTCACCGTGGTCTTCGCCGCTTGCGTTCGTGCTCCTGGTAGAGGAGCAGGAAGATAAAGGCTGGGAGTATCTGAAGTTCCGGTTCCATGGCGTCCTGGTTCCTCGTGGGGTGTGTAGAGGTGAGCGTGTCCCCTTCCAAGTCCTGTTTCCGCCGTGTTTTTGTTCGCGGTGAAGACACCCCGGAAAAGGTGGCGGATTGGACTGTTGTAATAATGTGGGTGGTACATTGTCTTCCACCTGTCTGTTGGTTGTTACCGCCGTGGTGTTTGTTTGTACCGCCTCGGCGGTCAGAGTGTTAAAGTGGCTGTCTATGTTGGCAGTTTCCGCCACGGTCGTAATTCCATTTTTTTACCGCCGACCTGTTGGCGGTTTTACAGCCGCTTTAACACCGACTGCCAGGGTTGTAATGACCACCTAGGTATTAAAGTGACTGACTTCTTAGTAGCCCCATCTGACCACCACACGGTCAGAGAGGGGTTGCAGGCCACTTTTCTAGCCGGTGGGCAGCAGAGTCTGTTTCAAAAGACAGAAAACTTGCTGAAGTTGCTATCAGTGACCAGATTTAATCGTAAATGGCGGTGCATGGAGCTGCGCCAAATTTGGCAGTGCTGTTCATCGTCATTTTCAGAATGCAGGGATGCGCCGTATTTACTAGAATACGCGCAGCCCTGTGTTTCCCCCAGCGCCGGTGCTAAATTTGCTGCTGTGCACCAACGCAGCCACCCTTGTGCCACAGTGCAAGGATGGCAGTGTTGAGGGGAAGATTGTTTTTGTGTAAGAAGGAACACTTTCCTGCACAAAAGAATCTTAAATGGTGATTTGTTCTTCCTATGTGTGCTGCAGAATGCAACACACATAGAAAGAGCAAAAAACAAGGAGAAATTAAAGCTTTTCTCCTCGTTGTGCCTCTCTAATGCCACTCCTGGGGTGGCGTTAGATTTTGGCGCTGCTTCAGGTTTATGAAATCCTGTAAATCTTAGGTAGAGTCAAAATGCAATGGCTGTTGCTGTGGCACGCCCACAGCAAAACCCATTGCACACCCCTTCCACTCCAAGTGCTGCATGTGAAGGGGACGTATTTACAAGGTGGAGTTAAATGACCAAAAAGTGGCTTAACGCCACCTTGTAAATATAGCGCAGGGCATAGCGCCACCGGAGCGGCACTCTGGTGGTGTTAGGGGCTGTTATATATGCCCCCAACTGTGGTACACACCGCAACCCTTCAAGCAGCTGAACCAAACACTTAGGGGCATATTTATACTCCGTTTGCGCCGGAATTGCGTCGTTTTTTTTTACGCAATTCCGACGCAAAACTAACTCCATATTTATATTTTGGCGTTAGACGCGTCTAGCGCCAAAGTCCATGGAGTTTGCGTCATTTTTTAGCGTGGACACCTACTTTGCGTTAATGAGATGCAAGGTAGGCGTTCCCGTCTAAAAAATTGACTCCGAGGCATGTGTGCCGTATTTATACTCCCGGGCAAAATTCACGCCCGGGAGTGGGCGGGTCAAAAAAAATGACGTACGCCCGCTTTTGCGCCGTTTTTTAGCGCCTGGAAAAGGCAGGCGTTAAGGGACCTGTGGGCTCTGAAGGAGCCCAGAGGTGCCCTCCCATGCCCCCAGGGACACCCCCTGTCACCCTTGCCCACCCCAGGAGGACACCCAAGGCTGGAGGGACCCATCCCAGGGACATTAAGGTAAGTTAAGGTAAGTCATTTTTTTTTTTTTGTGTGGCATAGGGGGGCCTGATTTGTGCCCCCCTACATGCCACTATGCCCAATGACCATGCCCAAGGGACACAAGTCCCCTGGGCATGGCCATTGGGCAAGGAGGCATGACTCCTGTCTTTGCTAAGACAGGAGTCATTTCTATGGGGGTTGGGAGTCGAAAAAAATGGCGCAAATCGGGTTGAGGCGAAAAATTTGCCTCAGCCTCACGTGCCCCATTTTTGACGCCCAAGCTCCATATCCCCCTACGCCGGCGCTGCCTGGTGTACGTCGTTTTTTTCCATGCATACCAGGCAGCGCTGGCGGCTAACGTCATTGAATAAATACGGCGCCCGCATGGCGCTTCAGAATGGCGTTAGCCTGCGCTAATTTTTTTGACGCAAAACTGCGTTAGCGCAGTTTTGCGTCAAAAAGTATAAATATGGCCCTTACTTCTCTCACTGACAGTGCCTGGCTCTGGCCCCAGATCTGCATCACAAAGAGGTGGGCCTGACCACAGCAGTTTTCATTTTTGATGCCATGTTATTTCTGTGCTACAGAAATAAAATGTATTAGAGATACACGGGTCACCAAAGCAACCAGTCCAGGCTCCCCAGTAGAGAAGTAAACTGCATTTGAAAGGTTTTTTTCAATATCTCAAAAACTACTGAACGGATTTACACCAAATAACACAAACTGTAATCTGCATAACAAAAACTACCCTTCTACCAAATTTGGTGTAATTCTGTTGTGGTTCAGGATGTAGTTGTGTTCAAAAGTCCAATGGGAATTAAAATAGGAAATGCACTTTTTTGCCTCCCCCTCTTTTTCTCAACCGTCGCTTGACAGGTGACCCCGAAACTTCCAATGCACAGCAAGATTCGTGGGCACACTTTTTTTTTTGAATATTTTGTGAAGATTCAGCAAAGGGTGCCAAAGATATAGGCAAGTCAAAAATGCTTTTTCTGTGGAATCTAGGTCCTACCTATAACTATCTACTGGCGACCGCCAGTAGGTCATCTATCTATCTATCTATCTATCTATCTATCTATCTATCTATCTATCTATCTATCTATCTATCTATCTATCTATCTATCTAGTCACTTGCTGAGTAAGGTACTGTGTGGTAAAGGTAACAACACTTACCTGTATGGTACTTATCTGTGTGGTGAAGACTGCAGAGTGAAGGCCATGAGGAGTAATCACTGTGGAGTAAAGGCTACATACCTGCCATGTGAGTGGGATGTTGTTTGATCTTTGGATGTATTGGTAAAAAAATGCAAGTAAGGTTCAGCACAAAAAGCTACAATGATGTTTTCAGCTGCATTCCACATATCTATCACCAGTAGAAGTGAATGGTCACTGTACCTAGAGACTGGCCTCGTGCCTCCCCTTTGACCTCCTATCCACCTACAGCAGTTGGTTCACACATGCAATGGCAACTTTTCTTAAAGAGATAGGTATGCCAGTTTGTAGCTGTCAGTCAATTATTTATTCATTTATGTGTTTGTAAAATTGCAAATGTCTTCTTGTGATTACTTTGAAAAGCTGCAATTTGCAGAAATAAATTAAAGTAGCAAAATAGAATAAACGATGTGGTCATTAGTTTCAAATGGGTTTGGGTAAACATCACCATCTCACCATGCCAACCTCCAGCCAGATTGGGTGAACATCACCATCATGCCATGTCAACCTCCAAACAGAATGGGAGAACACCATCATTTTCCCATGCAGATCTTTAGCCGAACTGAGGGAACAGTATCTGACCAGGTTAACACTCAGCTATAT
Organism: Pleurodeles waltl; assembly: GCF_031143425.1. Taxonomy (NCBI): domain Eukaryota; kingdom Metazoa; phylum Chordata; class Amphibia; order Caudata; family Salamandridae; genus Pleurodeles; species Pleurodeles waltl. Next base: position 332,679,007 of record NC_090447.1, read on the forward strand.
TAAGTGAACATCACCATCTGGCCATGCCAACCTCCAGCACCTTAAAGCCATTTAAGCCTTTATCAGAAATGGGTGAACAGTATCTGATCATTCCAACATCCAGCTGAACTCTGGGAACACAATCTGACAGGATCGAACACATTCATACACATGATTCTGCACATTAAAGCTGTTCAATATAAGACCTTGTCCATGCCAGATTTTCAAGCTATCGACATGGTTATAATGCCATACTGCAAATCTAAATGGACCCATTTCCCTAGCCAGAAGTTATTCTGACATTCTTCTATGGGGTTGGACATCCTAAAATTAGAGGTGTATTTGAAAGGTGAACTCTCACCACAAGGAATGAAACATGGATCCATGCAGTGGATGGATTATCCCTCCGAGTGACTGAACCTCAATTGGGCATCTCTGCATAATGTAATCTGCTACTAAATAATACACCAGTCTGTCCGGAACTTGACACCCAAATCCACAATGACTCTCCTCTAAAACATTACAAAACGCAACCAAATACAACGTGCACAAACCACTTTGACTCTGGTCAGAACTGGAAATGTTTGTTAGAGTGCTTGTAACGTAACATAACAATCGGTCACAGTTCTGTTTTTTGCAGTTTTAAATAGCGCGAACACAACTCGAAGGTATCGGAGCACTTTAAATGAGCACCAGTTACATTATACAAGGACACATTCATTTCTGTCGGCACGGGGAAATTAAGTGATTTGCCCAGAATCACAGGATGTTGAGCCGAAACTGAGACTCAAAGCTGGTTCCCCAACTCCAAAGTCGGCAGCTCTGGGAGTTAGGTCGCATCCTCTCCCAAGCTATTTCCAAACATGCATAATATGAACAATGAAGCCTGTTCACAAGCTCCATGTTGTTGTACCTGGAGTAATATATCAGTAATACTACTCAAGTACGATAAAAGGAACAAGGGGCAATAGCTGTAAATAGAGAACCCAATGGGGAATGATTACTACATAGTTGGTGGGGGTAAGGAAATTTGAGGAGTGATTAAGGGGGGAGACAGCTACTACAAACACACCCACAAAAGAGTAAGCCCATTGCTATTTACAACTACAATTATAAACTTACCACATCCCTAAAAGTGTCAAAACAATAGCATAGGACCTCCAAGTTTGGGTGGTAAGTGATTTACAAAGATAACACTGTCCTTGTGGGTGAGCTTTGTCTTTGGGAATTGTGTTGGCAGCCTTGGGGGAGCAGACAGTGGTCCATAGGAAATGGCAAATTGACAGTTTTTGCTGAAAGAAGTTAGCACATAGGTCGCATCGAAAACTGAGCTCCCATTTGCGAACCAGTTGGTGTGCAAACTGCGTTTCCTGGTTTGTGAATGAGTGTTTGTACAGCAGGACTCTTGAACGGGTTGTGAGAGAGACGTGTCTCTTGTAGATGTCAGGGAACAGATTTACAAAATAGACAGAGTTTCTGTGACCTCTAAAAGCAGGTCAAAAGTAGAATTGTGTAATTATTACACACATAGAGTTGACCCTCACATGCAGAAGTGTATTCCACAGCTACAAATTATGGAGCTCAGGGAATCGAACATGTGGCAAATGCAAGTTACTAAATCACATCGAGACAAGGCAGGTAATATGTCATTAATAAACATATGTAGGTTCACTGGCATAACATATATTTTCATTAAATTTTCAAAACAGATTGAGCAAGGTGTGCTAATGGGCACATGTTGCTCTGTCTGGCAGTTTTTACGCAATTCGTCATATATTATCTTTCATTTCACATCTGCTTCTCATCGAAATGCAGCAGCTAGTGGGTGGGCAAAAGCATGCTTAAAACCACTGAATGAGGAATTCCTAGATTGGGAATAGGCACATCCTACCAGGCCTGAACGAATGGGTAATGTACTTAAATATTTGGAAACATTTACTTTTCTTTGTAATGTTAATCAAACATTAATATGGTATCACCTCTGAGCTATCAGGCTCAATAAGCTCACGTGTGAATGCTACGAGCAATAAAAACATTATGTTTAACAGTATTTAAAAAAAGGTATGGCATTGGCTTATAGACTGTTAATTTTGTCAATGCTTGTTTTCACATGTTTTATAAAACACTAGTCCTCTACAATATTGAACAAACCGGAAAAAAGTCTAAAATATAATTTCGGTTTTAAAAACACACACATTGCTAATTGGCCATACTGGTCCCTGGCTCTCATGGGAACTACTTTCTTTTCAGAGGTGCTCCTTATAAGAATCAGAATGGCATGACTCATAGTGAAGTCAACAAATGGCTGAAGTGGGCTCCATGCTGAATGCTGAATGAAAAATGTGTCTGATTCAACAACAGGCTAGTGGATAAAGAGGGCCGGCTGAATGCCCCGTCAAGCAAGTATATTATACGTATTATTTTACTAAAATCAATAGGTCTTAGCCAATGAGGAGGGATGGAAGGAAGGGAAAGGAAGGGTGGAAAAGGGGAAGGGGAGAGAAGGAAGGGTATGAAAGAAAGGGGGAAGAGAACGGAAGCACAAGGGGAAGAGGAAAGGGAAGGATAGGGGAAAGGAAAGGGAAGGGAATGGACTGTAGCCTCGGTGTAATGACAGATACAGTTACATACTGAAGCAGGTTTAGAACAAATAGGTTATTAGCAAAGTGTCCATATTAATGAATTTGATACATAGACAGTCTGATTTCGATAGGCAGGGCTAATGTAAGGACTTTTTTAGCTCTTTTATTTGAGGAGTAGTAAGTAACACCATAGACTGGGGCCAGAGCAAACTTATTGTTGAACCAGGTTTCTGCCATTTACTCAAAAAGATGAACCAGGGATGCCTGGAAGTCGCTTGACTTACGGTTGTGGTAGATTGACTGAGTTTAAGTTAGCACTGCTGAAGAAGACAATGTCAAAATCTTTTAGAAACCGTTCAGCAACAGTTCTGAAATATAGAAAATTATATTCAGAAAAGGAAATTCTAAAGTGATGGTGTGATTAAAATGATCAGCTGTTAACATGGGTATAAAAAGATCAAAATAGAACAACCAGCCCATATGTTGAAAGGTGTTGAGTTATATGCAAAAGTCACACTTTCCTTGGTATGTCTGACACACAGACGTTGGTTGGAAATGTGCTGCAGATTTGGCACGAGAAAGGGTCTGAGAATAGAATCATTGTGCTCACACATCAGTAATACGAGAGTTTTTGGTTGATGATGACAGCACCTTGAAACTGGTCATGATTAAAGTTCGGCGTACACAACAGTTCTTCTGGAAGTAGCCTGGTCAAGAATGAATGCTAATTAGATGAAGATTTCTAAGAACTGTAGAAAATATTCTCTTGGTCGACTCATATCTTGGATTGGCTCAAACTTCTCACTCCAACACTAATGGATCATAGCGTGACAACCAAGCAAAGGCAATGGTGCAAACTTCTACCCTCACTCTTTTCTCCTTTGAGGAAAGCTTTGTGATGGATTACATAGACATATAGCTATCAATCAGTCAGACAGGCTGCATAGTTGTTTCCAGTTACACCTGAAGAATCAATATAGAGACAAGCAATCATGTCCTGCACACATAAGTAAAATGTAGGTCTCTGTTACCAAGAGGTGTAGCACTCCCAGAAGACTCAGGCAAGTCTAATGAAACAATACATACATTTCTCTCTTATTAATAAATTTCCAAAAAGATTCCCAAGCTGTCTCGTGGACACTGGCAAGAAAAGGCTTTAGTTGAAGTAACTTATTTCAGGGATGACCCATTGATTTCATGACAACCAAATCAAGTTCACCCTGCAAGCACATATCAGTTGGCAACTTTACACTTCCATGGAATAAATCGAGCAACACGCGTATAATCTAACTCAAACAATTCTTCTTTAAAACGTAGCATGTCCTGAATTCCACCAAAGAAGACACTTGATTTCTAGATTTCGATAGTAGACCATTCATTATGCATAACTCTGTCCCTGTTGGTTGGTCTGGCCTTTTTGCCATTATTTATGGCATTCTCCACACAACTCTGCCCAACCAAGCTAGCAGTGTCAAGGAACTAACAGCTGTTCGTGATATGAAGAACATCAACCACAAATTTCTCAACTCAATGTATTCTGTCCTCATATTCTGTCACATATCCCCCTGTTCTTACAACCCACTATAATTATGAATCAACTGAGATCTCAACCAAACTGCTCCAAACAAAAATCAAAGTGCATGATTGCATATTGTTTTAATTCAGAAATCGTCAAACAATAATGTTATGTGCTATGAAATGAGATGCAGGAAATCCTCATCTCCCTCTAAATGTATCTCTCTTTTTAATCAAGGGAAAACCTGTAAAGAACCTAATGCAGACTAAATTATCTTTCCACAGCCACAAAATGAAGAATGCATTAAACTGATCCAGGTAACTCATCAAAATTGAATGGGAACAACACAAGTCAAAATGACTACTCCACTAACAGCTCCAAATTGGACGAAACTGCCCATAGACATCAGATCAGGGAAGACGTTCACTGACTGGCACACAAACCTCATTCTAAGTAGCTTCTCTCTCCAACAGAGCGCCCTAGACCATGTAATCGTAGTTCAATTTTATTTAGGATTTTTTTTTAAAACAGTCATCTCTAAGACCAAGCTTTAACCATATTTTGCAAACCCTTTGCCACTGTATATTGATAAGGAACTGCAGATTCATCCCTGTCTTTCAGACTTCAAAAATGAACTCCTCTCTAAGTCAAGGAACATTTCTTGAGACACTCAAAATGGGTCATGCTTGTCCTCTCCTGAAAAAAATAAATACAGGTTCTAACAATGTTGACAGTTACAAAACCATCACTAGCCTTCCTATCCAGTCAAAAATAATTTATTTGCAAGCATAAATGTTGCCACATCTGAAACCCAGCTAGAGGATTTGCACCAGCATGGCTTTAGATCAGGATACAGCATGAAAAGTCGATGCTTAAATTCATAGATATCCCTCTTCCAATATTTGATGAAGGTAAACTCTGCATGCTGGTACTCCTTGATGTGTCAGCTACCTTCAAAACTATTTGCCACAGCATCAAGTGTATGATACTGAACTGGTTAATGCCAAACATCAATGCAAGAAAACATTGGACTGTTCACGGATCCCACTGCCATCCCATATGGTGTATTGCATAGGTCTGTCCTTGCTCCATTACTCTCCAAACTGTACGTTGAACCCTCTAGGAAAAATGTTCCCTACTGCAGGCACCAACCTTCCCCAATATGCAGATGATGTTCAACTAAATCTAAATATTGACAAAATTAATCTACTCTGGATGTTCCGAATTAAACTAAAGCTCAACAAGCAACATTTCTACTATCACCTAAGAGCTGCAAGACTCTCCCACTAAACTGGATTGCTACATTGCAGCATCCAAACCTATTTTCTAATATTACTAAATTGGCCAATTTACTTGCATTCAACTCATTGACCCTTGCTCTAAAACACACCCTTCTATGGAATGCCCTTGTAATTATGGAATTCCCTTCCCAGAGATGTGAGATTTGCCCCCACTCTTCCAATCTTCACATCCCACTTTGAAGATAATTTACTAAACATGGCAAATCATAACACAGTAAGATGTTTATAACACATTTTTGCTAAGTCTATGCGTAGTCTCCTTTTTCTGTGCTACCTTCTTTGTCAGAATGACTGTATATTTCATTATCTGCACCGGTATTGTACTTATACTATCTATTATGTATCCCACTTACCCAGACTCCTTACCAATGTGCCTCAACATTTTTGCACTTTATACCTATGTTGTTGGCTTGTTTGTGTCTAATTGACCAATTTTTAATGTAGCCCCTTTCCTATTCTGCTGTTGTATGATGCTTATATTTGGCACCATATAGTATGGCCTCATAGAAAACTAAAATAAGTCAATCAGAGACTAGTTAATTTCTACATGTTTTAGGGGTCAGAGTACATACACTGGGCACTGGACAGCAGTGCCCCAGTACGCAATGTCACACAATGCCTGACACCCAGGGCAACATAGAAACTCCAGAGGCCCCAAGGCCCTGGCAAATCTAAAGACAAATGACTTGTGTGGATCCCACCAAATGTATTTACCAAGTGTGATCCGCAAATACCAAACCTTTGGAACATAAAACCATATTTATGTGTGTGAAACACACAAATTTACATTCTATGGCAAATGTCATACCATCTTTTGGCCTAGATTTAAGAAGGCCTAGCGCCTCCTTGCGCCACATTAGCCTAATTTTTTATGACGCTAATGTGACCCAATGAGGCCAAATTTGTCGTGCCACGTTTACAAAGTGGCGCAATGCATGCATTGCGCCACTTTGTAACCCTTTGAGCCACATTATGACTGCGCCAGGCATAATGTATGCGAGGGGGGTGTTCCCCTGTTAGGGAGACTACAAAAATGGCGCAGTGGAATCTTGGAGATTCCACTGCGCCATTTTTAGCAGGCTATTTTTAATGCCTGCACAGAGCAGGCATCAAAAGAGGGCATGCCATTGTTTTCAATGGGCCCCTATGTACTCTGCAGGATTGGCACCAACATTTTTGCGCTAATCCTGCACAGTTCATCAATAGCGTCAAAAATTTTGACGCTATTGCCCCCACCTTGCGCCATGGTGCACCGCATAATAAATGTGGTGCTCACATGGTGGAGGTAGTGGGTGATAAGGGGAGCAAGAAAAGTGGTGCTGAATTGGATGCAGCTCCACTTTTCTTAAATTCGGGCTTTTATTCCTACATTTCTCCTAGTAAAAGTGATAGGCTTATGTATGGAGTTGCATATTTCTCAGATGAACGGGCTAAAATCACAACCCTATCGAGTGCATTTTTCATATACATTTGGCATGTAGAATTTCTTATTTTTTTGGGCCCAAGGAAACCTGATGTCTGGGTGCATTTACCGAATCCTGACAATTTATTAACTACACACCGGTTGGAACAAATTAAGACATAACTTGCATTCGCCACGATAGTGTTTTTTTACTCAAGATGCCCTGCAGTGGTCAACCTACTGTTGAGAAAACACAATTTTCTCATATTTATGTTCTGTAAAACACTAACCTGCTGCCAATTGCAAATGCTCTACTGCACAGCATGTACACAATACTTCCAATAAAAGGGATAACCCACATATGTAAAGGAGATTATCACATGGGAGAGGAACAGGTGAAAACCACAACAATGTTAGGTGCATTTTGATCATATGTTTTTCAAAGACATTTGCAAAGAGCATCCTACCAATATCCGACATTTTTTTTAAACTAGAGACTGGGAGATATGCAGAGATGTCTCACATGCAGAGAACCTGCCACTTTCTTAACCTTTGATGCTCTGCAAAAATTGCACTATTGCAAACAAAACTTTTTCTCACATTTCTATACTGTGAAACACTGAAATTTGCTGTCAATTGGAAATGGCCCGCACTTCTCCCAAAATAAATAGATCGTAACATGTTGGGATGGCTATATCCTAGAGAAATTCCACAGTTTGTAATTGTTGCCTGCAGAAGACTGGTTTGTGGAGAAAAAATCTTGCTGAGCGGCATTTTCTGCTAGAAATAGTCCCCTGCCGGTATGTAACATTGCTTTTGTAGTGCCAGATATGCCCTAGCAAGAAAGAATCACACAATATACTGACAAACCAAATTTCACTAAAAACATAATTTACATAATTGTTTGACTTTTTTGAAATGGCAGCAAACATTACATGATTTCAAACACCCCTGATAAAAACGGTATCACTCGTGTGTGGCTAGGCCAATCAAATGGGAGTGGAATGTGAAAAATGAACTTTTTAAGTGTATTGCGATTTTATGAATCTCAGTGAGTTCTGTTAAAAAAGAAGTGGAAATGGAAACGATTTTGACGGGAATATCCTTGAACAAGACTTGCTTTTCATTGAAAATCAAATCATTGTATTTCACCAGGTGTAACTAAAATCTATTTTGGTCGGATGGCCCTAGATACCGGACTATTGCTTAAATCTGTTCCTACTTTTTACATTCAGAGGATAAGCAGTACAATTGCAACAGCTATGCCGTTTTAGGAAATACAAATACTGCAGAACTGTAAGCAGGGAGAATATTAAAATGAGGCACAGGCATGGTAGGTGTCCAAAGAGAAAGATTAGATAGCCAGATGGCAAGGTCAATACACATTTGTACATGTCTATGTTTGAATGCATCAGAACATTAAAACCAAATATTTTGGCGTTGCCAATGATTGTTGTCAATTTCTTTATGGTCACCACATTTTGCCATTTTCTCTTGTTTTGAGCCGGGGCTGTTATAATCAGGATTTTAAAGGAAATCAAAAAATGGTCTGACCAATCGACTGTGATAAAGTTAGATATCTATATTGGGTTTTTCGCTATACGAATCCAGGTTGAGGCCTTATTGTGGGTAGAGAGAGGCGTGATGTTGCAGTAGGTTTGTGTCTGATAGGAAGCATTTGAGAAGGGATGCCACACGGTCTTTGCCTTTCATCCAGGTTAATATGATCGGTTGAGAAAGTGAGATGAGCAGTGATATAATCCAGGACACCACCAATATAAGAATTTTTGCTTTCTGGTTAGACTGATAAAATGTCCATCCCCAGTGGTTGATGTATCATGTTTGCAATCGCCGCATTTCGGCATTGAAATTTGGAGTTTATTGGGTTAATCAGTTCACATTTAAGGGACTTAGGGCCATATTTATACTTTTCGACGCACAACTGCGCCAAGGCAGTTGTGCGTCAAAAAATCTAACGCTGGCTAACGCCATTCTGAAGCGCCATGCGGGCGCCGTATTTATTCAATGACGTTAGCCGGCGTTAGCCGGCGGAGCTGCCTGGTGTGCGTCAAAAAAAATGTCTTACACCAGGCAGCGCCGGCGTAGGGGAATATGGAGCTTGGGCGCCAAAAAATGGGGCAAGTCAGGCTGAGGCAAAATTTTCACCTCAACCCGATTTGCGCCATTTTTTTGGACTCCCAACCCCCATTGACATGACTCCTGTCTTAGCAAAGACAGGAGTCATGCCCCCTTGCCCAATGGCCATGCCCAGGGGACTTATGTCCCCTGGGCATGGTCATTGGGCATAGTGTCATGTAGGGGGGCACAAATCAGGCCCCCCTATGCCACAAAAAAAATAATATATATACTTACCTGAACTTACCTTAAGTTCCCTGGGATGGGTCCCTCCATCCTTGGGCGTCCTCCTGGGGTGGTCAAGGGTGGCAGGGGGTGTCCCTGGGGGCATGGGAGGGCACCTCTGGGCTCATTCCGAGCCCACAGGTCCCTTAACGCCTGCCCTGACCAGGCGCAAAAAAACGACGCAAAAGCGGCTGGACGTCATTTTTTTTGACCCGCCCACTCCCGGGCGTCATTTTTGCCCGGGAGTGTAAATACGGTGCACATGCCTCGGAGTCATTTTTTAGAAGGGAACGCCTACCTTGCATATCATTAACGCAAAGTAGGTGTCCACGCAAAAAAATGACGCAAACTCCATGAACTTTGGCGCTAGACGCGTCTAACGCCAGAGTATAAATATGGAGTTCGTTTGGGGCGAATTTGCGCCAAAAAAAACGACGCAAATCCGGCACAAACGGAGTATAAATATGGCCCTAAGGGCCATATTTATACTTTTCGACGTACAACTGCGCCAACGCAGTTGTGCGTCAAAAAATCTAACGCCGGCTAACGCCATTCTGAAGCGCCATGCGGGCGCCGTATTTATTCAATGACGTTAGCCGGAGGAGCTGCTTGTTGTGCGTCAAAAAAAATGACTTACACCAGGCAGCGCCGGCGTAGGGGAATATGGAGCTTGGGCGTCAAAAAATGGGGCAAGTCAGGCTGAGGCAAAAATTTTGCCTCAACCCGATTTGCGCCATTTTTTTTTTACTCCCAACCCCAATTGACATGACTCCTGTCTTAGCAAAGACAGGAGTCATGCCCCCTTGCCCAATGGCCATGCCCAGGGGACTTATGTCCCCTGGGCATGGTCATTGGGCATAGTGGCATGTAGGGGGGCACAAATCAGGGCCCCCATGCCACAAAAAAAAAATATATATATACTTACCTGAACTTACCTTAAGTTCCCTGGGATGGGTCCCTCCATCCTTGGGCGTCCTCCTGGGGTAGGCAAGGGTGGCAGGGGGTGTCCCTGGGGGCATGGGAGGGCACCTCTGGGCTCATTCCGAGCCCACAGGTCCCTTAACGCCTGCCCTGACCAGGCGCTATAAAACGACGCAAAAGCGGCTGGACGTCATTTTTTTTGACCCGCCCACTCCTGGGCGTCATTTTTGCCCGGGAGTGTAAATACGGCACACATGCCTCGGAGTCATTTTTTAGAAGGGAACGCCTACCTTGCATATCATTAACGCAAAGTAGGTGTCCACGCTAAAAAATGACGCAAACTCCATGAACTTTGGCGCTAGACGCGTCTAATGCCAGAGTATAAATATGGAGTTTGTTTTGCGTCGAATTTGCGCCAAAAAAAACTACGCAAATCCGGCGCAAATGAGGCATGTGCGCCGTATTTACACTCCTGGGCAAAAATGACGCCCGGGAGTGGGCGGGTCAAAAATAATGACGTCCAGCCGCTTTTGCGTCGTTTTTTAGCGCCTGGTCAGGGCAGGCGTTAAGGGACCTGTGGGCTCGGAATGAGCCCAGAGGTGCCCTCCCATGCCCCCAGGGACACCCCCTGCCACCCTTGCCCACCACAGGAGGACGCACAAGGATGGAGGGACCCATCCCAGGGAACTTAAGGTAAGTTCAGGTAAGTATTTTTTTTTTTCTTTTTGTGGCATAGGGGGGCCTGATTTGTGCCCCCCTACATGCCACTATGCTTAATGGCCATGCCCAGGGGACATAAGTCTCCACTGGTTCTGGATGGGGTTTGGTGCCCAGAGTGCTTCATCCTGCCAAGGACTGAGGTAGTGGATGTGATACTCCACTGGTTCTGGAAGGGGCTTGGTGCCCAGAGTGCCTTATCCTGCCAAGGACTGAGGTAGTGGATGTGATACTCCACTGGTTCTGGAAGGGGCTTGGTGCCCAGAGTGCCTTATCCTGCCAAGGACTGAGGTAGTGGATGTGATACTCCAATGGTTCTGAAGGGGGCTTGGTGCCCAGAGTGCTCCACCTGCAGTGTGGCCGGTGTTGGCTGCGGGGTCTGTGGTGGTGGTGCTGGCTGCAAGGTCTGAGGTAGCGGTGCTGGCTGTGGGGTCTGTTGCGGCGGTGCTGGCTGCGGGGTCTGTAGCAGCAGTGCTGGCGGCGGGGTCTGTGGCGGCGGGGCATGTGTCAGCACCTGCTGAGGGAGAAAGCTGGATGTCTCCTGCAGCCTCGGATGGCTGACCACCGGGGAAGAGGCTGGGGACTGTCGCAGCGGATGTAGACGTGCCGGAGGCAGTGCAGGTGGCGGTGCAGGTGGCGGTTTTCACCGCCGTACAGGTTGGCGTGGATGTGGACAGAAGGTGTGACACTGGTCCCTCAGTCGGTGCCACCATGCCCTCTCCTGACCTGCCCTTCAGTTTTTGGCCCTTCCCCACCTTTGATGGTGGCGCAGTTGTCTTGCCACTATCCCCTTTCGTTTTCGCTGACCCCTTGATGGCAGGTGTTTTCGGCTTCTCCCTCTGGGATGTGGGCACCTTTTTAACCTTGGCAGGTGGCGGAATGTCCTTGTCCTCGCTCCGTGGCACACTGGCAGCCCTGATGGTTGGCGCACTCCATGACCCCGCAGTTGCTGGCACCACTGTGCCTGGGGATGTGGTGGCTGAGGTGCTGGGCTGTGTCCTGGAAAGCCTGGCCCTAGGGGAAGGCCGGGGGGGAATAAGGGAAGAGGTCAAGGTTTGACAGGAAAAGTTTTTTAGACACACTGGGACGGGTAGATGGAGGGGGTTTGGGAGTGGAGGAAGAGGTAGTGGTTGTAGGAGGTGTACATCTGCTGAATTTGGGTGAAGGTGCATGGGCTGAAGGCTGTTGGGAGGTGGATGGCTGTTGGGTGGGTATGTGCCTGCGTTTGTGTACTTTGGGAGGAGGGCTCACTGACACCCTGGGAGAGGACACTGGGGATGTGTGAATGGTAGTGGGGTGGTGAGTGCATGTGAGCATCGTGTAGTGATGGGCGTGCTGGTGATGGAGGTAGTGGCTGAGGATGTAGTGCCTGCAGGTGTGAGTGGAGATGAGACTGGGAGGGAGGAGGGAGACGTGGAGGAGGGAGACACAGTGGAGGAAGTGGATGTTGGTATGTGTGCATGGATATGATGCTTGTGTGAGTGCCGGTGGGATGTGTGATGCTTATGTTTGCCTGAGCCACTCTTGTGTGTTGATGTGTGTGCATGCTGGTCTGAGTGTGTGCTTGGGAAAGGCTGAGGTACAGGGGATTGGGTCTGGGTGGAGGAGATTGGAGGGGGGAGGCTGGACACAGGGACAATGGCTACCATCAGTGCTGATGCCAGAGCCTGAAATGCTCTCTGTTGGGCTGCCTGGCCAGAATGAATGCCCTCCAGGTATGCATTTGTTTATTGCAAATACCTCTCAACACCCTGGATGGCATTCAGAAGGGTACACTGCCCAACAGTGAGGGATCTCAGGAGGTCAATAGCCTCCTCACTGAGGGCAGCAGGGCTGACTGGGGCAGGGCTTAATGTGCCTGGGGCGAAGGAGATGCCCACCCTCCTGAGTGAGCGGGCATGGGACACACGCTGAGGGGCTGCTGGGATGGCGGTGCTGGTAGAGGGGTTAGCGGCTGTACCTGTTGATGCGGTGGGCACAGAGGGGCCCACCACCGCAAGGGACCTCCCATCAGAGAAGGAGTCGTGTCGCTGGTCTCTGATCCTGTCCCCGCCGTGGAGCTCCCCTCGCTCTCCGTCCCACTGGTGGCTTCAGACTCCGTGGCTTCACCCTCCAGGGCCAAGTGGGATGCAGCTCCCTCCTGCTCTGGTGTCAATGCTCCTCCGCCTGATGATGCTATTGCACACAAGAACAGGGAGACCACAAAATGGTGGGGGGAGACAGAAGAAAGACATGTTCAGTGCATGCAACACCACTACTGTTGGCAGACACAACAGACAGTGAGCAGCCCTCTGCACTACACCATGCACTTATAGTTCCTAGATTAATCACAGGCCCATGGGGTATGAGGCCTAAGCCCAATTGCTGCACACCTGGAAGTCACAGGAGCCTGACTAGGTGTAGATGGCTCTAAACACTAGTGGGGTTGGGGTGCCACATAGCCTGCCTCACAAGGGACCTTGCCTACCAAGATCGCCCTGGCCTAGGGGAACCCACTTCCCACCTCATGGTGGGTCATGGTGCGACGGGAACCCCTCCCACGTTGGGAGGCCATCCCCAGCTGGGCCTCCGCCATCTTCTTGCTCCAGCGGCGCAGGTCCTCCCATCTTTTCCGGCAGTGGGTGCTCTGTCTGTGGTGGACCCCCAGGGTCCGGACGTCCTTGGCGATGGCACGCCAAATACCCTTCTTCTGGTGGGCGCTGACCTAGAGGAATGGGGAAAGGAAATTACTTACCCGTCCGGACCGTCATACTCATTGCCCCCCGTTCACACCCTTGCCCTGACGCACATACACTCACCATCCACACATGCAGGCCTCAGCCCCCCCATGTATCTTCCATCCGCACCACTCAAAACAGTAATTGCCGATGCAGCATGCTCACAGTGTACCCACCTGTTTGTCTGGAGGGCTGCACAGTTGCGTGTCCTGGGGGAGAACCCCATCCACTAGTTTCTCCAACTCCTCCGAAGTGAAGGCAGGGGCCTTTTCCCCACACACATGAGCCATCTTCGCTTCCAGACTGAGGTCACAGCAGCACTTGCAGTGTAGGTCCTCCCCTGTTGAAGGTCAGGTATCAAGTGAGTGAACAGACAGAAAATGGCGGTCACTCCGCGGCGGTGCGTACCGTCACCGCCGGCGTACATCATCATTGGCTCCTCAGACCCATAGGGCCCAATGTTAACCAATGAAGAATTGCACCGCGGTCTTTGACCGCAGACCCCGACGGTGTACAATGCCAGCGCAGTTACCTCATATCCCCTTGTCCCATCTTACAGGTCAGGCAGCCGCCATTTCAGGGGGCCACATGGCATTGATAATAACTGCGTCACACCTATGTAGGCCTGGAATACTTACAGTTACAGGCAAATTGAGGATTAATAAATTTGTGCAAATGACATTTTGGGATACCTCAGTGTTGGCAGACTCTCTGCTCGCTGTTCTCCTCCATAAGGCACGTCTGCTGGGGCAGGTGATGAGATGGCGGCATCCTCCGGTGTACAGACCACTGGTAGACCTGTCGACAATGGAAGAGAGACACATAATAGTCACATACAGACTTAATCGTGCAACAATCCAGGAACTGTGTGCCCAGTTGGAGCCAGACCTGATGTCAGCTATCCGCCATCCCACAGGGATACCCCCTCTCTAGTGCAGGTCCTTTCAGTACTCCATTTCCTGGCAAGTGGTTCCTTTCAAACAACAATGGCCATTGCATCAGGGATGTCCCAGCCAATGTTCTCTAATGTGTTTTCCACAGAGGTGTCTGCCCTGCTGAAACACATGGGCAGCGACATCGTGTTCCCTCAGGTGGAGGATTTGCAGACAGTGAAAGGTGACTTCTATGCCCTGGGACATATCCCCAACATCATTGGTGCCATTGATGGGACACATGTGGCATTGGTAACCCCGCAGGAGTGAACAGGTGTAGAGAAACCGGAAGAGCTACCATTCTATGAATGTGTAGATGGTGTGTTTGGCAGACCAGTACATCTCTCATGTGAATGCCAAGTTTCTTGGCTCAGTGCATGACACTTACATTTTGAGGAATAGCAGTATCCCTTATGTGATGGGGCAACTCCAGAGGCACCGTGTGTGGCTAATAGGTGAGGCCAAGGACCCAATACAGTGTGAATAGGTGTCTGGGTATGGGGTTGTCCCTAAGGGTTAGTGTGTGTCTAACATTTGTCCCTCGATATTTGCAGGTGACTCTCGTTACCCCAACCTGTCATGGCTACTGACCCCAGTGAGGAATCCCAGGACAAGGGCAGAGGAACGCTACAATGAGGCACATGGGTGAACTAGGAGGGTGATCGAACGAACCTTCGGCCTACTGAAGGCCAGATTCCGGTGCCTCCATATGACAGGTGGTTCCCTCTACTACTCACCAAAAAAGGTGTGCCAGATAATCGTGGCCTGCTGTATGCTGCACAACCTGGCTTTGTGACGGCAGGTGCCTTTTCTGCAGGAGGATGGGCCAGCTGGTGGTCTTGTGGCAGCTGTGGAGCCTGTGGACAGTGAAGAAGAGGAGGCAGAAGAAGAGGATATTGACAACCGAAACAACATAATCATGCAATACTTCCAGTGAGACACAGGTAAGATGTCACTGCCTCCCACATCTCATACAATTTATGGAGCTAGCATAAGTCTGTTATTTTCACTCATTGTATGGACCCTGACTTGTCACTTTGCATTTCCATTTCACAGATGTTGGTCCCACTTTGTGCCCTCTGCTATATTTCCTCCAGGCCTACAGCTGTGTTACATTGGTATGTGCACAAGTAAATTGACGTTGCTATATTCCATGGTTATTGCAATTACACGTTTGTGAAAGCACAGACTGACTCCAGATTGTTTTGTAATTGAAGTGTGTTTATTTTTGTGCTAATAAGTGGAGGGGGTTGTAAAATGGGCTGGGGGGATGGTGGAGGAATATCCATGGAAGAGTCCAGTCTATTTGTTTCACAGGTGCATTGTCCAAAGGGGCATAGGAAGTGGAGCAATGGCAGTTGAAGGATGGACAGGGTGACTAAGTGGGACAGAAGGGTGTCATTCAGGGGGGTCTCATTTCCTGGTGGGGGTCTTGGCAATGTTCTCTGTCTTGTTCCTGGATCTCAGGGACCGTTTGCGGGGTGGTTCGCCATCTGCACGGAGTGGGGTGCTGGTGTTGTGTTCCTGTGGTGGTGCCTCCTGTCCACTAGCACCGGCGGAGGTGGAGGGATGTTCATCATCCAGGCTAGTGTCAGGGGCCCCTTGTTGTGCCACTGTGTCCCTCCTGGTGTTGACAAGGTCTTGCAGCACCCCTGCAATGGTGACCAGGGTGTTGTTAATGGACTTCAAGTCCTCCCTGATCCCCAGGTAGTGTTCCTCCTGCAGCAGCTGGGTCTCCTGAAACTTGGCCAGTACCGTTGCCATCATCTCCTGGGAATGATGGTAAGCTCCAATGATGTTGGAGAGTGCCTTATGGAGAGTGGGTTCCCTGGGCCTGTCCAACCCTGTCGCACAGCAGTCCTCCCAGCTTCCCTGTTGTCCTGTGCCTCTGTCCCCTGAACCGTTTGCCCACTGCCCCCAGGTCCCTGATCGTCCTGTGTTAGTGGGGTTGCCTGGGTTTCCTGTAGTGGTGGACACACTGCTGTTTGACGTGTCCTGGGGACAGAGGGATAGGCCCGCTGGGTGGGTGCTGTGCTGGTGTTTCCTGTGGGGGAGGCTCTGTGGTGGCTTGTGCCAGTGTCAGGGGATCTGACTGTCCTGAAGTTCCTGATGGGCCGGGCTGGTCATCTTGATCCAGTTGTGCAGAGCTGCTGTCATCACTGTGGGTCTCTTCTGTGGGGGAACTGGATATGTCTGGCACCTCCTGTCCGGTGACATTGGGTATGGGTCCTGTAGGGGTGTCATTGAGGTGCCATGATGTGGTGTGGTTGATGTGTGAGGTGGTGTATGTTGTGATGTGTGAGGGGATGTGTTGGTGTGGGTTGTTTGAGGTGCGTGGATGTTGTGTAAGTGATGGTGTTGTGTGTCTGTGGATGCTGGTGTTGTTTTAGGTAGTGTCTCTCACTGGCCTGCTTTCAAATTTCTGGTAGTAAGGGTTTGTGGGTAATGTGGGTGTGTGTTTTATATTGGATTGGGTGTGTGGGTCTAGTGTGTGTATGTGTATCAGGTGTGTGTATTTCAAATTGTCGAATGTGGTTGTGTTTTGTATTTGTGTGTGTATTTTGAGCACGGCGGTGTGTACCGCCAATGAATTACCGCGGTTGAAATACCGACATGTTGATTCATAGGTCGTGATAGTGTGGGCATATTGCTGTTGGCGTGACGGTGGAGGTTTTGTTATCGGCAGTTTATCACTGACCTTTGGTGTGGCGGACTTGTGTGGGTGTCTGTATTATGGCGGATTCCTAGCTGTGGGTCGTAATAGCTGTAGCGGAATTCTGCGGCTGCAGCGGTATGTTGGCGGTCTTCTGCACAGCGGTAAGCAGCATTTACCGCCAGGGTTGTAATGGGGGCCATATTGTATTGAGCCAATTATTCAGACAACCCACTACAAGACGGTGGCTTATGTTCCTTTTCTCGAAGAGCTCCGTTTCCTCTTTAGTCCTAGGATCTTCCCCTTTCATGTTTGTGCCATTATATGTGAGCACGGGCATATGCCTGCACAAGCACAGGCCAGCGGGACAAGTGCACTGCTGCCCGAGATTTGTCTTGTGACAGACTGATTTTGCTAATTATTCTCCATCTAGAATAATTAGAGCCCTCCAACCTCAGCGAGGAGTAAGTAGGAGATTTTTCTCTGGTGCCTGTTGAACATAATGAGCTTTAGTTAAGATCCCTTACCACCATGTTCCTCTGCCCATATTAACTTTGGCTGTGATGTTTTGTCTGCTGACCTGCTTTGATGTCTTTACCAGAAGCCTTTTGGTAAAATGAAAAAAGCGTTTTGGTGATGCGCTCTTGCTTTTTTTCTCTGAAGACACTCTAAGCCTTCCTCTTCTGCAACTAGACACCCTTTTACACAAATCATTTGGGAAGCAAAATTCATCTTGTTTTCCATTCCACTGCCCTCCAGCAGAACTACATTATTTTGGTAATTACGAGGAAGTTTTTCAAGCTACAGAGTTTGCGGTCTCCTATACTGTGGTTTATTCCTGTGTTCAAAACTGGGCTATTGCTAAGGGTACGTAGGTACCTACACTTAGAAATAGGCCACAAACCCCCCACTAGGTTCAGTCAAGGTTTCAGTTAATTAATCCTTGCTCAACCCTTGGTGGCATGGCCCACGAGCAGTTAGGCTTAACTTAGGAGACAGGTGTGTAAATCATTTAATAACAACAAAACAGAAAATATGTAAAACACAACTCACACTAAAAATCCAACACCAATGACTTTTTAAAGATCAAATGAAAAATAGCTTTCTAGTGCCTAAAAAACAAAACCGCCAACCAGGGACATCAGGCTGCACTCGACCAGGGCAAAGTCAAAAGTTGAGGTTGACCGTGATGGAGCCCTGCTCAGATACACTGAGAGGGAGAGCCTCAGTCAAAGTTTTACCTTCACACTTGGACATTTTCTGGAACTTATTCTCTGGTTGTCGAGCGAGGCGCCTCTTCAGGCCGGGTTGTAAGGCAACAGCGCCAGCGTGATTCAGTGTGGGGTACCAGTCAACTCCTGGAAGTCTTGTCAATGGGGAAAAGCTCCAGAACTTCAGCTGGACGAATCGGAAATTCAGGCTAGGTCACAATTCGACATTGCCGGCTTGACTCTTGTCGATGGATCGGTCATCTTATAGAGCTTTTTTTCAAAGTTGCTCCAAACTTCTCCAAACTTCTGGATCTTCTTCCAAAAGTCCTTTGTGGATCCTTAAAGTGTCCACAAAATTGATCCAAGTTTCCAGCAGCTCTGAGTTGCTTCTTGGAAGTTGAGACTACAGTTCTCAGAATGCACCTGGTCAGAATCCTCAAATGGCCACTGGACACTGGTCAGCTGGGCTGTTGATGCAGGGGACTCTGGTCAGCTCCTTTGTACCTGTTGCTTACAGGAAATCCACTTGTTGAGTTGCAGAAGCAAGACAAAGTCATTTTCTTGTTGAAGCCCAGTGTGCAGCTGGTGCAGTCCCTGTCAGTGCAATGTCCAGGTGCAGACCAGAGGTCCAGCAGGGCAGTCCTTCTTGTCCAGTATCTTCTTCCAGCAGGGATCTGAATTGTGGGGCAGCTCTGCCACATTTATCCTTGCTCCTAGGATTGGGAGGCATGAGGGTGCTCCTGTCCAATATGCACTGCAAACTACCACCCTCTGGGGTGACCGCTTTCTGGGAAGTGTGGCAAAAATCAATCTCAGGTATCAACATTCACTAAAAATCCAAGATGGCAAAAACGCAATCTTAGAATTTAGCTCTCGCTGAGTCCGCCCACTGATGTTGCTAAGTTTCTCTTAACATACCCCTTCCAGCCCCTCTCCTAAAGTAATCTGTGGGTAGCAAGAAATGGAGGAGGTCCAGTTTCTGTCCCAAGTGGCTTTCCATCCTTGGAAGACCAGTTTGGCTACTCTTCCCCCATACTGCTCTCCCATCTGCTGTAGCAGTTCTCCATCCACCAGATGCTTCCTTTGTGTCAGCGCAGTCCACTTCACACCTCATTAGGTTAACCTGGCTCAGGCTGCCAGAGGCTGACCAATCAGGAAAGGGCACCTTATGGCTGAATTTGGTAACTTTCAGAACGAGTTCTAAAACTCTTTCACTGTGCTAGTTATATTAAATTCACCATTGGCAAGTTGTTGGATTTATTATAACATTTAATTTGATACCAAACGTGCAATATTTGGCTCATTTCTATTGAAAATGAGACTTTATTATTTTCAAATAAAGTCTCATAATGTTGGCCTATGGAGCCTTTTGACTACAATAGGGAAAAACGAATGTGGCTGTTTTTCCCCCACCAGGGATTATAAAACATATTTTATAAAGTCCCTGCTTAAATTTACACTGCACCCCACCCTGGGGCACTTAGGGCAGACCTTAGGGGTGACTTATTTACAAAAATAAGGTAGTTTGAGACTTTGGAAGTACTTTTAATTCCAAAGACGAATTTGGGTTAATTTTAGCTCAAAAACAGCCAGCAGGGCAGGCCTGCCTTTACAATGACACTGGACACCACAACAGTGCACCTATGGGTTCACTATCTATGCTGAGTTCCTTAAACCTACATGCCCTACCATATACTAGGGACATACAGGTAGGTTGTCAGAACCAATTATAATTAGATCTAATCTGCATATATGATTTTACACAGTGCACTGGCCCTAGGACTAGTTAGCAGTGCCCAGGGCACAGTCAGAGTCAGTAACCAACAGTATCAGTCCTAAGTTTTGGGGGGCGATCAGGGCAAAAAGGATGCCTTTCCCACATCCTGGATGGTCCTGAACATAGTTCCAGTTTGACTTTCAAATGTATTTGCTCCCTTATGGAAATTGGTTATTTGGCATTGCATTGCATAATCTATAATTTCACGTTTTCTTCTGCATGCCACATAAGTTGCCCTACTTGATGTTTTTGAACACCATAGTGCACATCAATATTTTTGGGATTAATTAAAGTACTATGAACAGGACTTAGGTACATTGTTACTTTCTATTTTCTAAGCAGAGACACATTCTCTTGTTATTTCCTGAGGAGGCCATAAATTGCTGGACCAAAATTATTTCATCACACATCATGAGAAATCCACTTTGAAAGGCCAAAGGAATAATTTAGTTGCAGACCATCGTCTTAACCCTACTAGGATACATAATGCATGAAAAAACTCTGCAGACTGGGACACAGTGGACTATCTCCAGACGAACCATAGTCAGAATTTAGGATTGGCCATCTCTTAGGGCCAGATGTATGAAAGCATTTTGCATTCACAAACAGCGCGAATGCCCATTTGCGAATGCAAAATGCCATTTCAGAATGTATGAAATTCATTCTGAATGCAATTTTAAGGAATCGCTAAAACAGCGATTCCTTAAAATTGCGACCCTGTTTAGAGAGTCGCAAATTGCGACTCTCTAAATTAGAAATCGCAAATAAGGATTCCTTATTTGTGATTTCTTAGCACATGTATGAAGCAATTCCTAAATGCGATTTTGGCATTTAGGAATCGCTAATTACCACCAAGTTGAACTTGGTGGTAACCATGTGCAAAATTAAAAAATGCATTTATAATACATTTTTAAATTGTACATGTAAAGCACACATTCCCTTTTGGCATGTGTGCACCTTACATGTCCCCAAAAAATATTTTGGGGTGCAGCAGAGGGGGCCTTAGCCCCCCAGCACCCTGGGGTTTTGCATTTCCACAATTGTGATTTCTGGTTCAGAAATCGCAATTTTGGAAATGCAAAAAATCGAATGGGGCGGTATCGCAATTTGCGATTCGGTAATAGCATTTGCGGTTTTTAAGAAATCGCTATTACTGGTTCGCAAATGTGATACATGGCACTTTGCGAGTCGGAAATAGCGATTTCTTAAAAATCGCTATTTCCGAATCGCAAAGGGCTGTGATGATACATCTGGCCCATAGTCTACTAACGTGTTATATAGAAGGACAATGTGTTTAACATATTGAACATTTTAACATTTCAATTTACATGTTCTGCAGAATAAATGGTTGTGAAATTTTCAAATTGCATGGTCATACTTGAGATATTTGTTCAGGTGTTATGAGGATCTTGAAAGGAGGTACCTTCATGTAAGCACTGAATTAATGTATTGAAAAGAGATTTTTCAAATATCGAATAATAATACATGTATTTTTGTCAACTAAGCACCATAAGGTAGAACTGTCAAACTAGAGTTTTTTCTCTTTGTCTGATATGATAGCGGTGGTGTAGTAAGAGCCCTCCGATCCCTGTGGTGCAGGGGGGCTTCCAAGCTCCAGGGGTAACCCTCAGCACAGTACGCTTTGCAAGAGTGGTAGGGCCATGGCTTGAGAGCTCCTGACTGAGTGGGGGCCCCCCTCCTTGTACTTTGCAGGGGGGCTCAGGTTTTTTATACGACTGTATGATAGCATAAACTCTAGAGGATTATTTGGGCACCCCTGTACTACAGATACCCACTCGCACCTTCAGCAATTCCGCAGTTTTATTACTGGGCCTTCAGGGGTCATGGAATCACCATCCTGACTTGGCCTTGGTCAATCACAGGATCTCAGTATCACAGTTCCCACCAAAAACCAGAGTGTGAATCTTGGGGTTCCACAAGCACCAGGGCCCTCCCAAGTTGATCTCAGTCAGTTTCTCCTTCGTATTACTGGGAATCTCACAGCCACCAGGGACATGCTGGACCTTGCTGTTTCTAGACAGTCTTTCCTGCTGCAGGGCAAGACAGGCCACTCTCAGCTGGCAGGCAGGTTTCTAAGTGCTTCGTGGCAGACACACAGCTACACCAGTTGGAAATCTTGACTTCAGGTAATTTTCTCCTAAACTCTGAGAGACTGACTGTCAAGCAGATACCAGCCCTTTTTGCACCACAGCCCATACCCTGCAGAATATTCCCTTCCTTGTCATAGTCAACTTGAAATAAAGCGAGGTGGTTTGGGTTCCACTTTTATATGCAACATCCAGACATTGGATGTGGATCTACTGTCTTGATCTGCAGAAGCAGGTTGAGGATGGGCTTCTTTCAAGTGTTCATCTCAGGCTGCTTCCCAGTCACAGCCTTTGTATTGAATGCAGTTTCACACAGCAGGGAGCACTGAGGCAGTCCTCTTCCTGACGCACCCACAACATATGCACAATGAGATGTATCTGCACCTGTCTGTCATCAGCTCAAATGAAAGAGTAATCATAGAAAGACAAAAGGGTAGGCGTCGCCTAGAGGCTTCTGCATCTTTCACAGGAAAGTTGCAGCCCCACTTTCTACTCTACTGTTAACCAAATGACAATCCTCAGGTAGACTATTCAGCAGGTCATTGCTAACCAAAGCGCACCATAAACTGTCTTAAGGAGCCCTGTTTCCTTTGCCCTCATATCAGTGCGTGGGTCTCCTCCCTTAAGCTGCAGAAATGTCAACAATACACTTCCACTGCCTGGGTGCACAGTCCTCAAATGTCATCTTGTGCTAGGCCAGGGGTATCCAAAATAGATCCCACTAACCTCCATGCACTGGCTCATTCACACACCATGCATGTACTACACTGGCTACAAACACAGCCATGCTTAACATTCACTCGGAATGTCAGCGCTGTGATCTGGATATGCACATAGAAGCAGGACTTTGCACAGGTGAGCCAGTAGTCCCCAACCAAAGAGACCCAAATAAAAAGGTATGATGACACTGATGATTCCTATAACCATGCTATGCTACCACCGCCACTTTAAATTCTAAACCCATTACAGAGACAGTAGCCCACTGCCAATAATGGAGGTGCACATAGTGCCCCTCTCCAGGTCATAGGACAGGTCCAAGACCTCATGGTCAAAGACAGGCTAAGATATCTGCGCATCTGCTTAAAATACACCAGGCCCAAGTAAAAAGTTAGGATACCACATATACATGCAGTTAGGCATCCAGGACAGGTTAACGTGCCTGTGTAACAAGTAGGAGACATTACCCGCTCTAACATATTATAAATTCGACAAAAATCAGTTGTTTATTGATGTCAGGAAGAAAACTCAATAAGCAGCAGTTGCAATGTGCAACCATGAAGTATCACTCGGTAATGTGAGAAAATCTGAGTTAAAGAGGTCACATTCGGATCAATAGAGTGCATCAATATCTGCTTGTGTTTTGTTGACAGCACACTGAGGTCCAAAATTAGTATGATTGTGGAATATTTTAGGAGCCTAATTCAAAATTAGGAGCAAAATTATGTTTAGATGCAAAAATCAATGTAGGGCGCCACATCGCCGTTCTTACAATTAGATTGTGGTATTACATGTAATAGCAATATTATATTACTGTGCAAACTCGTCCTTGGTACCACCCATGCATGATTCAGGAAACATTTTTAGGAGCACCATTCACCTTTAGGTAGAAAACCAAATTGAGGTACAAAATTGCATTTAGATGTAAAACTGCATTTAGGAAACCTAGGGCTATATTTACAAAAGAGTGGCACATCACTAGTGATGCTCCCCTTTTCTTGATGCCCCCTTACGCCCCCTAACACCACCATGGAAGCACCATATTTACAATACGGCGCACCATGGTGCATGTTAGGGGGAGTAGCATCATTTTTTTTTCACCATTATAACGCTATAATGGATTAGTGTAAAACAATTACACTAATCCAGTGTAGATTTAGGAGGCCTATTGAAATCAATGGGAGCCTCATTTTAATGCCTCCTTGTAGATTCCTGTAGATTCCATTGTGCCATGTTTAGTGACTCTCTAACAAGGGAACGCCCCTTTTCATACATCATGCACATATTATGCATGATCTGGCGCAAAGGGTTTACAAGGTAGCGCAAACTTATTTTGCACCACCTTGTAAATATGGCGCTATGGTAGTGGCCCATTAGAATCACATTTGTGGCAAAAAAAATGCCACAAGTGTGGCGCTAAGGGGCGTAAGGGCCTTGTAAATCTGACCCTCAAGGTGCAAAAACATGTATAGGTGCATAAATGTACAAAATCATACGCAGTGCAAGATTATCAGTATGGAAATACATTTAGGTGCAATAACACCTTAATTTGCTAAATGCATTTAGATGAAAAAACACTTTTGGGAACAAAGGAACTAAGGGGCATATTTAAGAGCCCCTAGCGCCATTCCAATGCCACATTTGCTTCATTTTGTTACGCTAATGTGGCGTTAGAAGGCCAAAAACGCCATGCCATGTTTACAAAGTGGTGCAATGCATGCTTTGCACCACTTTGTAACCCTTTGTGCTACATTATGCCTGTGCCAGGCATTATGTATGTAAAAGTGGCTACCCCCATTAGGGGGCGGCAAAAAAATGGTGCAAGGAAATATTTTGCCTCCTTTATTGCCTGCTCATAGCAGGCGTTAAAAGGAGGCTTCCATTGTGTACAGTGGACCTCTAGGTGCTTTGCAGGATTAGCGTCAGAATGTTTGCCGCTGATCCTGCAAAGCACCAGACTACCGTCAAAAATTCAGAGGCTAGTCCCCTAATTACCGCCATTGTGCGCCGTATTTTAAATACGACACACATATTTTGGCATTAGAGGAGCACTAAGGGGTGAAAGAAAAGTGGTGCAGCACTGTGTGCAGTGCCACTTTTCTTAAATATGCCCTCTAATTTTTGTGATTCATAATTAGGAAATCGCAAACAGCAATGTACTAATGTGTCTCAGACACATTTAGGGATTCTCATTTGGTCACAAATAGCCCTTC
Organism: Pleurodeles waltl; assembly: GCF_031143425.1. NCBI lineage: Eukaryota > Metazoa > Chordata > Amphibia > Caudata > Salamandridae > Pleurodeles > Pleurodeles waltl. The sequence continues at coordinate 332,704,114 of NC_090447.1, forward strand.
CTCATCACTATTCATGAGGTAGATCGCTATTTGCGACCCATTGAGAATGGCCAAAGTCACAGGGATGGTGGCCTGCTGGGGTCAGTAGACCACTATGTCTACGACTGCCTTTTTATTTTTGAAATGCAGCCCGTTATCCTTAAAGGAAAACGAGATACATTTCAAAAAGTATAATGAAAAGTTTTCTTTCTATTTTTTAAAAGTAGGTACTGGTCCGTACTTTGAAAAAATATTTGCACCCACATTCACAAAGGGAAAGGGTCACTTGCGGACCTCTTCCCATTTGCAAATGGGTTCCCACTAACTTGAAGTTGGTGGTAAGCTGCAAATGTTTTGCGACTGCATTTCGATCGAGTAATATGTTACTGAATAGCAAACATAGGGTCTTTACATAAGACAAAGCTTTTTTGCAGTCGCAAACCGCCTGATTCTGCAAATACGGTCTTTTACGAGCACAAAAAAGTTTTGTACATCTGGCCCAAAATTCTTATTTATGTACGCAAAAATACAGATGCAAAATCAACCTTGGTACAATGTCAGCAGCGGTATGGCATATTTGTAACCAAAAATGCTCAGGACAAAGAGAAAAAGTGATAGTCACATTAGGTTTAAAAGACGTGAATGAGCACGACATCGCATTACGCTGCCAGAACATTGAGGTGAAAATCAGCCTTGATACAATAAAACATCTGTATGAGTGCAGTTAACGTTTACAAGTACAACTCTCATGTATGGGGGAAATCACCCTTAGGTGCAAAACGACTAATAGCACAAAGTGAGCTGCAATGTAATATTTTGGAGCAAATCACATTTAGGTTAAAAAAAATCCCATCAAGGTGCACAACTATCCCTGCAGGAACATCAGAAGTTGAATGGAAGCAATTTTAGGAGCACAAATGTGCCTTCATTGCAGTATATTGACTCTTTCCTTTACTGTCTGCGCACTGTAAAGGGAAGCATTCTTAAGGCAGACTGCGCACCTATTAGCCAATAATGATGATGATGATGAGACTGAAATAATCTACTAGTCAGATCCAAAACGCGAATGGCACTTTCTTCAAATAATGTCTGAGGGGGCAGACAGTTGAAGATATCTATTGAAAGAACTAAAAAATATACTTTCAAAACAATAATAATAGTAGAGAAGAATGCCTGTCATGCCCCACCTCTAAAGAATGTGTGTCCAGTGTGAAGCTTTGTGCCTCTATTCTGATAGGCCAAGCACAATGACAGATATTAGACGTGTGGAGAATTTAGGTTTCCTCCATTGTCTACTATAAACGTCGCATAGTGCTGCTCAGGAGCTGTGGCCCACAAGCACTACATATTTTTACTATGCACACTTGTAGTAATAAAAAAATATTTTCTTCCTGTAAATAGGAAGAGCTTGTCCATTTAACAGAAGCCGATGCAGGAATCCCGCCCTCACTGCTCAGTAGAAAAAAAAAACCTCGGAAACATCCTTTTTTACGACTTTTTTTTTCCGAAATTCGTGGTTAACAAAAGCGCAACAACGCTTTTTTTAACCACGATTCCGGTTTTTTGTGCCTTAATTACATATGTTCTGAACAACGAACATGCGTGGTTAAGGTACAAAGAAGTGAGTTGGCGAAGGTAAGTGGTGGGTTTAGGTTTTGGGGAGGGGTGGGGGGTCAGGGTGTTTTTGGTTTTGTAGTGGGGTTGGGGGGGTGGGGTGTTTTTGGTTTTGGGGAGTGGGTGGGGGGTCAGGGGGTTTTAGGTTTTAGGGTGGGGTTGGGGGGGTGGGGCGTTTTTGGTTTTGGGGAGTGGGTGGGGGGTCAGGGGGTTTTAGGTTTTAGGGTGGGGTTGGGGGGGTGGGGTGTTTTTGGTTTTGGGGAGTGGGTGGGGGGTCAGGGGGTTTTAGGTTTTGGGGTGGGGTTGAGGGGGTGGGGCGTTTTTGGTTTTGGGGAGTGGGTGGGGGTCAGGGGGTTTTAGGTTTTGGGGTGGGGTTGGGGGGGTGGGGCGTTTTTGGTTTTGGGGAGTGGGTGGGGGGTCAGAGGGTTTTAGGTGTTGGGGTGGGGTTGGGGGGGTGGGGTGAGGGATGTAGGGTGAATGGTGCCTATTGCTAATGATTTTATCAGGAATGCCTTTACAACGAAATATCGTTGTTAAGGCATTCGTGGTAAAATCATTAGTAGTAGCAACGAGGTCGGTGTTCCGACCTCGTTGTTAAGGCAGTAGTTGTTTTTGAAGTCGTTGTTTCGTCGTACAGTCATAAAACCTACGTGTAGAAAACCAATATTCAAGGAATCATACAAATGACCATCGCACAGTTACACTTGTTTTCTTTTCCGTTTGTGTACCCCGTGACCCGGGGAGTGATGTTGGTGGGCACTGTAATGCCACAGCCAGATAATGTATCAGACCCATAATCCTTTCTTGTGTATTCTGATGAGTCTGAACGAAAGGGAACTCAGAGTGCAAGGCACATACCTTCCGAAATGCATGTACTTCTTCAAGAAATTAAGTTAGACATCCTTATTTGTTCCTAACTATAGTGTAAGAGACACCTTTCAATTGACCCTAATTTAATTTGGACTGTGTGACCTTGTTGTCATCATATACTGGAAAGGGATCACTTTTTCAGCTTCTGAGTATCTAAATATTCATTATTAAAAAAACGTTTCAAACGGACAATTTGAGCGGGAGCATTTCTTCATGTCAAACCATCGACATCTGAGAGGTGACAAGTTGAGAGATGTCCATAAGACATAGGCCCAGATTTAAGAAGCTCTAGCGCCCCATTAACATAATTGTTTTTACGCTAATGTGGCGTTAGTCTTCAAAATTTGCCGCACCATATTTAAAAAGTGACGCAATGCATAGTGCTCCACTTTGTAACCCTTTCTACCACATTATGCATGCGTCATGCATTAAGTATGCAAAGGGGGCGATCCCCCGTTAGGGTGACCTAAAAAATGGTGCAGTGGAATCTAAGAGATTCCACTGTGTCATTTTTTGTGGCTACTTTTAATGCCTGCTCAGAGCAGGCGTTAAAAGGGGGCACACCATTGGATACAATGGGCCCCTATGTACTGTTCAGAATTAGCACCAACATTTTGAACCGTACCCGAATAGTATAAAAAATTGTGATGCTATTGCCTCTACCCTGCTCCATGGTGCACCATATTTTAAATATGGTGCACACATGGTGGCGTTAGGGGGGTGCTAAGGGGTGCAAAAAAAAGTGCTGTTGCATTTGGTGCAGCACCACTTTTCTTAAATCTGCCCCATAGTTCCTTTGTGAAATAAATTCTCTCTTCCATCATTGATCTCTGTAAACGAAAGAGGAAGAGCTTATCACCTCTGCCTCTCCGTGAAGCTGCATATCTTCAGTGTGTCACTGTGCAGGGGTGAGTGCCACTGTTCAAAACTATGTTGTACCTTTACTGGGTCACTAGAGCTAAGAGATTATGGGGGTCATTACAACCCTGGCGGTCAAAGACTGCCAGGGTTGTTTTGGCGGATTTCACCACCAGCAGGCTGGCAGTGAAATCCCTGGTATTACAACTGTGGCGGAAGCGCTGCGGTCGCACCACCGGGACCGGCGGTTTCCTGCCACTTTAGTCCCGGCTGGAGTAATCCTCCAGGGCAGCGCTGCTTGCAGTGCTGCCTAGGAGATTACAAGTCCCACTCCGCCAGCCTTTTCAAGGTGGTTTGCACCGCCATGAAAAGGCTGGCGGAAAGGGGAGTCGCGGGGCCCCTGGGGCCACTGGCATGGGCAGTGCAGGGGCCCCCTGCCACGGCCCCATGCAGCTTTTCACTGTCTGCTGTGCAGACAGTGAAAAGCGCGATGGTGCAACTGCACCCTTCGCACGGCCGCAACACCGCCGGCTCCATTTGGAGCCGGCACCTGTGTTGCGGCTGAGATCTCCGCTGGGCTGGTGGGCGGAAACCAGATTTCCGCCTGCCAGCCCAGTGGGGATGTCCTGATGGCCGCGGCGGGAGTGGGGCTGCATTGACCCCCTAAGTAGCGGCAGAGATTCCAGCCTCATTACAGATTTACTGAATTTCCCGCTTATTCCTGTTGCTACATAATATACAGAATTTATTTTTTAAAAGCATTCTAGGTCAAACGGACCTAAACTTGTGAAATAATACCACAATGACACAGTTGATTGGTCGTCTTTCGTATACCAGCTGCTCTATTCGGGCATTAAATCGGAACTAATGCGGTGAAACCTTTGCGCGAACAGTATGAATGACCTGCACTGATGGACTGGGGAAGGACTTTTGTCTCCATCATCATCAAAATATCAGTACATATCTAAGGGTGATTCAAATAGTTGCAAATAATAATTATTTGTTAGAATGAAAATGTTGTTTGCATTATTTGTGGAATTTCATGCTATACCACAGATACTGTTCTCAGACTAGCGGTTCTTTCAATGCATCGTTTAATTCTCCTTTTAAACTCTAAGTCTATGCAGGTACATGCATTACACATATGTAACGTTCAGTACCATAGTGCAGGACCATTCCTTAGTGGAAAAATGTGTTTCTAAAACCCCAGGTGTAGACACAGAGTAACCCTAAAATTGATGATCAGTTTTGCAACCTGAGATATGCCGAATAAAAGATACAAACGTATTTCAAGATGTGTGCACATGTAGGCCTGTTTTCTGTTGAGGGCAGTAATACCATCTAACTCCAACAAGAAAATTAGCCTGCAGTGATACAATTCTTGTAAAACACACATTTATATTTCTTAGTAAAATAGTGTTCCTGCATAATCACAAACTTTTAGTGAATAACACTTACAGTAGGTCTAGTGACTGGGTCTATTTTTCTTAAATAAGAAACTTTTGTATTTTGCACATTGTTTAGGCTTCCTTTGCTATCTATGTGTGTTAAAATGTCAAAATATCAAGATAATACGAATTGTGCAGTATAATTCTACATAATGGTGGTCATTATGAAAATGGCGGTGAATGTTAAAGTGGTGTTAATACAGCCAACAGCCTGGCGATAATCACTGCCAAATTATGACCATGGCGGTGACAACTCCCATAGACAGCCAATGTACCACACCAACCACCAGGGTGTTAACACCACTGACCACGGCAGCAGCCATCAACAGCCAGGCGGAAGCCAAGGTACCACCCACCATATTATGACATAGCAATCCACCACAATTCACGGGGCGGTACCAATGCCATCAAAACCTGGTGGAAACACTGCAAAGTAAACAAAAGACTCCTCATCAGAGACACAGAGAAGACCACCACCGCCATGGAACCGGAACTACATGTCTTCCGGATTCTCTTCTATGCCATGCTCCACCGGGAACACCAATGGCGATGACGGTGAGTGCATCCGCCTAGCACACAAGGGAGGGAGGTAAGAAAAGGGAAGTGACACACACACAAGCACAACACACACCATTCACACACACACCATACACACAACCAGCTGCAGTTGAAAACCAGTGTCACAGGACCCACGTCCTAATAATGCAAGGACTACATTTAGGTTTAATTGATATTGCAATTTGATGCCAACAGCCAGCATATTGTCTATGTGAAAAAGAATAATAGGAGTAGATGTCCAGAAAGGGCCAATGGCCAGTCCAGAGAACAAAAGGATCACATGGCCACAGGGCACAGTCCAAGCCCCAACTTGTTTCCTGACAATATCTGCACTACACTGTGCAGGGGCATCATGTTGGAAATAGGCAGGCACCTCAGGGGGAAGGGGGTGGGGGTCACCTCAGCTGAAGTGGAGTACTTGCCCACTGGTTCTGTAGGGGGCTCGATGCCCATTTCTCTTTGCTGGGGAGTGCAAGGTCACAGTTTCTGAGGTGGGGAGCTTGCCCACTGGTTCTGGAGTGGGCTCCATGCCCATTTCTATTTGCTGGGGAGTGCAAGGTCACAGTCTCTGAGGTGGGGAACTTGTACAACAGTCCCTGGAGGGTGGCCTACATGCCCTCTGCTGGAGGTGAGGGCTCCTTGCCCACTGCTGGTGGAGGTGTTACCCTGCCTGCCTCAGCTGGAGGTGAGGGCTCCTTGCCCACTGCTGTTGGAGGGGGCCTCTTGCCTCTCTTTTTGGTGGGGTGGGAACCTTCCCTTTTTTGGGTGGTGGAGTGGGATCCTTCCCTTTCTTGGGTAGTGGAGTGGGAACCTTCCCTTTCTTGCCTCCACGACTAGCAGGTGCCTCCACAGTCCCTGTCTCATGTTCCTTGGGTTTCACCAGCCTAGTGCTCCCTTTCTGAGGTGGAGGTGTGCTCACAGTAGGAGTGGCAGGTGTCACACTCTGGGGCCCCTTTGTGCAAACAGCTGTTGGTTTGATGGGAGCAGTGGCAGACTGTTTGGCTGAGGTGCTGGGCTGGGTTGTTGGGACCCTGCTCTTATGGGCAGGACAGTGGGTGGAGGGGAAGGGAAGAGGTAAAGTTGGGCAAGGAAAAGCTTCTTAGGGACGGTGGGGTGGGATGAGGGATGGGAGTGGAGGTTGAGGGAGTGCCTGTTGGAGGTGTACGTCTGCTGGACTTGGGTGCAGGTGCATGGGCAGTGTACTGATGTGTGGTGGATAGCTGTTGGGATTCTGAGAGAGTGTATTTGTGTCTCTTAGGAGAGGGGAGACAGGGTGGAAGAGGACAAAGGGGAGGCATGGATGGATGTTGTGGAGGAGTCTGAAAGTGAGGTGTGTGCTGCTTGGTGTGGTGATGGTGGTGGTGGCTGTTGATGCAGTGCATGGAGGTGTGAGTGCGGATGTGACTGTGAGGGAGGAGGAGGAGCATGAGAGGGAGACAGTGGAGGCAGTGGATGTTGTTGTGTGTGCAACTGTCTGGTGTTTGTGTGAGTGCTTGTGGCCTGAAGTGTGCTGCCTGTGTTTGTCTGTGCCACTCTTGTGTGATGTTGTTTTGTGTGCATGCTTGTCTGTATGTATACATGGGATGGGTTGGGGTTGAGGCGACTGCAACTGGGAAGTGGTAATAGGAGGGACACTGGCTGTCATCAGAGAGGAGGCCAGAGCCCGAAACGATCTCTGTTGGGCAGCCAATACACCGTGGATGCCCTCAGGAATGCATCACATTGCTGCATCTGGGATGCCAGCCCCTGGATGGCATTCACAATGGTTGACTGCCCTACAGAGATTGATCTCAGGAGGTCAATAGCCTCCTCACTGAGGGCAGCAGGGCTCACTGGGGCAGGGCCTGAGGTGCCTGGGGCAAAGGAGATGCCCACCCTTCTGGGTGAGCGGGCATGGCCAACTCATGGGGGGCTACTGAGAGGACATGTTGGTACGGGGTGGCAGCTGTACCTGTAGCTGGGGTGGTCCCAGAGGTGTCCGCCACCACCAGGGAGCTTCCATCGGAGGAGGAATCGGAGTCAGTGTTGTCACCTCCTGTCTCCGCAGTGGTGCTCCCCTCACCCTCCATCCAACTGGTTCCCTCGGCGTCTGTGTATTCTGTCTCCTGGGTCCTGTAGGATGCAGCTTCCTCTGTCGCTGGTGTCTTTGCTCCTCCGCCAGATGATGCTAATGCACACATGGACAGGATGACAGAAAAAAATAGGGGTGAGAAAGGGAGCACTGGGTCAATTACAGCACCAACACCACAGTTGGAATACACATTACCATCACATACAGGGATCAGGTTTGTGCACTATGCACCACACTGGCATTCAATTGGCTTGGTGCCACAGCAAGATGAGAGCCGACCACTGCCAACTGCGCCACTCCTGGGACCCACTAAGCCCTGTCTGACATGGAATGCAACCTAGCTAGGTTACTAGATTTTGCAATATACCCATTTCCTTTAGATGGATCACGTTGCAATGTCTGACCTGGCATTAAGGGGCACCCACTAACTGAAACCCACCACCAGGATCCCTTGCCACCTACCAATAATTATTGTTACGCTCACTCTACTCACCCCCTTGTGGCTGCTGTGATGCCCTCAAGCGCCCATCCAGCTCTGTGTGGGCCACCGCCAGTATGAGGGCCATCAGGGTGGTCAGGTTCCGACGGGCACCCCGCCCTCGTTGGGAAGCCATCCCCAGCTGGGCCTCCACGGCCTTCCGGGCCCAGCGTCTCAGTCCTCCCACCTTTTCCTACAATGGGTGCTCCGCCTGCTGTAGACCCCCAGGGTCCACACGTCCTTGGCGATGGCACGCCGCAATCCCTTCTTCTGGTGGGCGCTGACCTGCAGAGGTAATACAGAAAGGAGGACAACATTACACATACAATCCAGCCTGTCACACATATGGCCCACAAATACCATTTCCATCTCCATTGGCACCCACATCACCCAGCGCCCACTATTTACACTACCACCAGACATACCACACCCACAAATAACACAATGATTGCATACCCATCTCAATGCAACCTTGTCACATGCATCGTGCCCAAGGTGTACTCACCTGTTGGTCTGGAGGCCCATATACCTGTCCATACGGGGTGGGACCCCATCCACCAAGAGCTCCAACTCTTCCAAAGTGAAGGCAGGGGCCCTTTCCTCAGTCACACGGGCCATGGCAGGATCCAGACACAGGTCACAGAAGCACACGCAGTGTAGGTGTTGTCCTGAGGAAAGTCAGGAATCAAGTGAGGTAATAGACAGAAAATGGCGGTCACGTCCACGGCGGTGTACACCGTTGCCGCCGCCGGTGATCCCCATTGGCCACTGTACTCCATAGAGCCCCATATTAGCCAATGCGGAATAACACGGCGGTGCAAGACCACCTTCCACCATGACGCCCAATGCCGGCAGAGTTATCTCACTTCCACCTGCCCCTAGATACAGGAAAGGCGGTCGCCATTTCATCGTGGAGGACAACATTCAGATAATTGAGAACTGCGTCATTGGTATAAATTGCACATACATTGCCATTCCCATTGTCCTATCACAATAATGCTCTATGTACATTGAGGTGGTGGTTCCATTGTTCAAATTGTGACACCCTACTCTCTCTTGTGTCCCTTACATACCTACCACTGCAGATGAATAGGAGGAGGAGACAATACCCCGTCTACAGACCACTTGTGCACTTCGCTACACTGGAGGACAGGCACATAATGCTCACCGATAGACTGGACAGGGCCACTATCACATACCTGTGTGCTCAACTGGAGCCAGATCTGATATCAGCTATCTGTCATCCAACTGGGATCCCCCCTCTTGTGCAAGTTCTATCAGTCCTCCATTTCCTGGCAACTGGTTCTTTCCAATTGACAGTGGGCTTGGCAGTACGAATGACACAGCCAATGTTCTCAATAGTGCTGGCAAGGGTTTTGTCTGCCTTGGTCAAACACATGTACAGCTACATGGCTTTCCCCCAGGTGGAAAGTTTGGCCACTGTGAAGGCAGGATTCTATGCAATGGGACATATACCTAACATTACTGGGGCAATTGATGGAACACACATTGCATTTGTCCCCCCCACCACAATGAACAGGTGTCCAGAAATCAGAAGAGTTTTCAAACACTCAATTTCCAAATGGTGTGCCTGGCTGACCAGTTCATCTCCCACATCAATGACAAATATCCTGGGTCGTGCATGACGCCTTCCTCCTGAGGAATAACAGCATCCCAAATGTGATGGCACAACTACAGAGGCACAGGGTGTGACTAATATGTGAGCCCAAGTCCCCATGCAATGTATGTCAGTGTATGCCTTCATGATTTATCCCCATATAATTTTGTAAGGCTAATGTTTGTCCTTCAAAAATATTTGCAGGTGACTCTGGCTACCAAAACCTATCATGGCTCCTGACCCCTGCGAGGAATGTCATAACAAGGGCTGAGAATCAGCATAATGATGCACATGGGCGAACAAGGCGGATCATCGAGCGTACCTTCGGCCTCTTGAAGTCCAGATTCAGATGCTTCCATCCCTGTGCTACTCACCTGAGAAGGTCTGCCAGATAGTAGTAGCATGCTGCATTTTGCACAACCTGGCACTCAGATGGCATGTGCCTTATCTGCTGGAGGAGGAGATTGGAAATGCCCCTGTGGCAACAGTGGACCCTGAGGACAGTGAGGATGAGGAGGCAGAGGATGAGGATGAAGATGTGGACAACAGAACATCAGGTATACGTCAATACTTCCAATGACACCCAGGTGAGACAGTGGAACTGACAATTCCGCTGACTATTGATGTTTTCAGTATGGCTGTGGCAGAATGGCATTCACTTCCTTTGCATCTCAACTGACTGTCACCTATGCCTTCTCATTTTGCAGATGTTGGTATTATAACAACTGTGTACTGATGTGATAACTACAGACAGCTACAGGCCATTATTTGTATGCTATCACAGTGTTCAGATCATTTGCACAAGATGTGACTGTTTCCATAATTGCACATTTTCATCACATAAAACACTATCACTCAAGTTGGGTTCAAGGGTGTTTATTGTAGTGCAAATAATTGATGGAAAAGTGCAATGGAATGGGGTGATGGTTGAGGAAAGTCCAGGGTATTGCTCCAGTCTGTTTGTAGCACAGGTCCAGTGTCCAAGGGGCCATACGAAAGGGAGCAAAGGCAGTTCAAAGTGGACAAGGTGACAAGGTGGGACACAAGGGGAACACTCAAGAGGGTCTCATTTCCTGGCAGTGGTCTTGGTCTTGGCAAGTGTCTCTGGCATTTGTCGGGGTCACAGGGAACGTTTGCGGGGTGGTTCACCTTTGCAGGGGGAGGGGTGCGGTTGGCCTATGGGTCCTGTGGCAGGGCCTCCTGTCCACTAGCTGCAGCTATGTTGGCCATATCAGCCAGCACCCTGCTATGGAGACTATAGTGGTGTTGAGGGCCTGCAAATCTTCCCTGATCTCCTGATTGTGTACTTCCTGTAGCCATTTGTTCTCCTGCATGTTGGTAAGGATCTGACCCATCTTGTCCTGGGATTGTTGATAAGCCCCCAGGACATTGGTGAGTGCCTCTTGGAGAGCCAGTTCCCTGGGCCTCTCCTCCCCCTGGCGCACAGCTGTCCTCCCAGTGTCCCTGTCCCCCTGTGCCTGTGTCCCCTGAATGGTGTGCCCACTGACCCCAGGACCCTGATTGTCTTGGGTGTGAGGTGTGGACTGGGGTCACTGTACAGGGGGGCACACTGCTGATTGACGTGTCCTGGGGACAGAGGTGTGGGGATGTTGGGTGGGTGATGTGGTGTTGGATGCTGAGGGGGGAGGCTCTGTGGTGGAATGGGAGTGGGCTGAGGTTGCCGACTGACCAGTGGTCCCTGAGGGGCCAGGAAGTTCATCCAGAGTTACTGTTATCACTGTGGGCATCTTCTGTAGGGGGAATGGATAGTGGTGGCATCTCATCGCTGCTGGGATTGGCTGGGGCACCTGTGGGGATGTAAATGATGTATTATGCTACATGTCTGTGGCATATTGTACATCCCTAGATTCCCCTCTATTGTTGCTGTTGCCCTGCCACCTTTTTCTGTGTATGGTGATATATTGTGTGATTGTTATTACTCCTTGCTGTGCATGCTTTGGTGATGGGTGTACATGCAGGGCTGGGAGGGCTGGTATAGCATTGGTATAGAATGCAGGGCTTGGCATTGGGGTTTGTCGCATGTGTAGGTGCACTGTGTGGGATGGAGTGGAGGGATGGGAGTCAAGGTGAGGGGGTGAGATGGCATGCAGGTATGGGGGTGATAAGTAGTAAATATTGACTCACCAGTGTCCAGTCCTCCAGCTTCTCCAGTGAGTCCCTCAGGATGCAGGATTGCCAAGACTAACTCCTCCCATGCAGTCTGCTATGGGGATGAAGGTGAGGGTCCACCTCCAGTCCTCTGTAAGGTGAGCTGGTGCCTTGCTGCCACAGGACGTACCATCCCCTGTTGGTCGTTCCACCTTTTCCTGATGTCATCCCTTGTTCTTGGATGCTGTCCCACGGCATTCACCCTGTCCACAATCTTCTGCCAGAGCTCCATCTTCCTGGCAATGGATGCCTGCTGTACCTGTGCTCCAAACAGCTGTGGCTCTAACCTGACTATTTCCTCCAAATTGACCCGCAACTCCTCATCAGTGAAACAGGGGTGCGTTAGTGGGGACATGGGTGTTGTGTGGTGTGTTTGTTGTGCAGAGGGTGTTGAGTAATGTGAGGGGTGTGGGGTGCGTGATGGATGAATGGGTGTTTGTGGTGTGTGTAGTTGTCTCTGTGATATTCGTGCCTGTCTTGTGGCAATTTTTGCTATTCGTAAAGGGTTGTGGGTAATGTGGGTGTGTGTTTTATAGTGCTGTGGGTGGGTGGGTGTGGTGTGTGTATCAGTGTCAGGTGTGTGTTTTTGGTTTTGGCCAATGTTGTGTGGTTCTGTATTTGGGGGGTCATTCAAACCGTGTCAGTGTGTAGCGCCAATGGTTTACCACCGTTGAATGTCCGCCGTGGTGATTCGTGGGTCATAGTGTGGTGGGTGTTGTTTTGTTGGCGTAAAGGTATGACCTTTGTTCTAGCAGATATGTGTTTATGGCAGTATTCTGTCGGTTTGGCATGTGTGTGTCATAATATGGCAAATGGATGTTCGCCTCTGCGACTCTATGTTGGTGGCCGTCACCACGGCAGTAAGTGGGATTTACCGCCATTGTGATAATGATGGCCAATGTGTCTTTTCTTGGTGCTTAATGTTGTCAAACCTGCTGTGTAAGTAGGCTCATGGCTACTACATAATTCCAGTTGCTCAGTGTATTGCTTATGCTATAAGTAAGTTTGCACTGGTTTCTAAGGAGTGGTGCTAATCAAAGTACGGCCTGAGGGCCGCTTGCGGGAGTTCTGACCTTCAAATGTGGCCCATCTGGTGAACAGCAGCTCTGTACAGCTGTTTACTAGACCGATCACTAACATTGAGAAAAATGTGAAATAAATTGGTAAACATTTATTGGCAGGCTAACTCAAGCAAATGAGGTGGCATCCTGCACAACTTAACTTTAGGACAACCATCATTTTTTAGGACATCATGCAATAAACATGTAAAACTACAATAAAATGTCTTCAAAATTCAAAAAAGATATTTCATTACCATGCAGAAGTGTTTCACCTTAGTACATTAGGTTTTATCAGTTCACTGAGAAGTATTTTTGAAGTGATCGTTTTTTAACATGAACATAGAAACGTTCATGCTTTCTCCCTCCCCCACCCCCCCGGACAACAATGCCAGTAGTGAAATGAGAGACAAGTGGATTGTCATGGGACCCCTGCTGGGAAGAATAAACAAACACTCTTGCAGGGTCCCTTCCGGTCACATGTTAAACATACAACCTCAGACAAAGATGTTTTTTTCCAAAAATAAAAAACTGAGTAAGGATGTGGCCGAGATGCAGTTGCAAACAGTGGGGAAAGCTAAATAAACAAGGGGACACTGACAATGAGAGGGTGGGAGGTAGCAGAGGACAGAACCAGCTACAAAAGATGCACTCTGTAGAGTCGCTCAACAAAAAGAAAAATATAGCTCCCAAAAGTGCGAGCAGTGGAAAGACACAAGTACTTGTGCCATGCTCTAGGGAAGGGTGAAATGCAAGAAGTGGGAAGTGCCGACCGCAGAGCTGAACAGCAGGAAGCAAGCAATCGAAAGTGGCTTTAAAGCTCACCAATTGTAAGTAAGGGGAGGACCCAAGCCAGTAAACAAAATGTTTCAAATAGACAGCACCTGCACTGTCTACGTGAGACCTAAAAAAAGAGGGAAACTGAAATAAAGCTATTACTTCTGATTACACAATATGATCAAGTGGGAGAGCCTGCATAGCAATAGCAAGCAAAGAAGGCTTACCCCAAGGCGATGTAGATGGAGAGCAACTCAGATACAGCATAAAACACCAGTGCCAAATCGATCACTTTTCTGAAGACTAGGATCTTTATTTAGAGGGCACACCATTTCCATGATTTGTCCATGATTTGCTTCCCCTAAGTCCACTTAAAACTACCCCCCTAAGCGCTCTTCTCCCACCCGCCTGGCATTAATATGGACCTTGGCCATACCACCGACCATACTTTTTGGCACCTGAAAAAAGGTAAGTGCCCATGATTTAGAGTTTAGTGGGCCTATTGCTGAGCTACTGCTGCCTGCCATGAACTGGCCTCTGCTGGCCCTGAAGATCTCATCCTGACATATTGGTCAAAAAGGTGGGGAAATGTCGCCACTAGAGCTTCCACTAACTCAGTGAGCAGTATTCGCGCGTCAGAGCCTTAATAAGTAAACTTACAAGGAGACGCGTTTAGGTCGACAAACCTTTGGACCACATTTGGGGACTTCCCAGTACGAGATATTTCCTTGGCATCACCAATCAATAAATCAATGAGCAACCAATAATGACAATCAATTTCTCAATATAACAATCAATAGAAATCAATAATTGAACACACCATGACCTTTCAGGAATGAATAGCCACACCAATTTAGTTAAGTGTTAGGATATTTATTTCCCTGTTAGCTACAATCTAATATCATGTCTGTTAACTTCAATATCAATAAACCACATCAGAAGCACTTCTAATTAGCAATCAGAGCACAACTTAATCAAGACATAGACTATATTCATTCAGTATTTAGACACAACATTTAATATGAATCAACTTAGCAGAGTCTCATTAGTACATGGTTCAACAAAGCAAGAACACAGTCATTTGTCTATTTGCACACGGTATTAGTGAATGCCTTAACTAACCTCACATTAGCATTAGCATGATGGGCTTCATGCAAAACATTTACTGAACATGAATTTAGAAACCATCTATACTAAGGCCTCTATCAAAATAGCAGTTGGTACCTAGAAAGAAAAGGCAAACAGACAATCACAATCTGCATCGGATAGTTACCAATCCAACAGATCAGCAAGCAGTGTCAGTCTTCGTCCTCAGGACATCAGTCGATTCACCATCAGCAGAGATAGGGCGGGACAAAGTCTTGAAACAGCATAGCTAAGGAACATATTACTTCCCTCAGATAGAGAAGAAGATAATATGAAGCAAAAGGTGGGCAGAGGATGGTTTAGGTGATAGGACACTAAAACTAAAGTGTGGGCTTGGAGAATGGGGATGGAGAAAATGACAAAATGGATGGTTTCTTCTTGAGTCACGCCGTTAAATCAAAACTGTCTAACTATTCCCTAATTCCTCATTGGATAAAGTTTGGTGCACCATTATCTCTGTCTAATAATCTGGTAAGAACATTGCTAGAATTTTCCACAGTTCACAGTTCCCATGTCACGGATTGGTCCATGCTATTGACGTCTTCAACGGTTGGAATGTCAGGTAGGAAATGTTTCACTTTGCGCTCCAGTCAGTGTCTTCATTGTCTTCTACTTGTATGGTTAACTTTGCACCTGTTAAGAATTACACTGTTGCATCAAGCAAGAACATCGCCTTGAGCAAGTCGGTTCTCATGAGAAAGAATTTACTACGGCTACACACATAGAGCTCTTGGAAAAGTACAGCTTTGTGTCCTTCAGGAAAAACAGCACATTACATGTTAGAAAATACAATTCAATATGAGGCCAGGCAGCTAGGCCCAATCCCTCGCTAAGCTAAAGCCCTTCTTGTTAAATAAAACAATTTCTTAACACATAACCCTAATTATGCTATATAATAACACAAATTCAGACATTATTGCATAAAATTCAGAATTAATAAGCCTTTTCACTAGTCTTCGTATACATTGTTAGCCACTCCGCGTGGGCACATTTCAAACGTGTGCATTATTTTCTACGTTAACACAATTTCTATGCAGCTTCATCACACAATATATTGCAAGTTTTTTGGATTAATATTGTTTTTAAAAGACACACTCCAACAATCCCTCCTCTGATGACTCTTGTCATCACACAAACCTTCCCCACATATTTTACATCAGTTAAAATTCTGTCATTTCAATCTCTTCACTTATTGGCTTCCCCTTTGATTTTTCCCTGAGCAATTTTTCCCTTTCCTTTTCTTCCCTCTTCTTATTATTTTTCGCCTTTTTCAATTTTATCCTTTTGCTAATTTTACTTGCCACCCACAATCCAAATAGACAAGCTATAGCAATCAATATCCCCTGTATTATTTTAGACAATATCCCATGCCAAATGTTGCTAAGCCAATTTCCCACTGAAGCAAAACCTCGTCCAACCTTCTCTCAAACACCAGGTTCTTTCAATTCCTTCAAGTCTGTGCTATCCTTAGTCAAGTTAGTAAGCATACGTCTAATCTCATTACTATTATCTGGTATATATGCGCAACAATGATTCTCATTAAGCATTCTACAGACTCCGCCATTTTTCGCTAAAAGGTTTTCTAAAGCAAGCCTGTTTTGAAGAGTCATAGCCCTCTCCGCAGCAAGTTCAGTATCCATTAGGAGTATAGCCCCTGAAAAATTTGTCAGCATGTTATCCACAATAGTAGACAACTTTTGAATCTTTATTAAATTCAAGATAACTCCCACTGAAGGAATTATCGCCCCAAATATGTCTCCTACTACACCAGCAGTGGTCTCTCTTTTCTGTCTAGTGCGATGTAATTCAGACAATTTCAGAAACGTCTTTAAATCATCAAGTTGGTATATCTTTGGGAAAACTATCCCCAAATAACATGTCCCATACCATCCCTTTGGAAGACGGTAATGAGCATTAAGCCCACATGTATAGTAGATCCCTGGGATCGCTGGATCCTGTCCATTTAACATGAACGTCCATTTACTCTGAAACAAAAACACATGCTTACATTCACTCATTCCCACAAACGCATTGTCATAATATGATTTCGGCCTAGATATACAAAGCTTCTGTAGTGTGGTCAGTTTTAAGTATCCTTTGTGCGTTAGCTTCAGGCTTTAGGCCTTTGTGCACTTTGCCCTGGATGTATTTTATTCCTTTTCTCTCAGCTTAGAGCCTCTGTGCACTTTGCTCTAAATGCTTTTTATTCGGCTTCGTACTGTTATTTTTCAAATAACCAGTTCTACGGTCTTGTTTTATTTTTTATATCACACTGTTTAGCCTACTTCAGCACTGGAGTTCTCAATAACACATTCTTTTTTACTCTGTGCTTCAGTCAAGGATACAGTCTGGTACATTGCCGATAGACGAGGTAGGAGTTTAGTCTTTGGCATTCTTGCGTAGGGACATTTTGTGATCACACTGACATGTTAGTTATAAAAACACTTCCTTGTCCCAATACACGCAAGAGGGAGATTCCGACCAGGGAACCACAACTAGACGCTGACTGCTTCGTTGCAGATGCTGAACAAGATCACAGGCCTTTGCTCAGGTATGAGGGTTGATGTCTTCCCAGGGAATCTGAAAGGCAAGTTAGAAGCTTAACATGCTGTGCTCGAAATAGAACTAGCTGAGAGAGAGTAGAAATTATTAACACCATGATAGCGTTATTCTTATGTTTCACTCTCCTCATGACTATTTCAATCCTACTGTGTTGTATGGTTCTGGTTATTGCGTCTCACGCCTTAATATCTAAAATGCAGTCGTTTTACTAAAACAATCTATAAAACTCAAACTGCCTTTGTCATTTGTATATGAGATCATACTGTAAGTGAGAGAGCTGGTTTGGATCTGAGTGACCACGACTTCCCTGAGAAGTTCCAAAGATGTCATGCGCTCGGCTGCCCAATCATCCCTTCCCCTTGGGAGAGATGAGGCACTGCTAGTTAGTCGGAGCAAAACCGGATTGAGGGTGACAGAGGTCCTTCCAAGTGGGTCAGACTCAGTCCCCCACACCGTGAACGATCCTGCTACCTAGAAATCCAGTAGTCTCATTTAGGATAATGAGAGCCCATGCGACACTTCCCTATGTGTAATGCATCTAAAGCTAACATCCCTTGCTCTCTAATTGCACCATAACTTTCATTACTAGCAAAAGCTTGCTGCTGTAATCCCTTCTCTAATTTACCTTTTAATGCTCTCCTTCTATCATCCATGTGATCTAAAAAGCTCTTCTCTACAAGTGTAAGCAAGCATGTCAAGTTATTGTAGTGAGCATACGATGGACTAATTGTCAATGTCAGCTCAAAGAATCCTTTAACTAATTTTATACTTTAGTATCTAGCTACATCACTCAAATCCTCTGTTATAGGCACATAAAAAAACACAAATTCATGATTAGAATAGAAATATTGGATCTCCTCCTGGTTATAAAATCTTGTTAGTAGCAGACTACAACTTATCCCATAGGTTAGTGGCAAGCTATGATAGGTAACCCCTGCTTGTACCGAAACAGGAATCTGTGTACACACAAAACAATCCTTTGCTTCCATCGTCTCAACATACTCACTCAGCAAGTGATAGAAAACGTTAGTAGAAAGTTCCCCCTTTTCATTAGTTCCCTCATGTAAGTATCTCTCATCCAGCTCAAACCTCTCCCAAGCTGTTAGTACAGTAGTAGTTTCAGGAACTGAAGCATTGTTAGTCTCACTCTTATCCATTAGTGTCAAACTCACAATCACAACCACAATGAATATCACACACACAATACTTAAGCCAACACCCAAGTATTTACAGCGCCTACTCCCTCTACCCTCCTGCGTAGTATTAGCCATTATCTGTAAAGAATCAGAAAGTGGAAGATGGTTATTTAATACGACAACAACAAAAGACGGTTAATAATTCTCTCTTGCAAAAAAGTAAAACCAAGCAAAATCTTCTTTCAGCAGTTATTTACAGCTTTCAATCTTTCTCCCAGGATCCCTTGTCAATTCAGGTTAGCAGCTTGTCAAAATCGGTTTTCAAAAGTCAATTCAGGTATCTTAATGTCTCATCCGATAAATTCTCAGTCTCTTTTCTCTCATTTCAATTTTTCTTTAGCTCAATCTTTACACCAATTTCAGTCTCCTCGTCCGGACTCAGGTACCAAAGTATTGACCTGGGACTTCTCGATCAAAACAAAACTCCAAGAACTCCTGTTGCCATACAGCTGTCGTTGCATACTCCTATTCCGGACCTGCGTACCTCCTATTCCCTACTCTTTTCCTTTTCAACTTGCGATCACCTTGCAACTTTCCTTCACTTAGATTTTCTCTCCTTGTGGTGTCAACTTCTTCCTCTATTGCATCTTCAACGACCACTTCTCCCCTCCTCACTTGTAACTCTGGCCACTTGTCTCCTTTCAGTGTCTCTTTAGTCTTTAGTCTTTCCTGTGGCAACCCTTCTTTCTCTCTTCGCTCTATGGTGATTTCGCTTGATGAACCTGCAACCTGCTCAGCAGGAGTCTGGACACTCCGATTCTCCTCCCCCTCAACTCCTTAGCCTTCTGGGTCTGTCAAATGCTCCGGCCCATTCTCATAATCTTCTGCTTCTTGGAGAGCCTCTCTCTGACTAGGCTCCCCTGCTGCCTCAGTTTAGATAGGCTCACCGTCACCTCTCTAGGTCTCTTCTCCCTCGTCTCTTAGTGGAGTGACCAAGCCGTCCTCAGCAGGCTCCCCTTCTGTCTCAGTTCCCCTTCGATCACTCTCCGGCCCTGAGACTTCCATGTTTGCTGTTGGTACTTTCAACAACTCAACTTCCTCATCAGTTGGACATGTCACCTTTTTCTTGTGACTGGCATGGATCCAGTTCGGAACCCCTGCACACTTCATAGCAGTAGTCGTTAATATCACTTGATAGAGACCCTTCCAACGTGGCTCCAAGCAAGTCCTCCTCACGTGTTCCTTGATGACAACCCAATCACCAGCTTTCAGGTTGTGTCCTGGATCATGAATCGGTGGCAGGGTGGTAGCTTCCACCTGGTGAAAAAAAGAGTAGACCACGTCAGCCAGACCCTTGCAGTAGTCCAACACCATATCATCCGTGATATTCACAACAGCATTCGCAGGCACTGCGGGCAGTCTCATAGCTCGACCCATGAGAATCTCATGCAGAGACAGTCCTGTCTTCTTTTTAGGTGTATTTCTCATTGACATTAACACTAGAGGTAATGCGTCGGGCCATTTAAAATTCATGGCTGCACACATTTTCGCCATTTTTGACTTCAAGGTACCATTCATCTGTTCCACTAGTCCTGATGCTTCAGGGCGGTAGCTACAAGCCCTTCGTCTGAAACCCACAAATCATCTGGTCTTTGTATGCATTGCATCCTAACCCAAGAACGCTTCTCATCTTTGCTGGCATGGCCCTGTAACAATTTCAATTCTTCTAACGTGTCAATCACCCTCAATGCATAACCTGTGCATGTCTCATTTTCCTTTTCAGGTAACAATTCCCATTGATCCTTGAACGATATACAGGTCAATGCGCAAAACCTTGCGACTTGATCCGCATATCCATTCCCCATTGAAACAAAGTCTTGTGACTTCAGGTGTGCACTGCATTTCACCACAGCAATTTCATGAGGTAACTGAATCGCATGCAACAACTCCTTAATTTTTTCACCATTTTTCACTTGCCAACCAGAAGAGGTCAAATAA
This sequence comes from Pleurodeles waltl, assembly GCF_031143425.1. NCBI lineage: Eukaryota > Metazoa > Chordata > Amphibia > Caudata > Salamandridae > Pleurodeles > Pleurodeles waltl. The sequence goes on from NC_090447.1 coordinate 332,724,454, forward strand.
CCCCTCTGTGACCATAGCTGGCCAAAATCATGAACAATTCCAAAGCCATAGCGACTATCAGTATAGATAATGACTCTCATCTGAGCAGAGACAAGGCAAGCCCTAGTAAGAGCTACCAATTCCAATACTTGAGCGGAATATACTCCTTGAAGCCAGGACGCTTCTAAGATACCAGAAATCGTGCATACACCATATCTGGCTCTCAGCACTCCTACTGAGTCTCTCAAACATGAGCCATCAACAAAGACAATTTGATCATTTTCTTCCAAATGGTTATCTTTAATATCAGTTTTTGGTTTGGTGCACATTTCTGTTACCTCAAGACAATCATGTTCTACATCTTCCAGATTTTCAACCTCTGTATTTTCACTTGGAAGCAAAGTTGCCAGGTTCAACACTGTACATCTCTTTAAAGTTACATTTGGTGACCCCAATATAATCGTCACATATTTGGTCAATCTTGCATTAGTCATGCGCTGCGTTTTCGTTCGTGTCAAAAGGATCTCAACTGAGTGAGGGACCATGACTGTTAGGGGATGTCCCATCACTATGCTTTCACACTGTGTGAAGCTTTGTCCAACTGCTGCTACTGCACGCAGACAACCTGGTAAGGCTGCTGCAACTGGGTCCAAATTAGCTGAAAAATATGCCACTGGTCGATTTACACCTCCATGGACCTGTGTCAAGACAGACAAAGAACATGCATTGCGTTCATGACAAAACAGAACATAAGACTTCGTGTAATCAGGCATGCCTAAAACTGGAGCCCTGCACATGCTCTCCCTTAACTCAGTAAACGCTCTCATTTCCTTATTTTCCAAAACTATAGCATCCTGACCCTCCTTGACCATCAGCCTCTGTAATGTCTTAGAAATAACTGAGAAACTCAGGATCCACTGGTGACAGTAGCCCACCATTCCTAGGAACATCCTAACATCTCTCCATGTCATTGGTGAATTCATCTGTAACACTGCAGTTATTCTTTCTCTGCATAATTTCTTTGACCCCCCTCTCAATTTGATGACCCAAATACTCCATCTCTTTCTGACAATATTGCAATTTCTTTGGGGACACCTTGTGTCCATTCTTTCCCAAGTAATTCAATAAGGCAATCGAATCATACTTGCACTCGTCCCTTGTTTTGGACGCAATCAATAAATCATCGATATACTGCACTAGAGTCGATTGGAAATCCAGCTCCAATGACTCCAAATTCTTCTTCAGTATCTGATTGAATATAGAAGAAGGTGATTCCAAAAACCCCTGAGGAATTCGACCCCAACTGTAGAACTTGTCCAAGAATTGAAAACATAAGAGAAATTGGCTGTCCTCATGAAGAGGCACAGAAAAGTACACTTGCGACAGATCAATTACTGTGAACCATTCTGCATCACATGGAATCTGGAACATAATCACAGCAGGATTTGGCATCACTGGGCAACATTTCACCACTATGTCATTGATTTTCCTAAAATCTTGGACAATCCGAACCTTCCCACAAGGCTTTCTCAGTCCCATTATTGGAAAATTACATGGACTGCTCAACACCTCCTTCAAGACATCCTGTTTCACAAAATATGCAATGATTTGCGGGACCTTTACAAGGACATCTTGCGCCATATGTTACTGCGGTATCTGGGGGAACACAGTGTTTGGCTTCACACTGACTTTGACTGGCTCTACTCCTTTTATCAACCCTACTTCTTTCCCTGTCAAATCCCACACCTTTTCTTGAACTGTTCCCTGTAAGTCTGCTGGGAGATCAGCCACTGTGAACATCAGAAAGAAGTTAATCAGAGGATATTCCTCATCTGTTGTCTCAGTTTCAGGCTATGAACCTTGTTCCTCCCCTTCATCATCACTGTTTATCTGGACCTCAATTCCCTCACAGGTGATTGAACTCCTCATCTTGCACAATAAGTCTCTTCCCAATAAGGATATAGGACTTGAATCGCAAACCACAAATCTGTGCAATCCTTGGAAAGTGCCAAGCTCAACCTGAACCGGATCTGTGATCGGGTTAGTCAGGAGTTGGTTTTCTACTCCTACTACCTGAACTGTCCGTCCCGAAAGGGGCAGTTTCGGAACCTCTGCACTTCTGACTGTGGAGCTTGTAGCTCCTGTGTCAACCATGAATGAAACCCATAACCTTCTCCTGAACATAGGCTCCTCTCTGATCTACCTCTAAGGATGCTGCAAGCCTGCACTCTTCTCTGTCTGAACTCTCAACCGACCATTCATCGTTTATTCCATTCTCACCATGCAATGGGTATTGTTGTACTGTGTGATTCTGATTCATTCTTTGACCTGTGACCTGTTGAGGAAGCATCACCTGTTGCTGTTCCATTGGAGCTAAAGGCACTTGCATTTGCTGTCTAGGTACCATGGGGACCTGCTGTTTCATTTGTTGTAACTGTATTGGTTGTATATGTCGCATCTGCACCTGCTGCATGGATTGAAAACTTTGCATTTGATTCACATTATTCTGGAAGTTTGGATTTGGCTCTCTCAATCTTGGTCCTCTCACATTTTGGAATGAACTGACATCATTGCTTTGTTGAATGACACCATCCTGCACCATCATTGGGCACTCGCGCTTCCAGTGTCCAACGACCCCGCAAGCATGACAAGGTAACAGCTTCTTCATTCCCTGTGCATCGTTTTGAACTACTACAGCGATCAAGTCTGGACCGCGGTTCACAATACCTCCTCGAACTCTATTTCTCCCCTGTGTCTGAAACATCCTGTTTCCCTGCGGCTGCTGTACCATCTGCTGTAGAAAACCTCCCTGCATCCCTGTCTGTGCTGCTTTAATTTGCATCACCATCGCTTTCTCCTTCAACTTTCTCTGCTTCAACTCAATTTCATCGCTACAATACTTCGCATACTGCAACACCTCATCAATCGGCTTTGCTTGCCAGCAAATCAAATGATTCTTAATCATTAGGCCAATCTCAGGCCTCAACCCTTCCACAAACCTGAACACAAGGTGATTCATGTCCTTCGCCTCAATAACCTCTGTGCCACTGTAATGTTTAAACGCCTTCAACAACCTCTCATAATAGGAATGTATTGATTCCTTGACTTCCTGGGCTGTTCGATCAATCCTCTGCCAATCAATATTCTTAGGCGAAACTCTCATTTTCAGAAACTCAATCACCTTACAATAATACTTCATCACATCAGGAGACGGCGCCCCTGTGTTCCTGTCCCTTGCTGGTGGTTCCTCAGACGACCAATCTACGCTCCTATTGCACTCAACCCACAAATCAGCTGGAACTATTATCTCAAAGAGAATATTCAGGTCTTCCCAAAGACACTTCGCAAGCTTCACAACCCTGTCTGTCTGCTGGTACCACTCTATTGGTTTTTCCCTCAGCCTGGGGAAGTCATTCGTAAATGACAGAATATCGCCTCTAGTCCATGGTACATGAACAAGAACCCCTCCGGCAGTTTCTCTCATTGGTAACATCTTTACTGTGCCTGTATCTGGTAATGTTTTAGCTGGCAGCTCTATGCAATCACTCTTCTTCTTGTCTCTTTTCTTTGCCCATCTGCCTGCCCACTTCTCTAAGGCTCCCCAGACTTGCGTACTTTGCAGTATCTTCTTGAGGTGCGCTTTCATCCCAGTAGACCTCATATGTTCAAAATCCTTTGGCTCAAAATCGAATCTGTAACTTCTCTTCAAATGTTTGGTATTCTCTAAATCTATGCCGTACTTGTCTGCCAAATTTGCCAACCTCTGGTGCACCTTACTCACTTCTCTTGTTAACTTTGGGCACAAGTACCTCAATTCTGCTTCCGTGTATGACTCTAGCCTGTTCACACCCATGCTCCCTTCAACGAGTTCATTGGCTTCCATGCCCAACCTCACATAGTTCAAGTACTCTTCTCCTTCCGCCCTTCCTGCTGCTGCAGGAGCAGTCTGTGGGGTATTAAGCTTGTCTAACCAGTTGGTCAGCTGTTGTGCTGTTAAACCTTGCAATGAGATGTTCCCAGCTTGCACTAAAGGTGTCTGTGGTACATCCACACTCGAGATCTGCGGCGTCAGCAGTCTCGAACCTGACTGTCTCAAGGCATCTGGGGAAACCCCGATCGGACTGAAATCTAGCAAGGATCTAGATCCTTCAAAGGTCGGTTCCACTGGAGACGTCCCTTGGGGGCTTCCTACAAACCCTCCTCTTGTTGTATCTTGTATCATTACCCCTTGATCGCATACTCTAGGCCTCGCCTGCAAATACAATGGTACTGGTGGATCAACCATAATAGGCAAAGATATGGCATCGGCGTCTGTCTGTTTCCCAAAACCTGTGGAAGGCTAACTCCCATATTCTGGCTCATCACTGGTGTCATGTTTGACTGTGGTCCTGTGACCGAAGTATATCTCGGGATCATTTGCGGCTGCACCTGGGGCAGTAAAGGTGGAGTTTGTTCGGTCTGAATCAACTTTGGTCTCCCATATACTGGCTCTATCGGCACCATCAAATTAGTGGTAGTCTCTAAAATGGGTATGTCAGGGTAAAGCCTCTGAACCTGTGGCGGTTGCAACTGAGGTTGCATAACCTGAGTGGTGAACACGCCAAAACTACTCTGCATCGTGACTTGTGTCGGGACAGGACTAACCTGTGTCTGGTTCATTGTCGCCTTCTCCTGTATTGAACCTGTAGGACATGTACTGGTACTTGGGCCATTTTCGTCTATCGCATATGGCAGTGGACGATCATTCAGTAACTGATTATGGAACTTGTCATCATCTGGGTCATCTACCTCTGTCCAGGGATTTCTAACCTCTTTGTCTTTGGAAGGACTTTTGTTAGTCTTACGAGTAGCTTTCCTCCCTTAGTCTTCACCCTCTTGGGCTATCGCTGGAAATAGCCTAACTCCATCTATTGTCTCTCTCCTCCAGACTCTCTGTGCACTATCCCATATAGCCTCCGCTAGTGTCTTTTCAGCTTTCCTCATTCTCCTCTCAAATTTCTGTTGCTGTTGCCGTATCGCCATTAGTTCCCAGATTGCTAACGCCTCAAACTGTGCTGGTCTCGGAGGTGGCTTCAGATCATTTAGCACCCTCCGCAAATTTTCTAAAACCCTCAAATTGAACGTTCCGTTTTCAGGAAACGCTAAGCACACCTCTTTCTCCGTGGCTTTGCACCATTGCTTCAGCCAAAGGCATGGCGCGACACCCTTTTCCTCCATTACAATATAAGCTGGTGTACCCTCATCTTTTATTTTGTTCACAATCAAATCAGGAAGTGACTTTAATTCCCAGAATTCTCTTCTCCTACCTTCTCAACCAAATGCCTCTCACAGATGGCTGCCAAATCCGAGCGTGACCCTTCTTCCTAACCAACCTATCCCAGCGCGGCTCCAATGACGTCACACTCGCACGCATTGCGGCTGACAAAGTCTGTCGCCTTGTCTTCCCGCCCTCTATTTACACAAAACTAATGGAATATATTGCGAGCACCAACCAAATTAAAACTCAAATTTGCCGGTTTACTACAGGAAGGGTAACACAATCACTTCAGAACTTTACAGAGATTTTGCTTAGCCTCGGACGCTACACTCTCCTTCTCTGATCCCGCACTCGCAAGCAAAATTTGATCCGCAAATTCTACTCTTGACTTGTCAATGGATGACTGTTCTAGTGCACTTTAGAACTCACCAAATCTCCATCGAAGTTTTCATTCACTCACTTTGACTCAAACTCACTAGTCGACTTCACTATCGACCTATTAAACTGCACAAATTACAACATAAACCAAGTGTCTCATACACTTATCAATATACTCCGGATTCTTAGACCACGCAGGGTCCGTACATCATCATCAACCACGTGGACAATTTTGAGCACAAAGCCCCACACTCACATGAAGTTCGCCGACTTCCCTACTCTCATACTGCGGAGTACGCCCACTCATATTAAAACATCATCATCTGGACTAACATCCTCACAAACATCACAATTCACCTGCGATATGCATAAGATGTGCAAGCGCAACAACCTACTTCATTCACACTATCATTAGAACACCGAGAACATACTCAAACTCCCTTCAGCAAGCTCAGAGATTCCGGGAAAGTCATTTGGGACTTAGGGACACATCCTTTTTCCAATTTGCATCATTGAAAATTATTCACCCCAATTTATTCAGTACACCTTGCTTACTACCAAACTCATTCAACTCTACTAGCGTGCCCTTTCGCACTGGGGCCTCACAGGGCCAAACCCATCAATATCTACCAAAACTGTTAATCTTTTGTACTGGGGCTGGCAAGGGCCAAACCATCCTCTGCTACCAAAACTGTTAGCGCGTCAGAGCCTTAATAAGTAAACTTACAAGGAGACGCATTTAGGTCGACAAACCTTTGGACCACGTTTGGGGACTTTCCAGTACGAGATATTTTCTTGGCATCACCAATCAATAAATCAATGAGCAACCAATAATGACAGTCAATTTCTCAATAGAACAATCAATAGGAATCAATAATTGAACACACCATCACCTTTTAGCCATGAATAACCACACCAATTTAGTTAAGTGTTAGGATATTTATTTCCTTATTAGTTACAATCTAATGTCATGTCTGTTAACTTCAATATCAATAAACCACATCAGAAGCACTTCTAATTAGCAATCAGAGCACAACTTAATCAAGACATATACTATATTCATTCAGTATTTAGACACAACATATAATATGAATCAACTTAGCAGAGTCTCATTAGTACATGGTTCAACAAAGCAAGAACTCAGTCATTTGTCTATTTGCACACAGCATTAGTGAATGCCTTAACTAACCTCAAATTAGCATTAGCATGTTGGGCTTCTTAACTAACCTCAAATTAGCATTAGCATGTTGGGCTCCATGCAAAACATTTAGTGAACATGAATTTAGAAAACATCTATACTAAGGCATCTATCAAAATAGCAGTTAGTACCTAGAAAGAAAAGGCAAACAGACAATCACAATTTGCATCAGATAGTTACCAATTCAACAGATCAGCAAGCAGCGCCAGTCTTCGTCCTCAGGACATCAGTCGATTCACCATCAGCAGAGATAGGGCGGGACAAAGTCTCGAAATAGCATAGCTAAGGAACATATTACTTCCCTCAGATAGAGAAGAAGATAATATCAAGCAAAATGTGGGCAGAGGATGGTTTAGATGATAGGACACTAAAACTAAAGTGTGGGCTTGGAGAATGGGGATGCAGAAAATGACAAAATGGATGGTTTCTTCTTGAGTCACGCCGTTAAATCAAAATTGTCTAACTATTCCCTAATTCCTCATTGGATAAAGTTTGGTGCATCATTATCTCTGTCCAATATTCTGGTAAGCACCTTGCTAGAATTTTCCACAGTTCACAGTTCCCATGTCACGGATTGGTCCATGCTACTGATGTCTTCAACGGTTGTAATGTCAGGTAGGAAATGTTACACTTTGCGCTCCAGTCAGTGTCTATATTGTCTTCTCCTAGTACGGTTAACCTTGCACCTGCTCGAATTACACTGTTGCATCAAGCAAGAACATCACCTTGAGCAAGTCGGTTCTCATGAGAAAGAATTTACTACGGCTACACACATAGAGCTCTTGGAAAAGTACAGCTTTGTGTCCTTCAGGAAAAACAGCACATTACACATTAGAAAATACAATTCAATATGAGACCAGGCAGCTAGGCCCAAACCCTCGCTAAGCTAAAGCCCTTCTTGTTAAATAAAGCAATTTCTTAACACATAACCCTAATTATGATATACTAATACAAATTCAAACATTATTGCATAAATAACAGAATTAATAAGCCTTTTCATTAGTCTTCGTATACATTGGTAGCCACTGCCCGTGGGCACATTTCAAACGTGTGCATTATTTTCTACGTTAACACAATTTCTTTGCAGCTTCATCACACAATATATTGCAAGTTTTTCGTATTAATATTGCTTTTAAAAGACACATTCCAACAGCAGCACTCTCGAAATTATGAATACCTACCAGGCTGCCATGCTTTTGCGCCTGGTCAACCCTATTTTTTTGTTTTTCTGAAACAAACCTATGCAAAAAAAAAATCAATGAAAACCAAATAAAAATGCCCCTATCTTGATGAAATTGTTCTCTCAGTGTTTGCATTTTTCAGGCCTGTGCTGCCATGTTCAGGGCCTAAACAGCATTGAAATATCTGGCTATAAATGGGGCGGGTCGTGTGATGCCTTGGAGCCGAATGAATGTAGTGGGAGGGAATCTGACAAGGGGTTTCTGTTAGCAAGATCAACTGACGTTCCGGCAGATCCGGCATCTCTAAATAAAGGTGGCGGAATTGTTGGCCAGGCAGGCAAGGCATTTTGGTAGATCCATGCTTATTTCATCCTACTTTAACTGACACCCACAAGATAACAAAGTGGGATGGACTTTTAACACACACGAAAGCACACTTTTTGTATTTATTTTGCAAGAAATTACTTGATGCCGAGTGGCTTTTAAGAAGTAATTTGATGTCTCTTACAACTAGATAAAACGTGTGTTTTTTGCAATTTATGGCTCTCCTTGTAATAATTCCCATAAGGGGCGAACCTCGCTGGTGAGGTTAGTGATTTCCCAGATAACAAGGGCTTCGCGTTTCTGTGGAATTTCCATTTGCCATGGATCTCCCGCGCGCCTGATTGATATATGACTGCAATGGCACTTTTCCATTTGACGTTCCCTCGCCCTCTCTCTTCGCTTATACAGGAGCGTTCGGAACGTTTGTGTTTTACAAGGGTTAAGGGGAGCCCGTGTGACAGCAGCGGGGAGAGACCGAAGAAAAATTGTACTTTTACACTGTGGGAACTCTTGATAACTCTTCCAACTGAGCAGGGCGTAACGTTTTCTTAAGGTAAGAACGATTTAGGAAGTCCCGCATGCACTTTCACGCGTCCTAGATCGAATTACAACGACCCCAGTTTCAAAATGTACTAAACTATAAGTGTTGTCCCCACCAGTTAAATATCTGGAATGTGTGGTGTGTTAACCTGCACTCTGGTACAGATCTGCGCCTTTTACTTCACCCGTGACTGCCCACCCTCTACCCACCCTGTGCCAGCCGTTAGCAAGAGTGTCCAGAATGTCTTGAAAGAATGGGCAAAGCTTATTTCTGGTATCCCCTGTCATGCTAGGTGGCACCACTTTTAATTTGCGCAATAATATTTGCATCAGCTTTGTCGTGGATTGAGGCGTGCTGGTTACGGATTAGGAAGGCTTTAATGTATGGCTTTGATTGGCTGCAGGCTATGAGGAAATCCTTGGTGTTTGTCTTGGCTCGGCCACACAGGAGTATATTTAGTAGCCAGCTTAGCCCCCCTCGGTACAACACATGCTGTAAAGTGGATGTGCGCAGACGGTGTGGAGATGCGCAGTCCAGAGCCTGGAGTAGTCACTGCCTGAATCAGGTGGTCCAGAACTGCCCGTTTAGGGTAGGTGAGTGACGCACTTTTCTGAGCTCCTGTGTGCACGAAGGCAGAGCACCGTGAGGTGGCTGCACACATCTGGCTGGGACAGCGGAGAGAGCCCGCCGGTGGCGAACTGGCGTTTGATGATTTGAAAGTAGTTCTGCGCTCATGGGACTGCATCTTTCGGACGAAAGGGAAATGTGATTCCCACCAAGAATAGGTCATATCTGTCTTTTGCACCTGAAAGACCAGGTAAGTGTGGCGTTCCTACAACATCGATTATACTTAAAATAACAAATGTGTACATGTTTCAAAGTTGGGTTTATTTATAGAATGCACAGGTCCGCAGGGCGGACCCCGGGTGCTTATTGTTACCTAATTTGACCGACTTCGTTTAAAGAGGTCGGAAGGATAAACCCGATGGGTAAACTGGCCACCATGGGCTCCGAACCTGTGAGTATTAGGCCACATTCTGACCTCAGCATTAGCCAAGCGAGCTACGAAATTTGATTTACCATCACAATAATTGCATTTCATTTTTGAGAGGTGCTATCCTGTGCATTCAGGAGCTTTCGTGCAATCATGTTCTTTGGTGCTTACAGAAGCAAGTCGGACGTACAGAGTAGAGTACGTGTCCACTCAGTAATGTCTGAAGGATTACTGCACGCTTGTTTCATGCAAGGGAAATTTGGTTTCATACAGTCATATTTTCCTTTAGTTAAAAAATGGGACACAGTCACACAATGTTGAACGCAGAGGTGTTTCACATCAACGGTACTTAGACGCAGCAGCCCTTGGCACAATAGGTGGACCGTGAAGCCGTCCGTATTCGTCACCGACCTGCTATTCTTAAAAGGGCAAAGGCTGGCATCGCCGTGAATTGTGGAAAGGGAGTTAGCTTTACATACCTGCGCAGATTTTCCTTTTGCAGAAAATGCTAATTTGTTTCGTGCCTGAAATTCAAACACTGTGCAGCACAGTAACATTTACTATGTGGAAATAATAGCTGTGGGACCCAGACGAGAGAGGATGTGTCTAAATTACATTTTATTGCCTTGGGTAGATGTAACATGAGTATTATATAAGGCAGTAAGAAAGAGGGGGGAGAGGTGCTGATGTTTAGGCAAATTTATATGCGTATTTGTGTACTAAAATTAAGAATCATCTCAATAACGCCCTTGCAAATCTTTTTTCCAAGTCCAACATGTTTGTTTTTCATACAAGCGCTTTATTTTGTGGTTATGGTTGTTTACGTGTGTGCGAGTTTCTGGTATTAGTCACGTATTTGCGATCTAAAAACTCCCTCAACCCATCCAAATATTTGGTGATGTTTCTGTCTTGTGATATAAATTGTCAGAAATTCTGACTATCCTCTGCTAAAAAGCTTCTTTCGGATCATGTTGCTCCTTCAACGTTTTTGACATAGCCTTATTTTTTTTTATAGAAAAACAAATCAGTTGACTCTATTTACGTTTAAGAAGTCGCTAGCAGTGTTGAATAGCTTCAAATGGAGTTGCTAATCTTTAAAATAAGATTCTTTCTTTCCACTGGGTGCGTGTGTAGTCCAATGTCAAAATACGAATAAACTTTAACTCGGCGCAGCAGAAATCATTTAAAAACAGTCAACTGGAATTACCTCCAGGATGCAGAGTACGCATTGCTTTACAATTTCGTAGTGTTTCGATATAACGATTCGGGGAATTGGGTCATTTTAGGCTAGTGTAAAAAAGAGATGTTGTCCCCTTGATGTACGAGGTATACGTACTAAACCAGGAATGATTATCTTTTCATGTAATTCTGCAATACAGCACATAGGTTCTACGGGGCGTAAGTCAGGCCTCTGCACCATCTGGGACCCCCAACCATTCAAGCGCCCACCAAACGTAACAGACCCCCATTCAGAAAAAGGCCAATGATTATATGTGAAATAATAGAGACTCATGGGTCCCTCATCACATTCTGCAGGAAGTCCTAACATTTTACATTACCCCGCTGAAGTATTATTCTGCTTGTGTGGTGGTTTGACGATTTCGTGTTTTGCCATCCTCGTATTTCATATTGCGCCAGTTTAGGAGTGCGTAATGCAGCGCATTGCCTCGTCATCATTATTTCACGGCCTTTGTGCTTCTGTGCGAGCGCGCGCAACGGCTCCACCAAGTGTGACTGACAATCCCTGACCCGGGCACCATCAAAGGATAATTGGCTGTGCTGGCGTTAGATGCCGTTCACTTTCCATCGGCCACGTAACGCCTGCTAATCCCTGATAAAAGCCCAGCTGTAGCCAGAGTGATCGGCGGCTCCCGCCTCGTCTGGATTTTCCACAGCCCTGCAAAGTGAATGCTCGAGGGTAAAAAAATAGTCCGTCTGCCCCGGCCCCGATCAGCTGCTATTTCCTTTTTATGTGCGAGAGTGTGGAACATATTAAAATGTCTATGTAAACAAGTAGTATGCTGGGAATCCCTCTCATGCCTCACCGCTAATTTAGCAGAACAATAAAAGCAAGGCCGTAAGCCTCGAGAACAGCTGGCAGTCTGTACATGCGCCACGCTTCATAGCCCAAATCAAAGCAGGATTCTGTGGGTGGCACAGGCCCATGGTATACCCCTTCCTCACGGCCGAACCACTAGCTGTATCAACTGGACGTTACCATCCAGACACCGTAGCTTCCATGTACTTCCCGTTTCAACCCCCTTAAATGCACCGACGGCTTTTTATTCATTTACTTACATGTTGTTATGGATATTTGAAAGGTGGTTAGAACCATTATTATACTATCGCAGTTTTTATGAAAGGTTCTGGCAGAGTCATCATTCAACCGCGTCTGTTGTTTGTTGGTGTTTGGTTGTAGGATGTTCGTATATATATTATACATTGTTCAGATTAAAAGTGTTTTGTGTGGATTAGTCAATGTAAATAAATTAGAGAGGAGAAAACAATTGTAGTGTCTTGTGTGTGTGGATAATTGTGCCAAGGTACTTTCGTTGATTTGGGTGGACGGGTGTCCATTAAGTAAAGTGCTTTCTATATGTATATCACTATCCCCTTAGATAATTGAGATACCATGTTGTTGCCACACAGGTGTGGGATAATTGTTCTGGTTTAGCTGAATGATTCTATTATATATATTAGTGTGGTGTGTGATAGTGCAGTTGATTTGTCTGCATTTCAGTAACTATTTGGTACCATGCCGTGCATATAAAGGTGTATGGGTTCTTTCTACTAGGCAGTGCTTTAAATGGGCCGGTACTGTCCGGTACGGAGTACCGGCACTTTTTTATTTTGAGAGGGAGAGTACCGGCACATCTCAAGAAAAACGTAATACTTTTTATTGGAGAGTACCTGCACTTCTGGGAAACAAGCAGGTACTCTGGCACAGAGTACCTGCACTTTAATTTTTCCATTTCAAGCACTGCTACTAGGGTCTCTCTAAGAAGAACATTTGTAGGTGTGTCTAGAACAACGGTGTAAGAAATTTGGTTACTGGTTGAGGGGGTAAAGTCACAAGCAAACCCCCAATTAACACACGCTCCACCCTATGGGAGCTTAGCACAGAGCAGTCAGACTTAACTCAGAAGCCAAAGTGTAAAGTATTTGTGCAACGTTTCAAACAATAATAACGTGAAAACAAAACAAAAGAAGGATCCCATGCCAAATTGGAAAAAAATAAAGTAATGTTTAATAAATAAAGCAAGACCAAAGCAAAAAATAATAATTTAATAGAACCAGAGAAACGCAGATTTACAAATTCCAGTGAAAATAGCACCAACAAGCATGAAGCGCCAACTGTGGACAGCTAGTCATGCTGGACTGGGAAAAAGTCACAACTTCAGACCAACCACAATGGAGCACGGGCTGGCTACAGGGACCCAGTTAGGACTGCTGAACAAAAGTACCTTAAATCCTGGTTGTGGTGCATTGTACAGTCAAGCATCTAGGTTGCATTACGCAGTCAAGAGGATGTGAGTGTCGGGTGGGAGATGTGTCAAGTAGTTTCTGTTCCAGAGAGCTGTGATGCAAGGTTCTGAGGTTCTGCGCCATTGTTGAGGAGCCTGTCATTGAAGGAAACTTGCCATGTGAAGTCCAGTGTCGAAGATGCTCACCCACAGGCTGGTTCTGAAGAGACTGTGTGGGTTGCAATGAGAAGCCCTTCACTGTCATCAAGGCTGCCGTCGTCGGGAGTCTTGCGATGAGAGGGCATTTGTCAGTGATGTATTGCAGAGAGGTGGTTCCGATGAGGTTGCGGGCTGCGAGGTAAATGTGGAGTCCTTGCACTGGAAGAATCTTCGCAACAGAGGTGATGCGTCCATTTTTCTCAGTGTTGTGCCTTACAGCAGAGGAGATGCATTGGTTGTGCTGGATCCACAGACGGACTGGCAGAGCACCTCCAGGCCTACTTCCAGGCCAAGGAATGGGGTGGCATCACTTGGCAGGAAACAACTCACAGTATCAGAGTCCAGGCACTAGTTACAAGAGACTAATCCTTGGAGTCACTCTTGTGGTCCTGGATAGAGGTTGCAGATCCATTCCTTCTCACGCCTGCAAGAGGGCAGAAGGTCAGCACAGCAGGCAGTAGTCTTTCAGGGCAGCAGTCCAGCAGAGTGGCAGTTCTTTCAGCAGCACAGCAGTCCTTCTTCCCAGCAGAGTCTTCCACAGGACCACAAGTGTACTGAAGAGTTGGTGTTTGAGGCCTAATATTAATTCCTGGTGCCTTCTTTGAAGTGGGAGAAACTTCCAGAGGATTCCCTTTGAAATGCTCAGGTTTCCTGCCTTCCCTACCCTGGCTCCAGACTATTTGCACAGGGTATGCAGTCCTTTGTGTGAAGGCAGGACACAGCCTATACAGATGTAAGTGGGGTTGTGCCTCACTGCACACTCCCATTCTGCCAGTAATGGCCTATCTAGGCACACCTAATTGCTCTATTTTGACGGTCTAGGAGGAATACACAAAGACCAACTCCCGACCACACCCAGTCATGTGACCCAGAGACAGGCTGCAAGCACTAAAGGTTAATGCAGAAAAATGGCAACTTTCTAAAAGTCAGACAATGTAAGTTGCCAAAAAATTATATTAGAATCAAACAAAGGAAAAAAATAAAGGGGTTCAACATAAATGCTAACATATAGTACATACATTTCTTGAAGGGTTATAAAACAATTCTATACATTGTGGAAATGAATCCAGGCCTACTCATAGAGTCATAAATCTGATAAAGTGCTTAGGTGGGTCTCGACCTTGCGAGGACAAAATGCAGGCCAGTAGGTAACAAGTCCAGATGTCAAGCATGGGGAGCACGTCATCACTGCATGTTGTGTGTGTGTTGTGTTCTGATGGATTGAGTGTTCCTAACTTGATGTGGCATCTGAATTTTATGGTGTTTTGGGAACGTGCGCCCCTCCGGCCAAATGTATTTTATTGGGGAAAATTCTCCTGCGACTATTGTGATGTTATTGCCTATGTGAGGGATCAAGCTGGGGTTTACCTGCTCGAGCATTTGTCTATAGGCTACATTTTACCCTACCTGTTATATGTCAATCAGTTGCTTTTGGCCTAGGTCGCAGGGCTTGCCTGACCATGTATTTGTGACTCAGGGTTGATGGGAGGTCATGTTGGTTTGATTTGACAACACTGATGTAAGTTTGCTGTCATGCTGGCACATATCATGGCACACATTGACATTGTTTTTATGCATATTAACATTGTTCTTTAACATTTGGCAATGTACTAATAACCCACTCTCTCAGAACAACAATAGATTATCAGTCTTAGCATTAAGACAAAAGTTCTGGGAATGATGTGAATGGTCCAAGGGAGAGATGGGTTGTATGTGTTTGATTCTGGTATAATTTGTAAAAATATATACGTCTGACGCTGTGATTCATTCAACTTCTTATAATCTCTAAAACTGTAATCTATTGAATTAAGATGTCACCCTAGGACATCCCCAATACTTTTAAGTACTATAGTTTTACTCTAAACAACTCCCTTGTTGACTACTTACTTTACTTGATCATAGATACCCAAGCCCACAAGGGGATACTGAGTTGCCCTTTGGTATACTACAACCTTTCTAAAAGTGGCATTTTCAAAAGAGTAATCGAAATTTGACTTTACCATGAAAGAGGATTTCTCATTACAATTCCAAAGACTCCAAACATGAACTTTTTACCTGTTCCCAATTGTACGTTATCCTCATTAAATGTAACAAAGGAACTCCAATGTTATCCTATGGGAGAGGTAGACCTTGCAATGGTGAAAAACTAATGTAAGAGTTTTTTACTACCAGGACATGTAAAACCTAAAAGTACATGCCCTGCTTTTTAAATACATTGCACCTTGCCCTGTGGGCTATTTGGGGCCTAACTTAGGGGTGACTTATCTGTATTAAAAAGGAAGCTTTAGGCTTGGCAAAAGAGTTATTCTGCCAGGTTGAAATGGCAGTTTTAAACTGAACATACTGGCTGCATTTGCAGGTCTGAGACATATTTCAAAGCTACTTAAGTGTGTGGCACAATAAGTGCTGCAGACCCACTAGTATCATTTAATTTGCAGGCCTTGGGTACATGGGGTATCACCTTATTAGGGACTTATAGGTAAATTAAATATGTCAGTTGGGGACAGACCTATGTTACTATGTTTTAAGCAGGGAACACAGACATTTGCACTGGTTAGCAGTGGTAAAGTGTGTGGAGTACTAACATCAACAAAGACGAGAGCAGAAAAAATAGAGGAGTAAGACAAAAAGTTTGGCGGAAGATCACCCTAAGGCTAACAGGTCTAACAAATAGTTTGTGCTGAAACTGCCTAGATGTCTTTTATTGAGTAGTACTTTCCATTGAGAATACATTGGAAGTTGTTTGATGAACACTCTGCAGGAAAGATGTT
This sequence comes from Pleurodeles waltl, assembly GCF_031143425.1. Lineage (NCBI taxonomy): Eukaryota > Metazoa > Chordata > Amphibia > Caudata > Salamandridae > Pleurodeles > Pleurodeles waltl. Next base: position 332,740,760 of record NC_090447.1, read on the forward strand.
TGGATAATTAAAAACAATTCTTAGAAGGAAATTCAGTTGATGTCCATGCTAAATGTTGATTCTTAGAAGACTGACATAAATGTGTGAAGCAATGGTTTAGTGCTCTTTAGGCATTTCTTAGCAAAACAAGTCACGGGATGTTATAATACATATTTTGACCTTATGACAACACAGCAGCATTTCTTCAGTTTTATTATAGCAGTGCCGATAAACAGAGTTCTAAACTTGGGCAACAGTCTCCAACCATTTCTAAACAGATTACTCAGTTAAACCTGAGTCAGATGCCAAAAACCCATTCTTTAATGGTAAATAAAGTGGTTAATTGAGACTTAACTTAGATATGCTTACTATAAACACCAACCATAAGGGATTACAGAAAAGGTAGATCCAAATGTGTGAATTGTTAATATACAGTCGCAATACTCTCCCGAATGCTTGAAGGGAAGAGCTGTTCAAATGGATTCTACTCTTGAGACAAATCTTTACAAACTGATCAAAGTCATGTGCAAGGTAGCCAGCAATCCCACTGCCAAGATATACTTACATCTGACACAACTCACTATATAAGTACCCATTCACTGAGTGGCTGTCAATGCAGGCGTGATTGCAGAGATAATACAACTTTTTCATAAACCATTCCATTTACTAGACTGATCAGTACCTTGTGTGAAAGCTGCAGTATGTACCCAAACTTAAAAAAATTGCTTCCGTTGAGCATCTTCCATAACATTATGTATTTTATCCATGGGGAAAAGAATGCACCCAGATTGTCAAACAATTTTCTTCCAACAACTTTATAGAGAGGAGGCATGTTCTTTAAAGCTTCCTTTCATTTTCTAACTTAATGTAATTGAAGCAGTTCAAAGGCTGTAGACAAAATGGGCATTTAATTAATTTATTTTTATATGATTCATCTGATGCAAATTATCAGTGCATCATTTCTCTGTATGTTTCCCTGTCTGTATCTAGAGTCTTTGAAGTTCATTAACAATTTTTGTAAAGCTTACTTTTTTGCAATATGGTTGCAATATGGGGCGGTTTGGAGTGTTTGAAGGTTGACAGATAGTATAGTTCTATTAGAATATGTGGAGAGATATTTTTGAGGATGGTGGAAGGGTGAATCCCTGATAGGAATTCTGAGGAGAGATGACACATTTTGAGCTGGGTTCAAATGTGGGCTCAGAAGCATGTTTGGGCATGTCAATGTAAGTACCACATGACCAATTTGTTAACACATAATTGATTCTAATTGTAGAATTTTAGTTCTTCTGAGGTTAATGTGTGGAACACTCAAGAAAGGATACTTATGCAAATTGGTTCAGTCAAGCTCTGATGTGTAGCCGCTGTGATGGTGCTCAGTGAAGATTACACGGTCCTGTGGTATGACTTCCACCAGAGTACTGCAGTACTTCATGGGCAGGTCACGTCGGTCCCGTGAAAATACCACAGTACCTGAGGGGAGGGCCACAAAGACTCCTACAGGATTAGCTGGTACCTGGAGTACACATTTTTTAATGATTTTTTTTGGCATTGGGGTGGGCTCATCTGTGAGAAAAAATGAAATAGCACTGCTACAGAATGTGATGCATTATGCTGCATAACTTACTATTTCTTGCTGAATAATTTCATCAACCCTGCCACATAATTTGGTCTGCCATTGTAGCATTATTTCAGTGGCCTGGCCTAAATCCTAGTATATTCACCCAAGCATATACCTTAGCCACTTTTCCTATACCAAAGTACTTCTGTATATACCTATAGCATTTTACCTTTTTCCAACTAGATGTTAGTAATTCCACCCCTAAAAAGTATCTCCAACCCATCTACCTTTGTTTCACATGCTACTCTTTCTCCTTTCTTGATTTCTTGTAACATTTACTTAATTCATGTTTCTACCTGTGCTCCAGGAAAAGTGTTTTCCTTTTTTTGAAAAGTCATGAATATAGAGTTTTACCAAGCTGGGCTTATCACTCTGAAGCTGGTGTTCTCTATTTTGGGATTTTCCTCATAATGAGATGGAATCATTTCTGATATCCCTCTCAGAAACCATTGTCTTTAACTGCTAACAAAATTATTGATTTTCCCAAATATCCTCAAATCATATTAATGCACTACTTTGTGAGATAGTTTTCAGTACATTCTTGAGAAAAACCTTTAGAACACACTGACTTCCAGTAATAATGTACATGTTAATTCAAACAATCGGTACAGAAACAAATTGCCAGTGCTCCACTTTCTGATTCTTTTGAGACGGTCAACATTTTTCAGCTGTACTGTGGTGATTTGTCTGCCCAAATGCATCTGATACAGAGTTCCAGATTTCAACAAATGTACTTGAAATACTGAAGGGTTAGTCTTCAGGAAGAAAGAAAAAAGTACGCACGCATACACATTTCATTATTGTCTTTGGTATGTTTTACAAGATTTTCAGAGTTTTTTTGGTTTTAACAAGAACATTTTCAAATGCTCATTTTGCTACACCCAAACACATATTTAATAAGATATCAGATATGCATTTTATCAGTAAATGCTAGAGGAATAAGGGGGACTGGCTTAACAATTGGTAATATGTAAAAACATGAGGGGAATAGACAGGAGAGAATAGGGTTTAAGGGAAATCAAGGGGGGTATTTAAGGAGGGACATGCACCAACCCATAAGAAAGTAAGCCTATTCCTGTTCACAAAGAGCACTTCTATAGTTACTACAGCCAAAAAAGACCCAAACAGTTGTAAATGTGCTCCAGCTCAGAGCTGGAGTAAGTCCAGTCCAGCACCACACATGGCCAACCACTAGTTCTGCAACACCCTCCAATAGCAAATATTGGAGGCAGGAACTTATATTAAAGAAATAAAGTCACATATGAACTAATGTTAAATTAAATTAGCTTATTATGTATATATATATATATATATATATATATATATATATATATATATATATATATATATATATTTATATATATACATATATATACATATATATATATATACATATATATATATATATACATACATATATATATATATATATATATATATATATATATATATATATATATATATATATATATATATATATATATATATATGCAAAACACAAGAGAGAACTCTGGGTCGTTCCCAAATCTAGATGGAGAGCACCTCCAGTAAGGAGCACTCTACAACCCCAGCGACACTCTAGATTTGCTCACCTCAATGTCTGTTTATCTAGCAAAGTTTTTAAGCATAGGATCAGCACAGTGCTATCCACGCCAAGCTAGATAAGGACAAAGGCCCTCATTACAACCCTGGCGGTAAATCCCGCTTTCCGCCTTGCAGATGACCACCAACATACCGCTGCGGCCACGCAATTCCACTACAGGTATTACGACCCACAGCTCGGAATCCGCCACAATACAAACACCCACACAAGTCCACCCCACCAAAGGTCAGTGATAGACTGGCGATACCAAAACCGACACCGTCACGCCAACAAAAATACGGCCACAGTATTACGACCCACGAATCAACACAGCGGTCTTTCAACCTCGGTATTCCATTGGCGGTACACACCGCCGCGCTCAAATTACACACATATTTACAAAACACAACCACATTGGACAATTCGAAATACACACACCTGATACACATACACCCACCACACCCACACACCCAATCCAATATAAAGCACACACCCACATCACCCACAAACCCTTACTACCAACATTTTGAAAGAAGGCCAGAGAGAGACACTACCGAAAACAACACCAGCATCCACAGACACACAACACCATCACTTACACAACTTCCACGCACCTCAAACAACACACAACAACACATTTCCTTACACATCACAACCAACACCACCTCACACACCACCCACACCACATCATGGCACCTCAAAGACACCCCAGGTTCTCTGAGGAGGAGCTCAGGGTCATGGTGGAGGAAATCGCCCGGGTAGAGGCACAACTAATCAGATCACAGGTGCAGCAGACATCCATTGCAAGGAAGATGGAGCTATAGCGCAGAATTGTCGACAGGGTTAATGCAGTGAGACAGCATCCAAGAACACTTTATGACATCAGGAAGAGGTGGAACGACCTACGGGGGAAGGTATGTTCCGTGGTATCCAGACACCAGATTGCTGTACAGAGTACTGGCGGTGGACCCCCACCTCCTCTCCCACAACTAACAACATGGGAGGAGCAAGTCTTGGCGATCATGGATCCTGAAGGCCTCGCAGGAGTTGCAGGAGGACTGGACTCTGGTAAGACATATCTTTACTACTTTATCCCCCACACCCCACCTGCATGCCATCACATACCCCCACCCTTACCCTCACACCCATCACCCCCAACAACCCACAGATACCCCACTAACACAACCCACACATCCAAAAACCAAGGCCTGCATTTAACACCAATGCATGGACACCCATCACCAAAGCATGTCCAGTACAGAGACTCACTCATGCCCCAAAATCACCAATCACACAAGGACCAAGCCAATAATGCAAGCTCAGGAGTAGAGGGTCACTCACCCATTGCACAAGATTGCACACAGATACAATAACTATACTTTTACACCCCAACAGGACCCATACCCAACGTCACCGGACAGGAGGTACTAGACAGATCCAGTCCCCCCACAGAAGAGACCCACAGTGATGACAGCAGCTCTGCACGCCTGGATCAAGATGACCAGCTCGGCCCATCAGGGACCTCAGGACAGTCGGTTCCTCTGACACAGTCACAAACCACCACAGAGCCTCCCCCCTCAGGAAACACCAGCACAGCACCCACCCAGCGGGCCCATCCCTCTGTCCCCAGTACACGTCAATCAGCAGTGTGTCCACGACTACAGGGAACCCAGGCAACCCCACTAACACAGGACGATCAGGGACCTGGGGGCAGTGGCTGTGGGCACACGGTTCAGGGGACAGAGGCACAGGATAACAGGGAAGCTGGCAGGACTGCTGTGTGACAGGGTGAGGACAGGCCCAGGGAACCCACTCTCCACGAGGCACTCTCCAACATCATGGGAGCTTACCGCCATTCCCAGGAGACCATGGGCATGGTACTGGCCAAGTTTCAGGAGACCCAGAGGCTGAAGAAGGAACACTACCTGGGGATCAGGGAGGACTTAAAGTCCATCAACACCACCCTGGTCACCATTTCAGGGGTGCTGGCAGTCCTTCTCAACACCAGGAGGGACACAGTGGCACACCAACAGGCCCCTGACACTAGCCTGGATGATGAACAGCCCTCCACTTCCGCCGGCGCTGGTGGACAGTAGGCACCGCCACAGGAACAACAGGACACCAGCACCCCACCCCCTGCAGATGGAGAACCACCCCGCAAACGGTCCCTGAGATCCAGGAACAAGACAGAGAACATTGCCAAGACCCCCACCAGGAAATAAGAACCCCCTGAATGTCACCTTCTGACCCACTATGTCACCCTGTCCATCCTTAAACTGCCATTGCTTCACTTCCTATGCCCCTTTGGACAATGCACCTGTGAAACAAATAGACTGGACTCTGACATGGACATACCTCCACCATCACCACAGCCCATTTTACAACCCCCTCCACTTATTTGCACAGAAATAAACACGCTTCAATCACAAAACAATCTGGAGTCAGTCTGTGCTTTCACAAATGTGTAATTGCAATATCTATGGAATATAGCAATGTCAATGTACTTGTGCACGTACCAATTTTACACAGCTGTAGGCCAGGAGTAAACATAGCAGAGGGCACAAAGTGGGACCCAGATCTGTGAAATGGAAGGTCAAAGTGACAAGTCAGTGTCCATACACTGAGTGAAAATGCCAACTTATGGTAGCTGCAACAATAGTATGAGATGTGGGAAGCAGTGACATCTTCTTACCTGTGTCTCACTGGAAGTATTGCATGATGATGTTGTTTCGGTTGTCAATTTCTCTTCTTCTGCCACCTCTTATTCACTGTCCACAGGCTCCACAGCTGCCACAAGACCACCATCTGGCCCATCCTCCTACAGAAAAGGCACTTGGCGTCGCAAAGCCAGGTTGTGCAGTATACAGCAGGCCACAATTATCTGGCACACCTTCTCCGGTGAGTAGTATACGGAACCACCTGTCAGATGGAGGCACCGGAATCTGACCTTCAGGAGGCCGAAGGTGCGTTCGATTATCCTCCTAGTTCGCCCATGTGCCTCATTGTAGCGTTCCTCTGCCCTTGTCCTGGGATTCCTCACTGGGGTCAGTAGCCATGACAGGTTGGGGTAACAAGAGTCACCTGCAAATGTCGAGGGACAACTGTTAGACAGACACTAACCCTTAGGGACAACCCCATACCCAGACACCTATGTCAACTGTATTGGGACCTTGGCCTCACCTATTAGCCACACTCGGTGCCTCAGGAGTTGCCCCATCATATAAGGGATGCTTCTATTTCTCAAAATGTAAGCGTCATGCACAGAGCCAGGATACTTGGCATTGACATGGGAGATGAACTGGTCTGCCAAACACACCATCTGCACATTCATCGAATGGTAGCTCTTCCGGTTTCTGTACACCTGTTCATTCCTGCGGGGTGGGGGGGGAGACAAATGCCACATGTGTCCCATCAGTGGCACCAGTGATGTTGGGGATATGTCCCAGGGCATAGAAGTCACCTTTCACTGTGGGCAAATCCTCCACCTGTGGGAAAACGATGTAACTGCGCATGTGTTTCAGCAGGGCAGACAACACTCTGGACAACACGTTAGAGAACATTGGCTGGGACGTCCATGATGTCATGGCCACTGTTGTTTCAAAAGACCCACTGGCCAGGAAATGGAGTACAGACAGGACCTGCACTAGAGGGGGTATCCCTGTGGGATGGCGTATAGCTGACATCAGGTCTGGCTTCAACTGGGCACACAGTTCATGGATTGTTGCATAATCAAGTCTGTATGTGATTATGATGTGTCTCTCTTCCATTGTCCACCAGGGGTCTGTACACCGGAGGATGCTGCCATCTCATCACCTGCCCCAGCAGATGTGCCCTATGGAGGAGAACAGCGAGCAGAGTCATCCAACACTAAGGTATCACAATGTGTAATTTGCAGAAACGTTATTAATCCGCAATGTCCCGGTATCTGTCTGTATTCCCGGCCTAGATAGGTGTGACGCAGTTATTATCCATCCCATGTGGCCCCCTGAAATGGCGGCTGCCTGACCTGTAAGGTGGGACAAGGGGATATGAGATAACGGCGCTGGCGTTGTACACCGGCACGGTGGGCGGTCAAAGATTGTTGCGCAATTCTGCATTGGTTAAAATTGGGCCCTATTGGTCTCAGGAGCCAAAGACGATGTACGCCGGCGGTGATGGTACGCACCGCCGTGGGCGTGACCACCATTTTCTGTCTGTTCACCCACTTGATACCTGACCTTCAACAGGAGAGGACCTACACTGCAAGTGCTGCTGTGACCTGTGTCTGGAAGCGACGATGGCTATAGTGTCTGGGGAAAGGGCCCCTGCCTTCACTTCGGAGGAGTTGGAGAAACTAGTGGATGGGGTCTTCCCCCAGTACATGCAACTGTATGGTCCTCCAGACAAACAGGTGAGTTCACTGTGAGCATGCTGCATGGGCAATGCCTGCTTTGAGTGGTGTGCTTGGAAGATACATGGGGGGGGCTGAGGCCTGCATGTTCGGATGCTGAGTGTATGTGCGTCAGGGCATGGGTGGGAACTGGTGGGCAATGAGTATGACGGTCCGGGACGGGTGAGTAATTTCCTTTCCCCCAGTACCATTCCTCTAGGTCAGCGCCCACCAGAAGAAGGGTATTTGGCGTGCCATCACCAAGGACGTCCGGACCCTGGGGGTCTACCACATACTGAGCACCCACTGCCGTAAAAGATGGGAGGACCTGTGCCGCTCGAGCAAGAAGACGGCGGAGGCCCAGTTGGGGATGGCCTCCCAATATGGAAGGGGCACCATGACCCCCCTGATGTCCAGGATCCTGGCGGTGGAGTATCTGGAGTTGGATGGGCACTTGAGGGCATCACAGCAGCCACAAGGGGATGAGTACACTCTCATTCAGCTGACTTTGCACGCATAACGAGGTGTCTTGGTGGGGGAGGTGGGCAGTGGGTTCCCCTAGGCCAGGGTGAACTTGGTAGACAAGGTCCCTTGTGAGGCAGGCTTTGTGGCACCCCAACCCCACTAGTGGTAATAGCCATCTACAACTAGTCAGGCTCCTGTGACTTCCAGGTGTGCAGCAATTGGGCTTTGGCCTCGTACCCCATGGTCAGGTGAAATTTCTAGGAACTGTTAATGCATGGCATAGTGCAGAGGGCTGCTGCATGTGTGTTGTGTCCGCCAACGGTAGTGGTGTTGCATGCACTGAACATGTTTTTCTTCTGTCTTTCCCCCCCTTTTCTTTTTGTGGTCTCCCTGTTTTTGTGCGCATTAGCATCATCAGGCGGAGGAGCATTGGCACCGGAGCAGGAGGGAGCTGCAACCCACTTGGCCCTGGAGGGTGAAGCAACAGAGTCTGAAGCCACCAGTGGGACGGAGGGCAAGGGGAGCTCCACGGTGGGGACAGGAGCAGACACCAGTGACAGCGACTCCTCCTCTGATGGGAGCTCCCTTGCGGTGGCGGGGACCTCTGTGCCCACCGCATCAACAGGTACAGCCGCCACCCCCCACCAGTACCGCCCTCCCAGCAGCCCCTCAGCATGTGTCCCGTGCCCGCTCACCCAGAAGGGTGGGCATCTCCTTCGCCCCAGGCACCTCAGGCCCTGCCCCAGTCAGCCCTGCTGCCCTCAGTGAGGAGGCTATTGACCTCCTGAGATCCCTCACTGTTGAGCAATCTACCATTTTGAATGCCATCCAGGGTGTTGAGAGGCATTTGCAACAAACAAATGCATACCTGGAGGGCATTCATTCTTGGCAGGCAGCCCAACAGAGAGCATTTCAGGCTCTGGCCTCAGCACTGAGGGCAGCCATTGCCCCTGTGGCCAGCCTCCCCCTCCAACTTCCTCAAACCAGACCCAATCCCCTGTATCTCAGCCTATCCCAAGCACACCATCAGACCAGCATGCACACTCATCAACACACAAGAGTGGCTCGGGCAAACATAAGCACCACACATCGCACAGGCACTCACACAAGCACCATCCCCATGCAGACACACCAACATCCACAGCCTCCACTGTGTCCTCCTCCTCCACGTCCTCCTCCTCCCTCCCTGTCTCGTCTCCACTCACACCTGCATGCACTACATCCTCAGCCACAACTTCCATCACCAGCACGCACATCACCACACACGGCTCATGTGCACTCACCACCCCAACTACCATTCACACATCCCCAGTGTCCTCTCCTTGTGTGTCAGTGAGCCCTCCTCCCAAAGTACACAAATGCAGGCACATACCAACCCAACAGCCATCCACCTCACAACAGCCTCCGGCCCATGCACCTTCACCCAAATTGAGCAGACTTACACCTCCTACAACCACTACCTCTTCCTCCACCCCCAAACCCCCTCCATCTTCCCGTCCCAGTGTGTCTAAAAAACTTTTCCTGGCAAACTGTGACCTCTTCCCTTAACTTCCCCCTGTCCTTCCCCTAGGGCCAGGCTTTCCAGGTCCCAGCCCAGCACCTCAGCCACCAAATCCCTAGGCACAGTGGTGCCAGCAACTGCGGGGTCATCGAGTGTGCCACCCATCAGGGCTGCCAGTGAGCCACGTTGCGAGGGCAAGGACATTCCCCCACCTGCCAAGGTTAAAAAAGTGCCCAGATCCCGGAGGGAGAAGCCGAAACTACCAGCCGCCAAGGGCTCAGCAAAAACAAAAGGGGATAGTGGCAAGACAACTGCGGCACCATCAAAGGTGGGGAAGGGCCAAAAGCAGAAGAGCAGGTCAGGAGAGGGCATGGTGGCACCGACTGTGGGACCAGTGTCACACCTTCTGTGCCGCCACCTGCACCTCTACAGCCTCAACGACAGTCCCCAGCTTCTTCCCCAGTGGGCAGCCATCTGAGGCTGCAGGAGACGTCCTGCTGTGTCCCTCAGCAGGTGCTGACCCATGCACCACCGCTAGCACCGCCGCCACAGACACCGCCGCAAGCACCGCCGCAAGCACCGCCACCGGCCCCGTGACGTACTCGGACAGTGGCACCACCGCTGACAAGGCTACCATCCTCAGTGGTCAGTCGTCCGAGGCTGGAGGAGAGTTCCTGGACCCTGGGCAGCTTCCATGATGCATGACTTCCATCACTGTTTGCACCTGCAGGTGGAAGGCGAAGCCGCAGCAGTGTGGGGTATGTCGCTGCCTCCATGACGTATCATGCTACCTGTACCTCGCCAATCTCGTGGCACGCACACCCAGGTGAGGGAATTGTACCGGCCACACTGCACATGGAACACTCTGGGCACAATGCCCCCTCCAGAACCAGTGGAGAGATACATCCACTACCTCAGTCCTTGGCAGGATGAAGAACTCTGGGCGCAAGGCCCCCTCCAGAACCAGTGGAGATTGACATCCACTACCTCAGTCCTTGGCAGAATGAAGCACTCTGGGCACAAGGCCCCCTCCAGAACCAGTGGAGAATGACATCCATTTGAGAGACTGTGGCTTTGCACTCCCCAGGATAATGCAGTTGGCAAACCACCCACTGGAAAGACTGTTGAGACTGTGGTTTTGCACTCCCCAGGATAATGCAGTGGGCAAACCACCCACTGGAGAGACTTGAGAGACTGTGGCTTTGCACTCCCCAGGATACAGCAGTGGGCAAACCACCCACTAGAGAGACTTGAGAGACTGTGGCTTTGCACTCCCCAGGATACAACAGTGGGCAAACCACCCACTGGAGAGACTTGAGAGACTGTGGCTTTGCACTACCCAGGATAATGCAGTGGGCAAACCACACACTGGAGAGACTTGAGAGACTGTGGCTTTGCACTCCCCAGGATTCAGCAATGGGCATGGAGCCCCCTCGTGCAGCAGTGGTGTCATGTGTTCATCTGGCTGAGGTGCCCCCCCTTCCCTTGAGGTGCCTGTTTATTTTCGATCTGATGCCCCAGCAGTGTTCTCTCCGTTTCCAGTCAGGTATCTAGTGTGGGCTTCGCCCATGCATTTTGGGCCCAGTGGTCCATGTACAATGATTGGTACACTATCCGGACTTGTGTAGTTGATGTACATATTTGTATATACTGAAATTTGATTTTTGACTATCTGATGTTTCATGATTACAATTGTTACAATCATTTCCTTTTGTCCTTGCGTTCTTCCAGGGGGTGGGGGTGGGGTGTATATGTAATGTTGCTGCATGTATTTGTGTGTATGTTGTTGTGGGTGAGGGTGGGCGTGGGGGTTTGCGTGTTGCGTGTGTGTGTCACTCTCTTCCCCCCCTCCCCTGTGTTGTAGGCGCAGTACTCACCGTGGTCGTCACCCCTGCCTTCGTACTCCTGGTAGATGAGAAGATACACCAACGTGGGCAGGACCTGTAACTCGGGCTCCATGGCGTCCTGGTTCCTCGTTGGGTGTCAAGAGGTGAGTGTTTTCCCTTCTGTGTACTGTTTCCGCCGTGCTTTTGATCGCGTTGGTTCCGCCCCGGAAAAGGTGGCAGATAGGCGTCTTGGAATACAGTGGGCAGCACGTTGTTCTCCGCATGTCTGTTGGTGGTTACCGCTGTGGTGTTTGTTTCTACCGCCATGGCGGTCGGAGTGTTAAAGTGGCGGTTTCCACAATGGTCGTGATCCCATTTTATTTCCACCGGCCTGTTGCCGGTATTACCACTGCTTTAACACCGACTGCCAGGGTTGTAATGAGTACCAAACTCTTTTGCCATTTATACAGCAAAATCTTTAAGCATAGGATTAACCCAGTATCATCCTCGCCAAGCTGTAAAACAACAAAAGCCATTTACCACTCCAGGCACAGTAGTACAGCTTCGGATTGGTCAAATACCATCCAAACCAACCTGGAATGAGTAAAGCAACCCCTGACACATGTTCTGCTCTCATTAGAGCTCTTCAGAGAGGTTTAGCTATGTCCAGACACAAGGGAGAACCCAGTGTAAGTCAAAACAAGAACCTTGCAGGGTTAGAGTGATGCATAAATCATGCAAAACACAAGAGAGAACTCTGGGTAGTTCCCAAATTTAGGTGGAGAGCAGCTCCAGTAAGGAGCACTCTACAACACCAGCGACACTCTAGATTTGCTAGGTGTATATATAATGTAAATATTAGTATATCATAAAATATATTAACAACCTTTTTAACTTAAACATTAATGTAACTTTATTATTTAAAAATATTATTTATTATTTAAAAATAGCACTTAATAAAAATTAATCCTATGCATAACTTTAAGTTTAAACAATTTTACTACATCATTATTATATATATATTTTATACATCAATAGGTGGTATTTTTTAGTTTAAAGTGAAAAAATAATTTAGTTTAATTGAATATAATGAAAAAACTAAACAATAAATTAAAAATTAAAATAAGAATACTGTAACCTTTCATTTTGTCCTACATTTATAATACATGTTTTAAATTAATTTACAATGATTTTAACTATTATAATATTTTTCTAAATTATTTTTAAGTTTAATACATTTTTTAACTTTTCCCTATAGTCTACTATAGGGAAATCTCCGCACCAGTGATGGAGACATCCACCTAAGTGTGAAACTTGTAAATTAGCATTCACTCACTGAATGTAAGGAGTGGGGAGATTTAAATGAACGCTTTTAAGCAACTTTACACTAGTAAATGCTAAATAGCGAAAAGTAGAAAAGCCACTCCAATCTGTAAGAGTAAACCTACACGTGTAGACCTACTCACATGTAAGTTTACCTTTGTGAAGAGCCCATAAAATCTTGAGGTGTAAGATTCTGAACCATGGGTTCTGATCTTTTCCGAAATTGTTTATTAATGTGAAGCAGTATTCTTATAATACTCTGAGATCTGACAAAAATCAATAATTTCACAGGCAATTTAATCTTTGCACAGGCATCTTAAGAGAAGAAAGGTGGAACCGTAGCATGCTGTTGGATTTGCTATACAAGCCATTTAATGTATGGATCCCACAACAAGGATTTCAGCCTGGATTGCCTCTGAATAGGCCATTTACCATAGCTTCTGAAGCAGGATCCTGATTTAGTGATTCCATTACTCCAAAAAAAAAAACAAGCATTGGCAAAGACGGTTGGTCTTGGCAAATGTAGAGCTATAGGCATTCCTAATGGTAATGTCTTTAGCTATGTGTTATGGAGTGGAGTGGATGTATGTGGTGTAGAATGGAATTATGTGGACTGGATTTGAATTGGGAGGTGCTGAGTAAAGTTATGTGTAGTGCAATTATGTGGCATGGTGTGCAGTGGAATTATGTGGATAGTAATTACATGTTATTGAGTGTACTGGAATTTTGTTGAGTGTGATTGTGTGTCATGGAGTGTAATTATGTGTAATTATATTGTGTGTTGTGGAGTGGCATGTAGTGGAGTGGGATTATGTGGTGTGGTGTTCAATTTTGTGCCATGTTCTTGGAGAGGGCTATACCCAGGAAGAGCCATAACTTATGATTGTTTTGGATTGGAGTGGGGCAAATTGGAATGGAACCGTTTGTTAACCCCTTCGCTGCCAGGCCTTTTCCCCCTCCTGTGCCAGGCCTTTTTTGGCTATTTGGGGCAATTCGCGCTTAGGCCCTCCAAATTTGCGTCCTTTTTTTCCAACATCCTAGGGATTCTAGAGGTACCCAGACTTTGTGGGTTCCCCTGAAGGAGGCCAAGAAATTAGCCAAAATACAGTGAAAATGTCATCTTTTTTTTTAAATGGGAAAAAGTGGCTGCAGAAGAAGGCTTGTGGGTTTTTCCCTGAAAATGGCATCAACAAAGGGTTTGCAGAGCTAAAATCACCAGCTTCCCAGCTTTCAGGAACAGGCAGACTTGAATCAGAAAACCCAATTTTTCAACACAAATTTGGCATTTTACTGGGACATACCCCATTTTTTACGATTTTTTGTGCTTTCAGCCTCCTTCCAGTCAGAGACATAAATGGGAATGAAATCAATGCTGGATCCCAGAAACCTAAACATTTCTGAAAAGTACACAAAATTCTGAATTCAGCAAGGGGTCATTTGTGTAGATCCTACAAGGGTTTCCTACAGAAAATAACAACGGAAAAAGAAAAATATTGAAATTGCGGTAAACAAAATGCAATTTTTCTCTACGTTTTACTCTGTAACTTTTTCCTGCAATGTCAGATTTTTTAAAGCAATATACCATTACGTCTGCTGGACTCCTCTGGTTGCGGGGATATATAGGGCTTGTAGGTTCATCAAGAACCCTAGGTACCCAGAGCCAATAAATGAGGTGCACCCTGCAGTGCGTTTTCATTCTATACCGGGTACACAGCAAATCATTTGCTGAAATATAAAGAGTGAAAAATAGCTAGCAAGAAAACATTTGTATTTCCAAAATGGGCACAAGATAAGGTGTTGAGGAGCAGTGGTTATTTGCACATCTCTGAATTCTGAGGTGACCATACTAGCATGTGAATTACATGGCATTTCTCAAATAGACATCTTTTTTACACACTCTCTTATAATTCGAAGGAAAAAATTTAGGGAAAGACAATGGGCAATAACACTTGTTTTGCTATTCTATGTTCCCCCAAGTCTCCAGATAAAAATGATACCTCACTTGTGTGGGTAGACCTAGCGCCCGCAACAGGAAATGCCCCAAAACACAACGTGGACACATCACATTTTTTGAAAGAAAACAGAGGTGTTTCTTGCAAAGTGCCTACCTGTAGATTTTGGCCTCTAGCTCAGCCGGCACCTAGGGAAACCTACCAAACCTGTGCATTTTTGAAAACTAGAGACCCAGGGGAATCCAAGATGGGGTGACTTGTGGGGCTCTGGCCAGGTTCTGTTACCCAGAATCCTTTGCAAACCTCAAAATTTGGCTAAAAAAACACATTTTCCTCACATTTCGGTGACAGAAAGTTCTGGAATCTGAGAGGAGCCACAAATTTCCTTCCACCCAGCATTCCCCCAAGTCTCCCGATAAAAATTATACCTCACTTGTGTGGGTAGGCCTAGCGCCCACGACAGGATATAACCCAAAAAACTACGTGGACACATCACAATTTTTGACTCAAAACAGAGGTGTTTTTTGCAAAGTGCCTACCTGTAGATTGTGGCCTCTAGCTCAGCCGGCACCTAGGGAAACCTACCAAACCTGTGCATTTTTTAAAACTAGAGACCTAGGGGAATCCAAGATGGGGTGACTTGTGGGGCTCTGACCAGGTTCTGTTACCCAGAATCCTTTGCAAACCTCAAAATTTGGCTAAAAAAACACGTTTTCCACTCATTTCGGTGACAGAAAATTGTGGAATCTGAGAGGAACCACAAATGTCCTTCCACCCAGCGTTCCCCTAAGTCTCCCGATAAAAATGGTACCTCACTTGTGTGGGTAGGCCTAGCACCCACGAAAGGAAATTCCCCAAAACACAACGTGGACACATCACATTTTTTTAAAGAAAACAGAGGTGTTTTTTGCAAAGTGCCTACCTGTAGATTTTGGCCCCTAGCTCAGCCGGCACCTAGGGAAACATACCAAACCTGTGCATTTTTGAAAACTAGAGACATAGGGGAATCCAAGATGGGGTGACTTGTGGGGCTCTGACCAGGTTCAGTTACCCAGAATCCTTTGCACACCTCAAAATTTTGCTAAAAAAAACATGTTTTCCTCACATTTCGGTGAAAGAAAGTTCTGGAATCTGAAAGGAGCCACAAATTTCCTTCCACCCAGCGTTCCCCCAAGTCTCCCGATAAAAATGATACCACACTTGTGTCGGTAGGCCTAGCGCCTGCGACAGGAAATGCCCCAAAACGCAACGTGGACACAACACAATTTTTGACAGAAAACAGAGGTGTTTTTTGCAAAGTGCCTACCTGTAGATTTTGGCCTCTAGCTCAGCCGCCACCTAGGGAAATCTACCAAACCTGTGCATTTTTGAAAACTAGAGACCCAGGGGAATCCAAAATGGCGTGACTTGTGGGGCCCTGACCAGGTTCTGTTACCCAGAATCCTTTGCAAACCTCAAAATGTGGCTAAAAAAACACATTTTCCTCACATTTCGGTGACAGAAAGTTCTTGAATCTGAGAGGAGCCACAAATTTCCTTCCTCCCAGCGTTCCCCCAAGTCTCCCGATAAAAATGATACCTCACTTGTGTGGGTAGGCCTAGCGCCCGCGACAGGAAGTTCCCCTAAACACAACGTGGACACATCACAATTTTTGACAGAAAACAGAAGTGTTTTTTGCAAAGTGCCTACCTGTAGGTTTTGACCTCCAGCTCAGCAGGCACCTAGGGAAGCCTACCAAACCTGTGCATTTCTGAAAACTAGAGACCTAGGGGAATCCAAGATGGGGTGACTTGTGGGGCTCTGACCAGGTTCTGTTACCCAGAATCCTTTACAAACCTCAAAATTTGGCTCAAAAAACACGTTTTCGACTCATTTCGGTGACAGAAAGTTATGGAATCTGAGAGGAGCCACAAATTTCCTTCCACCCAGCGTTCCCCTAAGTCTCCCGATAAAAATGGTACCTCTCTAGTGTGGGTAGGCCTAGCGCCCACGAAAGGGAATGGCCCAAAACACAACGTGGACACATCACATTTTTTCATAGAAAACAGTGCCTACCTGTGGATTTTGGCCTCTAGCTCAGCCGGCACCTGGGGAAACCTAGCAAACCAGCGTATTTTTGAAAACTAGAAACCCAGGGGAATCCAGGATGGGGTAACTTGTGGGGTTCTGACCAAGTTCTGTTACCCAGAATCCTTTGCAAACATCAAAATTTGGCCAAAAAAACACTTTTTCCTCTCATTTCAGTGACAGAAAGTTCTGGAATCTGAGAGGAGTCACAAATTCCCTTCCACCCAGCGTTCCCCCAAGTCTCCCGATAAAAATGGTACCTCACTTGTGTGGGTAGGCTTAGCGTCCACGAAAGGAAATGGCCCAAAACACAACGTGGACACATCACATTTTTTTACAGAAAACACAGGTGTTTTTTGCAAAGTGCCTACCTGTGGATTTTGGCCTCTAGCTCAGCCGGCCCCAGGGGGGGCAGATATGGCCTAAAATAAATTCCCCCCCCCCCCCGGGAGCGACCCTTGCCTACGGGGTCGCTCCCCCTGTGTGACATTGGCGCCAAAAAAAAAAAATCCCCGGTGCCTAGTGGTTTCTGCCCCCTTGGGGGCAGATTGACCTCAAATCGGCCAATCTGCCCGCAAGGAGGGCAGAAATGGTCTTAATACAATTTGCCCCCCAGGGGAGCGACCCTTGCCTAATGGGTCGCTCCCTATCTCTAAAAAAACAAACAAACAAAAAAAAAAACACACAAAAAAATTTGCCCTGGCGCCTAGAGGTTTCTGCCCCCCCTGGGGGCAGAAATGGTCTAAAATAAATTTGCTCTCCCCACCCCCTAATCCCCCATGGGAGTGACCCTTGCCTACGGGGTCGCTCCCCCTGCGTGACATTGGCGCAAAAAAAAAATCCTAGTGCCTAGTGATTTCTGCCCCCCTTTGGGGCAGATTGGGGTAGCAAAAATCGGCCGATCTGCACCCAGAGGGGGCAGAAATGGCCTAAATACAATGTTCCCCTCCAGGGGAGCGACCCGAAGTCCAAGGGGCCGCTCCCCATCTGTAAAACAAAAATAAAAAATAAAAAAAATCCCCGGTGCCTAGTGGTTTCTGCCCCCCTTCGGCTTTTGAAATGCTCAGAGAGACTTGAAAGGGAAGTAAATACATTTCCTTCCCTTTGAAGCCTCTCTGGGCCTCCCCCATGTGATCGAAAGAGAAATGCAAAGCATTTCTCTTTGGATCGGGAGGAGGCCCTGTGACAAATCAGCGCGCAATCGCGCAGTGACGTCACAGGTGGGGGTTGGGGGGGGCGGGGGTGGAAGGGGAAGGGCTTCCCCTTCCATCCCTGCCTTGGGGGGGTGGGTGGTGAGCACAGGGGGGAGCGCTAGCGCTCCCCTCAGTTCCCGTGTGCAGGACAAGGTGATCTCGTCCAAGGCACCCGGGAACCGGTGCCCTGGACGAGATCACCTCGTCCAGGGCACAGTAGGGGTTAAACATTGGAATGGGGCAGGTTGTTTTGGATTAGAGTGGGGAAGATTGTTTTGAATTGGTGTGGGGTGCATATATAAAACAATGATCCCTAGGGCTTAATGTAGAGTTTTTTGAAATATAGTTAATGCTGCAATGGATATAAAATAAACCACATGAGTATACAAAATAACTAATAAGACAGATTCATACTGTAGCAATAATACTGTTTTAATACAAGGGAGGACCATGAACAAATATCTGAAAAACAGCAGAAAAGGCTAAATCATAGAAAATGGTTGTGGAAGCACAAAGCTGCTGAGGGACCTTTTACTCAACAGCACATGCCACTGAGCTGCCTGCCGGCCCCCGAAGTGCAGGGAGGCTCTTTGTATAGCTACGAGTTTAGCCATCTTCAGTGAAATTAAAGGGGCCCTCAAAAGGGCAGCCAAGGGTGTCATGCTGGAAATGTTGCCTACAATACAGCACAACAAAAAAACACTAGAAGTCCCAGAATGCAAACTGCTCATGGCTAAACAGCTAGGACTGAGCAAAGGAGTCACAGGGCTTGAGGTATCATATTGTACCAAGACCTACAATTGTGGCACAGATGGTTGAAGGTGCAGATGAAAGAGAGTGAGGTTTGCAGGCAGTCAGCACAGAAGAGACCGACACTTGTCGCAGATACAGAGAAAGGTGTGGGGGGGGGGGGGAGTAATAATGAATCCCGGTAGCTTATGGCTTAATCCTATGGCCCAAACCATTTATGAAATATTCAAGGAAGCAGTGCTAGACCCTGTTCTAGAGTTTATAAAGTGTCTTCCACCCTTTACCCATAGCTTAGTTCCCCTAGCACCACGTCACGTGATACAATGGACCAAAGTGCACCATGGGAGGTGACAAAGGAGGTGTCAAACCCCTGCATAGAGATCTCCACTAGCCAGTCAAGCAAGGCCTGCTCCTGCGGGGACTTCAGGGTTAAACAAGCAGCCAGGATTACTGCCATGAAAACAAGCAGCTGCTCATTAACAATGCAGGCACACAGATTAAAATAATAAAAATAGAAGAAACTGCACTCTCTTCCACAGTACTTACTGTGTGCAGAATGAGCAAGCAGCAGAGTAGGTTCTTGATCCACTGTAGGTCAGATTAGGCGTGATTCACACACAGGGCTGCTCTACTGCCTTTACACGAGAAAGGAAATAGTGCACAATGGCCTCCAGGCCTTGGGACACATTTCACAGGCAAGCCTCTACTTGTGAACTGTGTGGGGTTGCTATGATAAGAGACAAAAGCAACTCTGGGACATGAACAAAAAACACACAAACTTTAGTCAGACAAAGAAAAGTAAACAGGCGCCCTTGGAAAACAGCATATGACATTTGAACTCAGTCTTTCAATGAACAGCAAACGTGAGGTGATAAGATCAAGATTTACAGACCTATTTACACAGGAGCTTAGAGGGTGAGCTGCTCTTAGACAAAGAAATAAGTAGTTCTTAAGACAGATGTTAAAATGGTGACCAGTGGGTTGATAAAGTACATGGTCCCTGCTCTCGGGAAGGGCAAAACACAGGAAGAGGCATGACACATGCATGCTATGAATAGGGACAAAGAATATGGGAGTGACGATGGAGCCAGCAAATGGGAAGACTCTGGGTGGGCTGAGGCCCACAAAGTATATTCAACCAGTCTTGAAAAGACAGCACAAACACTGTCTAGTGGAGACCTAAAAAGACAGGGCCTATTCTGCATTTATCAGTGTGGCCCTTACTTCCAATACAAGCTCTTACATGCTTTTTCAGTGTCAATATTTATTATGGATTATATAAAATTAGTCTGAGTATTCAGATGTCTAGTTGCATGTAACCCCTTGTGTCCTTGTGTATCACATATAGAGTACATTTTTGAAGCACAATTTTATCAAGGAAAATAGGCTATAAAACTGTCTCATCATATTTCCTTTTCCCATGTCGAGATGACTACAGCAAAGTTCTGCAACCAAGATAATGACGTTTCTTGTGGTCTTAACTGCATTTTAAACACATTTTAGGATACAGGTAAGAGAGGCTACCCAAAAAACTTTATGGTCCACAACATGACTCCTATCTGGACGAGAGGATTTGACTCTCACTGACTGTTGACATCAGTAAGTGTATAAGGGTATGCAGTAGTCAGTCAGTCATAATCTTTATTTGGATCTTTTAAGATATCCATAAAAGAAACATACAGAAGACATAAGAACAATTAAAGAAAACTTAAATACAAACTAAAAATTTAAAAGCATTTGAAGACCATTAAAGCTCTTCCTATATCTGTTAAAAAATCACAATATCAATTTTGAGTAATATGAATATCATAGCACAGTGTGCACATAACCAGCTGAAATACCAACATTTACAAATTAGATCCCCTCTTTTTCCTTTCTTTTATCAGTGCAACAATAAAACGGTAAACAACCGTACCACCGTATCAGAATGCAGTAACTGCAGGTAAAACATTGCTTCCTTACACAGCCTAATGTTTAAAAGCCTAAGTGTTGGAATTAAAAATGGCCTTCTCTGCTCATGATCAAATTTACAGGATAGAAACATATGTGCTTGTGATTGCTCTGAATGTCCATCGCATGGGCAGAGTATTAAATCCTTTAGGCGATATACCTTAGGTGAATAAGCCACCAAGAAGTGAGCCAGCCCCAGATAGGGTTCAATCTTTGGAGTAGTGCATAGGGGAAGATAGGCTGCCACCATGCCTTTCCCTGCTCGCGCCTCAATGTACCATCCATCATTTCTTCAGGAAATTCATTTTTAACCACTATAACGTCGTATTTCGTTATAGACCTAGGGTTAAGAAATAGATTTATTCTGTTAAGACTGCCCAGGCTATCTTTAACATACCTAACCACGTTCACCTCTGTACTCCACCCAGTCTCATGCAGTCCGTGAGCAATGACTAGGTAAGGGCTGCTTTGGGTCTAGTCCATAGGGACATCCAAAGGGACATCCAAAGGGATAAAGGGGACAACTTAATCAAATCCTCAATAAACGGAAGTCCCAGTTCTTCGTGTGGAACAATGGCAGGTACACTGGAGGAAAGTGAGTAAACCTCTCAAGAATTTATTTTCACAGATTTGCAACGCAGGTGCACCCATATAACCCCACACCCCGGCACCATAGCTCGCAATTGATGTCTGCCTTCCCTTATAGATGGTAGTAATAGGCTTTAATGGAGCACAGCAAAGTTTTTAAATAACCTTATGCAGAGCTACAACCGCCTGATTGTATTGCATGTTCTTAATCTGTCTGAGATGGTTCCATTTACTCTCATTATCATAGGGGATCCCCAAATATGTGAATGTATTCACACAATTCAGACAGGAGCCTGAAATGTAAAACTGGGGCACACTACTTTTCAGGTGGCCACAAACTATAGTGTACGACTTTGCTTTGTTAGTAGTTAAACGTAGCGCAGTCATAAACTCCACACATGTTTTTAGCAATTTTTGAAGGCCCCCTCCCGGTTCTGCCCGTAAGGACACAATCATCGGCATACATTAAGACTGGTTGAGGTCTACCAGCAATCTTAGGGGGATCTGCTTTTTCATCTATCAGGGTTTCCTCAAGGCTATTTATATAAAATTTTAACAAAAAGGGGGCTAAGACACATCCTTGTCTTACCTCTTTACCAACCTTGAATGAGCTAGTACATTCTCCCTGTTGTCCAAATCTTACCTTAGCTTCCACGTTACTGTGAAGTTGAGCCAGCAGAGATACTATCTTTGGGTTTGCCCCTTGTTAATCAGCATTGCCTATAATTTGCTCCTCACAACATTATCAAACACCGCCAAGAGGTCCATAAATGCCAAATATAAACAACCTTGTTTAGCCCCCCACATACTTTTCTCTAAACAAGTGAAGATTCAGGCATTGATCAACTGTACCCTCCGCCTTCCGGAAACCATACTGGGACTCTGAAATTATATTGTTATCAAAAGCCCATGCTTCCAGCTGGTCCAAAAGGGCTCTCCCAAATATTTTTGCGGTGGCGTGAATCAGGGAGATTAGGCGATAGCACGTAGGGTCATTCTGATTCCCCTTTTTAAAAATTGGGATAATGATTGCTTTGGACCATGTTGGAGGAGTGGCAGAGCTTAGGACAGCTCTAAACAGATTAACCAAAATTAGGGCCCACAGATCTAAATTATTTTTAAAGAGATCAGCTGGGACACCATCTGGTCCCGGGGTCTTATTGGAGGATGAACCATTAATTGCCGATATCACCTCACTTAATTGTATGTCCAGTTCCTCAGTAATGGGTTATCGAGACCATTTACAGCAGTGTTATCACACTGTTCCACATTACTTGCATACATCTTTGTAAAGTGAGTGATCGAGCTATCCTCTGGAATGTGCGCCTCAACTCCTTTATTTGTATCAGGGGTGAAGAAAGGAGTATTAACTACTTTCTAAAACGAGCTCTATCATTTGCAGCTGAGGCATCTGCTAGTTGCTCCCATGCCTCTTCTATAATCACCTTTTTGCTTAGTGCAACTGCCTTCTGATATTGTGCTCTACACCTTATAACGTCTGTCTGATTCCTCAGGATAGCCTTTATTGCCTGTAGGAGGTTAGCATGGGCATGTGTGCATGTTCTGTCAAACCACTTTACTGGTTTGACTTTATCAGAGTGAACTGGAAGGGTTAGATGCGCTCTTACTGACACACAGATATCTGTGAAAGCACCTAAGACCTAGGCTGCAGGTACTTCAGTATTTACACAGACTTCGAAATTTGTCATCTTATTGGCCTCTACGGAAGATAAGAGAACCTTTGTATCCACCTGATGCCATCTGAATAGCACACCTTTATTCTTATGATGTTTGATGGAACCTCCCATTTTCTGAAAACTTTTTTTCTTAAAGCCATTATAAATTGCTGTGGTCAGTGGATTATGATTACTAAAGCCACTGGGGATTACCTGAAAGGCATCGAGTTTGTACAACCATGACCTTAACATTGTGATATGATCAATAACTGACCCCCGCCCCGTCCCTGTAAAAAAGTAATGTCAGGGGAGGTGTAATTCATTGAGATATCATTTGTCCAGTGGTGGCCGGCAGTTTTAGGAGGGGCGGGCGGGTGGGAAGCACACTCACACTCATACTTTCACACACATGCACATCCATTAACAATACTCATCAACATTCAAACATGCACACATGCACCAAAAATTCATTTAAAAAAATCACACACACACACACTTACCTTCAGCCTCGGAGGTCCCAGGAGGGTTGGGACTGCTGCCTCCAGTGACGGAAGGAAGCAGTCACAACTTTGTCACAGAGTGGGATGGGGTCAGTGAGACTGCTGACCCCATCCCACTCTGTGACGAGGTGTCACTGATTGACACTCGCCATGGGCGGTTCAGGGCTTAAACCTGAAGTGCCCACGTCGAAGTCAATGGGTGACGCTTCCCTCGTCACCCGGGGGAGGGCTTCGAGGCACCTTTGCTGTGTTGAGGAGGTCACACCCATAGGAGCTGTCACCTCTTCAGCCCAGCAAAGTTCAGCTCAGGCAGCCAGGAGTCGTGCATGTCTGCTCCTGGCTGCCTGACCTGAATATGAAGAGTGTCTGTCAGGCTGACCTTTGTTCAGCTTGACTGGCACTCTTCATGAAGGGCAAAAGGTGGGGGGGGCATGGCCCCTCCGCACTAAAGGATGGGCTGTGCCTACATTTGTCAATGCTAAATCATAGATCCTCATCAAGTTATTTAACTGATCTCCACAGAGGTTATGAGTAAAGTGCGAGTAATTGCCACCATCCTCACAAGCGAATCCACAGATCTTATCATCCCCTATATGACAAAGGGAGACATTAAAATCGCCACCCCTCACAATTAGGAAATCCTTATTTACAGAGTCTACCATCTCCTCGAACGCCTTGTCTAGGGCATATATGATCTCAACATTAGATCTCACAAAATGATTATGGTAAAAGTTGACTAACAACAATAACAGGCCACCCAACAATAGCGGACCCTCCACCGATAAAATTAGTAGATGGTCGTAAGGGAAGTCAGTTTGATATTTGATCAGTTTAGCTCCTGAGGAGATATTAATCAAGGTCAGCAAACCGAACTACTTTGCCCAGCAGATGTACGTGTATGCCATGGTTGTAACTGAATTCCATTAATGAAGATATCTCTGTTCGCCCATGTTTCATGGAGGCAAACTACCTGTTTATTCCTTACGAGGGCAAGCCAATTAATATCATGATATTTCTCTCCAGTACCAGCCATATTCCAGAATAACCAATGCCAGGGATCCTGGGCGGACCCTCCACCCTCCAAATATTGCATCACAGAGTTTGGTTCATGAGCATCAGAACTCATACACTCTAATTTCCCGGGGACTAAGTTACCCTTTTTCTCTCCATAACCTTTTCCCTCCTAATCATCACTCACATCACCTTTGTGCGAAGGACTACTTTTAGGTCCCACCATTTCAGTAGAGGGTATTTGTCTCAGAGTTGCCAAATGGGCCTGAGTCAAAAACCCATTTCTCTCCCATGGTCAATCTACTTCCTCCAAACTGGAGCCCAAGGTACCATAGCGATTCTGAGTGGCTATTGAAAATTTAGAGTTTTCCCCTAGTCGACGACACTCAGGAGTAGAGGGCTAATAAAATATTCTATTGGGACCACCTGAATATTGACATCACTATCCTGCAGGGTCATGCACTGATCTAGTAGCCATGTTATCTAGTGGGGGTTTCTAAAATTTACCACCGCACAATCACCCGGGAGTCTTTTCCTACTGGATCCAAACCATTGTACTCTCCTCACTCTAATAATACAGTTCCAGAAACACTCAGTAATTGCTCCCTCCAGTGAATTTTGTAACCAGAAAACTACTTTGTTTTTCAGTTGATACTCATGCTCAATAGTGTTGTTAGATAATTCAGGAACAATTTTTAAAACAATAACATAGAGGGTGCCCTCTGGCGGTAAATGCAAAACTTGTGTGTGCCTTCCCTTGGAGAGCTATTTCGTTCAGACCTCTGAAACCCTTAACTCCCAAAAGCCCTCCCTCTCCCATAATTTCCTAAGGGTAGAGGAATGGGTTTTGGAGGAATCTCAACATAGTTAATTGGTTGATCCATGGGGTGGTTATTGGCAGTGTAAACCTTCTAGATTTATATTGATTGGCCTTTTTTTGGACTGTCACATGGCATTCTGCTGATGGGCCTGTGGGGCAGGACTCCATGTCCACCGCCACATTCCGGGTGGTTGATGATTTATGTTTTGCGGACTCCACAAGATATTTTAAGGAGGAGCCAATACTGTTCAATATATCCACCAGAGGTTTAAGCGCTTTTTCTAAAATAGCCTCCACAAAGACTTTGTCCAAACAGTTACCCTCAGAATCTCTGGTTCCTGTTGGATCATCCATTTTTCTCTTATGCATATGCAGTAAAAGTTGATGACTTCTAATAAATATTCAGTATGGTTATGTTCACTAATTTTTACATGTGGACTCACCTAGGAACTCGACTATTCACACTCTGGTATTAGATTTGTTCAGGTTGAAATTCCACCAAAATGTCAGAAATTTTCTGAGAGCAAATCCCATTTCCGTGCATACAATGCCAATGTTCTTAATTTTGTGAATGAGAAAAAGGAATTTGCCCTTGTAAATGACATTGTTTTGCAAACCTGACGTGAACACGGGTTCACAAAAAGTTTTTAGAACACAATGTTTAATTTACATTTTATAGTATTTATACAAGAAGTAATTGTGAAATGTCTGAATGGTCCTGGAAAGTGGCAGCCCTGCTTCAAATTCATGATAGTGAGTTTTAGGTTTTTGATATCCAGCGTCAGGACAAATGACCTGCATGTGGAGGTGCTGGTGGTACTAATGGTGACAGAGTCTGAGCCTCAAGCAGGGAGACTGCGTTCAATAGGGGCACACAGTGTACCCCTTTCAAGTCAAATCTGACTTCCATCAGTTCGCTGGACTGTGAAGGACTGGCATTGGATGTAGCAAGATAATTAAAGAGGCACAGTTGGCCTTCTTCCTGGTCCTGCTTGGGAGTGATGCCAACTACTCCCTCCTATATTTTTAATCTGACCAGTAAGTCCCCTGCAACTGGGTCCTTTGCCTATCCATGTGAGATATGGATGCTCTATGGCACCATACTATGTATGCAGAGGTTGTTTGTGTGGAGAGTGTTTGATATAAATGCCCATAACCGCATTGAAATCCATTTTGAATTTTCTCCATCTCAGTGGTACCGAAGATGAAGGGCTGGAACAAGTTCAGAAAGGAGGTGTGCATTGTAGGTCTTCTCAAGGGCATTTCAGGGATCCTTTGCATTGGATTAGATTTTGTGGTGTGGAGGAAAGGAGGCATAGGACCCCTTTAAAGTTTAATGATTTTCCCTACCTTTTCCTGACCCACTGAACTACCCCCTACAAGTTAACAGGTAAATTTGGTTAGCTCCCTTTCTTTTGCACTGTTTGGGGTCTTGTCTGACTGGGAACTAACAGCTACCCACCACCTTGCTGCTAGCAGTTTGTAATAAAGATCTCGGCTGGACCTGCCTGAGTAGAATAAAATAATTGACTGTTGGATTGCAAAACGATTGTGTGCAACTTCAGTATAGGAATGGGAGAGAAACTGCCAGCCAGTGTGCAAAGATTTTGCTAAAGCATCCGGGGCTGCACAGCAGTTGTGATTGAGAAACTCTCTGTGTCTCTACTGTCAACTCTCCTTTCCAGGTTTGACACTAGCAACATGGGATCGCCAACAAAAGCGTCCCTAGAACCTGCTTTGAGGGAGAGAATTGACCGACTGCTCAGAAGGGAGCATATGAAGGTGCTCTTGCATGACTGAGATGCTGCTGATGGGCCATGAATGAGGCAGGACGAAGATGTCCACAAAAGCACCAGGGAAAAACTTGCATCGCTCTGCGAGGGTGAGGTCCAGGAGAACCAAGGTGTCCTTGCAGTGAGCAGACGTTGTACCCTTGTGGATGAAGGGCACTGAAGAACTCAAGCCTGATTTAGTTCCATGGCAACACCAGTAACTAAGAAGCTGTGGGGAACCAGGACATAAGTGTCTGGTCCCCACAAAGAAAATGCTGGAGGAGAACTGCTTCATCTGAGAGTCCTGCGCCTGTATCTAAGTACTCACTATTACAAGTAAGTGGGCACTTAGCACATTTTGTTGGTACGTTTTGCCCCTCGGCCCGAGGGAAATCCTAAGCCTCAAGCTGTGTAAAGCCACAAACACCGCAACAGCACTGCAGCCTCCTTGACTGGTCCTGCCACTGCCACTGGTTACTACATTGTCATTAGCAGCTTAACTGGTAACCACACACCAGTCATCAGGGCCTGTAACTGTAAAACCCAGAGGAAAACTAAGGTGTGAAGGGGGTTGTAGTTCTCAGTTGCAGGCAGGGAAATATTTGCTGTCCCACAAACATCCTGTAAGGAAGAACTGCTAAGAATAATCGTGAACAGCGGTACTAAAAGTACAAAAGAGGTCCCCCCACAGGAACAGCTTAGGCTGTCTGCCTCCGATCACTCAAGTATAATTTACTGCCTTCTGTGCTAGTACACGGTACGGTACTAGTATCACCTTATGTATGTTTTGAACTATCCGCTTCTTCTTTTCTAAGCAAGAGTATTGACTGGACTGCTCAATTTTACTACCTTAACAGTTATGTGCTTGATGCTCAGTTTAGGGCTCAGTTGTAAGGTCATGGTCCAGGCTACCAGCGTTATAAGCCTCAGATTCTCACAGTTGAAGCCCAGGAACCCATGTCTGCCCTGGGACCTCTTAAAACGTTCTTATGGTAAGTATTACTAATATCAAGAGAGGAGGTGTTACTACCTGTGTAGCAGATACTCAAATTGTAAATGGCTATATTCACTTTCAATGCAATTTGAGTTTCCTTGACTTAGCTGAAGGCTTTCGTGGTTAAAACAAGGGCACTCGATTCGAAAACCAATTGTTGACCTAAGTACCAGTTAGGTGAGAAAAACATTAACGTCCCTTCATTATTAGTTTTATTATTCCCAAAGCTAAACACACAGGAAATCTCTCATGACAGTTCTCACCCACTAAGTCAACAGTGATCATAACCCGAACACTGGAAAATTTACATTTCATTGTAGCATTAAAAAAAATCAGTTTATTTAAAGTCCCTTGAGCTGATCATGTCTCTGTTTATACAGATGTAGGTACAACTCATTGCTGCTGTACTGTCTTGTTATTTAGTCTGAAAAGCAGTCCGTCTGTTCCCATGACCCCCACCCCTCACCAAGGACCACGAACGCATAAGCAGAAGAGAAAGCATGTACTGTCTGTAGTCTTCATTCTTTCAAACAGAATGTGTATCACAAGTGGCCTACACCTGCATCTCCATTTCAAAGCAAAACCGAGATAAGTGCACAGCATATAGGTGTGAAGAAAGCACAAGAAAATAATAACCTTTGGGCCGGGAGTCTTGTCTGTGACAGCCTGAAACCATTCCTCGGATGGTATTGTATTTGAGCCTTATTGCTGTCAGCGTGATACTGTCTCAAGACTCTATCCTGCGTTGATAGTTTTGTCTTGAGTGCCAACAGCTTTGGGGGCAGAAGCTCATTCCTCTTTTTTAAATGAAGGTTCAAGTGAAAACAATGCTTCCTTTGGATTCAGACCTACAATGGATAAAAGTAATCATATTCTTGTGGACCAGTGTTTTGTAATGGTGTATGGATTTTATGGGGGAGTAGCACGCTAATGGTCGTTCCTTGGAGGAAGTTTCCAACTCAGGCCCAATTCATAAAGCTTTTTCGGTGAGTAGCTTAGACTTTTTTTTAGAGTTACTCCACAATAACCAGACCTGATTCACTAGGTATTTTCCGCGACTAGCTTCCAGAAGCAAATTTATATTTGTGATGCAAAGTCAATAATAAATAATTAATTCATAATGCATTACCTACTTTAGTAATAAGTTATAAATCAATTAGATTTCTAATAAACAGGTATTGGCAAAGCCAATAGGTCTACCGTCTTTGCTAATGCTTTTTTAGCCATGTGATTCAGCATGCCTAAAAGTAAAAAAAAATAAAGCACTATGATGTGGTAACTGCTGGCAGCATCATGCCACTTTTTTTCTTTACTTTCGGCCAAATTGTACAGCAGTTGTGCTTCTGTATTACATGGGTAGAAATAAAACATTAGTGGAGATAGAAAGCTCTCACATATGCAACAGTTATGTGGCAATGTTAATTTTTTTGTCACAGGAGGGGCAACTAGAGTGAGACAGGGCAAGAGATTTGGCACACTGACAAAAAATGAAGACCTCCATGCTAATTAGAGAGTAGCACAGTTGGAGGGCAGCTGAACTTGTCCTTGTGTAAAGTAACTGGTGCTCATGTAAAGCATTCCAATACCTTCGCAGGATGTTTGCGCTATCTAAAAGTGGAATTAAAAAAACAAAAGGGGTTGTCTTTAATCGGAAAAGTGTTTTTGACCAACTTCTTTCACATTTCAGTGGTATACATGTTTCCAGCAAAAGGCTGCAGAGTTCTCTGCTCTCTGGGAGCAGACTACGCTTGTTCAATAACCCCCAAGGCTCTCCTCTCTCTTTGCCCTGTAGTAACCTTTACCAAGTGATCATAGTGAAGCTAAGTGTGTCCGTGTGTAAACTTAAGTGTCTGGTGCTCATGTAAAGCACTCCAGTACTTCCGGTGGTGTTCACGCTTTATAAAAGTTGCATTAAAAAAAAAACTGGGAAAGGCAGTGTAGGCGGGCGTCGCTCGCCTCGCCTACGAACAGGCAGACCTGGCGTGTAGACGACGCCTTCCCCGATCTCCGCCCACGTCGTCAGGGAGACGCGTGGGGGTGGAGACGGCAATCGGCACCCGATTTCCGGGTTGCCAGCCCTTTAAAAATGGACGGCGCCGCAAGAGAGAGGCGCGCGGCGGAACCGGAGCGGAGGGAATTCCTTGGAGACCCCAGCGAAGGCGAACAGGAACCAAGCAGATTCCAGCAGAGGGGAACCGGCTGGAACGTCGAACACCGGAGGACACGAAGTAGCCTGCCACGGCCCAGGAGGGTCGTGGCTCAACAAGGTACGGGCCCTCTTTAAGGGCACTCAGACTAAGGGGAACGAAGGGAAGGGGGAGAGGGAAGGCGAGGAAGGAAGGGAGGGGGAAGGGCAAGGGAGGACACCCAGGACCCCTCCCACTCACTCTTAGATAAGGGGAAAAAAAAACCTCCCTCCTCCACAAAAATCCTTAGTTATCTGCACTTAAGAAAGCACCTCCCCGAGTCATTAGAGTTGTTAAAACCCCTCACTACCTCCCTCACAACCGCCCCTCTCCCCTCACTACACACAGAGACCCAAAGACCAAAGGTATATCGTCCCACTTACCTGCTGTATCCTCTGTTGTTCTTCCGAGGGAAAAACGCAGAACAAAGGAAGGACCTCTGAATCTCGCCACCTGACAGAGAGAAGATTAAAAAAACCCTGAGGACCTGGGCCTTCCCCAAAATAGGAAAAGAAGAACAAGGAAAAGGAAAAGGACACTATCCTATTTGTATTTACCCTCTTACAAGAACCTGAAAATAAACAAGAAAAGTCCCTACAAAAAGGGTTAAAAAAAATCTGCGTCCGTCTTCTCTGTATCCCCGACCATCGCCCTACGTCCCTCACAGTGGTGTCAGAAGTGGGATCAAAAAGAGCCCCAACGGGGTACAGAGTCAGCGATACCATGGAGGATAAACCAGGTCTCGAGGATATGATTAAACAACTTGCAGAGGGACAGCGCCACCTCCAGTTAGTGTGGGAAGCACAACAAAGAGAGGCCAAGGAGGACAGAGAGGCCCTACAGTCCGCTCTAAAAAGTCAGGCGACAATTATGGCCAGTAACCAATTGGTCCATGAGACGGCATTAAAAAGACTGACAGACACCATCGCTGCCAGCAAGGTGCATCCCAATGTCCCAAGTTCGGTGCTACAAAAGTATCAGGAGGGGGAAGACCCTGATGCTTTTTTCACGAATTTCGAAAGAGTCGCTTCCTCCGCCCAGTGGCCCGAAGATAGATGGGGCCAATATGTTGCCCCCCTCTTAATGGGCACCCTTCAATCTGCTTATCAGGCGGCCAACCCAAGTGGCGTCACACCATACGCAGAGATAAAGAAAAGTATTCTGGAGCGTGTGGGACATGACACCGAGTATTACCGGGCCAAATTCCGAAAGGTGAAATGGGGGCCCAATGAAGACCCACGGACGTATTAGTACTGGGTGAAAGACTTGGGATTAAAATGGTTGGGACCCATAGGGACTGACCGTGCGGATGTTATCAAAATAATAATCCTAGAACAGTACCTGGATTCCCTACCGATTAGCACCCGAAACTGGATAAGGCAACACCCCAAAAGAGACACGGAGACGGCCGTCGAATTGGCATGCGCCTACCATAGATCCGGGGAGGTTAAACATCAGCCAACCCGACCCATGGGGAAATTGCCTATACCTTCACCTCAATTTCCTCCCAGACGAATAACTGAGGAACCCGGCCCCTCAAGAAACGTGGAAAGAAGTCCCATGCACCAACCCCAATGCTTTAGTTGTGGGGAGTGGGGTCATATCGCCCGCGGATGTCCAAAAAAACATGAGGGGATAGAACCGATGGAAATAGGAGTCACGCGGGGTCAAGTCCTATGCCTGGGAAAAAGTGATGTATCCTTTAAGTACCCCCTTAAGATAAATGGGATTCCGGTCCTCCCCTTGATTGATTCCGGATGCAGTCAGTCGGTGATTCGCCGTAGTATCATACACCCGGCACCAAAGACTACTGACCAGTGGGTCTCGATATGCTGTATTCATGGGGACCGGAGTCAGTATCCCCTTGCCAGGGTAGAGGTTGGATGGAAAACGCACCTAGACCCTCTCTCCGTGGGGCTTATGGATAAATTAATAGAGGAGTGCGTTATTGGAACTGATTACCAGAGATTCCACGAGATTCTTGATCAAACCCGGAAACACAATCCCTTAGACGAATGGTGGGGTAAAGCCCCTTTTTGGAAGGACTCCATAAGTAGCCCACCCACAAGGAAAAAACTGACCCGGCGAGAAAAGAGAGCAGAGAAACAAAAATTTGCATCCATGCAGGAACAAGAAGAAATAAGGAAACTGGTGGCCAATATAGACACTGCCCCCATGCCATTCCGACTGAGTCAACACAAAGACCCTACACTAGTGAACGCCTGGAAAACCGCTAAGGCTACCCCTATTGGGGAGGTAGGTCCTTACTTCTTGGTACATAAGGACTTGCTGTATAGAGTACTCACTAGCGCCAATAGGGAAAAGAGACAACTCGTGGTCCCGAGCCCTACAGGACACAGGTTCTCTTCCTAGCCCATAATCAACCAGGGGGAGGTCATTGTGGCCGAGAGAAAACCGAGGAATATTTACTAAGGCGGTTTTACTGGCCCGGGGTATATGCACATATCAGACGATATTGTGCCCAGTGTCCAAAATGTCAGTTGGTAGAACCAGGAGCCATAAGAAGAGCCCCCTTACGGCCACTTCCGATTATTGATACCCCCTTCAAACGTGTTGGTAAGGACCTAGTAGGGCCGCTTCTACCATCCAGTAAGGGTCACACTCACATTCTCGTCTTAGTGGATTATGCGAGTAGATATCCAGAGGCTATTCCACTCACTAGCATCACCACTAGAGCAGTAGCACAAGCCATGATAGCATTCTTTGCCCGAGTGGGGTTTCCTGAAGAACTGCTTACAGACCAGGGAACACCGTTTGTCTCGGGACTAATGAAACAGATATGTAAGTCCCTAGGGGTTCTTCAAATCAGGACATCAGTATACCACCCACAAACGGATGGTTTAGTGGAGCGATACAATCGTACGATTAAAAGCCTTTTAAGAAAGACAGTGAGTGAAACTGGGAAGGACTGGGATCAAAAACTTCCCTTAGTATTATATGCAATAAGAACGCACAAGCAATCCTCTACCGGGCATAGCCCGTTTGAACTTGTGTTTGGGAGGCAACCTAGGAATCTATTAGATATGGCAGCAGAATTATGGGAGGAGGAGAATAACGAGGAACGACCCATCCTAGACTATATCCACAAATTAAAGAGCCATCTCCAGACAGTGTGGGAGGATGTGAGACAACATTTAGAAAAGGCACAGGACACTCAAAAGCATTATTATGATCGGGGTACTAAGCTACGGGTTTTACAACCTGACGATAAGGTATTAATCCTCTGTCCCACTTCAGAGCATAAGTTAATAGCCAAATGGCAAGGGCCATATCGGATAATAAGAGCAGTCACCCCAGTTACCTACTTGGTAGAATTAAACACCCAACCCAAACGGAGCCAAATTTATCACATAAATCTATTAAAGAAATGGGAAGAACCCGAAAAGGGAAATCCCACACCGGCACTGGCATGCCTGATCACCCCGAGTCAACCACTAGCGTTAGAACTATGTCCTCTCTCCCATTTAGAACCCCAAAAATTTCCCAGGGTTAACGAGTCCTTGTCAGAGATAGAGACACGACAAATAATGAAACTAATCCAAAATCATGCCCATTTCTTCTCAGAAGTGCCGGGGAAAACTTCATGGGTCTATCATCAAATACGAACCCCCGAGGGAAAAATTGTACGTCAACGTCCTTACCGCATCCCCGAAGCGAGGAAAATCCTTATAGAGGATGAAATAACAAAAATGTTATCGCTTGGGGTTATTGAAACATCCACCAGCCCATGGTGCTCTCCTATAGTACTGGTGACGAAACCAGATGGGTCGGTCCGTTTCTGTATCGACTTTCGAAAACTCAATGAGGTATCACTTTTTGATACCTATCCCATTCCCCGGGTGGACGAGGTGTTAGAAAAAATCGGACAAGCCCGATTTATGACCACTATTGACTTGACGAAGGGATATTGGCAGATTCCCCTACTCCCTCAGATAAAGAGAAAACAGCGTTCGTTGCCCCTTCGGGGTTATACCAATTTACCGTTCTCCCCTTCGGCCTTCATGGTGCCCCGGCCACGTTCCAGCGATTAATGGATCGGCTGTTACGTCCCTTTCATGACTTCACGGCTGCATATCTCGATGACATTGTCATTTTTAGCTCCACCTGGTCAGACCATCTTCTACACCTAGGGAAAGTATTCTCAGCATTAGCAGAAGCAGGCCTTACCGCCAACCCCAAAAAATGTGTCATAGGACAGACCCAGATATCTTATCTTGGTTATGTCATCGGTAAAGGGGTACTGAGTCCACAGAAAGATAAAGTAGCCACCATTAGACAAATACCACTTCCAAAAACTAAGAAAGAACTCCGTTCATTCCTGGGACTGGTAGGTTATTACCGGCAGTTCATTCCTCAATACTCGACCATTACAGCCCCTCTGACTGATTTGTTAAAAAAGCAGTACTCAAACACCTTGCCCCCTTTTTCCCCCGCACAGCTCAGTGGATTTCAATGGCTTAAGGAAGCCCTGGCTACGGAACCCATATTAAAATGTCCGGATTTCTCCAAACCTTTCCATCTTTTTGCCGACGCCTCGAATGTCGGATTGGGAGCCGTATTAGCACAGCAAGACGAACAAGGGTATGATCACCCCATTGTATACATCAGCAGGAAGTTGTTACCTAGAGAACTCAACTATCCTACCATTGAGAAGGAGTGCCTGGCCATAAAATGGGCAATAGAGTGTTTACAATATTATCTCCTGGGGCGTCCTTTCATCCTTTACACAGACCATGCCCCCTTAACATGGTTGTCATCCCATAAGGATACCAATGCCCGAGTATTACGCTGGTTCCTTGAATTGCAACCCTTTATATTCCAGGTCCGTCACATACCTGGGGCACGGCAGTATCCCGCTGACTTTCTATCCCGCTGTCCGGACTCCACGGTACTCAACCAGTCCCGTTCTTGGGAAGGGGTGTGTAGGCGGGCGTCGCTCGCCTCGCCTACGAACAGGCAGACCTGGCGTGTAGACGACGCCTTCCCTGATCTCCGCCCACGTCGTCAGGGAGACGCGTGGTGGCGGAGACGGCAATCGGCACCCGATTTCCGGGTTGCCAGCCCTTTAAAAATGGACGGCGCCGCGAGAGAGAGGCGCGCGGCGGAACCGGAGCGGAGGGAATTCCTTGGAGACCCCAGCGAAGGCGAACAGGAACCGAAGCAGATTCCAGCAGAGGGGAACCGGCTGGAACGTCGAACACCGGAGGACACGAAGTAGCCTGCCACGGCCCAGGAGGGTCGTGGCTCAACAAGGTACGGGCCCTCTTTAAGGGCACTCAGACTAAGGGGAACGAAGGGAAGGGGGAGAGGGAAGGCGAGGAAGGAAGGGAGGGGGGAGGGCAAGGGAGGACACCCAGGACCCCTCCCACTCACTCTTAGATAAGGGGAAAAAAAAACCTCCCTCCTCCACAAAAATCCTTAGTTATCTGCACTTAAGAAAGCACCTCCCCGAGTCATTAGAGTTGTTAAAACCCCTCACTACCTCCCTCACAACCGCCCCTCTCCCCTCACTACACACAGAGACCCAAAGACCAAAGGTATATCGTCCCACTTACCTGCTGTATCCTCTGTTGTTCTTCTGAGGGAAAAACGCAGAACAAAGGAAGGACCTCTGAATCTCGCCACCTGACAGAGAGAAGATTAAAAAAACCCTGAGGACCCGGGCCTTCCCCAAAATAGGAAAAGAAGAACAAGGAAAAGGAAAAGAAGGACACTATCCTATTTGTATTTACCCTCTTACAAGAACCTGAAAATAAACAAGAAAAGTCCCTACAAAAAGGGTTAAAAAAAATCTGCGTCCGTCTTCTCTGTATCCCCGACCATCGCCCTACGTCCCTCACAGGCATTCTAGGAGGCCGGGGTGTATCTGTTGGGAGAAGGAGAGGATGTGTGTAATGGCATTGTTGTGTCATGGCAAAGGGTTGCCCCTAATTAAACAAGCTTGCTGCCATGAAGAATCCTCTTTGTTTTTCTTAAAATAGTCTTTCTTTATGAAGACCTTTGCCAGCAACTTCAAACCTGAATGTGAGGGACAACAACAATAGCGGGAATTGCCCAGAGAATTTTCAGCAGCCGGCTGCAAGTAGAAAATATTCCCGAGAGCTTGCGCCATGCACATCTAGCACAGTGATAAATAGCTGTCCCTTTTAACACACAACATCAGATAACTGGAGCCTTCTCACCCGCAGGGAACTCTTGTGTATTACCAATCACACTTTTCATTTTGGGGCTTGTAGTTTTTGTTCGATCGGACTCCTGAAGCAAAGTGCTGTTGGCTGAAAACAAGATGGAAGATGTCATATGGGGCATGAGATTGGTGATTATCTGTAACTTCAAGCGAGCAGGGTGAGTGAGAGTGCACAAGCACATACATATATGTGCAGACATACACATAGACAAATATGTGCTACCTCCGGCAGTTGCAGGATCTTAGAAGTTTTATATTTACTTACTGTGCTTTTGTGTGAAACCTCAGAGCCTTGTGCTGTAGGAGCAGCTCTGGAAATAGCACCTTATCATGGACGGCAAGTGGACGGTGGTTTAAAGCAGCACGAGTGAGCTGGAGGAGGGTAGGGAAAGTGCAAGGGAAAAAATAGCAATTCAGGGTTTCTTTTGGTGGCATGGTTTTGTTCAGCCTAGCTGGTATATGCATACCTGTGGGATGAAAGGAAGAATTACCCAGGAAGAGGGTGCATGACTGCAAGGAGGAGAGAGAGGGCATGTAGATGCACTTACTTTGAGTGCTTGTGCATAAATGTTAAAAAAAAAGTGCCTGTAGTGTGAATCATCAGCGGAAGAACACTGGCCAGTCATCAGTGACCAGAAGCTCCACTTGGTCCAAGAGCCACAGCAGGCAAGGACAGCAAAGCAGCAAGAGAAGAACATAGTGGAAGTGAAAGTGGATGATGTGCTGGCCGTTCAGAAGCAAGGAAATATGAGTGCTTGGAATACACCCATGGTACCTTCAGGTAAGTCAGGGGTGGGTTCTAAGCCCCTTTTTAAGTTTGTTTTATTAACAAAAGACTTTGCAAGCACAGCTTGCAAGCGCACGCTGTGCAAGCAAAACCTAAAAGGGACAAGAAGGAGCTGTGTTAAACTGAAAACAATGGAAAACT
The DNA here is from genome assembly GCF_031143425.1 of Pleurodeles waltl. Lineage (NCBI taxonomy): Eukaryota > Metazoa > Chordata > Amphibia > Caudata > Salamandridae > Pleurodeles > Pleurodeles waltl. The sequence goes on from NC_090447.1 coordinate 332,778,021, forward strand.
TGAAATAAGCACAAGCATTGGAGAAAAATATAGATATCAGGAATGCCTGATGTCTACCTGCTTGGAAACAAATTGTAAGGGGAAACAGCTGAAATCTACATTGCTATTTTTTATATTAAAAAATGCAGAGTAAGTGGATCCAGCAAAATATGCACAGAGACAAACAGTCAAAGATTAGCAAAGGTTCACTAAGCGGGTAAACAGCAGGAGTGACCACATACCGATCACTATGCACTCGATGCTGATGTTTTAGTTATAATTCAGTTTACTATATTGAAACATTTGTCATCCATGCCACTGTTTGTGTATTTATAGTTATTGTGATGGTAACTAAGTTTCTGTGGTAGATATTTCTTACTACTTGCAGCTGCCTTTGCTTTCAATGAATGTGCACATCCTCAAATAGAGGCCACCAGAGCACCAACAAGCATTAGCAAAAGTAATAGGTCTTGCCTCTGAGAGCTTTTGGCTTTGGAAATTATTTTTACACGAGGTGTATTGCAGCTGTGCAGAGCAGCTAGAAATATTGATATGAAAAGTGCTATGATGCAGCCAGTGCGGATGAGCTTTTTAAATTAAAAAAACTAACCGGGGGAATAGGTTGGGGAATGAGGGGACATAGAGTAATGGAGTGTGGGAGAGAAGGACAAGTGTGGGGAGAGACGACAAGCAAGAGACAATGGAAAGGCACACAGAAAAAATGGACAGTGGGTGAGAGGGGATCTGGGGAAGCATACAAAAAAATAGAGGTTTGGTGGTAGGGGTAGGAAAACAAGCTGTCAACGTAGAATAGGATGGAAGGGATGGGAAAGCAGCCTGCCAATAGACGGTGTCCAGGAGAGGATGGAGAAGCAAGCTGACAATCGAGGGCAGGAGAGGCTGGGGCAGCAAGCTCACAAGGTAGAGTGTGTGGCAGGGGATGGGGCAGCAAGTTGACAATGAAGAGCGGAATGGGCTGGGGAAGCAAGCTGCCAAAGGAGGGCAGGTGAGAGAGATGGGGCATTAAACCGATAACGGAAGCAAGTGGGATAGATGATGGGCCAGCAAGCTGACTACAGAGGTTGGCTAGGTCGGGCAGGCACAGCAAGCTAACAATGGAGGTTGGGTGGGGTGGCTGGTTCAGCAAGCTGACAATGGAGTTTAAGTGGGAAGGGCTGGTGGAGCAAGCTGACAATGCTGGGTGGTAGGGTGGGCTGGGAAGCCAGTTGGTAATGGTGGGGATGGGGAAGCAAGCTGACAATGGAAAGTGGGCAGGAGGAGGTGGGGAAGCACAGGGACATAGGAGGGTGGACAGGCATGGATGGGAATATACACAAAAAATGGACGGTGGGCTAAAGGGAATGAGGAAACACACAGACAATGGAGGTGGGCAGGAGGGACTGGACAATGGCTAGCAGGCAGTGCTGAGTAGCAAATTAACACGGGTGGTTGTGAAACAAGAACGGCAACTGAGGGAGGGAGAGAAAAAAGGACAAGGGGAAGAAGTACACGAGTTAGACAGCTGGGAAGCACATGCACATCATAAAGTGCTTAAATGGAAAAAGTAAATAGCACCTAGAAAGTGAGCAAGGTGAGGGCACAAGTAACGTGTCTATAGTCCACAGGAGGGATAAACACAAGAAAAGCTTACGTACGTTGATGAGTCAGAAGCAAGCATACAATAGTGACAATGAAGCCCACAAATGGTAAGTAATGGGTGGCCTCTAACCACCTAAAAGCTAACACGTCTCACAATAAACAGAGTATGCTGTCTCGGACGAAACCTACAGGCGATCAGAAAGTGTTTTTCCTATTTTCAGTGACGCATACTGCACTAATTATGAGTGATGCACTAATTGCACTCACTCAGATTTTGCTTGCATATTCAGCTGGTGGTAAAACTCAAAGTGAAATGACAACCTAGGCTGTAAAAGTATTTGCAAAATAGGGCCTACAACTTATTGCAATTGCTATTCACCCATTTTTGCAATACTGCAAACTTGTGAAAATCCATAGAGCACCCACAGCAAATGTCTAGGTTTCTTGTGTCTGCTTTTCTACCGGAGTATGAATGAACGCTCCAGAGCACCTCCTGAGACAGCGTAGTTGTCTCACCAGGCTATTTCTTTTGAAAAATAATGAATAATCTATACACATATTGAGCCCTTTTGCTCCGTGGTCTTTATCCAAGGGTCAGTTAAATTGTCATTCACACTTTTCTTCCAGCCACGACAGCATTTAGCATGGGTGCAGTGGTCAGCCCACTTCAACCGTTGGTTCTCTTTGAATGAATGACAGCATGTTGCTTTGTGACCAATGTGCACATCATCTATAAAGAGAGTCCCCTTGAGTACCAGGGCTGATGGGACAATGTGTGCTTTAACGATGTTTTTCATTGTAAAAACATTTTATATTTTTTAACTTGTGAGGGATTGGCACCTCTACAGGCATTGCTCCAGGGCCTGTCTGTCTCTTGCAGTTTCATGTTTCATGTGCAAGCACTGCTAGCGGTAGCCATCTTTGCTTTGCTATTGTTAAATGCAATAAAGACATTCCATAGTCAATCCAAAGACGGCCATTAGTGTGTGTTCATGTTTGCACATGCTCAGCCAGCCATTTGTGCGTACACATACATTATTTTTGTTATACTTTATTAAAAATCAATTCAAGATGGCTGTTGTGCATGCCCACTCACAAGTCAATCCTTCATTCAAATAAAGCTGAAAAGATATTAAAATAAGAGAACATTCCCCTCCAGACACGTACCACAGCTGAGCATTCCTTCTTACAAGAAGAATCACTTTAGTGGAACCTCATTTTCCAAACAAACAGCAACACATTGGAATTTCTCCAGGAAAAAGAAACTCCCAAGACCACATGGAATTCAGGAAGACTGTTTAGACTTGTCTCTTTCCAAGATGATAACATAGTCAGTGAATGCCACCAGGCACCATTACTGCCAGGCTTAGATGACACAGAACTCAGTCCTGCACCCACCACATGATCACAGCAAAACCATATGTTCTCTCCCTTGTACCACTATTCCATACAAAGAGACTACCGTTTCGCCATTCTGATGAGTATGAAGACAATTAAAAATAGACACATAAATATTATAGTCTAAAACGTTCTCTGTCATGATTCCCTCCCATCTTGCACTGCAAAAGTTGTGATTTCTCCTTTCTTCACCGCTGCTGAAAGGCAGCCGTTTCTAGTCCTCCCCAATGGCACCCCTCATAGAAAGAAACAGACAATCACACTTTATGACAGCTTTCTCTCTTTTCCTACCATGAAACCTCTTCTTATTAGCAATCAGTTCAATGCGTGAACTTCGACATTCCAGGGTAGCTTACAGAGGAGACTAGCCTAGAGGGAGATTCATTTAATTTGTCCAGTTAAGTTTATTGATGATATTTTGAGCAATTTATGCCGCTAAACCAAGTTACACCTTATCACTTATGTAAAATGTTTTACCTTGTATCTTAGGTCTATATTCAACTTTGCTTTAAATGGAAAACTATTGACTCTTAATACTTTCAAGTGGTTTCAAACTCTGATACGTTACATTGCTCTGCCCCACTTAAAATTTCTGGAACTCCAAAACACATCTGGTAAATATCCAGAAATATGTCACCCTCTGTGCTGGGAAAATGCTGGGGAAATTGTAGGATGGTTGAGCCTGCTGTGTTAAGAAGAGGCATTGCTGAACAAACTTCATGATGACAAGCTTAAGAGTTGCATGGTATGTCTAATCCTGGGCTATCCCGTAGTGAATTAATTCCTTACATCAAAAAGAAGCTTACAAAATAATTATTTGCAGTAATACAAAGATTTGAAAATGATAATCTGACCTAGGAATTACACAGCTAAAAAAGCATAGACTAAGCTAGTATGTCTGTATTTTATATGCAGTCACAGAGGAGTTGGATTTGCCAGTGCTTGTTTGCCAGATTGTCTTGAAGCCTGAGCATTGGCAGTATCCTGCCATTTGAAGGCTTGTAGTGCATGTGTAGCATTTAAAGGACTGCTGGGGTGTGATAATATAGATGATATGTTCAAATCTTACCTCAGTGTTGTGGATGTTTTACAGTCATGAGAGATAGGAGGGTTGGTCCTCTGGGTTCTTTCAGTAGTCAAGGTGGGGCAGGAGAAGGGTGATCATAGTCTCAAACTGCAGCAGGAAGTTTACATGCAGGAAGATATGACACAAAATTTGCATGGCATAGAAGGAATAGGGACAAGCTGGATTTCATGATCAAGTCAAGGTTTTTCATTTGTGTTGATGTTGCAAATGGTACTTCAATGGCTGAGGTCAGATGATCATAGGACAGCATAATAGCATCTCTGTTTTAGACGAATTATGTTTAAGAGGATTTCTCACCAGCCATTGGTTGATGACTCAGAAGAATGACCTAGTCCTGAGATGTCTTTCACATACTTCAGTTTCAAGATGATCTGAGTGTCCTTGATGTAGGTGAGCATGTTCGGTTGAAAGACTTGACTGGATCCAGTACTGGTCTGAAACAGGTGCTGAAGAAGATTGGTGAGACAATTGAATTTTGCAGTATGCAGTGTGCAGAGACCCCGCCCCAAGTGCTGAAACTCCGCAAAGACTTCACACCTGTGAAGTTACTACTCATAGCATTACCTTCGTAAATGCCCAGAAGCAGTAAACTTAGACTAAAGCCTAAGCTTACCTTCGTGAATTGGGCCACATGCCTTTTAACTGTAGATTAATAAAAAGGCAGAATAAGCATTTCTAAAAAAATATTTTAAGAAACGTTAATTTTTAATTCAGTTATTTGCCCTGAAAAGGTTATTTTTAATCAAAATATACAGGCAGGTAACACTAGTTAACGCCCGTGCTCTTAGCATGTTGTTTGACTCAAGCAACCTCAGCATTCAAGAGAGAGTGCTAATTAATGTTAAATATGAGATGGGATGTTTATACCATAAGTGTAAAGGTTAGGGAATTAAGCATTATGAAAATATGCTAGCTTGCCTAGTGTAACGTAATACTAATTGAGGTACTACCCGACCCATATCAGCATATTACAAAGAACCACAACCATTACTGAAGATAATTTCAGAGTTATGTGTATCTAATATAATGATGTGTGTATTTGTTTTAGTCAGACACTACACTGTATTCTGTACTATTTGGGCGGGGGACTGCCAGTAATCAGTGATAATTGTGTAGAGATAATACTTACAGTAAGTAATAATATCGGCTCAAAACACTGCAAAAAAATAACATTGGAAATAAAAAGGCTAAAACAACTTGTATTACCGGTATATAAATATATACTTAGTGATAAATTATTAGGTCTGACTTGACAAAATAGTATTCTTTAAAATACATGGAGTGAGCTTCGGCTCCATCAACATGACTATTATGTGTCTCACCACCTGCTAGTGTCTGATTGGAATATTATTACATTGTAATGCATGATGATCTCTTTCACATCTCCAATGTACATCTCATTATCACACTTTAAATTATTTTCTCAGAGATGCATCGCACATGCAAACCAATAGTTATTTTTTTTCCCCCTTAAGTCGTTTTTTCTTAAAATGTTATAATCAGAAATCAAAATGCGAGCTGGGCCTATTCCCTTTACCAATGCTTGTTAAACTCACTGCTGCAGGAGTCAGGCATGCTATAGGGAACAAGACATAGTATGACATAATTTAGGCTGGTCGGCATTCATAGTTTAAAATTTTTAATGTTATCATTTCAATTAGCATAAGATGTAGATCGCTCCAATGTTTGGTGATATATCATTCTGTGCAGATATTTACAAGGGCATTTTGTAGTAGAAAGGAACACACAGACTCTATGTTGCTATAACACACACTTGAAAGTATAACATCTCTCTTTAGCAAGATAAGGTAGCAAGATTGGTTTCCTGGAAATTGGCATAATCTGAGCCGTGTTGTCCGCCAAAGAAGCTAGGTTTGTATGGCTAGGGCTTAAATGGAATTGTCTTTAGGTCCTTGGATTTTACAATGTAAACACTTGATAACATGGTTACCTGTTTTATGGCATGCAGTGTGAGTCGAGTGTCTATTTATGGAGAGTAGCTGAAGGTTGCTCTTATTCTCTGTATACCATGACAGAAATTTGAGAACGTGCTGCTATGAGTGTTGGATTTGCCCTTACCATTAGAGTTTCAGTCATCACAGCATTCAAGTCAAATGGTTCACATCCCAATATGCGTGGAAGGAAGAAGATAAATTGTGAGTCCACCTGCGATTTTGTAAGAACATGTCACACACCTGGGTTCAATCTACAAACACATGATGCAGAGATCACCAAGAGCTCAGCTGAGTTCCGGGTAGTAAAGGGCCAGTGGTTCAAATTAGTCATGGTTAATAAGACAAGAAGACAGCTTCTATTCTGATCTGGTCGCCATGTGTATATTTTGGGCCTGCCTGGTATGCAGGTGGTGACTTACAAAGAGTATGAACAGGAGCACAGAATTTAAGTTAGAAGAAATGAAAAAGTAATGAGGAGGGTCAATTCTGACAACGTTTTTAGTCTGTGAGGATTAGAAGGGGGCCAAGGAGTACAACCCAGGCCTGACTACAAACAAAAATCCTACGGGCCCTTTGAACAATGCTTTAATTATTATTGCAAAAAAATCAAGGAATCATTGCATTTGTGCAGCATTTTCAGGGAGTTAACGTAAGCTTCGTAGAGGGAGCGTGGAAGGACTGTCAGCTAGTCCATCACTTGATTATGTTTGCGAGAGCAAAGAGTGAGGTAGATTACTTCTTTAATGGATAGATTAGTGGCAGTTCAATCAAGCAAATGCACTAGTGTTGTCACTGAGTAAGGCATGAGTGCAGTAAAGAGTACTAAAAGCACCTAATGCCATAGTTATGATTATTTAATGCAATAACTCTGCACTGCACTGCACTGCGTGAAAGGGAGAAGGCAGGAATGTGTCATATGTGTTAAGTTATGGCACATTCCTGCTCTCTACCTGGATTGGTTCATAAACTGCTGCCTAGAATCAACGCAGTATCAACCAGTATTGGTAAATCTGAAAATGCTTCAGAATCAATGGGTAGATGCATGCGAACATCCATTCTCCAGTCATGGAATGCCTCCACTGGGCAGAGTAACACAAGGCAGTGACTTGCACTGCCTTGCATTACTCCAGATTTACCAAACCACGCAGGGCCACACACAATGGCTTTGCATGACTTGGTTAATCTTGATAAATTTTATTAAAGGTTTTGCATTGCCCTACGCCCCTTTGTGTGGGGCCAGGGTGAAGCAAAATCCTTGATCAATATGCCCCCTAGGGTCTCATCTTCCCCAAGGCAAGGGAATGTCCCTGTCTTAGGGTGCCCTCTGCTTATTGTGCCAATTATTATAGAAAGGCCAGAAAAATGTCATTTTCAGTATATACGAATCACTCCTTCAGGAAAAACACTTTTTGTCTGGAGAGCTGATTCCACACACCATTTCTTACTGTATCCTATTTGAAATTGATGATGGTAGAATGATCATCACCCATTGAAAAGATGCAAAACAGTAAGATGCAGACGAGGATAGGGACAGTTTGTGCAGTGAATGAATAGTGTAATACCTAATACCCATAATTTTGCTAACATTTAACATGGCAGACTATGAAGTAGCTTAATTACGTTTTTAAGACTAAAATTTGGCACAGCTTTTGCCATTCAAATGAAGGCAGCACACCTGACTCTCCTTGTTTATTGCTTTTTGTCATTCCTCATGATGGTCTCGTAAGATGTACTTTCACTGCCCCTTCAAAACGCCTGCCATTTCCAAAAACGTTAAACAGTCAACATCTCCATCTCAGGGCAGCCATCATGCACGTGTTGCAATTCTCGTATTCATTTTTGTTGTGTTAGATTAAGCGGACTGGAAGAGGGAGCAGAGGTCACGCCTATCAAAATAAGACAAAGTACTATTGGTAGGGGAGGCACTGGTCGCACGTGAGATCAAAATAATTTAAGACAATGCTGTCTTGTGATAATTCATACATTGATTTAGTTACACTCATAAATGCATGTTCAACATTGAAGTGCAATATGTCCCACATTTGAAAGCCTGAATGAAAGCTGAAACAATCGTTGATTCAAATAGAAAGCGGAAATTCAGTGGCATACCTTATACCTCAAAACAGGAGATGTGGGGAAAAGTGGAATACTGGGTCATGTCCAAAGTCAAATAATCGAGGTTTTAGGTTTGCAAGACATTGAACATTGTCAGGAAGATAAATATGTGAGCATTGCAAAGCCAACATGGAAAAAGAAAAACTTTAGACAAAGCTACCAAAAGTCAAAAAAGGTAGCACAGACAGGTTAGATCTAGTTGCAGTGCACTTTGTTTATTATTAGCATTTTTACACGTCTCTATTAATTGCCAGTGATCTTCACTCTGAATCTTATCTTTTCATGTCTTACTCTTCACTGATTGAGCATTTCTCCTCCCCAAAACAAGTATTTGTAGCTTCACTTCCACATACAACATTGATAAAAAAAATACTTTTTTTCTTAAAGTTAATTTCTGTATCATTAGTAGCAACGAGTTCCAAGAAGGGGGAGTGGGTAGGAATACATAAGTGTGACAAAGAAGGTTGTGACTTGGAATAAAGAAAAACGTCGGGAAGTAATCCATTTATTACCTCTGCGTCCGCCTTCCTCATCACATTCCTCACTAATTGAGGAAATAAGAAGCAGTCTAAACAAGAATATTACCAGCATTAACACCAGTAGAGAGGCCAAAGGGGGAGTATTTACAACCCCCTAGCGCTACCTTGCCTGCCCTAGCTTCATTTTTTGAGGCCTTTCTTCTGCGCCATATTTACAAAGTGGTGCAATGCAAACATTGTGCCAATTTGTAAACCCTTGCACCACATTATACCTGCACTAGGCATAATTTATGCAAGGGGGCATTCCGACGAAGGTAGGCCCAAAGAAATGGCACAGTGAAATTTACAACATTTCTCAATCCTCTCCGCTCTACCCCATTCCAATCTACCTCAATCCACTGCACTCCAATGTATCTCAGTACAACCCACTCTACTCCAGTCTACCCAACTCTACTCCAAACTACCCCGCTCCAGGCTATACCACTACACTCCAATATACCCCAGTCCTAATTACCCCTCTCCTTTCCAATTTACCCTATTCCACTCTAAAGTCCACAGCAATCTATCCAACTTCTCTCTACTCTAATCTACCCCTCTACAATCCAGTATATCCCACTCCACCACAATCTACCCTACTCTAATCTACCCCACTTCACTCTGCCACAATCTAACCCACTCCACATCAATCTATTACACTCCACTCTACCCAAATCTACCCCACTCAACTGCACTCCAACCTATCCCACTCCAATCCACCCCACTAGACTCAAATCTACCCTGCCTCACTCCAATCTACCCCACTCCACCCCACTCTACTCTCTCCAATCTATCCCTCCCCAATCTACCCAACCCCAATCTACCCCACTCACATTTACCCCATTTACTCCACTCTACAATCTGCTCAACTCTGCTCCAATCTACCCCACACTTCCCAACCCACCTCTCTACACCCCACTGAAATCTATCCTGCCCCACTCTACCCCACTCCGATCCAACCCACTTCACTCCGATCTACCCCACTCCAAACTACCAAAGTGACATTCCACCTGGGATACTGCTCTGGGCCACTTGTAATGAAGACTCAATTAGGATAATTCATAAAAAAGTGAGCGTGTTTTTGTTACAGACTAACTTCAAACACGGAGCTTCATAGCAAGTAACAAGAATTGCACCATTCATTTATACTACCCCTGATTTATTCTACGTCCAAACTTGCTAGCCAGTGTTGGAGAATAGCGTATAAAAATGTAGACCCTTTGTGCTGGTCCTTTTTTAAATAAATTCTACTGGCTAGTTACTGCCCTGGGAAAGGACATTACAGCCTCAGTAGTGCACGGTGATATGTACACCACATGCTACACCCTTGATTTAATGGAATCCTTAATATCCGTTCAATAAACTGAAATGTTGCATTCTCTTGGTAAGTGTGCCAACATTTAATCCTGTCACTTGTATTGCTTGATTCCGCGGGACTTGTTGCTGTGCCTTCATATAGAGGTCCAGTCATGCCTCAGTTGTCTTTATGGAGATGCACCTTTGCAAATGTAATGATGTCTGCTAGATCAGTTAAGAAGTGAGTCTTATTTTCGTGTCACCTTTAGTTTGTAATGGCACAGCATGGAGTAGGCAACCCCATAATGTCTGAGTTTCAGCTTCACTAGTGTTAGCCTTTTTCACTGATGAGGTGAAATCCAAGTAACATGCGATGTTGGATCTCTAGTAGGGTAATTCTCCCTTTTCTCTGCCTGGCCATGAGCCAATATTGTGGTCTGTATGGTTAAAAAATCATGATCTGCTGTGTCTTAGGGGACGATAGGGGTCGGCTAAGGGTGTACGTAGTGCACTCATTCTATTATAGACATGTTTGAATTGTTCAATCTGTCTAGTACCCCTAAAAGTATTATTCTGCAAACCTTTCCACCCTTCATAAATCCGAGTACCTAGGAATTCCCGAATCCTGTAATTATTTCTCCATGAATACACCCACGTCCTCACTTTGTTTTGCTTTCATTAGCTCAAGCCTTTTTCCATGCAGAGTATTTTTTTATTGTAATTTCCAGCATTGTCTTCTGTATTCGAGGTCCTATGTTTGGTCAGGTCAACTGTTGTGTCTCGCTTGTCAAGTCTTTCTTTTATGTGGTAAAGCTGTATTAGTAAGTAGCTGACCTTCCCTTTTATGGCTCGGAGACTCTTGTTCATGTGTAATAATTGAGATTTACTTGATGTTTGGTCTCAAGTGTACCGTTTCTCTCAGCAGATTCTAAGTCGGTTGTGGTGGGTTTGTTCTTCATCTTTGGTTATTTATTCAAATCAAATGGGAGCTTGGGCAACGCCTAGCTCATTTTGTTGGTTTGCTATCACGCATCAATAGCAGAGGTGCCAACTGGAGCAGAAACCTGCAGCCAGCCCCACTGACAACTTGTTACAGTCCAACAAAGACAGTGCCCTGCCATCGTTGGCATTTGCTCATGCACCATTCCACCTCATTGTTGTTAATTTGAACATGCCTCTCGATGGAACGTTAATGTATTGTATATGAATGGAGATGTTACTGACTAAATGCTAATACAAATAATGCAAGACTGTAACAGCTAGTTATATTGGCTGGGCCTCAGACATATGATAACCTAACAATTGGCAAGGAAAACCATTGCATTGGTGTTGGATGAGAGCGGCAGACCTACAGGACTCAGCTATGTAAAATATATATTCACAATATTGCCATATAGTAACAACTCTACCTTGCACTCTGACATATAATAAGATGTAGAGCAATAATAAAGAAGTATCTAAGAATAAGATAAAACCATGTGCCATTGCTACAGTATATCAGAGCTTGTAGTATTGTATTAGACCTTTAAATACAGGGAATTTATTTTGTTGTTCTCCTATCGAGGTATTAGAGCAGATTTAGCTATTTCCCATAGTGTATTTTAATTTAAAAAATTGCAAATCGCTTTTAGGATATATTTTGTGCATTTTAGTGAACGAAATGTGATGACAGAGAAACAAATGGTATGTTTGATTACAAAGATTGATACTTTGTGTTAAAGGTGCATAGCAATTTCTAATTTTTAATACCTTTATAGGGTCATAATCATAAGAAAACATTACATTATTATAACATATATTAACAAAATAAACTATCAGGAAGAGCAAAGTGAGCCACTCCATCCGGTGACAATTTACGCTTCTTTGCTAGGTCCTACCTCTTTAGTGGAGGCCACTTCCACAACCAAACATCTGACAGTTTGACTTATCTCTCTCCTTCCAAATATTATGCATATGTACTCAAGAGCGCTGGAATTAATAAATTAAACGACAAGGAACAATTTGTGACCTGAGAATAGGCCTTAGACGAAAGAGCACCAAATGGTGTTTAGTATCCTGTGCCCTCATACACACCTCTCAAAAAATATACTGTAGTTTGCATCACTTTTGAAAAGATAAACACTGCACCCATTTGTCTTCTTCTAGTACCTTTCGACTTAAAAGAGTCCTAAAAAAGATGCAAAGTGTCTCAAACATAACTTAAGCAGACCTAGAGCCCGATTTAGAGTGCAGCAGATGTATTACAAGTGCCACTGGATATGTACTTTTGGTTAATTTAATTAAATTTATTCATAATACGGCAGACAGGATATCCGTCATGTTTGTGATGGAGTAAACCTGTTCACCAAACTCTAAATCCACTCCAATCTACCCCACACTTCCCAACCCACCTCTCTACACCCCACTGAAATCTATCCTGCCCCACTCTACCCCACTCCGATCCAACCCACTTCACTCCGATCTACCCCACTCCAAACTACCAAAGTGACATTCCACCATGGTTCTGGAAAGTTTGTGATGTCTATAAAAAGCATAAAATGACTCACCCACAGCGATGTGAGTGAAGGCCTCTAAAAGGCAAATTTCAGATTCAGCTGAATGAAGGGAATGGATGGGAATACATGCTTTTCTAAAAACAAACTGTCACAAACAACAAAGTGAAAAAAGAGATGCACCCCAGACCATTATTTTTCACCCATTATGCCACTCTAACCAGATACCAGCCATACACAAATCATCCTTGGTTCCCTTGAGATGAGAACAAAAGTACCCTAAATGTGATTGGTATACATAGAAGTGTGTCCTGCGATCATCGTAATACGGAAATCTATACTGCATTGACTAGGCCTACTACTCTGAAACTGGTCTGGGGGATGCTTGTACTCCAATTCAGATAGTACTTGGCCTGGCAGTTCAGGCTGGACTGTTACCTCTGTAGCAGGGACAAGGATGATTTGCATATCATAAGGTTCTGACTGAAGTAGCATGGTGGGCAAGAAAGGAAGAAGAACTGTGCTGCAGTCCTTCGTAACTACGAACGGCTCAGATTAGTTCACAAATTCTTTCCATTAACTTTTATGTTTCCCATAAATAACTCGAAGCAGTATGGCTTGAATTCCGATTACCCTACTGCTAAGGAAGCAAGGTGGGAGAAAACTGAATTGTTTAATCTATGGACATTTACAAAGAAAATTGAACGCATGTTTAGTACTGCTAGTCTGAAACAGAGAAAGCAGGAGGACACCCGGCTCTAGGATTAGGTAAATCTTGCTTCTCTTCATGGATGAGTCAGACAATATCATAAAGTAAAGGTTTTTACACATCATCCACTTGTTAAAGCTGCAGGGCAATGCAGGTGTCTTCAGTCGAACAGGACTAAACAGGTCATTTATCCCCCGGGTATTTCCCTGGTTGGTTGGAACCCTTGGTAACCAGTTGGAAAGCCCTGGGCTACTGCTGGTGACCCTGCCATTTCCCAAAGTGAGGGAGGGAAGGGGGAGTAAGAGAGAAAGCAATGAGTGTGAGAAGACAGAGGAGAGAAGGGGAGAGAGAGAAAAGATAGATGGAAATAGAAGAATAAGACGAGGAGACAAAGGAAGAAGGGCTGGTTTGAGCATTTGTGCTAGGGTTGATTTTACTATTAATGCAGACAATTCCTAATCTTCTTTATCAAAATATATCAGGATGCAAACCAATGATACTCTGAGAAGGGAGCAGTTTAGGAAAGAAGCAGTGGAGGATGTTTCTAAAGGTGTGGTAATTGAAACTCTTGACTGCCTCTTTGCTGCACTCTTCCTTTCAATGAAATGGCATATGTGCTAATCCCTTCATGAGTGCTGCAGCCCATGGATGTTGTCCCACAATATAGCATTTTATCAACTAAGGGTGCATATCTTGTCTCATTTGTGAAGGGTGGAGAAGGGTTACATTGTTGAATCGATTCAAGTCTATAGTATCTCTCACCCTGCTAAAGTGATACTTGAAGAGTACCAGGATCAAACACAATACATTGATTATTATTGTTAACTGGTTACTTTAGTCCCCAAAGCTAAGCAGAAAATCTCGTAAGCTACCCATCTCAACAACCTTGAAGTCACTAATCAGCAGAGTGGAGTTTTCATGTAATCGTTAAAAGTTACTTTGAGATTTAAATAACATTACATGTGAGTGTTACAGGGCAATGGTGGGTCTGACCAAAGGTGGCAGATGACTTACCGGAACTGGAACTACAGAGATGACTGATCAGAGTTCTTGCCTTGTATCCTAAATTGGGGCTGGCTAAATAGCAGATGCAATTACAAATGGGGTTGGAATACCTTAGAGCCCTTTACAAGTCAAGAAGCATGAGGGATAATATCTATGTGGGACATATCTCCCCACATAATACCAAGTTTTACCTGATGCTGAAAGGCACTGGAATGAAACTAGTTGTGCACAGGCACTAGCCTGTAATTGAGAACCGTTTGCCTTATTGAGCCCAGGAATTCCAAGTCAAGCATTTTAAAAATAATTATTAAAATAAATAAGGACTGAAAACTCAGAACGGGTGGTAATTGGTTTGGAGATACCGGATGGAATTGGTATCACTCACAGCAATACTTCCACCTCCAATTACTGGCCAACTCAGAATCGGGATATAATTGTGTTGCACTGTCAGACATTAGCTAATCCCTTTCAGAAGGGCTCCCTACCTTTATTTAGTTTCATGGAATAGCTTGAGCCATTTGAATAGTACCGGTTTCATCAGTTACAGACACCATTGCTCCAGGAAACCTTGGCTCTAGATGAGGTTCTCTACAGTGTTCACAAAATCTCCCACAGATCATGGAAACATGCGGTTGGGACTGATGATTTAAAACATTGGATCCGCTTCTCCCAGTACCTTTTGTGTCTTGCATAACTTGATATGATGTAGGGGGCAACTAAACAAAAACGTATATGCTATTAATCTTCTGCTTGCTCTCAATGGTGGTTTTGGGAGTGGAGCATGTGGGAATCTGAATGCATCGTGAGGCACGCACACCTATGTGTTGTGGCACGTATGTTGTGACACATGACTGTGGCTTGACAAGTGTGTGCGATTGCATTGTGATTTTTGATAATAGTTTTCAATGTATAATTATGACTTATTAAAATGTTAAATTAAAAGAGAAAAGTGAAAAATATGTGCACTACAAGCAGAAAAAAGCAAGTGAGTGACTAGTCAGCACTTTGGAGCTGCCGGGCACTTAAAAAAATAATAATAAAAATTAATAAAGAGGCAAGCTGCGAACGGAGAGCAGGGAGCAGTGAGCATGGCAGGGGGACATAAAAAGGGAATGTATGTTTTTTGGGAGACAGGATAAAAAGCAGAGGGATCAAGGGAACACATAAAAGCCCACAGAGTGCTGCATACAAAACAAGCATTTACAATGCAATAGGTCTCACATTTGCTTGAGTTAGAGCTCTTGGCATTGTAAATGCATAACTGGACTTTTCTTGCCATATAAATTGGTTAACCCTGCCGCATAATTTGTTTCTCTCTGCCACAAAATTCTAGTGGCCCTGCATATAACGAAAGCACTTCCATTTACGTTCTTCCTCTATTTGCAGCACAAATGAAAATATTGTCATTATTTATTTTAAAGTTTTATATTATTATTTTTGGATCCTCCCCAATCTAGTGTGGGGACCCTGAGATGACCTAGACAGAAATAACACGTTGTGGGGTGAGTTATGGGCAAAAATGTTTTGTAAAAGGAATGGTCCACAAAGCATTCTTGGGCGAGTTTCCTAGTGCAGCAAATATTGTAGTGTCTTGACTGTAATGCTCAGACCAGCCCCTTGAGGACACCTTAATAAAAATAGCATTTGTAAGAAACATGATCATGTAACCATACAGTCAGCCCATAGAGGGCACAAAGGACAAGAAAACAGAATAGCAGAGATTAGTGCTGTGTAACCATATATGTAGCCCCTAGAGGGCATAGTGCTCTACAAATTTTGAGGACTAGCAGGCCTACTGCAATACTATTACAAAGTAGAAGACTGATTTGCAAATTATTGGGTCCAAACCGAGGTAGCATGATGTGCAAATAACGATTGCCTGCGATACGGCCCCAGTAATTATCAGTGGCTGAGATTGATTTAAGCATTCCATCCATCACTTTTTTGTTAATGTTAACTAGGGATGCGTGGAGCTCACAGGGCTTTACTCTGCGAAATTCTGCAGAGTTGGCTAAAAACTCAGAGGAATGCCGCAGAGTCCAACGTGTAGCAGAGTGCCACCTGCCCTATCACCCTTCCGCCCAACCTTAGAGCTTCTGAGATCGGACTCATTCAGACCAGGGTGGTATGCCGTTTCAGGCCTCTTGTGCTGACACAGTCCACCAGCCTGGAGCCTGCTGCTCTCCACACCTGCACACTTCCCTTCACCAACTGCCCTCCTTCACAAACTTGCTATGGAGGGCCAGGCACACCCCCTGTCTTTCAATTGCTTCCTCTGCACTTACACACAGCCTCAGACTGCCCTTTCTTTAGGGCCCAGTACTAGCAGCAGCAAACCAGCTCACCATCAGCAGCCTGGTATTTTCACAAAGTGCCAAACCTTGCTTGCCACTGGGCTCTAAGGCACTATCTCAGGCCACACACACAGCTCTATCTGGTGGGGGCTGCCGGACTACCACTCAGCAGCTGATGCTCACCTGATCTCCAGATCTCCCTGCGGGCCTCAGCACCGCACCCGATAACGCCACTTTCTTTCCCTCTGACTCTGGGGAGACAGGTTCTTTTCAAGTGGGGCTGAAACTGCATGTTTCCTTTTTACCAAGGACAGAACCCCCCCCATATGCAAATACTGTCTCTTGTGCAGTGTGCAAGTAGAAGAGAAAGCGAAACAAAGGTCTTACCTTGGTCCAGGGTCACCGCTGCCAACGGCTTTGCTCCCTGCCTCCCTCTGCTCCCGGGCTGCTGTGGATATTGAAAGGAGGAAGGCCTTGATCCGGAGCTGGTGCCAGTGCAGCATCTTGCAGCAGCTCTATACCGAGTTGGGCTGAGTACGCACTACAGCCCAATTATGGGCCACACAGCGCAAGTGCAGACTCTCTGTGCTTGCGCTCTGTGGCCCATAACTAGGCTGCAGTGCACGCCAGTGAGCTCCACTCCGCTACCAGGGCTAGCAGAGTTTTTGGCTGAGCTCAGCGCTCCGCTTGGTGACAAAAACTCTGCTAAGTCTGCCAGCGGAGGGAGCTCACCACCCACACCAAATGTTAACATTATGGCATCAAAAATCCAGGTATTTCTCTTTATGTTTCTAAAGGACAAGATATACATGCAAGAGCCACTTTGGACAGCTCTATTGAACATAGCAGGGATATAGATGGCATTACATATCTCTCCCTTTAAATTAAAAGAGGTGGAGTGATTTCAGTTTGGGCAAGTAAATCTTTACTAGTGATCCTTCCAATAGAAAGTTAATCAGTGGCTCCCAATGTGACTCACAGTTTTTGTTGTCAACATCCATGTACTATGAAAGTTTCTCCACAGGCATGAGATGCCGCAACCAAGATGCCACTGGGTAGTGTCTGGAGCATCCCTTTCTTCCCAGAGGCTGCTATGGCGGTTTTCACTGCATTTAAGCAGTTCCATGCAAGAAGTTCATCTGTCTTCTAATTATATTGTAGCTCCTGTGGGGACACTCCAAATAGAACATAGCAAAAAGCCTCTTGTAGGTGATATACTAGCATAGTTCTGAGGATTTGCAGTACCCATCTCCAGAATGGCCTTAACATAGTTCACACCCACCATACATGCAACTATAATCCCACATTACAACATGCTCTCCAATATACCGGGCATACCTTGAGAAAAAGTTTATGTTGTTTAGCTGGATGCATGTACCAATCATAAAACAAATAAAAAATATTGAGTCTCTTTGCCTAAGACACCAAGCAAATTTATGTTCATATCCCTCTATATGCATGCCCATGGTTGCTCTGTTAATCCCCTTCCCAGAATTATGTGCTACTTAGGCCCTCATTATGACACTGGCGGTCTCCTGACTGCCAGGGCCACAGTGGCGGTTTCACAGCCAATGGACTGGCGGTGAAAACCACCACATTATGAGTGAGGCGGGGTTTCTAAGCCAATGGACTGGCGGTGAAAACCACCACATTATGAGTGTGGCAGATTGGCCCCTGCCACCCAGCCACATCCCTGTCTGTACTGCTAGGGTGGTTGGAGCCAACAGGCCAGAGATTGGCATCCCTGAACCAGCGGTCCCATGAAGACTGCCGGCTGCATTTTGAGCCAGCAATCCACCAAGGCATCCACGGTAGTAACATCACCACGAAAACCCCGGCAGAACGGCTACCAGTGACAAGAAATTTATTTCCTGTCACTGGCAGATGACTCCCCCTTACCCTCATTCAAGCCCAATACCCCCACCCGCTCTCCATATCACAGCCCCCTACCCCCTACTAGAACAGTGCCCCCATTCCCCTCCCACCACCATCCCCTACCCTTTGAATACAGCGTCTCCCACCCCCCGCATACACGAACACGCACACAGACACCCACACGCACCCTGCATACACTCATTCAAGCACCTTGCATACACTCATTCATGCACCTCGCATACACTAACACTGACATATATGCATTCACCTCAACATTCATACCCGCACTCACCTCAGCATTCAGACCCGCACTCACCTCAACATACATACCTACACTCCCCTCAACATACATACTGCACTCACCTCAATATTCATACATGCATTCACCCACGCATACACACACCAATGCACACACCCATACAAAAACCCATACACACATGCATACACACATACATGCACAGATAAACAACCATACACACATGCATAAACACATACCTGCACACACACAGACAACACCCACTCACACATGAAAACACAACACCCCTCACCCTCCCACCTACCCCGCCTGTCGGATGATCAACTTACCTTGCCCAGCGAGGAGGTCATCTGCCAGGGAACGGGAACAGGTGCTTCCACCACCGGTAGCACCCCGCCATCAGGACACTGCCAGGCCGTATTACAGGTTGTAATACGGCTGGTGGAGTGCTTTTGGGGGGTGGGGCCGGTGGTGGAACCGCCCATGCACCTCCAATCGCGAACACAACTACTACAGGATTTCTGCCTAAAATATGGCAGACATCCTGCAGTACTTGTAATATGGTGGACTGAAGACCGACGGTCTTCTGGCATCCATGGCTTTGGCAGACTTCTGAAAAGACAGCCAAAGTCATAATGAGGGCCTTAGCCTCATGCAGATTCTTAGGAGATAGCATCTCAGAGTTAAGTAGCAGGTATGAGCATGAGATTATCCCTCTGGAACCCATAATCTGCTCTATGTGTCATTCCATTGGTGTGGGTTCTTGAGTACCATTGTCCTTAACAGTTAGGTGTGGCACCCAATGCCTTAGCTGAGCAGAGTGCAAACTCTCTTGCTTGTGCAGTTTAAAAACTGTTTTACAATTAAGAAATTGTTTTATAACTCCTTTATCACTCACCATAAGACAATTGGCCCAGGGGTTAGTACTAGTGTGAAAGATGGATTAAAGTGGATAGGTGTATGAGGAGATGGGTAAGCAGTCAAATTAAGTTGCTATTGATGTCATCCCAAATGCGTAGGGTCCTGCCAGTACAGTTCCTTAGGTATGTGTTCACAGGTCTGTCACCTCTGGGCTTCCAAATTAGGTCCCAAAGGCAAGGGCCAAATATAGATCTCTTCATGAGTATCCTGAGTTTTCGGGATTCATGTGTGCTCCATTCTGGCAATACAAACACTCTTAACCTAAAGTACCTTGTAGGAAGAGTACTGTCCGGGACGGTGCTCCTGCTGAGGAGCTGGTATAACGATCAGTCAGTCGGCTTCAGTAGCAAGACATAATCGGTGTGATTGTGCCTGAGGGAACACAGCCCACTGAACCTGGGGCAATTGGGCAGCACTGCAGTCCCCCAGATGCAGGGGGGAAATCCAGAAGTAGGTGATGAGATCTTTGATGTCCTGTGATCTCAGGAAGAACAGAGGGCAAGCCAGCAAGCTCTTGGAGTCCCTTTGGGTATAGTCTTTAGTTCCTTTTGGCAGGGCAGAGGTCAGCAGGCTTCAGGGCAGCACAGCAAAGCAGGGCAGCAGTTCCTGGGAACAGTCAGGCACAGCAAAGTGGCAATCCTTTTAGTGTAGCAACCTTTACTTCAGCAGAGTTTCTTTCAGGTCCAGAAGTGTACTGATTCCAGTGGGTAAGAGCCCCAGTAGTTATACCCAAAAGTACCTTTGATGTGCGGGATGACTTCAAAGGATCTCTCTGAAGAGCATAGGTCCCCCTTTAAACCCAGCCCTGACTCCAGACTATCAGTACAGGATAATCAGCCCTTTGTGTGAGGACAGACACTTCCCTCCTGAAGTGTAGGTGTGAGCTCCCCTCCACCCTTTCAGTCCAGAAAGACCCATGAGTATGCAAATGAATGTATATGCAGTTGAGTGTCCTGTGTTGTGGGTGTCTGGAGGGAATGCACAAATGGAGCTGTCACCCAGCCTAGACCAGACACGTATTGGAGACAGACTGTCAGACACACAGAGCAGTGATAGCAGAGAAATGCCCACTTTCTACAAGTGACATTACTAAAATACTAATAATACATCTGACTTTGCCAGTCAAGAGGATTTATTATAACCATTCCAATGAAATAAAATATGATGCAGCTACTCCTTTCTTATCAGAAATGACAGCTTAAAAGTATGTTAAGCAATTCAGAATGCTGGCCTGTGAGAGGAGCAGGACACCCAATAATGAAAAACGACTTTGGGAGTTTTTCAATACCAGGAGATATAAAACTTAAGAGTACATGTCCTGCTTTTTCCTTACATGGCACCCTGCTCTTTGGGCTACCTAGAGCCTCATTTTGGGTGACTTATATATAATACAAGAGGAATTTGAGGCTTGACAAGTGGTTATAAATGTTAAGTCAAAGTGGCAGTGAAACTGCACACACAGGCAGTGCATCGGCATGCCTGAGAAATGTTTAAGGGCTACTGAAGTGGGTGGCACAATCAGTGCTGCAGGCTCACTAGTAGCACTTAATTTACAAGCCCATGGTATGTGGTGCACCACTTTACAAGGGAATTACAAGTAAATTAAAAGTGCCAATTGGGGCGATACCTATGTTTACCGTGTTTAGGGGAGAAGCACATGCACTTTAGCACTGGTTAGCAGTGATAAAGTGCTCAGAGTCCTAAGGTCAAAAAAAGATACAGCTAAAAACAGGTGGTGAAAGGCAAAATGTCTGGGGTAAGACCACTCTAAGGATTCCAGGTCTAACGCAATCATTTATCCTATTAATCCATCTAACAGACTCACATGTTTAACACTCTCCACACTCCCTATAACAATTTATATTTCTTGCTACTAATCCACCACTTATTCATTTTTGTGTTCTAGAGTAGCATGCTACTCGCTGAAAATCGCTTCAACGCCTTAACTTGTAGTAAGCACAATATGAATAAAATTACAATTAGAAGGGACAGGGAGGTGACTGACTTCCACTTAGAAAAGGAACAGCATAAACCAATATATTGCAGATTAAATGCTTTTGACCCTTAATGACTCTGAGAAATCCCTTCCTAAACTGTAAAATCATTTAGAAACCTACTAAGAGGTATTGAGCTCGAAAATACACTAAACTATATCCGAGATCCTCAACCTAACGCTCCCACATTTGGTCTTAGCCAGAGCACGGAGCCTCACCACTTTTAGATGGGTGGACAAATACATTACACATTTGGAAGTCAAAATATCTACCAACCTTTTGGACCTTTATGGGCTATATTTAGCTGCCTCTGCTTGCAAATCTGAGGAGACCTTTATTGGCAAACATCCCTTCCGGTTCCTTTGCTGAGCCAAATCAATGCAATATAAATATCAACATTTTACCAAGACTTCTTTACATGTTTTAGTCCTTACCCATAACACTGTCCAAAGTCTTCTTTTCTATACTTAAAAGCACATTCATAAAAAATATTTGAGGTGGTGGGGAAGGGTTTGAGTTGTTTATAAAATCCTGTGCGGACCACGGGAGAGTGGTAGACTTATAAATACACTTAGGCCCATATTTATGTGCTTTTGGTGCCGGGCAGTGCAGTAAGTCACCTTGCTGCTCTGCCCTGTGAAAAAGGGTAAGGGCAGGACTGTGCTGTATCTATGGCATATGATCCATTCCTGTACTTTCCTCGGCACAGGTGCTGTTTCAGCAGCATTGCACCCATTCAGGCACCCTTGCACCACGGCGCAGGGGTGCCTTAGTTGTGTGCAGGATTGGTTTTCTGCAGGGAGGGGTACCTTCCTGCACAAAAACAATCCTGGTAGGCTTTTGTGTGCTGCAGAATGAGTCACACTTGGAAAGAGAAAAAAACAAGGTGAAATAAAGATATTTCTCGTCGTTGTGCCTCTCCTGGGGAAGAGTAAGGTTTTGGCATGTATACAAGGTCTTGTATATCTGGGAATGCATCAAACTCCACAGGTTTTGCATGAGAACAGCCCCTCCAACGCCCTTGGAATGCCTCCCTAATGCATAGAAAAGCAACGCAATGATTGGTGCTGCCTTGCCTTACTCTATATCTATGATGCCATCTAAAGCCATCCAAAGTTCCTTTATACGGCCTCATAGATATGATTTGAAGGTTTGCGCCACTGTTGCATCACACAAATTGATGCAAAGGTGGTGCAAGGGACTCGTAAATATGCATCATAAATAGCATCATTTCCACACCACTATACTGCACCCCTCACAACTGCTTGCCTGTGACTGCCTTGGTGTGCGACAGGATTGTGGTCCCTACTAGGTTAGGGTGCATAGCTCTGCCAACTAGAGACCCAATTTCTTACAGATAGAGGAGGTAAAATTTTAGAAAGGATTATTTGGGAGTTCCCAATAGTAAAAGAGGTTTGGGAGGAGTCAGATAGCCTGTTAGTTGGATAAATAGGATAAAGGATGGATGGGGGAAAAGTTTGGAGAGCGTTATCTGAGAGTTCTTAGTAATAACGAGGTTTGGGATGAGTCAGAGTGGAAGTAGGGGATACTTTGGAAGAGGAATAGGATGAGTCATAGAGTGGTGGTTTGGTGTGGTGTGGGGAGATTAGGTATTTTTTTCTCTGCAATGGGGGAGGGAATATTGAAATATTTAGATAGATAACCATACATAAGAGAAATACATACGTAAAGATTTTACATTATATTTTTGGGTAGCTTTGCTCAACATGAAACTGGTGCATAAACCTAAGGGTGCTTGCTTTGAAACAGAGGGTGACTACTTTTTTTGCACAGGGATATTTACCTGTATTGACATGATACTGAACCATGGATGGAATTCAAACCTGGATCCAGATGGAACAAGCTGAAGACTGTAACATTCTGTAGGCAAGCAAATTTGGTACATAAGTGTAAGAACCGTGCTCCATTACTTAGTTTGAAGTTTGTCACTTGCAGAGACACAAGCCTTCCATTCACTGATAGCAAGGGCGGCCACCCACTCAAGTGCAGCAGGCACAGATCGACAATGAGGTGGGTCAGTCACCCTTCTATGTCTCATTGTAAATCAAAACACACCAACTATATGCTACAAGAAAGTCTTGTTAATATCAAAGCTGCCAAATCATGCCACCCCTTTCTTGTTGGCAATGACTATGCCCAAAGCTTACTTTGCCTTTGATTCAAAGCCTTAAAACGTTACTTCTAAAAATATACAATCATAATATTCTTGCGCTAGGCATCCATGCCTTCATTCTTTGTTTTAATTAAATGCTCGAAAAGTTCTGCCCGGATATTCCTGGCACAAAGCATTTTTACTTTTTATTTTACTTTCATAACAATTTTTTTCTGTGCCATTCGGCATATTCGTATGTGACACTAACTTCCGAAGAAGCATTTTAGTTCATTGATTTATTATGGTATGATCAGCTTGAAATCTGTGTCAAGGCATCGACTGTAACATCTCTTAATTTCTGCAATAAATTCACCTCTGTTGGACTCCCCTCTCATTTATAAGCAACCACTGTTGAAATGCATTCAAACGCTCCCTTCCCTGAACCTAAAATGTGACTTACAAACTCAACCTTGTGCATGGGAAAATAACAGCATATAAAGCTAAATAAGCAGTGCACCAGAGTCCATGTATGTTTGGGTTACTGGAGACTGGTTGACTTTACGATCCAACCTAGTTGCAAAGATAATGTTCAAGACCGTTCTGACTCATCTTTAAGTTGTGGGTGTGATGCGAAGGGCTCTATACTAAGGGCAAAAGTGGGGGGTCGGTGGGGAGCCTTAGTGTGTCAACGAGAGAGGTGAAGACAAGAGAATGCAGGATGTCAGTGTCTGGTACCCAGCTAGGGCCACAGATGTAACTTGTGGGCCAATTCCTGCCCTTTCTAGCACCTGTTTCAGGAAACCACAGTCCACACGTTCAAAAGTTTTCTCTGGGTTAAGGGAAATCAAGACCACGATGGCCGCTGTCTTCTTTGCTTTCTCAACCAGGTGGATTACCCTTCTGATATTGTTGTGCTTGGTGATGCGTAATGAATTTTGACTTGTCAATCTGTATGAAACTAGGCGTTATTGCCTCTCAAAGGGTTGCGAAAATGACATTCACATTCACATGTGTTATGAGTCGGTAGGACGTACATCTGTTTTGGGTCTTTACTCTGTTGGTGCAGAAGGGAGACGGTTACCTCATTCATAGAAGAGATGATAGTTTAGTTGATCTAAAAGAGTTTTACACCTGGATTAGAGTTAATATTGTTTCAAAGTGCTTATAAAAAGTCCCTCTAAAGTCATCAGGGTTTTATTCATTTTGAGGGACTTTGTCATCAGCTTTATCTCTTCCACCAAAATGAGTTTCTCCAGTTGTGTGTGTTGTTGAGGATTGATTGTGACTAGCTGACAAGACCCTAGGTATTCATTTTGAAGAGCACATAGGACCCCCTCAGAAGTGTACACATGCGAATAGAAAGAATGGGAGGCCGCCAATTTTTCATACTCCCTAGAAACCTTGGTGCCATCATGAAGGATGCTGTCTTTTACAAAGAACCGTTATTGTTTTACTCTTAGCAATCAAGCAAGGTGGGGCCTGCTTTATTGTCCTGAGCAAAATATGCATGTTTCAGTTTTAGTAAGAAGAGGTCCACTTTGTTCATATCTGGGTTCTTATTTTTCCCCTAAGTTCAGTAACCTTCCTAAGGATAAGGGATGTCTTTTTACTTCTTTGTTATCAATTCCAGTGCCTATTTTTAGGTTGCAGATGGACAGTGCTTGCACCATCTGGAGACATGTTGTATCTACTTTGTGGGCTTATAGACTGCCTCTTGTTTTTATTTGTTTGATAATGTGTCCTTGAAAAATCCTTGCGTCCAAGAGGCTAATGTTTATTTTTTGTCCTTCCCTTTTGTTTTTCGTACATGCCTACGAGTAGCGCCCCAGTATTTGTCATCTTCTGTTTGTTCGGTTTTAGTGTCTGCCTCAAGGACACTTTTTTTAATTGTGAAAGTGCATTTCAGAGGAGTGTTTTGACTAGCTCTCACTCAAGGCTGTTTCTTTCTCCCTCCCCAGCCAATCCATGCCGGTTTCTTCTCTTACCCCATCCTGCTCATTTGATGTTGCCGGCTAGCTCGTTAGCAGCATTCCGTATCACTATTTTTAAAACCCCTGGCTTTATCCATGCTCTGCACAGGCCTTATGGGACTTTGCTCGAGGCTCTCCCATCTGTCTCACCCACTCCACAGCTTGTTGGCTGAGGCGGCCATCCTGGTGCCAAACCCGGAACCTCACATCAAGTACAACATATTGGCATTCAGCACTTGTAATTTTATCTCTGTAACATATTTTGTTTACAATCTGCATTTTTTTCTGTTTTACCATGTGTGCTTGTACCCATTGCTAAACCCTCCTCCTGTGCTCTCCATGTTGCTTTCAAGTTCCTCCTGTCCTCTCCGTGTTGCTTCGTATCCATTCCTCCACCTAGCCCCATGTTGCTTTCACATTCATTCCTCCAACCTTCCCTGTGTGACCTCTGTGCTTAGCCCCCCACCCTCCCCCTTGTTTTTATTCTCTGACAAGAGTCCAGCCTCTCGCCAGCAGTGGACACATTCATATTCTGGTCCGACCATGCTCCATGCAGGCCTCGTGCAACTTTGCACCAAGAAATCCCATCTGCCTCACATGGTCAGCAGCTTGTCAGCTACAGAGGCCATCCTGGTACCACACCCAGGTACTGACATCCAGTACAACAAAGTAATGCTGAGTAATAGGTCCACAGCGACCTGTGGGCAGTGTCAGGGGCCTTTTGGCAATGCCCAACTATGTGGCAACAATTGTTAGGGGTGCAGGGCTGCAGCATAGTTCAAAATGACCCCAAACCCCCTAAAGAATGTGAAAAGGGAGCACTGAGTTTCCGATATCCTAGTTATTCAATAACCTGATTAATTTTTCTTATCAGTTTCATATAACCGAACTCTACTGAAAGGTATTTACATGAGCACCAGTTACATTACACAATGTAGTCACAGACATACTTGATGCAGGGTTCTGGAACCAGTGTGTGTGTGTGTGTGGGGGGGATGTTCTCCTCTGTGTGCATGAGCCACTCATGGTTAGGTAGGGTCACTTTTGCGCACTTCAAGGACTTCTCTTAGGGGTCTCTCAGTGGGAGTCTCCACCTTTCCCTCTGTGCTGGGAGTTGCTTGACAAAGCACTTGGCTAACACACCCACGTGAATTGGGTTTATAACGGAGTTTCAGAGTGTTTCAGGTGCACTCTGTTTATTACATCACATAGTTCCTATCGCTAGCGCATAGAGACTACTCTGCTAATTTACAGACAATTGCAGCTTTTGAAGTGGTATGATCCAAACTCTTAGAACTTGCAAAGTAAAGATAAGTGTACCTACCAGTTTTGTTTGCTCACAAAAGAAGCACTAACTGGTAGTAAAGACCTGCTCACTACAGTGTTAAAGCTCGTAGAATACTTACTGGTGTGTGGTCTGGTCTTGTGCTGAACTCCTGCTTATTGATGAATGTGCCCAAACTGTGTACTAGCGCTACATAACTCACATTTACAGTAGGCCTAACGTGTTTTTTTCCTAGCTGCTGAGAAAAGTATTGTTTCTACACACATTCGCTCATGAGGAACAAGATTTAACAGCATAAATAACCTCGCTTAAGGTGATACCCATGAGTCAATTGTCTTTTCTACGCACCTGAGAGATAATTTGGTTAGCGGTGATTATCTTGTGATGCAGCGTGTAAATGCTGCCAAGAACCTTCATTAATGTCTTAGTAGAAATATGTGCTTTTATGCAGGTGACACTCACTATAATAGACAAATAGATATCAGAAGATTATTTGCACCAAACTGAGTTACACTTAAGCTCTTGTGTGCATTTGTCTCTCTTGTACTAGAGCCTCAAGAGGCTGTTTTCCTGCTGTTGGTTCTTGTTAGGCCTACTGTTGGCTGGGTGCTTGCACTCTGGCCTTCACTTTTTAAGTGATAAAAGGCATGTCCTGCTGCAAGAAATCTTCCTCCCCTCTCCCTTTGTTGTTCAGTGTTAGTAGTTGGCTGTTTGCCCATACTTATTACGCTGCTGGTCCTCATGCCTGTACACAAGTCACGCACTTCCCCAGTGCTGTACGGTTCTGCGAAAAGCAATTGTGAAAGCTAATAGGTCCCAAAGGTGAGACCTATTGGCTATGCCAATGCTTGTTTCATATGTTGCTATTAAAGTCTTTTTAAGGTAGGCTACCTTGATAATGCGGATTCCCTGAACATCCGCCCTGAAAGCATCCCAAAGAAGACTCACTGGGGTTTCTTATGTGTCATTGTCTTTGAAGTAGTTGTCAATGAGAGTTTTAATTTCATCTCAGAGGACAACATTTGTAAAAAGAGAGAGATGAAAAGTCCCCTAAGTTTACCTTTTTTCCCCCGTCGACTCAGAGTGACATTAATTGGGGGCGATCCGAGATCACAACTTTGCTAATATCTGAATGGGAGGCCAATCACATGTGATGGGTGGAGAAGAATGCATAACCTATTTTGGAAATATCCTATGAACATGTGACAAAATGGGGGATCGTTTTCATCATCATGTTGTTCCCTCCAGACATCATATAGTCCTATTTTACAGTAGCACAGTACAAATTTGAAAATCCCAAAATATTTTGATCCAATATCAATCCAATTGTAGGTACAGGCTCCCAGGTTTATTCATACAAAAATCCAGTCCTTTATTGAGATGCAATCGCATAAATTATTGTATTGTTCTCACAATAACTCTTTAAACATACAACCATCCAGCCAATACGTGTTTCTCCCCCTAGTGGCCTAGCAAGCCTGGGGTTTTTCAAGGCTGGATATACAGTATGATCAATACCTAATTGGAGAACCATAATAATCATTCCAAAACCAATTAGTGACAAAATAAAAGAAACATATGCAGCAACAATGACAGTAACAAAAGTGGCATAATGCCCAACCATAGGCTTTGTTGTGCATCAAAATGTAAGCATAAGGAAGTTGAATAAATAAAAAAATATATAAAGAAATTAATAGGGTAGCGGGGATAAGGAACAGAAAAAGAAAAAATAATGAAAGAACGAAAATATAGGTAAGAATATTTTTTACAAAATGCATTTATGCACATAGTTCCCATCATATAAATGGAACAGGTATAACCCATGTCATAAACAATTGAACCATTGCATGTGGAGTTACAAATATCATTAAGGGAATACCTTATAAGAAATAATATATATATATGCAGTGGTTTTATATGTCAGTAATCACATCATACATCTTCCCAATTCCCATAAATCATATGTTACCAGAAGGAGAAAATATCTTAAATATCGAGTATAGTTCCAGGTCCAAAAGTTCATCATAAGAGATACCAGTCAGTTTCCATGAGACAAGCATGGTATAACCAAAAAAGAAGAGGCACACAGTGCTATAAGTATATTATCCTAATATGAAAATTCACCCAAAGGATAGTGATTGTGCTGAGACCTAGTCATGCCACCATAGCTTGTTTTTAGAAAAGGTGACCAAACTACATCCCTCGGGGGAGAACATTAAATTCTTAACCGGTACATGCTAAGCCTCTCAGAAGCCCTAGACCAGAAGTCACCAAAAAGTGGGATAAGGTACAAAAAAAGTGCAGTGACAGCCCAAAGGAAAAAGGAGTCACAACTTACCAAATATATAATATAATTCTACCTCAGGCTTCAACTAGAACAAAATGCTCCCAAAATCTGGAGACAAACATGTATACATGAAATAAGTCGTCATAAACTTCTGAGCAAATAATGTAATGTCTACAAACACCAGTCGTGATTCACACTACGTAAAGAGGGAATACCTGCACGGGTCTCGGTGGGGACCCTGAAAAATAAGGATCACTTCCTTTTATTCCTAATTAAGAAGCGCGGTCCGTGGGGCTGTGTGAGGCATATTGCAATAACCTTAAATGTCTCTAATGACTCCCCAGGCACTCGAAAACCTCGTTTTAACAAAATAACTGCAAGCTTCCAGTTTCGTGTCAGTCCTGGAACTGAGAGCAATAATCTGTGGAGTCAGAAAGGAAAAATGAAGTCTAGGACTCAGAAAGGAGAGTCATCATAGTCAGCCGAGAAATACCGAGCAATTGGGCAGTCCCATGCCCATAAATAGAAATAATCCGTGCAGTCTTTCGGTCTTAGGTGTTCCTCGGCAGCATAATGCTCTGACTCAGTTGTAACCACGTGCTACGCAGATCAACTGGCGTGGAATACGAATACGTTATGGAAAAAACTGTAGCCCGTTAGGGTGAAGGAGATTTTGGGTGCCAAATTGACGTAGGCAGGAGACTACACGTCCTTGCCGGGTACTAGTTATCCTGAAATTCAGGGCAAACCCAAGCGATATACCTCCTTGTTATGTGCCTATTCTCCATACTGGAAGAAATTGTAGTGGAACAATAAAGTTCATACCAAAATTCAAACAAATTCAAAATCTACAGGTAGCCCTATGTGGCGGCTATCTTAAATCTTAGATCAATAAATCAAATCAATCTTTATTTGATATAAATCCATCAAAGATACACAAATAAAAGCAATTAAACCTATGTTTAAAAATATACATATTTTATGTAAGTAAAAGTCTATAACAACAAAGACACATGCATTCTATAATTCCATCCTGTTGTCAGTTATTATCATGCTACTCATTCTCATAACGTAGGTCCTTTAAGTATGTCTATCTTTTCCTACATTTTATTGCACAAACAATACATTTTGTAAACACAATGCAGATTTCTATAGTACTTAACTTGCATAAATAATTAAAAACTTCATTAAAACAAAACAATCTATTAGCAATGGTTATAAAAAACGTTTCCTAATATCATAGTAAATCTTACAGGATAACATAATTTGCTGAGTGGATTGTGCAAATTGGCCATCACAAGGGCAATTCAGAAGGTTCTTTGACCATTCCCCATTTTTGGAAATGCTACTATGAAATGCAGGGTCCTAAAACGCATTTGGGTTAGATAAAACCTATCTTGGATATTTGTTAATATCAACAAATAACTTTGGACAGTGATGTCTATGTTACCACCCATATATCGCACAACTGTGGGTTTTATACCTTCTCTAGATTCCCTTTTAATCTCTTTACGCCCATTAACATCTTCCTTATCTCTTCTTTCCTATAGCAGAGTTACCAAATGGTTCATCCAGGCCAGGGTTCAAATCCATTAAACCCCATTCCAATCCAGTTCACCCCACTACAATTCAATCCACCACAACCCAATCCACCCCACACCAATCAATTCCAACTAGCCTTAAACCACCCCATTCTAATCCAATCTTCCCCACTCCAAATCACCTTAACCCACTTAGCCCCAATCCAATCCACACCGCAAATCCATCCACCCCACATTGACCTTATTCACCCCACTCCAATCCACCTCACTCCAATCCAATCCATCTCTCTCCAATCCACTCCATCATACTCTAGTCCAATCCACCCCAATTCAAGTCACTCAAATCAAGTTCACTCCACCCCAATCCAGTCCACCCCAATCAAAATCAACCCACTCCATTCCAAAATTCACCACATGACTCCAATCCAGTCCTCCACACTCCAATCCAATCCACCTCAGTGCAGTTGACTCCACTCCAATCCACCTCAATCCAGTCCACCCACCCCAATCCACCCCACCCCCATCCCATCCCATCCACCGCAGTCCAGTCCATCACACCCCACCCTATTGTACCCAAATCCAATCCATTCCACCCAGTCTACCCCAACCCATCCACCTCCAATCCAATCCACCCCATCCAATCCACCCCACTCAATCCAATCCCCCTCACTCCAATCCAGTCTACTCAACTGTAATCCAATCAACTCCACTCCAATCCAGCCCATTCCAATCCACTGCAATCCAATCCACCCCACTCCAATCCAGCCCAATCCAATCCAATCCACCTCACTCCAGTCCACCCCACTCCAGTCCTCTCCACTCCAACCCACCTCACTCCAATCCAATCCACCCTGTTCAGTCAATCCACCCTACCTCATTCAATCCACCCCACTCCAGTCCAACCTACCCCAATCCAATGAACCACACCCATTTCATTCCACCCCACTCCAATCCAATTAACCCCTACCATGCCACCCCACTCCAATCCACCCCACTCCCACCCACCTCACTTCAATTCACCACACCCCACTCCAATCCAACCCAGCCCACTCTTATCCAGTCCATCCGACTCCAGTCCAATCAAATCAACCCCACTCCACCCCACCACACTCAAATTCACCCCACTCCAATCCAATCCACTTCACCTCAATCCAATTCACCCTCCCCCATTTATATAACTCCATTCCAATACACCCACCCCAACTCAATATAATCCACCCTACTCCGATATACCACACTCCAATCTAATCCACCTCACCCCATTTCAATCCACCACACTCAAATCCATCCAACTCCACTCAATCCACCCCATTCTACCCTAATCCAATCCACCCCACTCTACTCCAAACAAATACACCACACAACCTCAATCCACTCCAACCCACTCCACCCTTTTCCACCCCACTTCATTACACTTTATGAAACTGCACTCTACGATACTCTGTCACTCAACCAATGCACTCTACGCTCCTCTACTCAACTCTACAAAATCTACTCCCCTTTCTCCACTCTATGACACTTCACTCCAATAAATCCACTCTAATGTACTCTACTTCCCCACTCCACTGTATAACACTCTGCTCCCCCATTCCACTATACAACACTCTACTCCCCCTACTCCACTTTATGACACTCAACACCAACAAATTCACCTTATGACACTCTACTCCACCTCTCCACTCATTGGCATTCCACATCACTAACTTTTAGCCATGCTGAACAAAAGCCACAATGGTGCACAAAATGGCAAAATCAAATTTCCAAGGCCAATAGCCCTTGTAAAGGCGAGCCTATTGGCTTTGCCAATGTTTGTTTTTAACAATGGCCCAGGCGGCTTTCAAGGAAGTTCCTTGGCATTTGTATTTATGGAACTTAGTCAGGATGTCTTGAGGTTTGTTTGTTTCTTAAGTGCATCTTGGGCCTATGCAATTTACTATCCAACCAAATCTTTGAAAACTCAAGTACAGCTAACAGTGTTTTGGAAAAGTTCTCAATGTCTGTGCTGTGCTGTCCTCTTTCTAAGGCCCCTATTCTGCAATTTGTATGTTCTGGATCTATTTTCCATTGCATCCGTTTGCACATAAAGGGCTACACATTTGTTAATTAAAGTAGAACTTTAGGCGTGTTGGGCCATCAGTTATGTTTCCGCTTTGACAGCCCTATTGCCTATTGTCTTGTTCCTGTGGACACCTAGAATTGTGCCAAGTAAACTCAAGTTATGACTGACAACCTCCTTCTAAAGTATGCTATGAATAGTTCCCCCTTGGGGTGTGTTAGGTCGCCTTGCACTTAGTTTTTCACTGCCAACGTTCCTACTCCTTAGTCAAAGAACTTCACTCTTTATTTCTCTGATGGTATTGCTTGTTACCTCTGGGCTTAGCATGGGCTCTCTGCCTTGCACCCCAGTTGCCACAAGACAGGGTGCCATTTGCATTTTTCTGGACCCTGGGCCTCATAAGGCTTGGAATTGTGCAATGGAGGTGCACCTAGCAGGGAGGGGTAAGGACCACCATACTTTCAGGTAGTGAAACACCTCCCCATGACCTCCCTCCTGTCACACTTGCAAGCCAGTATTGTTATGTTATTTTCAGCATAGAGGCAGTCAGGATCGTTCATCTTCAAATGCTTCACCCTCCCTCTGCTTTCCATGTGGGCATCTCACTGCTTGGATCACAGTTGCCAACATTTCTGCCTTACCTTTGAACTGTTCACCCATTCCAATTATGTACAGGGCAGGGGCATTGAATGCAATTCATGGTGGGGACCAAATATGGACTGGCCCAACTCCCAAGCCTGGAGCTCCAATAATGTGTGGCCATCTTGGTCCATGGTTTGGCTCCACCCTCATACATATTTTGTAAAACTATACATGCAGAAATGTCTACTCCCAGGCAAAGTCAGGAGTTCACATTAAGGATTCCATATGTACACCTATAAATCTGTGACTGGCATCGTTGTGTAAAATTAGTTTTGGAAAGTTTGTGAATACTTCAAAGTCAAAAATCTGCAGCCAGGCAAAAAGTTAACTCTCTTGGCTCCATTCGTAAATGTATGTCTATGAGTAGTTGGGTTCTACTACTGTCTGAGATGTGTTACACGTGAAATCCAGGCTTTGCATTTTCTGTTTCAAGTTTCCAGGAGTAGGACGTAATCACATAATCACATACAGAGCTTGCGTGTACACATATCTCACTCCTGCAAATCTTACAGTATGTCACCTCTAAGCCTGGAGTGAGAACCACCTACTCATTGAAAAAGCTTTGTGAATTCTGTTCTTCTGATATGTTCTCTGGGGGTACCTCCAAATTCTCAGGCATCGATTTGAAACCTATTGATACTAGGATGTTTTCAATGTACCAGTATGAATTAGAAATCCAGTTGGGCAGCAACCCATACACAACTCACTGAGCAATCCTGTATAAGATATGTTTCCTTGTAATGATCAGTCCCACAAGATGAAGTCAGGGACACAGTGGAAATCTAAACAGTTTGTTATTATATACCACATTCAAGGATTGCACAAAGTAGGACAGTAATTTTCAAATGTTTACTTTAAAAACCTAACCCAGAGCATAAAATGTAAATGGTAACTACACAGAATGGGAAAATGAATGCAGCCAAAAATGTCATGGAAATGAAAACAGCAAGAAAAACTGTAACATTGTTTTGATTTAGACATAAATAACAAACATGGTCTCGAGTTTCAGAGGTGGTCACAGGCTATAATAAAATAAAGCAAAGGCATTCTGTAAACGTAAATGCTTGATTAGAGATTTACTGTCCCTCAAAGTCTTCTGTAGTGGGTTTTGTAGCTTGTTTATTAGGATTCACAGTCAAAATCCTGCATAATTAATATTAATGGAGCAGGACTTTAAGATTGTTACTGAATAATCTATTTGTACTGCAACAGATGTGCACATCTGCTACAGCATAATATGAAAGTTGGGTTGTAAAGCAGTCTCTGAGCAAAAACAGCAGCTGCTTCATGACCAAACCTTTGTTGCATCAGCCCATAGTTTCCTGGAATATCTCCGTGCAGAAGTGAAGCCTCATTACATGGGTACTTTAGTTTTCTGATTTTGAGACTTGATTTCGTCTGTAAATTTTTTGGGAATCGTGCTTGATCATCCCGAAACTATGCAAGAATAACGAATCCAGTCTTTTGTTGTTTCAACGTAGCGCTTTGCCACTTGATTATGATAATTCTTCTTCAGCACGTGAACAAATGGATGTGTACATCCTTTGAGTCATAATGAAATAACTCATTTGTGTGGAGTTTCAGAATCACTTTAAATCCATTTTCAACCAAGGGTCTCTCCTTCCAACCACCAAAACTAACCTGTAGTCCACTGGAGTTCTGTTTTGGCAAATCTAAGGCTTGCAGCTATCATTAGTGTAATTGGTTAAGTGGCATCAATACCTTGAAGATTGAGGTTCCCAACGCACGCCAGTTATGGTTGTCTGCTTCTACTCAGCTGGGGCAGAGCCACCCGTTTTCTTTACTTGCTTTAGTGCCCGTGGAACTCTATAACTCTGTATTGCTGGGAATGGTAAAGTTCTGATCGCTGTAAATATCTGTCCTTATATGTCATTGCAACACGATGATAAAGATTCTCAGAAAAGAAGGCGAAGAAATGTACCCTGTTTGAATGCATTCTAGTAAAATGAGAAGAGAAGCTTACAGGTTAGTGTCTGTGGGGTGTCAGGCTTAAGTGCAGACTACCCAGCATATGTTCGAGGCTCCACGAAAAAGCTCTATAAGCTGTTAAGCTTTTAGTCTACGTCAGACAAAACTGTACAGACAATTACAGTAGATCTATTTAAAGGTGATTGTCTGCAGGAAAGACAGAAAAAAACAAAGATTTTTCTACTTTTTAAGTGTATCTAAGCCTAGGTTGTCGCCTTATTTTTCAAGAATAGCTCTTTCTTTTGCTCCCTACTCATTCAGGTTTTGTGGAAAGATTGCAATGTAAAGCGATAGATATTCCAAGCACTTGAGAGATGGGGTTTTACTTATTAATATTATCCAGAATAATGCTATCTGTTGTAGTCCAGCACCAATAGACTCAGTCGATTTATTGGCTATTATCTGTGAAAGGGCCACTCACTGGTGGTTTTATCAGTTGCATTACAGTAAGTAAAGGACAGATATACGGCCATTTGTGTGAAAGGGTGTGAGAAGGGAATTTGCACATAACTCACTTTTTGGATATTTAATGACCCATAATACAAAATACCAGAACAATTCAGTCATTTTGCTTCTTATATTGTAGCTTCCGTACTAACCACGTTTTTTCCCAAATATAATGGCTGAATGTTATTACGTAGCAGCTTCCATTTTTGCTCCCTGTGACACATTGGAAATAGAACAGAAGCACTTGCTACTTTGTTGCATTAAGTTGATGTAATTATCCTCAGTATGCCGAATAAAGTAGCAAAGTAACTAGTCATCTGTGCTAAAGTGTTCAGTGGTGCTATTATGGCAGCTATCACAGAACCTCTAAAAAAATGTGTCCTATTTCATTCTCTTTGGATTAGTGACGTGGATGGATTTAAAAAATCCCGTTGCTTCTTTTTTGCCTCATGCTTTCCTAGCAAACCTCATATCTGCACAACCAAATACAAACGGACGGATCAATTTTTTCCATTTGAAAAGAGTTTGCACTTGTTTATATCAGTACTAATTCTGCACTTTACACAATGTAGAGGATCACACAATGTACTGAAAGAGTTTATTAGTTAATAAAAACCATAAACAAACACAGTTCAATCAACCATAATATCGTACCCACATATGTAAGGACTAAAAACAAACACTAGTAAAAACACATTTAAGATGTAGATTGGTATCTAGGATGAAAAATTAAGTTACAATATTTAAGATGTAGATTGATTTCTGCCCAAACGAAGGCCCATATTTATACTTTTTGACGCACACCAGCGCCGGCGCTGGTTTGCGTCAAAAAGTTTACCACTGGCTAATGCCATTCCTATGCGCCATGCGGGCGCCTTATTTAAGGAATGACGTTAGCCGGCGCTGCGGACTGGTCAGAGTAAAAAAAAATGACTCAAACCAGGCAGCACCGGCGTAGGGGAAAATGGGGGTTGTGCGTCAAAAAATGGTGCAAATCAGGTTTGAGGCAAAAATCATGCCTTAAACCGGACTTGCGCCATTTTTTGACTTCTGTCCCCTGGGCATGGTCATTGGGCACAGTGGCATGTAGGGGGGCCCAAATTAGGCCCTTCTATGCCACTTATAAAAAATATAAAAAATACTCACCTCAATTTACCTGTACTTACCTGGGATGAGTCCCCCCCATCCATGGGTGTCCTCCAGGGGTGGGCGAGGGTGTCAGGGGGTGTCCCTGGGGGCAGGGAAGGGCACCTCTGGACTCCTTCCATGGTCTGGAAGTGAGCCCACAGGTCCCTTAACGCCTGCCCTCACCTAGGCGTTAAAAAACAGCGCACATCAGGCTGTGCGCCATTTTTTAAGGCCTGCCCCCTCCTGTGCGTCAAAATGATGCAGGAGTATAAATAAGATGCCCAGGCCTTAAAGTCATTTTTTGGGCGGGAACGCCTACCTTGCATGTCATTAACACAAGACAGTTTACCACATCCAAAAAATGACTCACACTGAGGAATTTTGACATCTGCGGGCTCGGGCGTCAAAGTTTAAATATGGTGCACGGTTTGCGCCGAATGTGCGTCAAAATATTTGACGCACATTCGGCGCAAACAGAGTATAAATATGCCCCGAAGTGTGCTATTGAATCTTCAGCGGCACTCCTTAGTCTGTGGCAGCATCTGACAAAGGACCCTTATCTCGCTGGCCATTGTTTCACCTGGGAGAATTCAAGTTTTACTTGTTAAGGGGAGGCAGACGGCAGCAGCTGAAACACCTGCTTCCATGTCCGTATTATGAGCTTCAAGAGGTTTGCATCTTTACCTCGCATTATCTCCACTCCGTAGGAGTCAGTGGGAGTCAGTTTTGATTTTATCACCGTAATCAATGCCTTTAGGTTATTCCCTCAAAGACTTTATGTTAAGGTGGAGTAAGCAAAATGTTACACATTTGCGTTCTCTTTAATGGCTTTTTTTGTGCTGCATAGGAAGCCCTCAAGCTTAATTTAAAACATAAATATTCTGCACTTTGCAACAAAGTGAATATTTTTTTATTCACATATGCATTAGCACGTCACTCATTACTCTAGAGCATGGCAAGCAGAACTGCATGAACAACCAGAAAGAGTTGACCTCACGATATCCCACCTCTAGTAGCAAAGAAGGTGGGATTTCAATAACGTTTCACCTCATGAACTCTAATCCAAACAATATCTGCCAAATTCAGCAGCTCGAGGAGGGGGAAAATCCAAGGAAAGAAGGGTTTGGGCAGTGTCAATTTAGGAAAGAACAGACAAGAAAAGAAAAAAAAAAACAGGAACCGAGGAAACTTCACTTTTGCCCAAATCTAATATTACATGAAACCCTTAACTGCACCACAAAGACCTTGCCACCAGAATCTGCACCAGCCACAATATGATAAGGAGTTTCACAGCCACTAAAATTTCTCCTTCATTACAGTTTATTTACTGGGTCGGGCACAGAAGAGGAGTTGGGAGTCCGTAAAAAGGTTCTGGTCAGTGACAAGCCTCTTCCTCTTATTCTTCATCGGAACAGGTGAGAGGAGGAAGGGGAACCTCCCCACTTCTGATGTGGGCAGGTCTATTCACTCTATCAATTTCTTCACTTTGAAGAAGGGCCACAGGACAAAACAACTGCTAGGTGGCCAGTCCGATCAGAAAGCACATGGAAAAAATGCTGAAATACAAGACACGGACATTTGTAGACTTGTTGGTGTCCCTCATCTTTTTCTCCCTCTTCTTCATGTAGGCAAAATCATTGACAAGGGACTTGGACAGGTCCTCGAGAGGGTACTACTCTATCTCCAGGGCCTTCAGCTTCTTCACCTTAGTGA
Source organism: Pleurodeles waltl (assembly GCF_031143425.1). Taxonomy (NCBI): domain Eukaryota; kingdom Metazoa; phylum Chordata; class Amphibia; order Caudata; family Salamandridae; genus Pleurodeles; species Pleurodeles waltl. Next base: position 332,816,682 of record NC_090447.1, read on the forward strand.
TCTCTTTATAATTCTTAGTTTCCGTTCCATGCTTCATGTCAAGGATCACAAGCTGGTCCAGCACTCACTCATGTCCCACAGGAAGCTTGCTCTCAGAGCACACTTCAAGCATGCCATACTCTTCTTTAGTGAACACAAACTTCCCTTTTGAAGCATCTGCCTTGGGGTAGAGGATGTGCCCAGCAGAGTCTGTAAACTTCAAGTGGGTTTTCCCCCGGGATGTTCGCTCACCCTGTACTCCCCAGTCACTGCCACATCAGGTGGATCTCCTCTCCCAGACACTTGTGCCCGTTGGATGGAAGGTGAATTGATATAGGCTGTACTGGCTCAAAAATAAGCAATAGTGACAGGAAACAAAGCACAGCTATGGCAGCAGCAGTCAGGAATCAGAGCAATTCACAATTACTGCTTTTCTTAAGTATAGTTGGTAGGCACTAAGTTGTAAATGGCTCATTTTGTTTATAAATCATTGCTGAAAAGTGAGCTGCTATAGAACAATTTTAGAGCAACGTAATCATTGTACTACACAACACTGGGACCAAGTCACAAAGGCATTAATGAGTGTATGAAATAGTCCTACAGGATTATTATTTCATGCACTCTTAAATGCCTTTGTGAGTTGGCCCTGTCCATATTCCCATTAGAAAATGTGTAAGGAAGGCACAGTCCTTTTTATTTCTACCAATTGTAAGTGACAATTTCCTGAATATTCACATTTAGATATTTTTTGGCCAGTTCACAGAGGAATTAAGGGTACTTAAAGTAAGGCTACAGAATTAGTACTTCACGTACTCAAAAATACCCCTGTAAACTGGCCCCACTGTTTTAATGCTTTCACACATTCATGTTTTCCAGAATGTTTTGTTTTTGCAACGAAATAGTTCAGCATTTATATAACTATCAAGCATTTGTTCCACAGCTACAGTTGTACCACACAAATTGACAAAAGTTTCAAACCTAATAATTTACAATATACAAAACACTACTAAGCTACATAGAAGGCCCTCAACATGTGAGTAATTACACATCGATAAACAGGCCTTTTGGATAAGCCTGTTTAATCAACACTGTCCTATCACTATTGAGATCTTTGCCTATTGGATACGTCTGTGTAATCAACACGTCCTTTCACTAGTGAGATCTTTGGTAAAGCTAACCTGCAATAATCATAAAGATTTATATGTGAATTCAACAAAAGTAATAGTTTTCAAGGTTTCTGTAGAGGGCCGCTATAGGAGCCAAATAATGCAGGCTTCTGACAAGACAATAATTGGCAAAACCAACAGGTTTGCAATTTGAATACCTTATGCTCTTGCAAAGTGAAAGCAGGTTCATTTTCCTTCAGATGATTTCTGGATTCAAGCATGCACATACAGCTGCCCAGTGACGGTATCCATTCAAGCGCCTAAGCACATCTCTAGGCACCCATGCACACCAACATCTAGACTTGCACACACCGACACAAGCATGCAAACCTGCATATAGTCCAATAGTCACACAGGTGTCAATGTACACAGATATCAGGTATATATCTACCTATACACTGACCTGAAGATATATGGGAATTCATGAACACAAACTAAAACACATATAGTGCAGGCAACACACATAGCTATCCACATTTAAATAGGATATACACAAAAAAACAACATACTTCACATCGAATTCCAGAAAATACAAACTATATACACAAACAGTCGTAGACAACACATATACATGCATAAATGGCTTGGAGGATGGACAGACAAGCAAAGGGATGAACAGACAGATCCTGGATAGGTGAAGGGAAGCAGAAATGGTGCTGAAGAGAACCAACCTTATTTTTAGCACCTCAGTTAAGAGCATTGAAGGCGCTGAGTTTAAAAAGACATTCAAATAATGGTCTCTGATTAGAGAAATCATTTTTACTGGAAATTAAATACTTAATAGGCATCCCTATCCAATTCATTCTGTCTTAGGACTGATCCAGTGAGGGTGCATTCAACACATCTGTTCCATTGCTGGCATCTTTGGTGTAATCCAACGTATATAGAACTGCAATTTTGCACCTGCCTATATGTGGTGCTAATTTAAGAAATACTAGTGTGCATGAGTCTATATAGTACTTCTATAATGTGAACCTAGGCAAAAGGTAAGTGTGAGCTGAACTCTGTCAAAGAAAAGCCTAAATTCAACAAATGATAATAGAGTTTACTGGTTTGTGAACTGTTAGTGTTTTGTGAATGTAATGTTCTTTAATGGGACGTGCTTCCATTTCTTTCCTAAATTGGAGCAGTGCAAGGTTGGTCGTGATGGTTACTGTATTACCATTCCAGATCCTGGGTACATAGAATGAAAAGGCCTGTTGCCTTGTATTTTTCTATGTTACACTTGGTCTGATGATTTCTTGGCTGTGGGTGTGCCTAGAATCACCAAGGATGGTGAGCTGGTCTAAAAGGTAAGCAGAGGTGATAATCTGGATAATTTTGTAAATGATGCAGATGGTTTTGTATTCATTATAAGTAGAAGATAATGTATCCGGGAGGACGCAGACAGTCAGACTCTCGCCCTACACATCCAGACCACAGCAGTCAACTGCGTAGTCCCCCAAAGATCGTCACTTAGTCCCACAATGTTCAACGTATAAGTGGCCCATCTCGCAGCCACAGTATGAGCATCGTGTCATATGCCGATGCCAAACAACTCATCATTTCGCTCACCAAAGACCCAGTCACGGCCAAAAGGAACATCCACTCAGGAATGGCAGCCGTTGCCACCTGGATGAGAGAAAGATGCCGTAAGCTCAACTACGACAAGACTGATCTCATCATCTTCGGAAATGGCACCTCAGCTTGGGATGACTCCTGGTGGACCACATCCCTCAGCGCCCCCCCTGCACCGACTGAGCATGCCCGCAGCCTAGGCATCATTCTACACTCCTGCCTATGCATGACCCGCCAGGTAAACTCAGTCACCTCCTCCTGCTGGTACACACTCTGCAAACTTTGGAAGATCCTCAGATGGATGCCAGCAGACTGTCGCAGGACAGTCACCCACGCCTTAGTCACAAGCAAGCTCGACTACGGCAACACCCTCTATGCCAGCACCTCAACTAGGAATATCAAAAAACTACAACTCATCCAGAACGCCGCCGCCAGACTCATCCTGGACCTCCCACACCAAGAACACATCTCCCAACACCCGAGGACCACCCACTGATTCCCAGTCGAGAAAAGAATCATCTTCAAGCTACTCACCCACACGTACAAGGCCATACACAACGCAGGACCAGCCTACCTGAACCACCGAGTCTCCATCCACGCCACTGCCAGATCCCTCCACTCAGCCCAGATGACCCTGGCCACCATCCCTCGCATCTGCAAAATTACTGCCGGAGGACGATCCTTCACCTACATTGCAGCAAAGAGCTGGAACAACCTCCCCCTGCACCTCAAACAAAGCCCATCGCTCGCCATCTTCAGGAAGAACCTCAAGATGTGGCTCTTTGTGTGAGGCCCATCAACCCCCCCCAACACCCCACCCAGCGCCTTGAGACCCTCGTGGGTGAGTAGCTGCGCTGTACAAAAACTGATTGATTGACTGATTGTTATTATCTTGATATAATAATAATAATAATAACAAATCATTCTTAGCAATAATAGAACTCAGTAGTAATGATAATAATTGTAATGCTAATATAATAATAATAATACCAACAGTAGCAATAAACATAATAATAATAAAAATAATACAAAGAAGAAGAAGTAGAAACATAATAATAACAATAAGCATCAGCCTAATCATACAATTTCCAGCCTCAGAAGTGGCTGTGTATAAAACACAGTAAATACAAATGGGAAAGCACGTTGAAGAATAGGCTTTGGTTATTCGACACTTACTGCTGAACAAATTCACACACAGTGAAAATATGCGCACTCCATTCCTCTAGGAAATTGTGGTTTGTAGGGAAATGGCCTTCAGTTTATTGTGTTCTGTAGTGTTTTGTCGCTGACACATTCGGTATTAATAGACTCCTAACCAGAGATTTACTTGGCTCCTTTGAACATTTTCTTTAAGATTTTACAGTGCTGTTAACTTACCCAGCTGGTTCCACGACCCTTTGGAATAATTACTACCACACTTTCGCGATTGCCCAGAGGGTCCATGCAGCTGGAGAGCAGCGACTGCATATCTGAAGAGTTATTGCGGAGATTTACTCCGCCAGCCCAAACAGCACATTTTCTCTACACATTTGTGAGCATGCGAGGGTCACTAGGGAGAGAAACGCGTCTCTTTTTATCACTAGTATAGCAATGACTTTGTGGCACTTTTATTACCCGAGTAGTATTTAAATTCAGCTGTTAACTATTTCTTTAATACATCGCAGGATTGTTCTTGGTCAGTTCTCAACTACAACCAGAAATCTAACTTTTAATAGTCAGTTTGTTCTAGGTGTACTAATCACTAATATTTAAAAAACAAGCACAAAAAAACACAAAATCTTGACCTTGCTTGCGGTTTTCTATTAACTGTTGTCATCAGGCACCCAAGCTCCAAGTTTCACCCATGAGAAATAGTGCTTGCAAGTAGCCGCGGGTCTGCGGCTCTGTATCTGTAATGTCCCACAGCTTGTGTATTACTGCCATTATAGGTATACGATGCAGGAACTCCAAGGGAGGATCCCTGAAACATCTATTGAAACATCACAGACCATGAGTGGCGATTTCCAAAATATCTCCCATTGTAATTATCCTGTCCTTTTTCCATTTCTCAGTAGCTTTGTAAGCCCAAGGTGGCCAGCACTGCATTTGCTGGAATGTTTGGCACTTAAAAAACTGAGTCTCAGGTGCGCTTTGGTGCACAACTGTCACAATATTAAACCGCATATTCAATGCATGGTAACGGTATGCACGGCAAGATATGTATCTAGCTAGATCTAATATGAGAAGAGAGACAAACTGTTATCCACTTTTTGCCAGTATGTTTAGTGGCTGTGCAAATATCACCTGAAATCATCCTGAATTGTTGCCAAGAACATTTTCAAAACAGTATTGTATTACATGCAATTTTATTCAAAATTTCAGTTAGGTAGTACAAATCCTTTTAAAGATACATTCATTTATGAAGGTGGTTCTTGAGGTTATGTATGGTCCATGCTAGATTTTCACATTAAACTCTGACTATATCTTGACCCCCATTTACATAAATTGGATATTAGTAAATCATATGTAGATATCCTGAAACTCTGACATGAACGTAGTTCATGTGGACAAACGCGGGGCACCCACTCATTAGGGCATTTCTTTCTACATAATTTGCAAGTAGGATTATCTGATGCCTATATTGCATGATTAGCTTTCATGCATGAAACATCACTTGTTGATTTACGAATGTCTTTTGATTTGTTTCTCCTTAGTTCTTTAATTTGAGGTAATTAGTATTAATTTGTGAAAACTAGGCAATTAATTTTGCTTAAATCTAGTCAATATTATTTTAATCTTTAAACCACCATTTACATAACTTCACAATAATTATGGCTTATATTGCAGCACAGAACAAAACTGGGTCCATTAAATGGGGCTTATTTTAGTCTAAACATGTTACTTGAAAAACACGTTTTTCATTGAGCTTAGATTATTTCTCATAACTATTCCATTCTATTTTTTATTAACAGTGTAATCTACCGTTCAGGATATGCACTAACAGAAAAGAGATCCGCAGGAAACATACATTGGTATCAAATGTAGTCAATTATTCACTTTTGAACAAATCATACAATATTCTTGAAATATTTTGAATTGCAGAGGGTTTGTGAAACGAGGCAAATTAAGTATTAAAAAAGCTCGATACATTGCATGGACATGGCAAATGCTTCTGGATCAGGTAAGAGCCAATAAACATTGAATGAGGATTTCATAAAACTCGCACGCTCTTATTCTAACAGAAAAGATAAATTATGTCTCTTGTAATTTTTAAAATGTATGCCAAGGCTTATTCAGGGACACCTGCTTCCTTACACAAAAAAATTATTTTACAGTGTATTTACCTTTTTTTTAAAGAGGAACCTCGGAAGCACAATTGTTTAAAATGCCTGTTTTCTCAATGATGAAAGGAACGCTGTACCGGAAAATCAACGATTCATTCTGTTTGGAGAGCTTTCGGTATATGTTATTTAAGTGCTATTTGAGATTATCCTTCCTTCACATAAGTATGGCACTTAAGCAATGTAACTCGTTCAGGCAATGACTGTCTCTCTGTTTGGAAAGTTTTGAACATGTAACTTCACCTTTCCAGTGCCCTGGTAATCTGTTCTATCATTATTTTTGTTATATTGCTTTCCACACCTTTGATGTTGCATTTGTGGCTGTTAGTTAACACTTTGATATTATATGCCATCCTTCAACTCAAATGCATGGAATAACAAGTATTGGATTGAATAATACATATGCACTTGGTGTTTGTGTAAAAAGATAATTAAATAGGTAAAAGAGCCTGCGTCATTGCCTCGTTCCCCTGGAAGATTAGAGAAATTGAACTTTTGCTTTAAAGCCCTTGCTGAAGCTTTGGTTTTCAGCCAATGTTTTAAAGGCCAATTCCAAACTTTAAAAGGGAGAGCCAGAGATAAAGGAAATGCATACTGTCAAAGACATGTTCTACATTATTAGGTACAATACCTAGATACATGTATTTAATATTTGCTGTATCAAGGACTAATTGATTGACATGGGTCAGATGAAAGAGACAGAGAGTTATCAATGTGAGAATGCTTTTCCTTGTTATCAGTACACTATGAGTTATATCTGCTCTATGTTTAGTCCAACATATAAGTATGAAAACACCTCAGCAGTTTTGAAGCCAACTGGCCAGAAAGCGTAAACGTCTTGTATATTCCTTTTACAGAGCTCATCATGGGCTGCAGAAGAAATGGAACTGAGCCGAGGCACCATTTAGGAGGTTATGCACCATGGATGCCAATTAGAGCTTGCCAGGGGTCGCAGTTGCGACCCCCAGCTTGACCATTGCGACCCCTGGCACCTCCTCTGCGACCCCAGGCCTCAGAGGTCGCAAAATCAGTTCCAGGAACAAAGGGGCAGCCCCTCCTTATGGGCGTTGCCTGGGGCTCCACTGCCTTGCTTTCAATCAGTTTTTTTATTACAGTAATAGTGAATAATATATTATGTACTATCAGTGTAATAAAAAATGGAGTACATTTACCTGGAATATGAATCTCCTTGTAGCTGAGGTAAGTAAAAAACACTTTTAAATGTATGTTGTGTGTGTGCTTGTGGGTGAGAGAATGTTTATGTGAGAGAGAGAGTTTGTGTATGAGTGAATGTGTGTATATGTGTAAGCATGTGTGTGTGAGTGAAAGATGGAATGTGGTGTGATATCACTTCTGCTACGCCTGGCTTTTGGTGAACTGACATCCATGTTATGAACCTCTCTTGATGGATGATAAATCATGGAATTTTACCTTAATCAGTTCCTATTAAATCTTGTTAATCTTCCTGAAATCATGGCAGTCTCTTAAAGTGAGGTTGGGAAAGTGATGCCTATTCAGAAGTATGGCAAGTGTCCTCGTTATTTAAGGCTGTGATCAGGCATCTGAGAGTGCAGATATATGGTTATATAAGAATATAATTGGTATATGAGACTGTAAAGAGCATATGCTTCTCCACACTGTGTATGCTTGGACTGGGCATGTTCTTCTGTGTCTGGGCTTATAAGCATATGTTTTATAAGGATGTGTCATGGTACAGTCGTCTATATATGGGTATATGAGGGTGTGCCTTTGCATGTGTTATGGTGCAGTGGCATGTGAGACTACCTGAGCTTGTGATGCTGTACCTTAAGGCATATGGCTGTATCTGGACATGTGAGGCAATACATGGAGATAGAAGATTGCAGGCGGCTTGCAGGACTGAATTGAGCATTTATATGGACAACTGTGCACAATCAAACAAATGTGCCTTGAATGGATTTGCCTTTTACCAGCAGTTATGGATGGATAGTTGGCACATCCTTAAACAATTGTGAATTTTTTTTTCAATAATAGGTGATCTGGTTCCTCATACTCCTTTGGTGGTCTTGAGCATTCATAGGTGTTCACTTTTATAGACCTGTGATAACCTGCAGTTCCTACTCTGGCATTCCCTTGATTTCTTATTTAAATTTGACTGAAGTAGAGTTTTCCAGATATCTTCCAAGGAATACTTATTGCTACGTTCATTCTTTGACCACCTGCTCACAGTTCACTTATGTGAAACGCCACATCAAATTTCTGTCAAATCATGACGTGATGTTCTATTGCCAATAATATAACTCGTAATTCTAGTTTGGTTATCCTGGTTTCAGCTTGTTCACGTAAGGAAATTTCCAATCTCGCCAAATCCACTCTTTTCTGCTATATTGTCATCAGTGCTTCCGTTTTTTCTGAAATTCCTTATTTTTGTCACCATTCATCTCATCTTCTAGTGGATTTTTTTTTTTTTTTTTTTAGAAAAATACGTTGGCTGTGGATTAGTGTGGTTGCACAACTAATCAGTTCTATTCGTATCAATTTTCACCCAATTAATCCAAAGTAGTCAGGCCCTTATTTATGCACCAAAAAAGGACCTCGCATTCGGTAAATGCAACAGCTTTATGTTTGCATCTTTTCAGTCACTGTATTCAAGTATATAATATTTGTACTTAGTTAGTGTTTGTAGGGGCAGACTTATAATGCTATCACCCATCGATATTTCCTGTGATTGGAGAAACTGCCATTTGCAATACTATCTTCTAAGCGCAAGTGACTGATTTTACAAGTGCAAGGTATTCACAAAAGGATACCTTGCACTCATACATCCTTTACTACTGCTGAATATAACCCAACCCTCACATACTATTCGGTGGGAGAAAACCCAGTGCAAGGGGATGAGAGTGCGTGCCACAGTCCATGATACACCTTGAAGAATTTTGAACACCCACTACCAGATTGACAAACTTCCCTCTGACCCTTTCTCACCATAGAAATGGCTGGAAATTTGCTCATGCAAATGGCTGGAGTAAAACTCTTTCCAGGCTGGGAAGGAGACTGAAACACACCCAAACGTCACACGTGTTGTAGGTGAATGGGTTTCAACAAGAAAAAAAAAAACAATTTGCAATTGTGGAAATGAACTGGCTTCTCCTAATGTTCAGGTGCACTATGTGTACAAATTTACATTGAGTAATTACCATTGTGAAAAAACACACGACTTTCCTGGAAGTATGCCTGCAGTACTGCAAAAGGCGCAGACTTTCACGCATACTCATGGACGTCATTTTGGGGTCCCCAGGGGTCGCAGCTGCGACTCATGGCTTGCCCTATGCGACCTCTGGCACTGCCTTTGTGACCACTGGCTTCAGAGGTGGCAAATTCATTGCCAGGAACACAGAGACAGCTCATCTTTATGGACGTCAGTCGGGGCTCTGCTCTCTTTGTTTCCTGTCAATTGTTTATTATACTAATAATGAATAATAATATATTATATAGTGAATAATAGGATATTATTCTCTATAAGTGTACTAAAAACGTGACTATGCCCTTCTATAGCAGCTGAGGTAAGTAACAATGATTTTGAATGTGTGATGTGTGCGTGCTTGCTGGTGAGAGTGTGTTTATGTGAGAGAGAAGTGTGAATTTGTGTATGTGTAAGTATGTGTCTGTGAGTGAAAGTCGAGGTTAAGGGTGTGCGATGTCACTTCCGCTACCCCTGGCATTTTGGTGAATTGACGTCCATGGGCATACTTCTAGACAGTTTGGAGAACAGGTGAGGGTTAAAAATGTACCCGTGTTTAGAAATGATTCTATAGTTGTAGGATTTGGACTATTTTTTTAACTGGCCTCGGATTCCTAAATCCTGATTCTCATAATTTACAGACATTTCAGTGAGATGTTTGCAGTAACAACACCGATAAATGTGGGATGGGGAAATTGATTTTCTCCTGAGAATGGCAGGTGAATACCTACTACAAATATATCTATCTATTTATATATAGATATAGATATAGATAAAGATATATATATATACATATGCCTGCTCTCCAGATGATTCACTGGTGTAAAGTTGTAGGAATGGAGCATGCACCTGAAAATGTACGAAAGGCATGATGTATAGCTTATTAGATCTATATGAGGACCTGAATTATATGCTGACATTCTGACATCTTCAGTGCATGCTCCATCTCATGAGCAATAGCTAGTTCCCCGCTGATTTCCTTTATTCCCCAACCTCCTTGGTTCTTGTCCCTGCAATGTGAACCGGCTTCATGGGTTTATCTTTTTTTATTGCAGAATAGTGTGTCTTACAGTGCATGTCTCTAATGATAATTTCCATTAGTATTGTTTATCTGCTTTTTGTCGTGTCTACTGGGGCTAAATGCTCTCCTTGATGGTCCTCAATGTTCACCTCACCTTTATCCTGTCCTTCTGATCTTTTGATTGCTTTTTTATCTCTGCTAATTAATTGGCCTTCAATATTAATATGATTTTTTTTTTCTGGAATCGGATGGAATCATAGTCAGATGATTGGAATGATCAAATGATCACAATAAGTGAGCTTTTATGGTCAAGACCTTGATAGTAGCCAAAGCACACACCTTTGGAGATCAATGACTAAGCAAACTGTGGATGTAGATCTATCTAAGTATTATCCAGTGGAGAAGATGGTGTACTGTATTCCTGAGTTTGCATTCCTGTCTCTGGAATTTTTCCAAAAAGTCCTACTCTTAAATGTGGTTGATTTAATTTTTTGTCTGGCTACTGCTTTTAATTATCACCCATTTTTTACTGTTTTGCTGGTCAAGTCTCTTGTCTTATGAGAAGAAATGTGCTTTCCTGTCCATTGAAAAGGGAACTGGTCCAAGGTGGGAGGAAATCAGAAAACGTCTCATATTTATCATAACACTCTGAGGTTTTGTCTTCAAAATCATTCCTAGTTTTTATTTTGTTCTACGCATATATTTTGATGGCTGAAGCCCATGAATATAAAGCAAGTAAAAACAAATTGAAGGCACATTATGCTGGGCTGAACTAAGAGGCAATCAAATGTAAATATGTTTTGCAGGTACTCCAAAAACAACTTCCATCAGAAACTAAGTAGTGTCCCAAAATCAACACCTCTTTTGTTGCTCAGAGAGGAGTTTGTGGTGGACAATATTGTTGATGTGGCAGCCCTGAAAACCTTACATTTTTGGGTTAGATTATGATTTAATCCTAGAACCTTTCAAGAAGTCGTTTGTAACATCTTAAACTGTGGACAGATCCTCTGGTTTATTTGGCTATAATGCACAAGGGCCTCTCAAACTGGTCCTGGTAAGACACATATTTGGTCAGAAGTTAAGAGAATGTCCTACTCAGGCAGGGTCATAGTAATGTCTCTCTTTTCAGAGGTTCCAAATGACATTGCATGAGAAGAACACAATCATAGGCTCTAACAGTGACCTAAATTACATTCAATGGAAGTACCTTCACAGAAGAAAGCTATATATTGATTTGTATATTGCCCTGTCTACATACTTCAGGTTCAGTTTGGGGGTTTTACCCTTTGAAAGATTTATGGTAATGAGGAAAATTGATAATTCTCCAAACTATATGCGCAATTCAAAAAGCGGAGAGGAGGAAATCCTTTTATACAGTTTTGCCTTAGTGCGTGCACTGTCACTTGTGAGACATTTTGTTTACTTAGAAGGGACTTAAAGCCCACCCATTGCTTGACAATGGTTGGTTTCATCACCATTGTCATTCCCTTGCTTGCCTTTTGTTAGCTCATGCCTGCTTCACTCGTCTTCATGTGTTTGTCCCTCTCATGGAGCATGTCTCCACTACTGCTTCCTTGCAGTTACCAGCTTCTGTCAACTGCTCGCATACTTTCAGAGGTACTCTTTTTTTCAAATTTATTTTGCAGCATTCCATAAGAGTGCATGTATTTGAAGGCTATATTCCCTTCCTGTCCTGCTCGGTGTGGTTACATGCTCTCTTTCACCCTCCTGTCGCTCTCCGTGTTAGGGTAAAAGTAACAGAGTTGACCCTACCATGGCTAATCCCATTTTACGTAAAGCAGACACATCATGTGAGGTTTGTGGCAACAAAGCTTTCACATAGTGTAATTTTGTCACTGTTAAGGTCAGACAGAAGAGGAACATTTACTGTGGCTCTATTCCCCCAAGGCACCTGTGACTGTCCTAAAGCAGCTCACTGACTCATCATCTACTAACCCATGGGGATAATTTCATAACCTTCAAGACATTCATTTACTGCTGCCTGTAGTTGCCAAGTGGGGACATAACAGGCATAGACTCTTGAGACACAGCTGCCATTTTAATAAGCATCACTTTGTCTCTGCGATTGTGGAATTTTTCATTGCAGTGGTGCAAGCGTGACTACAGGTCTCACAATGCAGCTTTCATTCTCATGCACGCTGGTAGTTGGCCTGGCGAGGCAAACGACATATGAAATAAATGCTCCCTGTAATCACTGAGGTGGACAAAGAGTAGGACCCTTTTTCTGGATGCACAATGTGTTTAGGAGGAGAAGCAGTTACAAATATAAATCTCTATAAAACTACCCTTTATATTATTTATTCCTATATATGGCACATTTGTTATCAACAAAACTCAAAGCGTTTCATGTCTCATTGTTACATTTTATGAGGGTATTATGTTATCTGTGAATTATCCCACCACCGAGGCTGGTTTTTTTTCTTGAAATTGACTGTTGCCTGTTTAAAATGATATTTCAGATAGGCTTTTGGAAAAATATTGTTTGAACTATATAGGGCATCATAAACATCTAAGGAAACTCTAAGGAAACTCTCTCACAGACACATGCAGGCACACCAAATCCAAACACCACTTACACTCACCTCCATATACCTACCACCCTACCACCACCATCCTACCACCACATTACCACCACCACATCACGAACACTCTACCACCACCACCCTACCACCTCCACACCACAACCATACCCACATCACCTTAACCACCACCATTAACACCTTAACCACCACCACATCACCGAACACCCACCATCTTGACTAACGCCACACCCCTAACACCACTACACCGATTACCACCTCCACCAGGCTACCATAATGATTACCACCCTACCCTAACCACCACCAGCACTAACCACTACCTCCACTCTAGCCACCACTACCTGATACTAACCACCAGCACCCTAACCACAACAAGTGCCCAAACCACCACTACCACCTTAAACACCACCCTAACCATCACAACCACAACCCTAATCATCATCACCCTAACCACCAACAACACCCTAACCAGCACCCCAACTCCCCTAAACACCACCACCCTAACCATCACTACCACCCCCTTAACCACCATCACCCTAAACCACCACACTTATCCTAGCCCCCACCCTAACCAATACCCTCACCACCTCTACCCTTCTACCACCACCATCACCACCCTAACCCCCATCACCACCACTCTCATGGCCACCACCACCCCCACAACCACCATCCTCACCACCCCTACCCTCAACACATCCACCCTCACCACCACACCACCATCCTCACCCTCATCACCCTCACCACCCTTACCCCAACACCATAGCCATCACAACCCCTGTAACCACCACCACTGCCACCAACAACAGCTCTATCATCCTCACCACCTTCACCACCAGCCTAACAACCCTAACCTTGCCAATAACACCATCTTTCACTCAAGAAGGCTTTCAGTTCCTGCAGATGCTCATCATCTTTTAACAACCTTTAAAGCAACCTATGAACCCAGTAAATCTTACTTTGAAGATTGGTTGTGTAGGCTTTCCTTCTGTTTCCTGTGTTTATTTCTCCCATGGAGTATGGCCTCATTACTTGTGTCCTTTCATTGCTTACTTTTCAAGCATTGCCTTTTTTCTATTTGGTTAGTTACTCAATGAGAGTGCATGTGTTTTCAAGCTGTCTCCTGTATTTCTCTTCATCACCCCGTCGCACTTCATGTTGCTCTCTTCCATTTGATTTTACCTCACTCCACACAGGTTTGTGCTGGCCTTTGTGTGCTTCTCCTCTCATATTGCTTTCTAGCCCATGTGCTTCTCTCTGTTCCACATTGTACTCTTTCTCACCTGTGTGCTTCTGTTCCCTCTACACTCGTGGAAGAGGCCCCGCAGTCATGACAGGGGAGCCGCACTTGTGGCCGGACATGCTCAATGGGTAAATGCAGTATGAAGGTTCCGTCATGACTGCGGGTCTCCCTCACAAGTGTGGAGGCCCTTTGTGAATTGGTCTCTGAGTGCTGATTCTGACCCTGCTTTCCATAATGCTTTCCCCTCAACTGTGCCTTCCGTGTTGCTCCCACTCCCGCTCTCCCTGTTGCTTCCACACACAATTTTTTTAATTATTTTGCTCTGTCTTTATTTATAAGTCCAACTTGGATCAGTAAAAAAAACTAAAAAGCACCATCAGGGTTACAGCAGTCATGACATAGCATCTTTTTTTATTTCCTCTTTAGCCATACTGCACTGCTTGGCAAAAATTATTGGCAAAGCCAACATGTCTCGAAGGTGAGCCCTATTTGTTTTTCCAATGCTTGTTTATTTATTTACCGTCTCTTTTCTGGTATCAGACAGACTTGTATAGGCCAATATTGAGAGACTGTGGGGTGAGAAGGTGTATCGATGCACTTCTCTGAACTCAAACAGCAATTCTGTTTTGCAAGTTACCTAAAGTTAGTGTGCAAGAATAGATTAGTACTGTTGGTTATTGTTGATTGAAATTTTGCCAGTGTTACACTTTTAATGGACTTTTAGCAAATCATCTCACTTAAAATGAATATAGATAAGGCCAGTGCTTTAAATGGGCCGGTACTCACTGGTACTGAGTGGCGGCACTTTTTAATTTTCTCCCATTGAGTACCTGCAATATTCCTCAAACAAGGAGAGTACTGGTACTCAATTACTCATGAGGCCCTGGAATTGACATGTCGCCCTCCGTTCAGCAATCACTTTGTACTTCGGCAGCACCTTCAGCACAATCATGGTGTGAGCCTGGGCTGAGTTGCACTAGAGAACAGCTGCCCTTGTTACCAGTCCACAGTGATCTGCATGTCATCAGAGCAGGGGTGTGGCTGCAGGGAGTTTAGTGTATCCTATAATCTTACACAGCGGGCGCAGAGAGGCAGCTGTAAGGCCTAGGCATTGTTCACGAAAATACAGTGCTGCAATGACTCTTCTGTAGCTGAAATCGCTATATGTAAACTGCTGCCATTAGACTTTAACACATATTCACCAGTACACGTGTCACAAGAAAAGAAGTTGAGCACTATGCAGAAGTCAAATACTTGATGTTGTGGATCTACAAAACAAAAACAAGCATTTTGTCCAGTGAAAAAAACGCTTTTGCCTGTGGAGGTATTTTTAATATGCTGTGGACAGAACGAAAGAAAGTTTGCACTTGCTTTCACCATCACTAAACATCTCTCCCCAACTGAATTGCCCATTTGCTAGTATAAATAATATGGGATTTCGTTACCAAACTGTCTGATCCCTTTTGTATCGACCTTGAACAGAAGAGAAGTCCCGTGAAATGTGATATGCTCTCTGAACAGAGATGTTTGCAGCCTGAGCTAAACTATCTGGGCTCACAGGTCACAAGGAAGTATAAGGCTGTATTTGTAACAAAAAGTCAATAAATGTAATACATTACAAGGTATGTGTGTGTGATTCACACTCATAGTTGCAATTTATTGCATTCTGTGAGCGCATGCCAAAAGCAGGACATTTTTCATCTATTATGCACCCCCCAGGTGGTCACTGGTACAAGTTATTTTGGTACAAGCACAGAAAACATACTCAATTTGTAAACATCCCCATTTTCTGACCAGGACTTCATGTTAGTAGTCGTATTTTGAATCAGAAAGATACATTTGCCATTTGTAAAGTGAAGTGAATGTCTGTTCCTTTTCTTTTTAATATTTATTTCATCGACAAATGAAAATGAAATAATATATCTGACATTTCTCGTATTAAGTATATGAGGGATATAGTGTAAATTATTATAAAAAATTAACACACATGGGATCACCAAAAATACTGCAAAGTAATGCCAACAACAGATTGTAAAGCAATTTGAATAATCCAACGGAGACGTTTATTCATTATTCATCATGTGTGCTGTCTCAGATCACAGTGTGTATTTTCATTACATAGAGCGTAGCCAGATAAGCCCATTAGATCCCTTTAATCTGTCTGAGAACACATGTGCAGCATGTTTACTCTGGCCACCATTGCTTTTAAGCCACATAAAATTGTATGTTGAAAGGCTGAGCTACCAGCAGCAATTTCGCCAGTGTCTCTGTGTCAACATTTCTCATCCAGTGGCAGCGAGAGAGAGAGATTTTGCTGCTTACTGAAGGAAAGCCACTCTGTTTTCCAGGTTTGATAGAAATACCCACTAGTGCAGAGAATGAAAAGAGTGCCAGATGAATGGATCACTTTTTTTTGCACCTGAGCATTCACTAATCTTGAGAAACAGGTAGCAGGGGCCGTTACCTTAAGGAATTTCAAGGCACAATAAGTAGTGATAGAGCGGTCCGTAGTAATAATTTTACCTGTGTTCGGACGCTCTTTAGGCCGATGAATCTTTTGACTTAGTGGGAGCCCTCTGTACTCTTATATCGATCAGTCGCATCAAATCAATAATCAATAACGAACATAAGCAACACCTTGAACGACATAACACTTTACAATTAATCCAGAATACATTTCGGCGAACCCTGACCTTTCAGTCAGGAATAACCACACCAGTTTATTGCAAAGTTAGTGAATTTATTTCCCTATATTAACAAAGCTAGCACAATATAAATGTGTCTCAACACCAAATGATAAACATATATGAACATTAATAGCTGTCCATAACGTCGAAACAAGTGTAATCTATGAAGCATTTGAATCACAAGGCATTCGATAATGGCAATGCAAATCACTAATACGATAATCTGTAATGAACTAATGGCATACATTTAGTCAGCATAACAAGATCTCAAATTGCATCGTGCGACATATGGAATCCTCGTCTAACCTCAAATTAGCATCGGCATGTGGGACTTCATGCAAAAACAATTTAGCAACATTAATTTAGAAAACTCCTAGCTAGGGCCCTTATCAAAATCAGCAGTTGGTTACCTAAAAGGAACACAATGCAATTTTTCAATTTCCTTTCATATTTACCAATTACGATCAGCATACAAGGAAGTCTTCGTCTCACAGGTACCGTTCTTCGGTCATCATGGGTACCGTTTCTCGATCAGCATGGGACGGGACAAAGGGGCAGGGGTGAACGGGGCAATTGCCTCACGGCGGCAAGGTAAAACTATTACTTCATGCAAAGGGATCAAATCAAAGTTACAGTCTCTAGGGCAAGAATCATTAAGTCTCTTTCTCTCGATTAGAGAAAGAATCAAAGTCTCTCAAAATGGCGTCGCAGCAGAGTGGGCCATAATAGCTACGAAGTCAAAATGGCGGGATGTCCGATGATAGAGAGTAATGCTCTCTTTTCTTCTCGTACACCTGGGTTTTATAGACAACAGTTCAAGTCCTGTAGGGTCTCCATTGGAGGGTTCATAGGTTAGCTTCAAATTGACCAATCAAAAACGACAGTTCTCAAGCTTTTACTTAAGCATACATTATCCTTGGAGATGGGTACGCAAGTTGCAACATTGTCTCCCAATTAGCTTACTCTCAGAGCCTCCATTGTCCGCACCTGCAAGTCGACCTTGAATTAAAGAGAAAATATGCCAGGCTGGCACTAACTTTAAGATAAGCATGTGAACAGTTTCTGTGGAAAAGTACAGCTTCAAGCAAAAATACACGTTTATTAGCACAGTGGAAAAATACGAGCATCTAAACCGTGAGACCAGGCAACTAGGCCAAAGCCTCCGCTAAAGTAATGCTAAGCTAACACATTTCAAACAAGCAAATCGTAGCACACGTTTATGATTATGTCGGATTAGTGCAATTCTAATACACCACGTTATATAAAGCACGCATATAAATGATGGCAAACTACTCTGAGGGCACATTTTATTCCCGTACAATCTTAATTAGTTCGGTTAAAGTCACACATGATTATTTCAGCACTACGTTTAAGCGTTAATAAATCAAAACCTTCATTTTCTGCTTCATCAATCCCTCCTCTGATGACTACTTGTCATCACACCAAACCACGCCCACAAATTTTATTCCATTAAAATTCTGTCAGTTCCCTTTTCCTTTTAGTACCCCTAGTTTGCGCTTTGTATTCTTCTGCCATTCTTTTCATAATTTTCTCTTCTTTTCTTCTTTTAATTCTTTCCATAATCATTATTATTCCCCTTTTTATTCCCCAAATTCCAAATACACAAATTATTAATATTAATATTCCTTCTATTATTTTCAATAATATTCCATTCCAAATTCCCCCAATCCAATGTCCCACTGAAGCAAGTCCCTTTCCAACCTTCTCCCACACTCCTGGTTCTTACAATTCCTTCAAATCTGCACTTTCTTTTGTTAGATTAGCAAGCATAGTTTTAATCTTCACACTATTATCAGGTATATAGGTACAACAGTGACGTGCACCAATCATTTTGCAAACGCCTCCATCCTTTGCTAAAAGAATGTCTAAAGCAAGCCTATTTTGAAGAGTCATAGCTCTTTCCGCTGCAAGCTCAGCATCTATCAGGATTATAGCATCTGAAAACTTTGTCAGCATGTTATCCACTATAGTAGACAACTTTCGTATCTTGATGGAATTCAACACAACTCCTAATGAAGGAATCATGGCTCCAAATATATCACCTACCACAGCAGCTGCGGTCTCTCTTTTCTGGATACGATGGGATCCAGATGTCTTTTGAATCATCGATACGTCATCCAGTTGATAAACCTTTGGGAACACTATACCCAAATAACATCTCCCCCACCATCCCTTTGGAAGACGATAATAGGCATTATGCCCACAAATGTAATATACACCTGGAATGACAGGGTCAAGTCCGTTCATCATGAATGTCCATTTGGCCTTAAAAATAAACGTATGTTTGCATTCACTCGCTCCTACAAAAATGTTGTCATAATAAGATTCTCCTCGATATATACAAAATTTCCCTACATGCCAAGCATCTAAAGCTATTTTCCCCTGTGTCTTTATAGCAGCAAAATCATAATTATCTACTGAAGTCCTCTTATGCAGCTCTTTTTCTAATTTCGCCTTCATCTGTGCCCTTCTATCATCTGTGCGATCTAAAAAGCTTATTTCTACAGCAGAGACTGAGCAAGTAAGGTTCTCCCTATGAGCATGAGCTGTTTCAAAAGGTTGCATTGGCTCGAAAAATTCCCTCATTATTTTAGCATCCCAATCTTTAGCAATCTGGCTT
The DNA here is from genome assembly GCF_031143425.1 of Pleurodeles waltl. NCBI lineage: Eukaryota > Metazoa > Chordata > Amphibia > Caudata > Salamandridae > Pleurodeles > Pleurodeles waltl. The sequence continues at coordinate 332,836,074 of NC_090447.1, forward strand.
AGCTGTGCTATTATAGGAACATAAGCAAAGGTAACATCATAATTTGAGTAAAAATGCTGTATGTTAGTTTGACCATAAAACCTAGACATTACTATACTACACGTAATCCCATATGTAAGAGGCATGTGGTGATAAGTTACCCCTTCCTTTACTGATGTTGGTATCTGTGTACACACATAACAATCCTTCGCATCCATAGTCTCAACATACTCTGTTAGTAAGCGATAGAAAACATTATACGAAAGCTCTTTCTTATCGTGCAAGAGCCTCTCATCCAATGCTAGTCTTTTCAATGGTGTTAGTTCAGTGACAGTAACAGGAGCAATAGTAGAAGCCTCGATATTCTCACTTTCACCCTTTCCATGCATTCCAATCACAATTGCCATTATTATTATTATACATGTAATTACCAAGCCTATACACACATATTTACAATATTTCTTTCTGTTATTTTGCGTAGCGTACCTAGTCATGATCTGTATAGAATCAGAGAGCTACAAGCACTTATAAATGAAACTATTTAGCAATTCAGTTACAAAGCTGAACAAGCGCAATGTTCACACCGTCTTCTTCAAAAGGCCAGTCACTTATCGGTTAGCAGCATTTGTCTCAATTCGGCAATAACTCAGTCTTTATCAGTTTAACAAATGTCTCATCCAGTTTAACAATGTCTCAGCTGGTTGTTTCTTTCACGTTATATTGTAGCGAGCAATATCATTTACTACTCTTTCAATCGACAGAGTCTATGAAACTTTTCTTTTCTATTGGTATCTCTTCTTCTTCTTCGTTCTCGATGCTTAGAGATACAAACTCGTCAGTCCAATCATCATTGACTGCATATGCCCATTCAGGACCGGAATATCTCCTATTTGGTATCCTTTTTCTTTTCAATTTTGCTTCTCTTTTCGATTCTGCTTCGCTGGTACTCTCCTCTTTTGTCAAGTCTTTTTCTTCACTTGATGATTGTTCCACAACAGTCACTTCCTTTCTTTTCTCTTTCACTTTCGGCCTTCCTCCCTCGTTCAAACTTCCTTTACCCTTTTCTTTTATTGGTGAGATACTCAGTCTTCTCTTTGCACCATGTCCATTTGATGGACCTGCACCCTTTTCTGTGGAAGCTTGAACCTTTTCGTTCTGTTCTGCCTTGTCCCCTTCTTCCGGGGAATCGATCACGTTCTCTTTTTCTTTTTCTGTATCGTCTGCTTCTGGGAAAGCCTTCCTCTGATCAGGCTCTCCTGCTTTTTCACCTTTTTCGAGCCCTTCGTCACTGTTACTTTCTTCAGGCTCTTTATCACTTTCAGCTGCTTCAGGCTCCTTGTCACCTTCAGCTGCTTCAGGCTTTTTGCTTCCCTCAGCTGCTTCAGGTTCTTTGTCACCTGCAGCTTCTTCGTCGCTATCTGAACTTTCTCCTTGGTCTCCCCCAAGTGAGTTGGTGTCTTCGTCGTCGGAGAATATCTCTTTCTCTCCTGCTTCTGCCTGTTCGCTTTCAGTTCGCTTTTGTTCTGTCTCAGCACTCGGCACTGTTTTGTCAGGCACTGGTAGTTTCAGCGCTTCAACTTCCTCATCTGTGGGACACAGCACCTTCTTGGTGTGACTGGCGTGAATCCAGTTGGGAACCCCCGCACACTTCACAGCGGTAGTTGTCGTCAGGATCACTTGAAAAGGGCCTTTCCAACGGGGTTCCAGACACGACTTTCTCACGTGCTTCTTTACCACGACCCAGTCACCTGCTTTCAGTGCGTGTCCTGGACCTTGGATCGGTGGCAAGGTGGTCGCTTCCACCTGGTGAGAGAAAGAGCGAACCACGTCAGCCAGTCCTTTGCAGTAGTCTAACACCATATCATCTGTAATATTCAAAAGCATGTTTGCGGGAACTGCAGGAAGTCTCATAGCCCTGCCCATGAGAATTTCGTGCGGAGACAATCCAGTTTTTCTATCAGGAGTGTTTCTCATTGACATTAGCACTAAGGGCAATGCATCCAGCCATTTCAGATTTGTCGATGCACATATTTTTGCCATTCTCGATTTCAGCGTACCATTCATCTGCTCCACCAGTCCTGAGGCTTCAGGGCGATAGCTACAGTGCAGCTTTTGCTCAATGTTCAGCGCTTCGCAAAGTAACTTTATCACCTCGTTATTGAAGTGACTTCCCCTATCTGATTCTAAAGAGAACGGAAATCCGAAACGTGGTATCAACTCCCTCAACAATAGCTTGGCAACTGTAAGGCTGTCGTTTCTACGTGTGGGGTATGCCTCAATCCAGTGACTAAAAATGCACACAATCACCAGCACATATTTCAGACCCCCATGCACAGGCATCTCAATGAAATCCATCTGCATTCGACTAAAAGGTCCGCTTGCCCTACCAATGTGACTCGCGTTCACAACTGTTCCCTTTCCTGGGTTCATCTGCTGGCAAGTGACACATCGATGGCAAACTGCTTCTGCAGCTTGACGAAATCTGGGGTTAAACCAATCAGTTTTGAACAATCTTATCATGGCATCTCTCCCTAGGTGAGCTTGCCCATGATAGAACCGCGCAAGCTGCGATAAGAGACTATTTGGCAAAACATATTTTCCCTCATGTGAAACCCATAACTCGTCTTGTCTCTTTATACATTGTGATTTAATCCAGGAATCTCTTTCATCCTCCCTGACATTATTCTGTAGTGCTTTTAGTTCCTCTATTGTATCTACGACCTTCAAGGCAAATGCTTCAGCTGGTTCGAGTTCTGGTTCACTTATTGAATTCCATTCATCTCTGAGTAATATACAGTTCAAGGCACAAAATCTTGCGACTTGATCCGCATATGCATTTCCTAGAGACACATAGAGGGTCATTCTGACCCTGGCGGCCGGTGGCCGCCAGGGCCACCGACCACGGGAGCACCGCCGACAGGCTGGCGGTGCTCCAATGAGCATTCTGACCGCGGCGGTTCAGCCGCGGTCAGAAGCGGAAAGTCAGCGGTCTCCCGCTGACTTTCCGCTGCTCATTGGAATCCTCCATGGCTGCGGAGCGCGCTCCGCAGCCATGAGGATTCTGACCCCCCCTACCGCCATCCAGTTCATGGCGGGAAAGCCGCCATGAACAGGATGGCGGTAGGGGGGTTGCGGGGCCCCTGGGGGCCCCTGCCGTGCCCATGCCAAAGGCATGGGCACGGCAGGGGCCCCCGTAAGAGGGCCCCAAAATGTATTTCACTGTCTGCCTTGCAGACAGTGAAATACGCGACGGGTGCAGTAGCACCCGTCGCACCTTCCCAGTCCGCCGGCTCGATTACGAGCCGGCATCCTCGTGGGAAGGTCGTTTTCCCCTGGGCTGGCGGGCGGTTTAACTGGAACCGCCCGCCAGCCCAGGGGAAAACTCGTAATACCCGCCGCATTCTTTTGACCGCGGCGCGGTAATTTGGAGGGCGGGATACTGGCGGGCGGCCTCCGCCGCCCGCCAGGGTCATAATGAGGCCCATAGTCCTGTCCTTTCGTGTGAGCACTACACTTTACCACTGCAACTTCGGCTGGCACTTGAATGGCGTGTAACAATTCCCTTATTCTCTCCCTGTTCTTCACTGGGGATCCTGAAGAAGTCAGGAAACCTCTCTGCGACCATAGTTGTCCAAAGTCATGCACAATCCCAAACCCGTATTGACTATCTGTATAAATGGTGACTTTCATCAATGCAGACAGTTGACATGCTCTGGTAAGGGCTACAAGTTCTGCTACTTGTGCAGAATAGACTCCTTGAAGCCATCCCGCTTCCAAGACACCTGTTACAGTACATACAGCATATCCTGCTTTCAAAATCCCCATCCCATCTCTTAGACATGAACCATCAACAAAAAGAATTTGGTCATTTTCATCAAGCTTAGTATCCTTGATGTCCGGTCGAGGTTTTGTGCAATATTCAGTCACCTGAAGGCAGTCATGCTCGACGTCTTCAGCGTTCTCAATTTCGGCATTTTCTCCAGGAAGCAAGGTTGCTGGATTCAACGTAGTGCACCTTTTCAGCTGCACATTCGGTGAGCCCAGAATTATCGTTTCATACCTTGTGAGTCTCGCTCCAGTCATGTGTTGCGTTCGGGAGCGGGTCAAAAGTATCTCAACTGAGTGAGGGACCATGACTGTTACTGGGTGTCCCATCACTATTCCTTCACTGTGAGGCTGATACCAACTGCTGCTACGGCGCGCAAACACCCTGGGAGTGCTGCTGCAACCGGATCCAAAGTAGCTGAAAAATACGCTACTGGTCTGTTTACGCCACCATGGGCTTGAGTCAAGACAGACAAAGAACATGCATCACGTTCATGGCAAAACAATGTGAAAGGCTTCGTGTAATCAGGCATACCTAAAGCTGGAGCCCTGCACATGCACTCTTTCAATTCAACAAAAGCATCCATCTCGTCTCCTTTCAGCTCAATTTCATCCAAGGCATCCTTTTGGGTCAATTTCAGTAGGGGCTTTGCTAGAGACGAGAAGTTGGGTATCCACTGGCGACAATATCCCACCATTCCCAAAAACTTCCTCACCTCCTTCCTTGTCTTTGGTGGACTCATTTGGAGTATACTTCTAATTCTTTCCTTCATTATTCTCCGTGACCCCTTCTCTATTTGGTGACCCAAGTATTTCACTTTCTTCTGACAGAACTGTAATTTGGAAGGAGACACCTTATGTCCATTCCTTCCCAAATGGTTCAACAGAGCAATGGTATCGGCTGTGCAGCCACTTTCTGTCTTTGATGCAACCAGTAAGTCATCAATGTACTGTACTAGAATTGACTCGAATGGCAATTCTAATGCTTCCAGGTCTTTCTTTAGGATCTGATTGAATATTGACGGTGACTCAGAAAACCCTTGAGGAATTCGACACCAACTGTACACTCTGTCTAGGAATTTGAAACAAAAGAGGAATTGGCTGTCCTCATGAAGAGGCACAGAAAAGAATGCTTGTGACAAATCGATGACTGAAAACCATTCAGCATCGCAAGGAACTTGAAAACTTATCACAGCTGGATTCGGTACAACAGGGCAGCACTTGACTATGATGTCATTTATTTTCCTCAAATCCTGCACGAGTCGGACCTTTCCACTCGGCTTTATTAGTCCCATTATTGGTGAATTACATGGACTGCTTAACACTTCTTTCAGTACCCCCTGCTTTACAAATTCGTCAATGAGTTGAGCAACTTTCATGAGGGTATCTTGTGGCATGTGGTATTGTGGGGTCTGGGGAAAGATTGCATTGGGCTTTACAGTCACTTTCACTGGTTCCACTCCTTTCATCAATCCCACCTCTTTCCCTGTCATGTCCCACACTTCCTTTCCGACTGTCTCCCGTAATTCGGCTGGGATGTCTTCTTCAGTTATCATCGGGAAAAGACAAATCAGAGGATACTCTTCATCGACAGTTTCCATCTCATCCCCCTCTACACTGTCCTCTTCTTCCCCATCACTGCTCGTCTGTATTGTTATTCCTTCGTTCGAACACATGATCGAGCAACCCAATTTGCACAACAGGTCTCTCCCTAACAGTGCTATCGGGCTTGAGTCACATACCACAAACTGATGCACCCCTTGATAGTTACCGATGCTGACTGGAACCGGATCTGTAATTGGGTTCGTCAGGTGTCTGTTTGCTACTCCCACCACTTGAACTGTCCTCCCTGAGAGTGGCAAATTTGGTACTTCACTGCTCTTAACTGTTGAACGTGTGGCTCCCGTGTCAACCAAGAATGAGACACGATGACCCATTACTTTTCCCTCTACGTACGGACCCCTTTGATCAACTTCCAAGGATGCCGCAAGCACACAGTCTCCTTCTTCTCCTGAACTTTCACTCTCCCATACGTTGTTTATTCCACTCTCACTGTGTAATGGGAACTGTTGTACGGTGCCATTTGTACTCATTACCTGACCCGTTACCTGCGGAGGAACCATCACTTGCTGCTGACTCATTGGTGCCAAGGGTATTTGCATTTGCTGATTAGGTACCATAGGTAACTGCTGTTGCATTGGCTGCATTTGCGTCATCTGCATACGAGGCATCTGCATCTGCTGCGGCTGCATAGGTTGTAATCCCTGCAATTGATTTACAGTCTGAAAATTTGGGCTTGGACCTCTCAATTTCAGTCCCCTCATTGTCTGAAATGCATTGACATCATTGTTTTGCTGACCAACACCTACACCTGCACCTGCACCTGCACCTGCACCTACACCTGCACCTTCCTGCACCACCATCGGGCACTCGCGTTTCCAATGACCGACGATTCCGCACACGTGACACGGCATCACTTTCTTCATTGCCTGCACACCCGTCACAACAGTGTTCAAATCCGGACCATTATTCACAAAACCTCCTCTGCCTCTGCCTCTGGCCTGTGGCTGAAACGTCATGTTTCCCTGTAACTGCAGCTGCGGTTGTGGTACCTGCTGTTGGAACCCTTGCATCCCTTGCAAGCCTTGCAGACCTTGCAGACCTTGCAAACCTGTTTGAGCTGCCTTAAGCTGCATCATCATCACCTTCTCTTTCAACCTTTTCTGTTTCACTTCAATTTCGTCGCTACAGTATTTCGCATAAGTCAGGACTTCGTCAATCGGTTTAGACTGCCAACAAATCAAATGTGACTTTATCATTTGACTTATTTCTGGCCTCAGCCCTTCCACAAATCTGAAGACAAAATGGAGCATGTCCTTCGCCTCAATAGTTTCCGTGCCACTGTAATTCTTGAACGCCTTCAACAACCTCTCATAGTAACTATGAATCGATTCTTTGGCCTCTTGGGCAGTTCGATCAATCTTCTGCCAATCCACGTTCTTCGCGGGTACCTTAGTCTTCAAATGCTCAATCACCTTATAGTACAAGCTCATCACCAAAGGTGATGGTGCACCTGTCTCCCTGTCCCTCTCTGGTTCACTTGTCGGCCAACCTACAGCTCTTTTGCAATCCTCCCACAAATCTGCCGGAACCACAATCTCAAACAGAGTGTTCAGGTCTTCCCAGAGACATTTTGCAAGCTTCACAAACCTATCAGTCTGCTGATACCATTCAATCGGCTTCTCTCTTAGTTTGGGAAAATCGTCCGTGAAGGACTGAATGTCGCTTCTGTGCCATGGTACATGTACTAATTTTCCCCCTGCTGTCTCCCTCATTGGTAACATTGTTACTGTATCACTACTCTGCGGTCTTTTCTCATTGTGTTCTGTAGCACTGTCCCTCCTCTTTTCCTTCCTCTTTACCCACCTGCTTTCCCATTTGTCTAAGCACCTCCACACTTGTGCACTCTGAAGCAATTCTCTAAGGTGGGTCTTCATGCCTGCTGACCTCATGTGTTCAAAATCTGTGGTCCCAAAATCTAACCTGTAGCTCCTGCTCAAGTGTTTCGTCTTGTCTATGTCAACTCCGTTTCTGTCAGCTGCTTCCTGCAAGCTCTTATGTATCTTGTTCACTTCCTTCGTAATCCTGGGACATAGATACCTCAGCTCTTCTTCCGTGTAGGACTCTAACCTGTTCACACCCATTGTCCCTTCCACCAATTCTTGTGCTTCCATGTTCAACCTGACCCTATTCATATAGTCTTCTCCTTTCCCACTAGCTGAATTTTGTGTGGAATTCAGACTGTTGAACCATTGTGTCAGCTGTTGCGCATTCACCCCCATCAGGGTAGCGTTCACATCGACTGCCATCGATGGCTGCGGCAGCTTTTCAGTGTTCGATGTGAGAGGTATTATCAGTGGGGGGCTCGACCGCACCAGTGTTGACTGAGCACATATGGGACTAAACTCCATCAAGGACCCAGACCCAGTTGGCTGAGCCGCTATCGGAGTTATCCCTGGAGTGTTTTCTATGCACCTTCTTTCTGTCCCATTCTGCAGCATTGATCCCTGACTGTTCAGACCCGAATTAGGCTGACTATACAGAGGTACCGCTGGACCTACAGTAATGGGTAGTGATATCGCGTCTGGGTTCTGTCCATTCCCCATGTTCTGTGGCATGTTCATTCCCACACCATGGGTCATCACTGCCGGCATGCCCATCTGGCTCCCCGTCATTTGAGCATGTGCATTTCCTCCCTGCATCTGCTTTTGAGGCATCAAAAACTGAGTTGATTCAGCTTGTGCCATTGTTGGGTTGTAACCATTCTGTACTCCCCTTACTGTTGGATCTAGAATCATTCCTGCACTGTTATCACTGTTGTAGTACCCTGGCATCTGCGGCTGATAATTTTCTACTGGTTTCAACACGGGCACGTCTGGATATATTCTCCTAACCTGCGGTTTCTGCGGGGTGAACAGCAGACTCGGGTCCTTAGATCCCGATGACGCTCCTGAACTGTGGGTTTCACTGTTCTGTACCGGTGCTGGAGGGGCAGAACTGGTACTTGGACCTTGTCCATTCTCTGCATAAGGCGGTGGACGGTCGTTCAGCAATTGCATTATCAACTCCTCATCCTCTAACTCCTCTTCTCTTCTCAACTTTTCCTCGTCCTCTCTATCCTTGGAACACTTCCTGTCTGTCTTACAGGTGGCTTTCTTACCTGTCTCTTCTCCTTCCTTAGTAATTGCGGGGAACAATTTTATCCCCTGTAATACATCTGACCTCCACACCTTCTGTGCATTATCCCACCTAGCATCTGCTAGTGTCTTTTCTACCTTCCTCATTCTGGTCTCGAACTTCTTTTGCTGTTGCTGTCTGGCCATTAGTTCCCAAATTGCTAGAGCCTCAAACTGTGCTGGCCTTGGAGGCACCTTCATGTCGTACATCGTGAATCTCAAATTCTCTAAAATCCTTATATTGAATGTCCCATGTATCGGGAACGCTACGCTCCCATGTTTCTCTGTCCACTTGTGCCATTGCTTTAGCCAAAGACACGGAGCTACCCCCTTCTCTTCCATTACAATGTAAGCTGGTGTACCCTCGGGCGGCGTCTCTTCTCCTACGCTCGCTTTGATGTAAGACTCCCCCTTCATCGCGCTCCTGAATGCTTTAAAGAATTTCATTTTTCTCGTCTTTTATTTAACCAAGTTTATAACCAATAGGTGACTTCAATTCCACAAAACTGTAATCAATAGGTGACTTTAATTCCACAAAATTGTAATCAATATGTGACTTTAATTCCCGGAATACTCTTCACCTGCCTTTCCCCTTCCAATCGAGTCCCACGGACTGCGTCCAATCCGTGCGCGACCCTTCTCTGCAACCAACCTATCCCAGCGCGGCTCTTAGTGACGTCACACTCACACACACTGCGGCTGACAAAGCCTTGCGGCTAGTCTTCCTTCACTCACCTCCTCTCGTAACAACTTCTTGCATATATTGCGAGCTACCAAAAAATAAAACAGATCTGTCGGTTTACTACAGGAAGGGTAACACAATCGCTTCAGGACCTTAGGGACCTTTCACTAGCCTCGGGACATTTCACTAGCCTCCGGCCGCTATTCCGTCTTTCTCAGTCCCCACATTCGCAAGCAAATCTGACCCGCAGACCTACTCTCAACTTGTCAATGATCTGTTCTAGTGCACTTAGAATCTTGTCAAAGCTCGAAGTCGAAGTTTCTTTCACTCCCTAACACACGTACCGACTCGTTGACCACGCCCGATCAACCTACTAAACCGCCCAGACCACAACATGGATCAACATACTCCGGAGTCTCTTGACCTCGCAGGGCCCGTCTCAACAACAACAACCACGTGGACCTTTTTATGCACAAAGCGCCACACTCACATGAAGTTCGACGACTTCCCTACTCTCACACTCGGAGCCGCACCTCCGTTATTTCTATGAAGTTCGACGACTTCACTACTTCTACACTCGGAGTCGCACCTCCGCTATCCTCAAAAAGAAAAATCCTCGCAACCTTTTCACACACCCTGCGGCAATAAGCTGTGCAAGCGCAAAACCCTAACTTCACTCATACCATCACTAGTACCGCCAACGCTGTTTCCACACCTCCGTTCTCTCCATTCGCAAGCTCCGAGATCCCGGGAAAGTCGCGGTGGACCTAGCCCATCATCATCTTGTCAATCCGTTTTATCCAAGAAAAATCTAATTCAACCTCTCGAATGGGGTCTCAAAATGCGTAACCGTTAATTCAACACCATGTACTTTAAGAGTACAGGGTCCCAAAAGACGTAACCGTCCTCTGCTACCATCTACTGATAGAGCGGTCCGTAGTAATAATTTTACCTGTGTTCGGACGCTCTTTAGGCCGATGAATCTTTTGACTTAGTGGGAACCCTCTGTACTCTTATATCGATCAGTCGCATCAAATCAATAATCAATAATGAACATAAGCAACACCTTGAACGACATAACACTTTACAATTAATCCAGAATACATTTCGGCGAACCCTGACCTTTCAGTCAGGAATAACCACACCAGTTTATTGCAAAGTTAGTGAATTTATTTCCCTATATTAACAAAGCTAGCACAATATAAATGTGTCTCAACACCAAATGATAAACATATATGAACATTAATAGCTGTCCATAACGTCGAAACAAGTGTAATCTATGAAGCATTTGAATCACAAGGCATTCGATAATGGCAATGCAAATCACTAATACGATAATCTGTAATGAACTAATGGCATACATTTAGTCAGCATAACAAGATCTCAAATTGCATCGTGCGACATATGGAATCCTCGTCTAACCTCAAATTAGCATCGGCATGTGGGACTTCATGCAAAAACAATTTAGCAACATTAATTTAGAAAACTCCTAGCTAGGGCCCTTATCAAAATCAGCAGTTGGTTACCTAAAAGGAACACAATGCAATTTTACAATTTCCTTTCATATTTACCAATTACGATCAGCATACAAGGAAGTCTTCGTCTCACAGGTACCGTTCTTCGGTCATCATGGGTACCGTTTCTCGATCAGCATGGGACGGGACAAAGGGGCAGGGGTGAACGGGGCAATTGCCTCACGGCGGCAAGGTAAAACTATTACTTCATGCAAAGGGATCAAATCAAAGTTACAGTCTCTAGGGCAAGAATCATTAAGTCTCTTTCTCTCGATTAGAGAAAGAATCAAAGTCTCTCAAAATGGCGTCGCAGCAGAGTGGGCCATAATAGCTACGAAGTCAAAATGGCGGGATGTCCGATGATAGAGAGTAATGCTCTCTTTTCTTCTCGTACACCTGGGTTTTATAGACAACAGTTCAAGTCCTGTAGGGTCTCCATTGGAGGGTTCATAGGTTAGCTTCAAATTGACCAATCAAAAACGACAGTTCTCAAGCTTTTACTTAAGCATACATTATCCTTGGAGATGGGTACGCAAGTTGCAACATTGTCTCCCAATTAGCTTACTCTCAGAGCCTCCATTGTCCGCACCTGCAAGTCGAAGAAGAAGTCAGGAAACCTCTCTGCGACCATAGTTGTCCAAAGTCATGCACAATCCCAAACCCGTATTGACTATCTGTATAAATGGTGACTTTCATCAATGCAGACAGTTGACATGCTCTGGTAAGGGCTACAAGTTCTGCTACTTGTGCAGAATAGACTCCTTGAAGCCATCCCGCTTCCAAGACACCTGTTACAGTACATACAGCATATCCTGCTTTCAAAATCCCCATCCCATCTCTTAGACATGAACCATCAACAAAAAGAATTTGGTCATTTTCATCAAGCTTAGTATCCTTGATGTCCGGTCGAGGTTTTGTGCAAAATTCAGTCACCTGAAGGCAGTCATGCTCGACGTCTTCAGCGTTCTCAATTTCGGCATTTTCTCCAGGAAGCAAGGTTGCTGGATTCAACGTAGTGCACCTTTTCAGCTGCACATTCGGTGAGCCCAGAATTATCGTTTCATACCTTGTGAGTCTCGCTCCAGTCATGTGTTGCGTTCGGGAGCGGGTCAAAAGTATCTCAACTGAGTGAGGGACCATGACTGTTACTGGGTGTCCCATCACTATTCCTTCACTGTGAGGCTGATACCAACTGCTGCTACGGCGCGCAAACACCCTGGGAGTGCTGCTGCAACCGGATCCAAAGTAGCTGAAAAATACGCTACTGGTCTGTTTACGCCACCATGGGCTTGAGTCAAGACAGACAAAGAACATGCATCACGTTCATGGCAAAACAATGTGAAAGGCTTCGTGTAATCAGGCATACCTAAAGCTGGAGCCCTGCACATGCACTCTTTCAATTCAACAAAAGCATCCATCTCGTCTCCTTTCAGCTCAATTTCATCCAAGGCATCCTTTTGGGTCAATTTCAGTAGGGGCTTTGCTAGAGACGAGAAGTTGGGTATCCACTGGCGACAATATCCCACCATTCCCAAAAACTTCCTTACCTCCTTCCTTGTCTTTGGTGGACTCATTTGGAGTATACTTCTAATTCTTTCCTTCATTATTCTCCGTGACCCCTTCTCTATTTGGTGACCCAAGTATTTCACTTTCTTCTGACAGAACTGTAATTTGTAAGGAGACACCTTATGTCCATTCCTTCCCAAATGGTTCAACAGAGCAATGGTATCGGCTGTGCAGCCACTTTCTGTCTTTGATGCAACCAGTAAGTCATCAATGTACTGTACTAGAATTTACTCGAATGGCAATTCTAATGCTTCCAGGTCTTTCTTTAGGATCTGATTGAATATTGACGGTGACTCAGAAAACCCTTGAGGAATTCGACACCAACTGTACACTCTGTCTAGGAATTTGAAACAAAAGAGGAATTGGCTGTCCTCATGAAGAGGCACAGAAAAGAATGCTTGTGACAAATCGATGACTGAAAACCATTCAGCATCGCAAGGAACTTGAAAACTTATCACAGCTGGATTCGGTACAACAGGGCAGCACTTGACTATGATGTCATTTATTTTCCTCAAATCCTGCACGAGTCGGACCTTTCCACTCGGCTTTATTAGTCCCATTATTGGTGAATTACATGGACTGCTTAACACTTCTTTCAGTACCCCCTGCTTTACAAATTCGTCAATGAGTTGAGCAACTTTCATGAGGGTATCTTGTGGCATGTGGTATTGTGGGGTCTGGGGAAAGATTGCATTGGGCTTTACAGTCACTTTCACTGGTTCCACTCCTTTCATCAATCCCACCTCTTTCCCTGTCATGTCCCACACTTCCTTTCCGACTGTCTCCCGTAATTCGGCTGGGATGTCTTCTTCAGTTATCATCGGGAAAAGACAAATCAGAGGATACTCTTCATCGACAGTTTCCATCTCATCCCCCTCTACACTGTCCTCTTCTTCCCCATCACTGCTCGTCTGTATTGTTATTCCTTCGTTCGAACACATGATCGAGCAACCCAATTTGCACAACAGGTCTCTCCCTAACAGTGCTATCGGGCTTGAGTCACATACCACAAACTGATGCACCCCTTGATAGTTACCGATGCTGACTGGAACCGGATCTGTAATTGGGTTCGTCAGGTGTCTGTTTGCTACTCCCACCACTTGAACTGTCCTCCCTGAGAGTGGCAAATTTGGTACTTCACTGCTCTTAACTGTTGAACGTGTGGCTCCCGTGTCAACCAAGAATGAGACACGATGACCCATTACTTTTCCCTCTACGTACGGACCCCTTTGATCAACTTCCAAGGATGCCGCAAGCACACAGTCTCCTTCTTCTCCTGAACTTTCACTCTCCCATACGTTGTTTATTCCACTCTCACTGTGTAATGGGAACTGTTGTACGGTGCCATTTGTACTCATTACCTGACCCGTTACCTGCGGAGGAACCATCACTTGCTGCTCTCATTGGTGCCAAGGGTATTTGCATTTGCTGATTAGGTACCATAGGTAACTGCTGTTGCATTGGCTGCATTTGCGTCATCTGCATACGAGGCATCTGCATCTGCTGCGGCTGCATAGGTTGTAATCCCTGCAATTGATTTACAGTCTGAAAATTTGGGCTTGGACCTCTCAATTTCAGTCCCCTCATTGTCTGAAATGCATTGACATCATTGTTTTGCTGACCAACACCTACACCTGCACCTGCACCTGCACCTGCACCTGCACCTACACCTGCACCTTCCTGCACCACCATCGGGCACTCGCGTTTCCAATGACCGACGATTCCGCACACGTGACACGGCATCACTTTCTTCATTGCCTGCACACCCGTCACAACAGTGTTCAAATCCGGACCATTATTCACAAAACCTCCTCTGCCTCTGCCTCTGGCCTGTGGCTGAAACGCCATGTTTCCCTGTAACTGCAGCTGCGGTTGTGGTACCTGCTGTTGGAACCCTTGCATCCCTTGCAAGCCTTGCAGACCTTGCAGACCTTGCAAACCTGTTTGAGCTGCCTTAAGCTGCATCATCATCACCTTCTCTTTCAACCTTTTCTGTTTCACTTCAATTTCGTCGCTACAGTATTTCGCATAAGTCAGGACTTCGTCAATCGGTTTAGACTGCCAACAAATCAAATGTGACTTTATCATTTGACTTATTTCTGGCCTCAGCCCTTCCACAAATCTGAAGACAAAATGGAGCATGTCCTTCGCCTCAATAGTTTCCGTGCCACTGTAATTCTTGAACGCCTTCAACAACCTCTCATAGTAACTATGAATCGATTCTTTGGCCTCTTGGGCAGTTCGATCAATCTTCTGCCAATCCACGTTCTTCGCGGGTACCTTAGTCTTCAAATGCTCAATCACCTTATAGTACAAGCTCATCACCAAAGGTGATGGTGCACCTGTCTCCCTGTCCCTCTCTGGTTCACTTGTCGGCCAACCTACAGCTCTTTTGCAATCCTCCCACAAATCTGCCGGAACCACAATCTCAAACAGAGTGTTCAGGTCTTCCCAGAGACATTTTGCAAGCTTCACAAACCTATCAGTCTGCTGATACCATTCAATCGGCTTCTCTCTTAGTTTGGGAAAATCGTCCGTGAAGGACTGAATGTCGCTTCTGTGCCATGGTACATGTACTAATTTTCCCCCTGCTGTCTCCCTCATTGGTAACATTGTTACTGTATCACTACTCTGCGGTCTTTTCTCATTGTGTTCTGTAGCACTGTCCCTCCTCTTTTCCTTCCTCTTTACCCACCTGCTTTCCCATTTGTCTAAGCACCTCCACACTTGTGCACTCTGCAGCAATTCTCTAAGGTGGGTCTTCATGCCTGCTGACCTCATGTGTTCAAAATCTGTGGTCCCAAAATCTAACCTGTAGCTCCTGCTCAAGTGTTTCGTCTTGTCTATGTCAACTCCGTTTCTGTCAGCTGCTTCCTGCAAGCTCTTATGTATCTTGTTCACTTCCTTCGTAATCCTGGGACATAGATACCTCAGCTCTTCTTCCGTGTAGGACTCTAACCTGTTCACACCCATTGTCCCTTCCACCAATTCTTGTGCTTCCATGTTCAACCTGACCCTATTCATATAGTCTTCTCCTTTCCCACTAGCTGAATTTTGTGTGGAATTCAGACTGTTGAACCACTGTGTCAGCTGTTGCGCATTCACCCCCATCAGGGTAGCGTTCACATCGACTGCCATCGATGGCTGCGGCAGCTTTTCAGTGTTCGATGTGAGAGGTATTATCAGTGGGGGGCTCGACCGCACCAGTGTTGACTGAGCACATATGGGACTAAACTCCATCAAGGACCCAGACCCAGTTGGCTGAGCCGCTATCGGAGTTATCCCTGGAGTGTTTTCTATGCACCTTCTTTCTGTCCCATTCTGCAGCATTGATCCCTGACTGTTCAGACCCGAATTAGGCTGACTATACAGAGGTACCGCTGGACCTACAGTAATGGGTAGTGATATCGCGTCTGGGTTCTGTCCATTCCCCATGTTCTGTGGCATGTTCATTCCCACACCATGGGTCATCACTGCCGGCATGCCCATCTGGCTCCCCATCATTTGAGCATGTGCATTTCCTCCCTGCATCTGCTTTTGAGGCATCAAAAACTGAGTTGATTCAGCTTGTGCCATTGTTGGGTTGTAACCATTCTGTACTCCCCTTACTGTTGGATCTAGAATCATTCCTGCACTGTTATCACTGTTGTAGTACCCTGGCATCTGCGGCTGATAATTTTCTACTGGTTTCAACACGGGCACGTCTGGATATATTCTCCTAACCTGCGGTTTCTGCGGGGTGAACAGCAGACTCGGGTCCTTAGATCCCGATGACGCTCCTGAACTGTGGGTTTCACTGTTCTGTACCGGTGCTGGAGGGGCAGAACTGGTACTTGGACCTTGTCCATTCTCTGCATAAGGCGGTGGACGGTCGTTCAGCAATTGCATTATCAACTCCTCATCCTCTAACTCCTCTTCTCTTCTCAACTTTTCCTCGTCCTCTCTATCCTTGGAACACTTCCTGTCTGTCTTACAGGTGGCTTTCTTACCTGTCTCTTCTCCTTCCTTAGTAATTGCGGGGAACAATTTTATCCCCTGTAATACATCTGACCTCCACACCTTCTGTGCATTATCCCACCTAGCATCTGCTAGTGTCTTTTCTACCTTCCTCATTCTGGTCTCGAACTTCTTTTGCTGTTGCTGTCTGGCCATTAGTTCCCAAATTGCTAGAGCCTCAAACTGTGCTGGCCTTGGAGGCACCTTCATGTCGTACATCGTGAATCTCAAATTCTCTAAAATCCTTATATTGAATGTCCCATGTATCGGGAACGCTACGCTCCCATGTTTCTCTGTCCACTTGTGCCATTGCTTTAGCCAAAGACACGGAGCTACCCCCTTCTCTTCCATTACAATGTAAGCTGGTGTACCCTCGGGCGGCGTCTCTTCTCCTACGCTCGCTTTGATGTAAGACTCCCCCTTCATCGCGCTCCTGAATGCTTTAAAGAATTTCATTTTTCTCGTCTTTTATTTAACCAAGTTTATAACCAATAGGTGACTTCAATTCCACAAAACTGTAATCAATAGGTGACTTTAATTCCACAAAATTGTAATCAATAGGTGACTTTAATTCCCGGAATACTCTTCACCTGCCTTTCCCCTTCCAATCGAGTCCCACGGACTGCGTCCAATCTGTGCGCGACCCTTCTCTGCAACCAACCTATCCCAGCGCGGCTCTTAGTGACGTCACACTCACACACACTGCGGCTGACAAAGCCTCGCGGCTAGTCTTCCTTCACTCACCTCCTCTCGTAACAACTTCTTGCATATATTGCGAGCTACCAAAAAATAAAACAGATCTGTCGGTTTACTACAGGAAGGGTAACACAATCGCTTCAGGACCTTAGGGACCTTTCACTAGCCTCGGGACATTTCACTAGCCTCCGGCCGCTATTCCGTCTTTCTCAGTCCCCACATTCGCAAGCAAATCTGACCCGCAGACCTACTCTCAACTTGTCAATGATCTGTTCTAGTGCACTTAGAATCTTGTCAAAGCTCGAAGTCGAAGTTTCTTTCACTCCCTAACACACGTACCGACTCGTTGACCACGCCCGATCAACCTACTAAACCGCCCAGACCACAACATGGATCAACATACTCCGGAGTCTCTTGACCTCGCAGGGCCCGTCTCAACAACAACAACCACGTGGACCTTTTTATGCACAAAGCGCCACACTCACATGAAGTTCGACGACTTCCCTACTCTCACACTCGGAGCCGCACCTCCGTTATTTCTATGAAGTTCGACGACTTCACTACTTCTACACCCGGAGTCGCACCTCCGCTATCCTCAAAAAGAAAAATCCTCGCAACCTTTTCACACACCCTGCGGCAATAGGCTGTGCAAGCGCAAAACCCAAACTTCACTCATACCATCACTAGTACCGCCAACGCTGTTTCCACACCTCCGTTCTCTCCATTCGCAAGCTCCGAGATCCCGGGAAAGTCGCGGTGGACCTAGCCCATCATCATCTTGTCAATCCGTTTTATCCAAGAAATATCTAATTCAACCTCTCGAACGGGGTCTCAAAATGCGTAACCGTTAATTCAACACCATGTACTTTAAGAGTACAGGGTCCCAAAAGACGTAACCGTCCTCTGCTACCATCTACTGATAGAGCGGTCCGTAGTAATAATTTTACCTGTGTTCGGACGCTCTTTAGGCCGATGAATCTTTTGACTTAGTGGGAACCCTCTGTACTCTTATATCGATCAGTCGCATCAAATCAATAATCAATAACGAACATAAGCAACACCTTGAACGACATAACACTTTACAATTAATCCAGAATACATTTCGGCGAACCCTGACCTTTCAGTCAGGAATAACCACACCAGTTTATTGCAAAGTTAGTGAATTTATTTCCCTATATTAACAAAGCTAGCACAATATAAATGTGTCTCAACACCAAATGATAAACATATATGAACATTAATAGCTGTCCATAACGTCGAAACAAGTGTAATCTATGAAGCATTTGAATCACAAGGCATTCGATAATGGCAATGCAAATCACTAATACGATAATCTGTAATGAACTAATGGCATACATTTAGTCAGCATAACAAGATCTCAAATTGCATCGTGCGACATATGGAATCCTCGTCTAACCTCAAATTAGCATCGGCATGTGGGACTTCATGCAAAAACAATTTAGCAACATTAATTTAGAAAACTCCTAGCTAGGGCCCTTATCAAAATCAGCAGTTGGTTACCTAAAAGGAACACAATGCAATTTTACAATTTCCTTTCATATTTACCAATTACGATCAGCATACAAGGAAGTCTTCGTCTCACAGGTACCGTTCTTCGGTCATCATGGGTACCGTTTCTCGATCAGCATGGGACGGGACAAAGGGGCAGGGGTGAACGGGGCAATTGCCTCACGGCGGCAAGGTAAAACTATTACTTCATGCAAAGGGATCAAATCAAAGTTACAGTCTCTAGGGCAAGAATCATTAAGTCTCTTTCTCTCGATTAGAGAAAGAATCAAAGTCTCTCAAAATGGCGTCGCAGCAGAGTGGGCCATAATAGCTACGAAGTCAAAATGGCGGGATGTCCGATGATAGAGAGTAATGCTCTCTTTTCTTCTCGTACACCTGGGTTTTATAGACAACAGTTCAAGTCCTGTAGGGTCTCCATTGGAGGGTTCATAGGTTAGCTTCAAATTGACCAATCAAAAACGACAGTTCTCAAGCTTTTACTTAAGCATACATTATCCTTGGAGATGGGTACGCAAGTTGCAACATTGTCTCCCAATTAGCTTACTCTCAGAGCCTCCATTGTCCGCACCTGCAAGTCGACCTTGAATTAAAGAGAAAATATGCCAGGCTGGCACTAACTTTAAGATAAGCATGTGAACAGTTTCTGTGGAAAAGTACAGCTTCAAGCAAAAATACACGTTTATTAGCACAGTGGAAAAATACGAGCATCTAAACCGTGAGACCAGGCAACTAGGCCAAAGCCTCCGCTAAAGTAATGCTAAGCTAACACATTTCAAACAAGCAAATCGTAGCACACGTTTATGATTATGTCGGATTAGTGCAATTCTAATACACCACGTTATATAAAGCACGCATATAAATGATGGCAAACTACTCTGAGGGCACATTTTATCCCCGTACAATCTTAATTAGTTCGGTTAAAGTCACACATGATTATTTCAGCACTACGTTTAAGCGTTAATAAATCAAAACCTTCATTTTCTGCTTCATCAGTAGCAGTAAACTGGATAACTCTGGTGGGTAAAGCATTTGCTAGAAAAATCTGTGTGCATTCTAATCAAAGGTACAATGCACCATAAAATTGCATAGAGGGGCAACGTGCCTGCTGAAAAGCACAGCATGCAATATGTAGATCACATATTTATTTTTTATGTAGATAGCTCAGTTGGCTACTGTTTTTGTTGCATAGATCCCTTTGTTACTTGCAGGTCACAAGTTAACATCCTTGTAACATACTTGTAACATAGCTTCGTGAGTTACGAACCTGCATCAAGGACCTGATTCCAAACAAGAAGGCATATTTTTAGAACGTTACTGGTTTTTAGGGTTGCTAAAAAAAAAGGTTACTTTTGGTAGTGATAAACACTTATTAGTAAGTGATATATAAATGGTTATTAGCATAAGAAAAACTAATGGGAAAATACATCTGATATTCTAACAATGCATGCAGATTTCTTGCGTACAAAGCTTGGAGAGGTCAAAAACATAGCTTGCCCCTTTGTTTCGCCTTTAGCACCGCCCTTATGCCTGCTCCCAAACTCCACCCTCATCCACCCCTCCTGTTGGTGAGTACCTGCACTTATTTCTTTCCATTTAAAGCACTGGATAAGGCATTAAGAAATTATCAAACAGAAACTTGAAAACAATTGTTTTAAGTTTCAGCCTAAAGAAGTAAAATACAACTACCATTAATATATATATATTTTTCTTTATTTAAAGATCTTTTTACAACACCATTCTCCCAGACATAGACATCTTGCACTTCTGTAAAATTCTACCAGTGCTTAATTTGTGTTGCTGTTTCCTGTGCGGAACACAGCACTTATATTTGAGGGCCGGTACTTATTGTTCTGCCTCAAGCATTTACTGCGACAAAAGATATATATGGGAAAGACGGAGGAATAGAAAAACGAAAAAGCATCACAATGGCAGAAAGCTGCAGGAGTGAGCTGAAAGGGCAGGAAATGGCTTTAGATGGATTGAAGAGGCCCGAGATGGCTTCAGGATTACGCTGCCTCAGTATTCCGTGTTCGCACATTTAATTGCAGCAGCCGCGTGTTTAAGAAGTGGGCTTTGGGCACCGGCACGTTGTTATTTACTAATTAAGCACTGTACTCCACTCTAAAAATCGAGGGAGGGCAAATTATCCTTACAGGCTAGAAAATGCATTCAAATCATATTGCAGCTCCTCGTTAGAAACGTTTACGGGCCTCCCTCACACATGATCTTTTATAATTTTTTGACCTGATTCTAAGCAGTGGTTCTAAATAACCAATAGCTTACTTTAGTGGAATTGTGAGAGTGGGGCAGCCACTCAGCTTACCCAGTAATGCACTTTATAATCACCAGTAGAAACATTCAGCTGAGGTACTCAGTCAAGCATAGAGAAATCACTTTTAAGAAGGACAAGAGGAAGGTAAGAACAGGGACACATTCACAGACGTTTAACATTATTGGTCATAAAGTGATAAGTTCAGATGAGGGTCCATAAGTAGCTTTGTTGATCAGCACTGCTACCACAAACTGTACATCTCCCACTGCTTTTATTAAATGCTCTATTTTGAGGGTGAACATGATGGTTTCACAAGAGCCTTCGAATTCAGTAAAACGCATCAAAGTGCTATTTGAAACTTAAAAGTAGCTAGTGCCAAGCCAGGGATGATGGCATAATGGCTTCAGCCTGGTCGTTGCCAAATAGAGTAGCTTCTGCACCAGAAAAGAGCCTAGTGACCTTCAAAAGAAGATAAAATTAGAGAGCATTACAGTGGACATTTATAGATAAGATGAGCGCGTGTTTGACACTATTAGTAGGTAACCAGGATCTACAAAAGCATCTAAACAAAAACAGCAGAACGAGAATCTACTGCTTGCCGGGACTCCATCTGGAGCTCTTAGGGTGGATTACGTGTTGAGCGTCGTTCTCTTATTGGCCTCGTTTGTAATGATGATGTTTACTTTTAAGCACTGTTTTTAGAGAACCCATAAAGTAGTTTTTTTCATACAAATACATCAATTAATTCGCTGATGACCTTTCCCGTCAAATTATTTAAAAATATTTAACTAAAAACTTTGACGCATCAAAGTGTGGGCAAGACGGACTAGGTATGCAAATAAAAATAAAGAGGCTGATTGACTGTACGCTTTCTGCAATGTAAATGCCAAGGTGGCTGAAAACATGCCTACTCTCTAATGGAACTAGAATCACCCTGAGAAAATACTTACTTGTATATGGCAGAAACTAAAATGAATAGTGTGGCAAAAAAAGTATTTTTGACTCTATTTGAACCCATCGCACATCCCACAACTGGCTGCAACATACAAAGAGAAAAATATACATTTGCACAGAAACCGGAAACGTAAACACGCTTTAAAATGAGAAAAATGCTAGAGGGAGGATTTGGCATCACTCAAGATTTAAAATTAAACATTGGAAACGCCAATAGGTGTAGTTATTTATTAGTGAAACGGCTTAGATGATAATATATGTGGTTAGGGACGTTCTCTGGTAAATCCCCTTCCCCATTTAGATGGGCTCTTCAGGCGCTTCTCATTAGATCCAGCCCTTAAAGCTCTTCTGAGGAAGGGCATCCCAAAGGCATTGCTCAGTGCTGCTCTATTATCTCTAGATCCTCGATCATTTGGTATCGTTTAAAGGCCGCTAAGGATGCATCCAAATGTTATGGTACAGGCAATCACAATGGAGTGCAGCATGGGGCGTGGTCTTGAGTGCAATGAAGTGAGTCACTGTACATAGCAGCTCCAGCTCAGCTCATTCTGATAGAGCGCTTCTCCTGCCCTGCCACTCATATGTGTTTGAGGTCAACAAACAACAGGAGCCACCGGATGGTGGGCCCACACATATTGATTACCTGTTGCGAGTTTCACCTCACTCAGAGCAAAAACGGCAAATGAAGGTCTGTTCCATAACACCAGCCAGAACATATAAAGGCAATGCTGGACTGTTCATGCCTGTAGGAGGGGTGAAGAGCTCAGGCAGATGAGTGCCAAATTGTCCCATGGACATCGTTAGCACCACTGTGGACCTGGAGGCGTGTGAATAAATGCTCTGGTTCGTGGTGCTGCCCATAGCACAATGAGGCCCTGAAGTGGGGATGCTCCCGACACAACTTAGTAAACTGATCTAGTGAACTGCTCTATACTGAGAGTTTTGCTATAATTCGCTGGGTGATAAATGGGGAGCTAACGTCTGAGATCCCAACACGCAGAGGAGTGAGACATGGATGTGTCTTGGCCCCAACCCTTTTACTTTTGTTCATAATGGATGCATTTCCTATCTTTTGGATTGCGATAATGATGCACCAAGGATGGGTACAGTAAAGACCCCTTGCCTGATATTTGCAGATGACACTTTATTGCTATCTTGTACCGCTTCAGGGCTCTCCAACTTGCTTATTAAGTTCATGGCCTTCTGAAAAGACCTCGGATTGGAAATCAACGCAGCTAAAACAAAGTACATGGTTTTTGGGGACACAAAGCTTAAAATGAGGAAACCTATATATCTGGAGGGTGTGTTGCTAGAAAGAGTAACTGCTTTTGATTATTTAGGAATCAAATTAAAGGATTCCCAAAAATGGCAGACCCATATTTCGAAGTCACTTATGAGCTTGAAACAAAAGTCAGGAGGTATCTTGAGGTATGCTGCGAGGTCCTCCCGGTTGGCAATTACCCCTGCCATGGAAATAATATATAGGGCCCAAGCTAGAGGGGGTACCTTATATGGTGCCGAGTTATGGAGTTATTGCTGCCTGGAAGACGTGGAAAGTGCTGAAAACTCCTTTGTGAAATCGCTCCTCAAAGTACCTAGAAGTACCCCCTAGCTGCCGTTCCGAATGGACTTAAATCTTTACTTGATTGCGCATATTGCGGCATTAAGACCTGTATTATAATGGATCCGGATGTAGTCAGCAGATATTTATACCCCATATAGGCTTCGGTTGAGCGACTTGTAAGTGTGCATGCTATAAAAAAAGTCAGGTGGCTTAAATATGTCGAAAGATCCTTCGCCGACCTTGGGTTGGGAGAATATTGGTCAGACCCTTCCTCTTTGCTAAAAAATGCTACCCAGGTCGTGAAGGATGTGTATTGGTTGAATGTACAAGTAGACAAATTGGCTAAAATATCCTCGTTCAGCATGACTAATAGTTTTTTATTGATAAAATGCCATTATGAGTTTGAACACTATATGGATGCGATTTTATCCCCTTTAGCACGAGCACTTTATATTAGACTTAGAATAGGGGTGCTCCCCTTATGTATCTTTACCTCCAGATGGCTGAAATCTGATAATTCTACTAATTTATGCCCAATAGGATGTGGAACTGTTGAATGTTTGGCGCACATTCTTTTCCACTGCCCAGCATATTCCAAGCAGAGGTCATGTTGGATTTTACCACTTTGCAGATCTATGGGATTTAGAAATCGTCTACTGGCCCTTAGATTCTGCAGGACTGACCCAAATGTGCTTGTGGTTTGCAGTTTAGCTAAATTTTTGGAGGCTATCTGGCATATTAGATTAAAATCCAAAACCAATTGTTTTTAATGTTGTATATTTCTTGCTTGACAAATTTTCCTTTGGTAGCTGATACATCAATGAATGTTTGATGTGGAAAGGGCTCTCTTGTGTAAAAGGTTTTTGGTATGTTTCTGGATTATAATCTGCATCTATATTGAGCTTTTTATTGTATTTTATTATGTTTAGCCAATGATTACTGTGATGGTTACTATTTATTTATTTTATATTATATTTATTTAAGTGTTTGTATATGTGCTTTTATGGTATATTTCTTACTGAAATAAAGCTGAACTTGAACTTGAACTGCTTGGCGGACTGCTGCCATCCAACTGTTGACATGGCGGGCCTTGATGATGGTATGCTGCAGAAGGCCACCAGGCCACAGAAATTGGTTAGGGAGACAATGCGTGCAAATAAACAAAAGGGGGCTTGCGGCATAAGGAACAGGCAGCAGGGAAGTTTGCCCCCATGCCGCATCTGTGGTTGGTCCAATTGGGTGACTTTGTGGCAACTGTTTTTTTAATCAGTCCACAGGCCTGCGTCATGGTTCAGCTAAAAGGGGGGAAACAAGTATCTGTCAAGAGCATTACTGTATGCTTAGTTGTAGACATGGCCTCAGCCAATCCCTTCAAAGCTGTGGACAGTGTATTGGAGGGTCACAATGAAAAATGTGCTAACCTTCCAGCTCATCGTTGAAGTCTTTGCATTACAGGATCAGCCTAATTTTCTGTCCAGAAGCAGTGAATGCCTAGATAAATATGGTTCTATTTAAAAAAAACATTCCAGCATTATAATTTATGGAAAAAGAAAATAATGAATAGTATTTACAAGTGAACTGTACGCAATCAAGCCTGATGCTTTTTTGAAGCACTATAATGTTCCATTGTATTTTAACACAAGATAAGAAGAGGTGGTTCTGAAAGAAGGAGAGAGGGAGTTCCAAATCTTAGGTGTATTCGTGAGGTGGATTCTATTAGGGTACATTGTTTTGTAAGGCTAGTATTGTGAGAAGAAAGACGTCATCAGGTAGTCTGTCCTATAGTGTGACACCAGACAGGAAAACTATCTGAGGTAGTGCAGGCAAGACTGCAGAATGGAATATAAACCAGGTGTTGTTTTGAGAAGTGCATTTCAGTGGGTGCAGTATTATTGAAGAATTTGTCTGAAAGAAAGCTTGAACTTGACCTCTGAAACATATACAAAATAGCCTGAAATCAGTGTAATTGGTCACTAGTAGCGAGCCAATGGCCCAAAGTGCAGATGTCTTGGGCTTTGTGAAAATGAAATGAGCAATACTTAGGCTGCTGAATTTTGGACCCCTTTTTTACCACTTTAGTCAGCTGCGTGTTTTTATGGCCTAAGTTTAGTCCACTGTAGTAGTCAAGCTTTGAAGAGATGAAGGCATTGACCAGTGAGAAATAATTTAGCAAACGAAACAGACAAAGAAGTCTCCTCATATCTGTGAATGTGCAGTTCTTAGTGACTGCAGTGATTTGTGGTCTCAGATAAAGTTCTAAGTGACACCAGAGTTACCTACCTGAGACACTGAATGGGTGCTTGAGCCAAGAATTGATGTACTCTCTTGTGCATCCCAGAAGGATAGTGAACAAGAGATTAAAACAATGTCTGCTATTCACAACTTGAATGTAAGTTCAGAAAAACTACAGCTTGTAATAGCATTTTGCATGCAGCAAGTGTTCATACCAGATCAGTTGTTGAAAATGTTCCATATGGTGAGTGGGTCCATATCAGGCGGAATTGTAGTAAGCCTGAAACATTTTTGTCTAACATCAAGGATGAACTACAGGTAGGGCAAATGTTTACAAAATCTGCTGTGCTCCAGTTATGCGACTCACTATCGTAATTTGAAAGCTTGGTTACCCAAACACCCATTGAGTTTCTTTACCTGCAATGATTATAATATTTGCAGATTTGTTAAACATAAGATAACATTTTTCATATAACACTGAACCTGAATATGGCACAAGAACCTTCTTTAATTGCAACATGAAATATGTAACCTATGTATTTGGATGTCAATGCAATTTAATCTGCGTGATTAGTACAGTTAGATCTTTAAAACACACATCCAGGAACATGCACAAGAATAAAAAAATGGGGACATGAAATATCCAATGACATGTCATTACAGCGAATGACATAGAGAGGACTTCAAAATGTGGTTTCATGGAAATGATGACACATTGGACAATGGACGAGGTGGGCATAGGGAGTTATGTCTGAGACAGAATGAAGCAGGATAAGATCAATTGAGAAGGGACATAATACTGATAATGAGTTTCAGTATTTCTAATGAGATTAGTGGGACATTATATGTTCATGAAGCTCCTGATAGAATAAAACATATTTTCAGTATTGGTGAATCCGTTGCAATGTGCTTTTTTGTGTTTTTTTATTATTATTTTTTTCCTTTGGTTTGTCATGTGCCAGTAGGTGAATTCCTTTGAACCTGTATTCATTGTGACAAAAAGAATAGGAATATGGTCATATGGTCACAACAGACTTGTTGATTTGTTTACATTACATCACCTGAGTGTGGATTTTTGCCCATGGTTCCTATCCGGATTGATTTACTGCTCTGAGGTTAGGTTTATTTTTATTTCTTGTGACATTCATAGAGTAGGCTTTAATGTTGATTTTCCATCACAGAGGTTGTCAATTTTCAACCTGAATATATTTTGATTTTAATGAGATTGTTTGATCTTTCCTATTACCAACATGAAGCTTATCATGCTGTTGTTGTTAAATACTGAGGCTATTATATACATTAGAGTCCTAGCTACTACAATATGGTGTTGATATCCTTGTTGGGACAGGAGATTTCAATACATAAGTAATTGCTCAGTTGTATTATTATTTTTTCGGTTGCCCCTTGAGGCCTGTTGTTTATACTTTGTGAGCTTCAAGTCCGCCCATTTCTTTTCAGTTGTCTATTTCAATGTCCTTTAAAAATACTTGCTTCCAGGAGTAAATCTGCATTATTTGCCCCTCCATTTGTAACTTATTCACTCCCCTGGAGCAGCGCTGCATTACTTGTAGCCTTCCACTTGACACAATATTAGCATCTGTTTAGGGACTCCTTTTCTCTTTCTCTCAAAGCATTTCACACAAGTGCTCGATGTATTCAGTTGCTCTGAGACATGAGCACTCACTGTTTTCAGTGGCTCTGAGCATCCAATGTTTTCAGCAGCTCTGAGTTCTCTAAGCAGGCCTGTAATCCTTGCTTTTTATCTTTTCAAATACAATGTCAAAAGAGAGCACCTGCAATTTAGTTTCTTTGACTTCAAATAAAAGGAGCTCCCTTGTCCTATACCCCTCGCCTGTTACACTGTTATAGCTATCCCACCTCACCCTCCCTTTTGTGTGCATTCATTTGTAGCCCTACATGTATTTTTATTGCCTAAAAAGCCAATGGAGCTGCTCATGAGCCAGCCATGACCACCAAGGTGAGACAGAAACGGCAAGGGTGAGAAAACAGAAAAAAAATAATCTGTTAGCTTCGATCCTCAGGACCAGAGTCATAATGGGATCGAGTGAGGTAGCCCACCGTTCAGTGAAGGATGCAGACCTGCCCCTCGCTCTGCTCTTTGTGTGGGTGTCCATATCACTGCAGTCTTTGGGAGTTTTGAAATGGGAGCATGGGAGCACTTCATAGGCTGCCACCCAGCACTTGGTGGATGCCCTGCCCTTTGTCTGGCATGCAGCTCTTCATGCAGCTCTTGCAGCCTATGTCCTGCTTCAACCTTGTCTGTCACTTGGGTGCAGAAGCTGTCGCTTGATCTCGATATCATGCCCTAGAGCTCAAGGCTATTGCACACACATCAGAAACATGTCCCTTTTGTGCTCACTAGAATCCCAGTGTCTAAGCACAGTGACTTGGGAAGCACTTTCAGCATAACACAGGGCGCTGACTGCCTGGAGCGACAGCACAGGAATACTCGCTGCTTGCCTAACCACCTACAGCATGCCACATAGCTTATTTGTTACCTTTTCCACGACATATAAATGCACCCAAGCACAGGGAAATCTTTAACCCTGCTTCTCTGTTGTAAAACAGTATTGTACTGCGCCTATCTATTTTATAGAGTACACAGTTTATGCACCCATCATCCGGATTGTTGGGTTTCTTTAGAAGAATTATGGACACTTCTCAAATAGACTGTAGCATTGTCATTGCCACAGTACTGGTGCCATGCTTATTTTGTTCGATACTACCAGGGGGTCTCACCAGGAACTTAAAGTTTAACTGGAATCCCTGATACAATTTACCTGCAGTCTAATTTATACGTGCATATTCAACCACAGCATAGTCATATTCGACCAATTCTAGAATTCCCATCTTTTTTTGACAAATTGCAGTGGTTGACATTGGTGTTTTTTGTGAATTTAGTAGGTTGTGTATTCTTTGGTTACCGGAAAAGGGAATGACACCCAATAGTGCAGTAGAATGTGTTCAGCCTTGCAGGTGGCTGTGAGCTGGAAATGAGCAGAGCAGCAGTATATCAGCATAGCAGCAAAAAGGGATGGCCTCAGCTGGACCTTCTTTTGCTAAACCTTTAGAGTGATGTGACTGCTGGTGAGGTGGTGGGTAGTGGTTCAGGTTGTGGCAGAGATCAGTAAATGGCAAGCAGGGACTTCCTGTTTATCAGGGTTTAAGCTTATGTTTGCTTCATATTTGGCTTGAAAGTGAGTGGGCAGTTTTAAAGTGCACAAAATACACTTTTAAGTCTAGAGTTAGCTTTTGTCTTTTGATTTTCCTAAATGTTATGTTCAGTATATTTCTCATAGGGTATTTCTGCTAGTCCTTATCCATCATTCATTGGTTTGTTAATGTGTCGTTTTTTGTCTGCCCACTACAGTATACAACATAAGGTAAGAGGCCAGGCTAACATGTTTCTTCTGTGTCAGTATTGTTGTGTATGGGCAGTGATCATAGAGATGACAAAGGGAAATAATGGCTGAATGGAGGAGCCGTATTAGGTTAGTGCAATGACTGTACTGACCTATCGAACAACGATTTAAAATGTCAGAATATTGCATTGTTGTAAATGGTAGAAATCAATCTAAATCTAAATGTCTGGATGCACGGGGAAACCCATCACTTTTCATAAGTAAGTTCCCACATTGTTAGTGTCATTAAACACTACATCTCTCTATTCGCCTGTGTCATCCAGCACTAGTTAGTTGAGGGAAGCAAGAGACCCAGGATAATGTGCTGCATGTCTAAACACTTATAAGGCCCAAAAGGTGAGACCAATTGGCTATGTCAGTGCTTGTTTGATTATTGTTTATCATTGGTGAGAGTTATAATTTTGTGACTGCAAGGAATGATATATATTTCTAATATGGAGTTCAGCATGATATCATGCTGCCCTGGCCAACACCCAATAACTGAAGTCAAGGGTATTGTGTTTTTTTAGTATTGGTTTTACTTGTTAGTAGGCTTAATTATTAGTGTGATGTTGTAAGGAAATGCCTCCTTGGCATGGTTACCCCCTGACTTTTTGCCTTTGCTGATGTTATGTTTTGAATTGAAAGTGTGCTGAGGCCTGCTAACCAGGCCCCAGCACCAGTGTTCTTTCCCTAACCTGTACTTATGTTATACACAATTGGCACACCCTGGCATCCAGGTAAGTCCCTTGTAACTGCTACCCCTAGTACCAAGGGCCCTGATGCCAGGGAAGGTCTCTAAGGGCTGCAGCATATCTTATGCCACCCTGGGGACCCCTCACTCAGCACAGACACACTGCTTGCCAGCTTGTGTGTGCTGGTGAGGACAAAACGAGTAAGTCGACATGGCACTCCCCTCAGGGTGCCATGCCAACCTCACACTGCCTATGCAGTATAGATAAGTCACCCCTCTAGCAGGCCTTACAGCCCGAAGGCAGGGTGCACTATACCATAGGTGAGGGCCCCAGTGCATGAGCATTGTGCCCCTACAGTGTCTAACCAAACCTTAGACATTGTAAGTGCAGGGTAGCCATAAGAGTATATGGTCTGGGAGTCTGTCAAACACGAACTCCACAGCACCATAATGGCTACACTGAAAACTGGGAAGTTTGGTATCAAACTTCTCAGCACAATAAATGCACACTGATGCCAGTGTACATTTTATTGTAAAATACACCCCCGAGGGCACCTTAGAGGTGCCCCCTGAAACTTTAACCAACTACCTGTGTAGGCTGACTGGTTCTAGCAGCCTGCCACACTCGAGACATGTTGCTGGCCCCCATGGGGAGAGTGCCTTTGTCACTCTGAGGCCAGTAACAAAGCCTGCACTGGGTGGAGATGCTAACACCTCCCCCAGGCAGGAGCTGTAACACCTGGCGGTGAGCCTCAAAGGCTCACCCCCTTTGTTCCAGCACCGCAGGGCACTCCAGCTAGTGGAGTTGCCCGCCCCCTCCGGCCATGGCCCCACTTTTGGCGGCAAGGCCGGAGGAAATAATGAGAATAACAAAGAGGAGTCACTGGCCAGTCAGGACAGCCCCTAAGGTGTCCTGAACTGAAGTGACTCTAACTTTTAGAAATCCTCCATCTTGCAGATGGAGGATTCCCCCAATAGGGATAGGATTGTGACCCCCTCCCCTTGGGAGGAGGCACAAAGAGGGTGTACCCACCCTCAGGGCTAGTAGCCATTGGCTACTAACCCCCAGACCTAAACACGCCCTTAAATTTACTATTTAAGGGCTCCCCTGAACCTAAGAATTTAGATTCCTGCAACTACAAGAAGAAGAGGACTGCTGAGCTGAAAGACCCCTGCAGAAGAAGAAAAGAAGACACCAACTGCTTTGGCCCCAGACCTACCGGCCTGTCTCCTGCCTTCTAAAGAAACCTGCTCCAGCGACGCTTTCCCCAGGACCAGCGACCTCTGAATCCTCAGAGGACTGCCCTGCTTCAAGAAAGACAAGAAACTCCTGAGGACAGCGGCCCTGTTCCAAAAAGACTGCAACTTTGTTACAGAGGAGCAGATTTAAAGACCCCTGCAAATCCCCGCAAGAAGCGTGAGACTTGCAACACTGCACCCGGCGACCCCGACTCGACTGGTGGAGAACCAACACCTCAGGGAGGACCCTCCGGCGACTCCGAGACCGTGAGTAACCAAAGTTGTCCCCCTTGAGCCCCCACAGCGACGCCTGCAGAGGGAATCCCGAGGCTCCCCCTGACCGCGACTGCCTGACTCTAAAATCCCGATGGCTGGAAAAGACCCTGCACCCGCAGCCCCCAGCACCTGAAGGAACGGAACTCCAGTGCAGGAGTGACCCCCAGGAGGCCCTCTCCCTTGCCCAGGTGGTGGCTACCCCGAGGAGCCCCCCCCTTGCCTGCCTGCACCGCTGAAGAGACCCCTTGGTCTCCCATTGACTCCCATTGGAAACCCGACGCGTGTTTACACACTGCACCCGGCCGCCCCCACGCTGCTGAGGGTGTACTTTTTGTGTGGACTTGTGTCCCCCCCGGTGCCCTACAAAACCCCCCTGGTCTGCCCTCCGAAGATGCGGGTACTTACCTGCTGGCACACCGGAACCGGGGCACCCCCTTCTCTCCATTGAAGCCTATGTGTTTTGGGCACCTCTTTGACCTCTGCACCTGACCGGCCCTGAGCTGCTGGTGTGGTAACTTTGGGGTTGCTCTGAACCCCCAACGGTGGGCTACCTTGGACCCAAATCTGAACCCTGTAGGTGGGTTACTTACCTGCAAGAACTAACAATACTTTACCTCCCCCAGGAACTGTGAAAATTGCACTGTGTCCACTTTTAAAACAGCTATTTGTGTTTTATGTGAAAAGTATATATGCTACTGTAATTATTCAAAGTTCCTAAAGTACTTACCTACAATACCTTTCAAATGAGATATTACATGTAGAATTTGAACCTGTGGTTCTTAAAATAAACTAAGAAAATATATTTTTCTATAACAAAAACATATTGGCTGGAATTGTCTCTGAGTGTGTGTTTTCTCATTTATTGCCTGTGTGTATGTACAACAAATGCTTAACACTACTCCTTTGATAAGCCTACTGCTCGACCACACTACCACAAAATAGAGCATTAGTATTATCTCTTTTTGCCACTATCTTACCTCTAAGGGGAACCCTTGGACTCTGTGCATGCTATTCCTTACTTTGAAATAGCACATACAGAGCCAACTTCCTACAGATGTACAATATAATTTTCACACACAGAGCACGGCACATAGCAGTGTGGCATGCTGTTTTTATTAATGTCATCACAGAGAGTATTAGATCTCCTGCCATTACAAAATGGTGAAAGACATTTTGGCCAGTATAGGAGAACTACTTGGCAGTTTGGGATTTCTGACTCATAGGTATTTATTATTGCTTATTTGGAGATTCTTTAGTACAAGTGTTATTTTTATACTTTTTGGAAATCCTTTATTATATTCATGATTGCGATTCATAATAATATTTATGGATGACACAGAATCTGACATGAGGTGATATTCCATGCCACTTCAATTAACTTCATGATACAGGCTATTTGATCTTTCACCACTACAAAATGGCAGAATGCATCTCAGATAGTGTAGGAAAATTGTGGGTGGGGTGAGGATTCATAGTCGCAGGTGCCTGCCACTAGGGATAGGAGATAACCTTTGTGAAGCTTTTTTCTTGCCATATCGTAGGACAGGGATTCCGGTACGCAGGGAGTGGGTCATGCACGTCATTATATATTTCCTCTGACTATAGAATTAGACAAATGAAATGGGTAGAAATATATTTTACATATGTAATTTTGGTTTATGTTGTACCCATGTTGTAAAACACCCATTGTTTTTTAAGTATCTTGTGGAGTGATGGAAGGTTACTAAACTATATCACAAATCACACGGATGTCTAATGAGAAGAGTGAAGTACATAAATATACGGATGTTGTGCAATGCGAGTGAAGAAGTATATTATGGTTAAACTCTTTTTAATAAAAAAAAGAAAATGAGAGAGGGTCATTATGTAAATTTGGAGTGCACAGTAGTCATAATATCTGCTGTGGTTTGTTTTGATATGGCAAATTCTTTAGGTTAGAGTATGCGATATGCCATTCCTAACCATTACAAGATGGCTGATGACAATCAATTTTGGGCTACGAAAAGATGGCAGATAAAAACAGACTAGGACCGTTGAATATATATATTTTTTCTAATTTTTTATTCTTGTTTGGCATGATGATCCCCCATGTCCTATTTGATTTCTACTATCATTTCATACACAGGGTAGGTTGCATAACACCATGGAACATCCCTATGTAACTTTTAACCACAATAATTGCTCTATGGTGGCTATAATATCTGTTGGGGTTGGGCTACACCCTGCCATTTGAACATGCCATATGGCATTCTTGTGCACTATAAGATGGCGGATAAAAACAGAGTAGCATCATTTTTTTTTTTTAGATTTTTTTAATTTTTTGGGACTTGGGTCAGAGTTGACCTCCGTTACTTAAACAAGTTGCAACATGTCAATGAGCATCTTTATGTAATTGGTGCACAAAAATGGCTGATATTATTTTAGATAGTAATGGATATGCCTTATAGTGAGCCATTGATGGCAACACTTGTTTACATATGCCACACTATGATGCAATATTTTTAGAAAACTATCCCATTTATATGTTATGGACAGAATTAGTGCAATATACTTTATAATATGCAATAGAAATATTCATAGCATATTATTAGGTGGTTGTAATGGATTTGGCCCATCCCTAAATATGAGGTTTGGGCGCATGAATCATATTCTGGAATTCTCCATCAAAAAATTGAACTTTAAAATTGAACATTTACAAGGGGCTGGAGTGCTTGCCCTTGAGAAACTCAAAGGTTAGTTACCGGTGAATTTCCAATGGTACGTGTCATGGGATTTTCACTTTTTAGTCAGCTCTCCTGGATGACCTGTGATTTCTGGATCAGATTTTAAACAACATATTGTTGTTGCAATTGTACTGATTTTCTCTTCTCTTCTATGTAAACTCAATTTTATCTCAAAATTGTTACAGATTGAGATTTATAAAATATACTCCTTCATGTGAATTCAGTTTTTTAGTGCTACCACTCACTTTGTGGTGATAGCATAGGGGATAAGATCATGGGAAAGGTTCCCATGTGTTGGGGATTGGTTTTCAAACATATTGTTTTTTAATGATATTTGAGGACATAGTTCATATGTTGTATTGTATTGCAGCCCTTGAGGAAGTCCACTGAGTGAACATAACATGTTGGCTGTAACAGCTGGATTATGGAAACAAAGGAATATGTTGGAAAACATAAATAAAGGAAGACATACAGACAATTAAAGGATTTAAGGGGACTTTGTTGTCCTTTCATATTGACCTACTACTGGGTGCACCACTATATTTATATTTTTTCATGACCTCCATGGCAGAAGTTTCTAATAGTGCCAGGAACTAATAGAGTGTGCACCATATATGTGTAGATGTGTGGGTATATATGAGAAACAAAAGGGGAAGTGCGTCTAATATTACTTGCTGCTTTGTTCTTTCTCATTGTTGTTGAATGTAAGTTGGTTATAATTTATCCAACAACTTATCTCTGTCACATGATTGTTGAATTTGGTTATGGACACATTAAGATCTTCATCCATCCAGAAGAGAATATGGAGATTTATGTCAGCCCTTACATAGTGAATCAGACCTGCAGGTGGCATCAAACAAGTGTTAAAATACGGAGGCGACAGGTACACCATCATAGAACATCTCCCATATTATAGTTGACTCAAAGGTAGAATTGCACTTAACTGACAGTTCTGATGCACAAAGGAATAAACACAGTAAAGTCAACTACATATCCTTGATTGGTGCAGTTGACCCAGAAGAACTCCATGGTAAAAGGGTTCAAATATAGATGGCAGCTTTAACAAACCCAGTGCATCAATATGGTATTAATTTGCCAGGCTCTGGCAACATCCAGCACTGAAACCAGGATTGGGCTCTACCATTTACTGAGTGGAGCTTGGTGTGAAAATTATTAAAAAATTCAAGGGACCTTGCGAAAGCCCAAATTGACTAATGGCTGATCTTTTCAGCATTTCAGAACAAAGGGAAGCTGGGAGAATAGATATAACTTTCATGAATCTTTATTGGTCCTAACTGGAAGAGGGAATTGATAATTAAAAGGAGGTGTTTGTTAATGATCTTTTAGAGATTTATCCTTGGTTCAGGGCTAGATAGGCCTTTTATTCCACAGGGCATATCCCCAATGGGCTGGAGCCCTTGGAGACTTGTTTTAAAAGCCCATTGCCAGCTCTGGTGCCTCCATCACTTATGCGGACTTCCTGAGGTTTGTGTAGAAGGTATGGGGAGGCTTCAAGAGAGAGGAAAGGAGAGGGCGGTTGGAGGAAGGTATACAGAAAGTGGTCAAAGAGGGAAAGAGGAGAGATGGGGAGGAAGAGAGAATGGATCGTGAAAGAGAGATAGCATGACGAAATAAAAGGGGCAAGACAGGTTTGATTATTTTTGCCATTGCTACTTATGGTTCCTGAGGTCAGCCCTGCCATGGTTCAAGAGTATGTGTTTGAAGTAGTTCCAGAAACTCAGGATCATACAAAAAAAAAAGATTTGTAAAGGAGTAATCACTTTGAAAGTTGCCAGTGTACCTTATTATCAGAAGTGGTTATATCTCTCAGGGAAAACAGGCACTAATACTGAAATGTGATTGCTGTCCTGGCCCACTTTACCAAAAGAGATTTTCAGCTTAGAGCTCCAATGAGAGCACAATTTATTTTAATTTATAATAACATCTATATTGTTGTAAATGGCCCTGTCTGCAGGGTCCCCCTCAAACTTTTTGCCTTCCTCCTCCTCATTTTCTGACCTTGTTTTCATTGGTTTTAGGACTTTACCTCAGTGCTAAAATGATTAAAATGTGGTAATATTGGCTTATTCCCAATTGGCATATTTAATTTACTTGTACGTCCCTAGTGAAGTGTACTTCATGTGCCCAGGGCTTGTAAATTAAATGCTACTAGTGGGCCTGCAGCACTGATTGCGCCACCAGCTACAGTAGCCCTGTAAACATGTCTGAGGCCTGCCACTGCAGATGTTGTGTGTGCAGGTTTAAACTGCCATTTCAACCTGCCAGGTGTACCTACTTACCAAACCCAAACCATCCTTCTTATTACATATATGTCACCCAGACAGTAGGCCCTAGATTGTTTCAAGGGCAGGGTGCAGTGTTTTTAAAAAGTTGGACAAGCACTTTTAAGTTTAGAATGTCCAGGTAGTGGAAAAGTGGCAAAGTAGTTTTTCATCACTGCAAGGCCTATCTCTCCCCTTGGTTAACAATGGGGCTACCTGGAAACATCCTTTAGGTGTAATTTTCATTTGGGAAAAGATAGACATATGGAGTCTAGTGTCTAAGTTGGCATTTTCTTACTTTATCCATTCTGTGCCTGTGTCTGTCTCTGACTGCATGTCTGGGGTAGATGACAGCTAAGTGTTTTGAATTCCCTCTAGACAGTCAAACACAAAGGGAGCTTGGGTGTGGCATCTGCATCCTGATGGCCCATCAAAAGGCTGATGAGTGTTCCTGGGCTAGATGGGAGGAAGGAGCTGGCACTTACACCTAAATAGGATTGCACCTCTTCTCACACAAAGGGCTGAATAAACCCCTACAGACTGCCTTGAGCCAGGGAAGGAAAGGCAGGGACCTTGTGATCTTCAAAGTCCTCTTTAAAGGAACCCCCACTTCAAAGGCGCATTTGGGTATAGGTACTGGACCCCAAACCCAATCAAATCTGAACTCTACTGGAACCAAGAAAGTTCTGCCAGGAAAAAGGACTGTTGGGCTGCCAGATCGGACTGCCACTCTGCAACTGCATTGCTGTGTTGACCTACTGCTTGCTGTGTGTTGTACTGTAGGAGGGAGTGCCAACTTGCTACTTGCTTTGCTGTATTGGCAACCTCAAACATATGCCATCTTGTGGGCTCCATAATGCTCACTGGGGTCAAGGTAACAGACCACTTGACAAGTTACCCCAGTTAAGGCCTCTAGTCTCATAAAGCTGACTCCAGACGCTGATGCCCAGTCTGTTTGCAATTTCATCACAGCATGAACACCCTTGACTAATTAGGGTTGATCAGGACTATTTTACATGGCTCCTGGAAAGGTAGTCCTCAGTGCTTGGCTTTGCTCTTGGTGCTCCCCAGCACACACTTCACTACAGCCTCTATGCCTCCAAAAAATGCAATCCAACAGGGTGTCACATTATTTCTGTCCAGCTGAAGCAAGGGACTCTCGCCTCAACACCACTCTTGGTAAGACAATAGCATTAACTAATGAAGATCTCCTTTCCTCCCTTCAGGAATTTAAGAGAGAGCTTAGACACGAACAGAAAGCAGATCTCACCTCCTCCTTTGAAAACCTTCAAAACTGACATCAACTTCACACTTACTTCTTTACAATACGATGTGGACTCAGTAGGCACCTGAACCCTGGATCTCGAATCAAAATATCAGGGACTGGAACAGAGTATCAGACAGATGGAGTGAACCCTATTACACTTCACCCTTTTGAAATGTGAGGACTTGGAAAACTGCTCCTGGTGAGACAATATTCAGATTTGTAATTTAGGAAAAGAAGTTGAAGGCCCCAGTGCTAGAATCTTTTATGGTGGGCATATTCTCAGAGGTACTGGGAGAAACTCCGAGCTACTAGGAGAAAACCATGCAGAAGTGCGACTAGATCCAGTGCACAGTTGGCCCAGTAGCTACTGGAGGGGGAAATGGCCCTGTGATGTACTAGCAAAACTCAATTTCTTCAAAGTTAAAGAATCAATCCTACAGGATGCCCGGAAGCTGGAAACAGTGTCAATCTAGGGAGTGACGTGCTCTCTCTTTCCAGACATTGCTCCTGCCACACTGATCTGCAATTTAAACCAATTACAGACAGACTTCTCTGAGACCCCATTAAATATAAATGGACATACCATTTTGGCCTTTGTTTTGAGTACCAAAACATCTACCACCACGTTGTAGGGCTGGGGGATGCTGCAACCTTATTGGGGTTATCACTCTCTGAGCACCAAGGATCTGACGCAGAGATGGGGAAACCATCCTCTTGACCAGCAAGCAACACTGCCAAAGACAATGGCAATCACAATGTCACATGAAACACCAAGGGGAAAGTAACACCCGAAAGAAATGTACTACCTAACCAGAGACCTTTGTAAAAACAGACCTCCTCAAACTACCACCCTTATATATGAATACCTGCCCAGTTCATAACAAACATTTCTATGAGAAGCAGTCATTGCAAGCAGGCTAATGGGAGGATGTTATTCTTGGAGCCAAGCTTTACATTCTGATCTCTCAGGGACTCCTCTACATACCCGTAGAACTATTAGGTTGCTGGGCCACCTTAAAACTCATTTGCATGTTACAGAAAACTATAGTGATATTTGACCAAAATGCTCCAAGTCTAATATGTCAGAAGTGATCTTAAATCCTTGTGGGGGAACTAGGGTCCCAGGTTTTATTGTTTTGCTGTTTTGCTTTATGCTGCATTATAGGATACAATGTATAATGAAGCAATGGGAGCAGGGGGGACAGAGATGGAAGTCTAGGACAGTTCCTACCATTGGAAATGGGGGTAATTGTTCAACTTACACTATATATAAAAAGGCCAACATTAATGCAGTAACTCCATGGTCTTAATACATTGTAATGGAATGTTAAAGGTCTTAACTCTCCAGCTAAGACACACAACATTTGGAAATACATACTTGACCAGAGACTCAATATAGTGGCATTGCAAGATACACACCTTAAGCCTAGTGAGGAACACAGGCTACGACACAAGGCATATCACCTAATACACAAATCATCAGCCACTACTAAACATAATGGAGTGTCCCTTCTCTTTCATTCATCTCTAAAGTTCCAATTGACAGGCAGCAAGACAGATAAAGAGGGAGGATAGTGATGATCAAGGGCAACATTAAGGGATGAAAGTGCACAATGGCCGAGACCTAGGCTCCCGATACAGGCCAAGCTGATTTTATTTACTATCTACTATCTCTACTGGGTCGATTTTGAAAGTGAGAGATTATCTTGATGGGTGATTTCAACCTTGCCTGGGACCCTGCCTTAGATAGCACCAACCCACACAAAACTCAAACTGGGAACCTTTCAAAGGCCTGAAGCAGGCACTCCTACATACAGGCTTGATAGACACATGGAGAACCACTCACCCTACAGTCCGTGATTACACTTTTTTCTCTCACTCCCACTGCTCCTACTCTCAGCTTCATTACATTTTCATTTTAAACTGAATAATCATCAGGACACTAATCCCTGCACTACCTGGGACACCTTCAAAGTGGTTATTAGAGGGAAATGTATCTCAGTAATATCTGCCCTGGCAAATTAGAAGGCTTAAGACAGGTTGACACTCAAGGCTGAATTCCAGCTGGCGAAGCGAGCCCATGGGGCCTCCTCCACCCTAGCCTTACAAAGAAGGGTCACAGCCTTGCGAGGCAAGCTTATCGCCATATACATGAATAGAACCGAGCTGACCCTACTGTACCTTAAAAAAATGACATATGAACAGGGGAATAAGGTTTGTTCAAATTTGGCGCACCAACTTCAAGCCAAAAATGAAAATGAATATGTTAGCCAACTGCATCTAGACTCCGGGGAGATCGTTACTACAGAGGAGGACAAGAACTTGACGTTTCAAGACTTCTATAAACAATTATACACCTCTGAACCTATGGACGCGAAGGTGCAGTTGGCTTACCTAGCCAGGGTGGAGCTTCCCCCGGGTGACAGACAGCCAAAATTAGCTCTTGAAAGGTCCCATAAAGGAGGAAAATGTCCAGGCAGCCATTGACATTGTATAAATCATCCGGGCCCAAATGAGTCATGTCTCAATTTTAAAATTCTTTCAGTTCAGATCGGGTACTGCTTTATTTAATTACATTGCTGACTCCCATGGGGTGACACATACAATGGGTGAGGCCTTCGTCTCTGTTATACCGAACCTGAGAAAGACCCCCATTTTGTGAACCCTATTGACCTATTGCATTGTTGAATTTAGATGCCAATCTATATACCAAGATGTTGGCTACTAGGATGAAGTATCTCATGCCAGAACTTGTCCACCCTGATTAATACAGTTTTATTAAGGGGCTCCAGACACATGACAACCTATGGAGGGTGGTCCACCTGGTTGAAAAATGTACTAAAAAGCACATCCCGGCTGTGCTCCTGGCACTAAATGTCGAAAAAGCTTGCAGCCAGGTAGACTGGCACTTCCCCTTCCACAAGCTATGTGCATTTGGCTATGGGGAACGATTTATAGCCATGGTTCAAGCTAACGATTCTCACCCGCAGAGGCACGTGCTGGTAAATGGGTCCGTTCTGACCTTTTTAGCCTCAAATGTTGCACAACACAGGAGTGTCCATTTTCCCCTCTTTTATTTGCCCTTCTTAGTGAGACACTAGTATCGAGAGTTAAAGCTGCACAATCCATCCATGGTATTTCATTTGGCTCGGTAGACCACAAAATCTCCTTTTTCGCAGACAACATTCTACTGTCCCTCACATCCCTGCAAACATCTCTGACTGCCCTGCAAACTGAACTTACACCTTGTAAATTGATGACAGGTTTTTGAGTCAATCTTCACAAGTCCTTCCTCCATAACCTAACTCTCTCCATTAGAGAGATGGAAGCGATAGCAGGATCCATGTCCTTGTCTTGGACTAAGAAAGACCTACTCTATCTGGGAATCAAGATCATTCCTAGAGTGACCAACCTCTACAGAGCCAACTACCCCAGCTCTTAAAACAATGTACGGGTGATCCCAAATGCTGGGCCCCTCTTTATTGGTCATGGCATTGGCACATTAGTGTGATAAAGATTAGCAAGGCTTTTCTATCTTTTTCAAGGACTCCCCACTTTGATAGAACACTTTTTGTTCTCTACATTTTGGTCCTTAATCACTTGCTTTATTTGGCAAGTATTGACACTATCTAGAGAGACTGTTGGTCTAGCCTTGCCTGAATTTCCCCTATATTA
Source organism: Pleurodeles waltl (assembly GCF_031143425.1). NCBI lineage: Eukaryota > Metazoa > Chordata > Amphibia > Caudata > Salamandridae > Pleurodeles > Pleurodeles waltl. The sequence continues at coordinate 332,877,198 of NC_090447.1, forward strand.
TAAAGCGACACAACTGAGTGCAGTATTGGAATGGCCAGCAAGATAGTCTCACAAGCACTGGCTTCATATGGACTGAGCTCTAGTAGGTTGATACATATGGGATGTGATGTGAAAATCAAAATCAGACAGCCCACTCAGTGCTTGTCTTAGCACCCTGACCAAGACCACTCCTAAAGTCTGGGACAAAATAAACCAGTCGACTGGGTGAACAACATATTTCCTCACCCTGTCCCCCGATATACTTTAACCCAGGATTTACAACGGCGCTACTCCTGGGACCCTTTGATTTGTGGAGGGAGGGGGATGCTGCAATATATCAAACTTATTCCATGGATATGATATTCTCACTTTCAAAGATTGCAGACATTACTTTAATCTACCGGACACAGAGAGATACCACTATACCCAACTGGATCACTGGGTACTCCAGCCATTGATCAGACTTGTAGCCACCAGGGATATCTCCCCAATAGAAAAAATTGTCAGAAAGGAAGGTGGGACATAGGGCTGTATCTCCTTCCTCTACTCACTTTTGCTCTCCACCGCTCACACAAACAGACTTTGTCATATACCTTTTTGAGAACAAACTACTGGAGTAATGATCACTACAGAGACCTGTCACAAACTTTGGAGAGATATCCCTATATTCAACCATTCAGTGGGAATGAGAGAAGCATACTGTTAAGTTCTATTTGATTGGTACTTATATCCTACTAAATTTTGAAAGTTATACTCAAACGCATCTGATTTATGTTGGGGAGGTTGTGGGCTCATTGGGGATTTTAAACATATTTGGTGGGATTATCTCGTTACTTAACCCTTCTGGTCTGAGATGTTATCCCAAATTAAAGAAGGTTGGGGCTTTCCACTTCTGAACACTCCTGATTTTGCCCTCTTAGGACTGCACCATGCAACCCTTTAAATATCAGACCTTCAGAGACCACTCTATCCTATGGCTATGCCTGGGAGCAGCTAAGGCAGCTCTGACCACATCCTGGAAGAAGCCTGACGCTCCCTTGCTGTCACAGTTGCCCTCACACCTTTGACAGGCCATAACAATGGAGTGGATGGCCAATGTACTTCAAGAGAATCACAAAAATGGGACCCCCTGGTGTGATTCCTTTTGACTGGTCTGCAATCCTTTTCATGCCTGCTTGTACTAGTGCGCTCCACCTTTTCCAGATTTGATATCCAGAGGGGTTAGTGACAAACCACTGGTCACACATTGCACTACTCTACTGTCCTTCTCTATTCTATTGTCTTAACTTCCTCACACAATTTCTGCTGTGTTTCCATCCACATTCATGATAGTTATTTTTGTGGGGTATTTGAAGGGAGGGGGTTTAACACTTGACTACAACTTGATTGTTGTTGACTTAACTGTGATAATATATCTGATAATTTGTTTATCACCGAGAGGCTGGTACTAGTGAAAACTGTATATACTAATAGGACTTGAAATGTGTAATTAAAGTCTCCTTTGCTTGCATTGCTGACAATGTATAGTTATGTGCCCTCCTAAAATGAATAAAGTTTGAGAAAAAAGTCAGTCAGATAAAGCCAGTCCTCTGTATCAGCCCAAACCAGAAGTACCATGATTTTGTCATATAGAACAGCTTTAAATCTTGATCAACTAATAGTTCTTTTTAGGTCGAGCACGCAAGCGCTTTGACCTGTTGTAAGTATTGTGAGCTTTTAACCACTGACACCTCAGGCCCATCACTTTCACATGTTCATGGGCTTGCCTTTCAAAAATCACTTGATGTCATTGGTAATTGCTTGACGTTTGTCCCACATGAGTATTGTGGACTTTTAACCACGCCCACCTCACGCCCATCACTTACACTCATTCGTGGGCTTGCCTTTCAAAAATCACTTGATGTCATTGGTGATTGCTTTACATTTGTCCCGCCTTGAGCATGTTTTTGTCATGCCTTGCAGACTTCCCCTGTTAAATGGATCATTGCAAATTGGCAGTATACTTGAGCGTGGTCAAATTTCTTTTTTTATTTGTCTAGCCCCTTCGTGCTGCATAGAGGCCATGGCGATCGGCTGTATATTGAAGCACTGGTCATATTCTTCCCAATTGCCTAATCATAGAAATTTCTTGTCGCTCTTCCCTTAAAACACTTGAAATTGGTATATGCTTTACATAAAACAGAAATCTTCAAAGCAAAAGCGGCTCTCCCGGCACAGCGTAGAAGCCAATTCTACAATATTCACTGCACTCGGGAAAACTCGACTCATAATGCTTTGCAAGCATTCTTTTTCATGACATTCGTGCTCATAACACAGCCTGTGGTGGTCCTAGGGCAATGGGACTACCACCAAAACGTTCAGCATGATGAGCTCTTTCTGTCTAAGTCATCTTTGGATCCCAACACTATGTTAGTGGTGATCCCTAAATAAAAAACCCTGCCCACCATTCAATTTCTTTTTAAGCATTCTCATGGCTGGAACTTATATATTTTTTAGTTGGGAATGGATTGTGTTTTAAGGGCCTTGTTTGTAATATCATTGCTATAGGCTTACTGTCCCCCAAAAAATGTAATGCTTTATGCTCTTTAGGGACTGCATATGTGGTTACTCTGCATTATTTATTGACATTTTCTTTTTGCATTTGTATTACTATTTTCTTTTTGTGCAGTTATGCCTTCTTGGGGCTAATTATATAGTTACATGACTATGGGCCAGATGTATCATGAAGGCCTTTTGCGATTCGGAAATAGCGATTTTTAAGGAATTGCTATTTTTGACTTGCAAAATGCCATGTATCACATTTGCTAATCGGTAATAGCGATTTCTTAAAAATCACAAATGCTATTACCGAATCGCAAATTGCGATACCGGACCCATTTGCACTTATGGGCCTGTTGGCCCATATCTGTGAATTTTTTGCATTTCCAAAATTGCGATTTCTTAACTAGAAATTGCAATTTTGGAAATGCAAAACCCCAGGGTGCAGGGGGCCTAAAGCCCCCTCTGCTGCACCCCAAAATTATTGTTTTCACCATGTAAGGTGCACACATGCCAAAAGGGAATGTGTGCTTTACATGTAAATTTTAAAAATGCATTTTAAATACATTTTTAAAATTTGCACATGGTTACCACCAAGTTCAACTTGGTGGTAAATAGCGATTCCTAAATGCCCAAATCGCATTTAGAAATTGCTTCATACATGTGCTAAGGAATCGCAAATAAGGATTCCTTATTTGCGATTTCTTATTTAGAGAGTCGCAATTTGCGACTCTCTAAACAGGGTCGCAATTTTAAGGAATCGCTATTTTAGCGATTCCTTAAAATTGCGTTCAGAATGTCTTTCACACATTCTGAAATGGCATTTTGCATTTACAAACGGGCATTCGAACCGTTTGCGAATGCAAAATGCTTTCATACATCTGGCCCTATGTTTCTTGCAAATGGTATTTTCATTGTGGTGTCCTCCAGGGGCTGTTCTAACAATTGAAGTCATAGCAACATATTAAAATCTCTGAGTCACAGAAACGTGCCCCATAATACTTTGCAGGGCATTACTTTTACAAAACATGTTTGCTCATAACTCAGACTGTGGTGGTCCTAGGACAAAGGGGCCAAGTTCAAAACATTGACCACAATGTGCTCTTTCTGGCTACACCATCTCTGGCTGGACCACCACACTATGTTAATGGGGACTTCAAAATAATAACTCCCCCTACCCCTCCCACCATTCCACCTCTTTTAAGGGTTTTCATGGCTAGAACTTTTGTTTTTATAGCTACAAGAAATGTTGTTTTAAAGGCCTTGTTTGTAATATTGTTGCAGTAGGCCTCTTAGCCTTAAAAATGCTCTCTGGGGTACTAAGTATATGGTTACAGTGCATTACTTTCTCCTGTTTTTTCATGGGGTTGTGCTTTCTAGGGGGTAACAATATGGTTACATAACCATGTTTCTTAAAAATAATATTTTTGTTATGGTGTTCTCTAGGGGCTGTTTTGAGCATTACAGACTAATGCCAAAAGTTAATTTCTGATAAAAGTTTAAATGATAATTGTATATGTTTTCATAGTTTCTCCTCGTTACAATTATGATCATAAATCAGGCCAGCTTAACATTCTAATTACACTATGACTGTCTGAACACTCTTGATATGTTTGGGTGACCCTTCTGGTTTATTTCTCCTCTGTACATGCCTTTTGGGAAATTGTGTTAGCCTGCCAGCAACGCTGATAGGTGGGAGGTGCGGGTGAAAGTGGTATTCTACTGGAATGGGCACGGCAAATATGAATTTGGATTCTAAATGGCAATGTTTTCAATATTTGCTGCAAAGACAGGAAAAAAGTAAATTGAAGTGCTTTAATTAAATGCAGGGCCACTGGAATTATTTGGCAGGAAAAGACGAAATTATGAGGCTGGGTTGACCAATTTATGTGGCAAGAAAAGTCCAGTTATGAATTTACAATGCCAATAGCTCTAACTCAAGAAATCGTGAGACCTATTGCATTGCAAATGCTTTAAAATAAAAAAACATGTGGTTTTTAATAGCTGCTGAGTATTAAGGATCAGGAGGCTAAGGGGAAGGAGTACTGTTCTGCCTCTCTCTTTCTGAGCATTTTCATTGACTCAGGATTTCCTCAAATCTTCACTGGCCAAGATACTGAGTCCCTGATTTATACTTTTACACACAGTTTTGCGTGTAAAAGTATAGCGCCAGCTCAAGCCACTCATGGATGCCGGCCAGGTGCCATATTTAAGGAATGACGCTAGCCAGCGGTAATGCTCGGTTAGCGTCATTGTAAATGACGCTAACCGGGTCGGCGAGACGTAGGGGGAACCAGAGGTTGTGCGCCGAATAATGACACCACACTGTTTAGAGGCACAAAAATTGCCTCTAGGCAGAGTAATGCCATTTCCTGGCGCACAACCTCTATGGACATGGCTCCTGTTTTAGTAAAGATAAGAGTCATGCCCACCACCCCAATGGCCATGCCCAGGGGACAAATGTCCTCTGGCCAGGGCCATGGGGGCCAGTGCCATGCCGGGGGTCCCAGGGTAGGGATCCCGAGAGGGAAAATAATTTTAAAAATATACTTACCAGGACCTACCTGGGTTGGTTCCCCCATCCTGCAGTGTCCCTCTGGTGTGGGTGGGGGTGTCCCTGGGACCAGGAAGGGCACCTGTGGGCTCTTTCCATGGTCTCTGACCATGGAATAATGCCCACAGGTCCCCTAATGCCTGCTTTGACCCAGGCGTTATTTAATGGTGCAAAGCAAGCTTTGCACCATTATTTGACCCCTCCTCCCACCGTGCGTGATTTTAGCACGGGGGATAAATATGACGCTAAGGCCATAGAGTGATGTTTTGCACTGGAATGCCTACCTTGTATCTCTTTGACGCAAGGTAGGTTTCCACGTCCAAAAAATGACTTTAACTTCATAACTTTGACGCTAGATGGGTCTAGCGCTAAAGTATAAATATGGAGTTAGGTTTCCACCGAATTTGCATAAAGAAAATGATGCAAATTCGGCGCAAAACCAGTATACATATGCCCCTGAATGCTTAGAAGCTCATTCATTGGCCTCTTTACAAGGTAAACAGATACAAATCAGCATTAATAAGGAAATGTGTTCACCCAAACCTAGAGCTTAAACATGCTTCAAACTACTAAAAGCAAGGTGAATCACCCTATCATGCATTTAATGCAACTTATAGGTGCATAATGAGCTTTAAAGTGAGTAATGTTTCTCACGATGAGGAGAGCCCAGATATTCCCATCACCGTCATGTATTTTGACAGGTGTCATTCCAACACCCATGAAGAACAGACAGAGTTTAGCTGCATATGCTTCATCATACTACTTCTATATTAGGGGAGAACCGAAAAGGTTTTACAAACCAGCCTTAATATAATGACACACTTCGAATCCCTGGGAATCTGGAGTTTCCATGGCAGCATGAACAATTGCAAGCACAATCTCCCACTCACTATCTTTCTACTTTAAGGACTTCTAGAATGAGTCAGGCCTTAACTTCCGGCAACTCCTCCAGCACAAAACACATTCATTTCCTTGAACATTTGCATTGCCACCCACAGATGGACGCCATGTGCAGCCTGCCGTGATTTTGGAAATTATTCTGTTCTTATTAAGCCCTGTGATTCTATGGTCTCCTTGAAGCTAGATATAAGAGGACAAGAAAGAAACATGGTATGTTTTAAACTTTCAAAATCGATCCCTTATCTTATGAACACTTCTTAACCTTAGTGGCAACCACCTGGTGTTCTATCTGGATAGTCCAAAAAGCCTCTAGTTCACTTAAACCAAAACCTAATTTAAATAGTTGAACGTATTTAGCCACACCTTTCACAAACATATCTAGAATCAATGAAAAACACAATTACATTGATTCAGCTTTTTCCTTCTAAACAAGAATTTACCATACTCTCTACATCAACAACCATCTGTTGTTTAATTAAGAGATTTTATTGAAAACAATTGGTTCCTAACGTAAAGGGACCAAAAGGTACCAAAAAACTAGGCACATGTGGTCTTAATTAGCGAAATGTCATTGGTCAAAAGCAGACAACTTCCAGAAATTGTGATGTCAATTGAAAAGCCTCCTATATTTATACGCTTACTCAATAAATAAGATTTAACCAAGCAAATTATCCTTTGAGAAAATGCTCCAAAATGCTGTGAAATTAGTAATAATCTGTATTAAGATCTGTATCAAGGAGCATGCTAGACTAATCATTGAAGTCCCAGAGCTCTACTAATGGTTATGGAGTGATGATCTCTAGTCCAGATTTTAATTTCCTAATCCTCCTTAATTGTTTTGATGCCTGTATCTGTGGTGTGCCATATTATAATACTTTTCTTTCCCTGTCTTTTGTTGCAGAACAGCAGCAGTTGCTTTGATGGATTACAACAATCACAGGAATCCAGGGTACCTGAAACAATGACAAGCACAAGCCTGGAACAAGACTGGTCTTTATCTGTTGAAGGAACTTGCCCCTCTATTTGGTTTTTTTGTTGAAACCTCCTGCTGCCCATCCTGTAAGCTTTCGTTAACAATGGGATATCATGTCCTAGTTGTCTGGATTGTGATGCTCTCCTTGATGGCACTCATGGGAGATACAGACAATAAAAAGAACAATGGTTTACTTTTGGACTCAGATCCTTCACGCTGTATGAGGCACCACTATGTTGATTCCATAAATCATCCAGTACACAAGTGCACCTCAAAGGTAATGTAAGTTCTAGATTCAAAGGCATTGGCATATGAGTGAATGAGTGACCACATTTGTTAAGTGCTTACCACCCAAGAGGTCCCTCCCAGCTGGTCTTATTACTCCCTATCTAAACAAGTAAGTCTTCAGCTTTTTCTTACCTTTGAGGGTGTGAACCTATTGGCTGATAGCAACACAAAAGGAAGATGGACGGAATGCTGAACAATGCAAACACTCACCGCCAGTCACATAAATGGGTTTAATCCATTATTCTTTTGCTCAGCATGACACCCCGGTTTGGACCCAGCCATATGCATATCAGCCCTGACCCTGTTCCTCATGGGAACAGTCCAGCCCAAAGTACCAAGCCATGTCCTCCCTGGACCGGAAACAAGCATCCTGGGACTGGTTTCAGGGTATCACCCTTCAGCAGCCAGGCTAGCTTAAATCTAGTAACACAGTGAGCACAGGACCCACATCCGGACATACCCTTTCCACTTAGGGCAACTTTAGCAACACAAAGGGATTATGAACAGATTGCAGAACAATGCAAACATTCACCCCATTCACAGATCTGGGTTTAATCCATCATTCTTTTGCTCACCATGCCACCCCACTTCAGACCCAGCCATATGCAAATCAGTCTTGACCCTGTTTCTTATGGGAACAGTCCAGCCCAGACTGTCAAGCCAGGTCCCCCCTGGACCAGAAACAAGCATCTCAGACCAGTTTCAGGATATCACCCTTCATCAGCCAGACTAGCTTGAATCTAGTGGCACAGTGAGCACACCACCCATGTCTGGGCATACCCTTCCCAATTAGGGCAACTTTAGCAACACAAAAGGATGATGGACGGAGTGCTGAACAATGTAAACACTCACCCCCAGTCACAGATCTGGGTTTAATCCATCATTCTTTTGCTCACCATGCCATCCCAGTTTGGACCCAGCCATATGCAAATCTGTGTTGACCCTGTTACTCATGGAAACAGTCCAGCCCGAACTGCCAAGCCAGGTCCAAATTCAAGCTAGCCTGGCTGATGAAGGGTGATACCCTGAAACCGATCCCAGGATGCTTGTTTCTGGTCCAGGGAGGACCTGACCTGGCACTTCTATCCATCATCTGTTGTTTTTGCATTTACGTATAGCCTTATAGCCTGCCGTAGAAAGCTATGCTGGCCATTAAAGACCCACTCCAGCCTTTGAACAAGGGAGCGGGACTTTAATGCTAGTTTAGCCCAGCTACGGAGTGCTATAAGGCTATTAGAACATTCTGCCACTACATGGCAGAATGTTCTAATAAATAAAACAAAGGCCTCACAAAGCCCGAGGGGACTGAAATCCCCTCGGGCTCCGTGAAGCCTTCATTCACAGCAACAGCTGTGAGCAAAATTGGAATGTTGGAGATCCAGGCTTCTTCTAGCCATTAGAAGCCCGGAGCACTCTATTGTTTTCCGTATAGCTCCCAACATTCCAATGTTCCAATTAACTGCAGTGTCTGAACTGAAGAGGAACTGCACCGCGTGAACTGAGATTAACTATGCGTCATCTGATGGAAGCATTTGAGATATATATAGGATTTTAACTGTGATACATCCTCTAACAGGAAGCCAGTAATACAGTTTCCAGAGAGCCAGTACCAAAGAATGTTGAGCCCTCTGAAGTCTATTCAAAATTGTATTGGCAAACCCCATGTAGTGGGAATTACAGTAACTGAGATGGGCATTCACTGCTGTCCCAACAATCAGAGTGTGGATACTTTGAAAGAGATGGGGCAATAGTGGCTTGAGCTGGGTCATGTTGAAGAACAACGTTTGGTTACTGATAGTACTTGAACCTTAAGTGAAACATCAAGCTCAAATCGAAAGCTTAAATTCTTCACTTTTTCTGTCAGGGTGGATTTGCCGCATGATTAATGACAGAAGTGTGTAGTGAGTGTATCCCTTGATTAGAAGAGATGGACAAAAGGCAAATTTGAATATAGAGATAACGTGGGGCAATATTGTACATTTAAACACTAACAAAACTAACGCAAAATATATTTTCAGTTGTCAGATATATTGCTGTTTAATACTTCAAACTTTATAACAAGAATCATCAGTTGTTTCAACCAAATTTTGAGTATTGCTTCATTTTCCATTTGCTCTGCTGCTATCCCATAATCTTCCTTGCAGTAGTTGGTTTGTTACAACATTCACCACATAAGGATTTGCTGAGAGAAATAACACTGTTCATACTTGCCACAAGGATTTTGAGCTATTTGGAAATTTCCCTGAAGATTTGATTTGGATAAGTTTGATAAAATATTTTTGTTTGCAATAAAGTGTATTATTTATTGTGCAAAACATGTATTTGGTTAAGGGTGTATGTTAGCCAAGGTGTTAATTAGGGAGTTGTGATTAAAGATCCTGCAACTTCCCGAGGAGCTCTGTTTTGAAACCTCTCATCTTTCAGATGGGCTGACTACTGATTCTCCAAGACAAGTGGAAGAAATTCATTCAATGTATAGGACCCAAGTGCCACATGACGTTTCAAGAAACCTGTGTCTTAACATTGTGTAACAAAATAACTGTGGTTTTGGACATTATTTATGAGTGATCTGGGCATGAAAATGCAACTACTATGCTCATTCTTAATAGTTCTGAGGGTGCTTTTTACCTCACGTTATAAGAGTTTTAACCTGTTTGTAAGTGTTATACATATTGCAGACGAGGAGTCATTAGAATTAAACAAAGATGATGAGTGAGTGGTGCACACAATGACATCAATATGGCCTAAAGCACAACTTCACAAAACAATAATGAAACATCCTCCTCTGAGGCTTACGAACCCACTTTGTACTTTTACTGCTCTTATTGCAACTCCGTTTGTCTTCTTTCTTGTGTCATCTGTCTTCTGTGGCCAGTGGTTGTAAGACCATGTTCGGCCTTGCTCTGGTCAACTTCTAAATTATGCATATTCACAGCAGTTGTCTAGCTTCATAGAGAGTTATAATCATTTGGAGTTTATCAATGAATGCTAAAAATGCTAAAAAGTTTAATCTATTTGTATGTGAGCTGTTTCCCTGAATTTGATTGTGTCCAGACTCTCAATCACAGTGCCTTGAGAATGATCTTGGAATAGCTAACTATCATAACCTGAGAAGGCCATCGTGCAGGTTTCTTTAATTAACTTCATATTGAAGAATGTTGTTTCACTATAATGTCTCTCAGTTATTCTGTAACTCTTTGTGGAACCCATTGTTTCAGTTTTACAAAGTTAGATTATACACATTTGCCTATTGCAAATAAACATTAGTGGTGCGTTGTAGTGCATTCTTAGCCTGAGTGTTGTTTCCTTCACATCTCGGAAAGTCGCCAGTCAATTGCTCCGGTTATTTGTTGGTGTTGAGTTGTGTGATGCTGGGAGAAAATGAGCACTTTTTTTTTTTAATTTGGAAGGGAGCTTTGTTGCCTGAAAGGAAACAATGTTTGATCCGGGGCTGTCTTTACAGTGTTTACATATGAAAAACTTTTTTGTTTTTTCTCTGGACTGGGTGATCAGTTGTTGGAAGCTAGGCTTCTCTGTATGCATCATCACCCTAGTCAGTGTTTTACAATGCAGTGTTGTGAGACAGTATCACAATACAAAACCGGAGATATAGGAGCCTCTAATAAATTTCTCTTATTAGAAATTATTTGTGACATCACAAGATTGCAATCTGAAAATGGCATTGCTGCCCTGTGGTCATGGCTTTACAGGATAGATGTGACGTCACAATGGGGTTTCTTAGGTGTTTGGTGGAATGTGAGCATTGCTGTAAATTGGCGGTGCCCCCCCCACCGCACATTTGATTACGCCGCTCTAGCTAGAGTGAGGGGAAGCACCATGTTTACTCTGAACTGCATACAATATATTTTCCAGTTAATTATAAACTGCATATTGCTGTGCTTAGTTTCACAGTACGGATTTCACATTTATCCAAATTATCAGAAGCAACAGTATATCTGTCATATTAAGAGACAAGGAGCGAGGAAGGAAGAGGAATGATGCCATTATCTATTATAAGGAACAAAATACTCTTTACTGTAGCATCTTGTGATGTCATTGGCGGCAAGGGGTATGCAAATTCAGTTAATATGGTCTCATCAGGCAGGGAAAGGACTTGTGAGGACACATACTTCTATGATCTTGGTGGTGCACAAGTGCCTGTTTGAGACATATTATTGTCAGACAAAGAAGCCTACGTTTGTACACAGATGGCATATTTACATTTAATCTACATATGTTTTATTGAAATTTTCATTTCTGCAAAATTGTACCATCATTTTGGTGAAATATGCAAAAAATATCTCTAGCCAAAAACATGTGTAGTTATTGTATTCCAATAAACCAACAACAACATATGTCGTGGTGTACTTGTACTTTAATAGTAATTCATACCTTTCTGTTCCACTAATGCATTAAAAGTCATCCGTTCACAAATTCAGGTTTGAGAGTTTAGATTCTCACGTGCCAAAGTGCTGCTGTCATTTCATATATTCATTCTCATGCCTATTTATCAGCAAATGACAGCTCATATTTTAACATCTTGTACCCAAATCCACATATCAGTCAACATAGCAAAGATTGATTACTGTATAATTGCACTAAAATGGACATTCACAGAAGGAAAATATTGAGTGTTTGAAAATGAGGCTTAGTTGATGTTTTGCACCACAGCCCGTTCAAATTTGTAAGTGTATAGGATTTAAAAATCAATCAAATCATTTTTGTGAACATCTGAGCATGCACAATTTCATGACCCAATTCAAAAGAATGATATGAAATCTAGTAGATCAAAATTGAAAATCTCATACAACTTAAATCGTTTCAATTATTTTGCCTTAGTCTTGAATCATAGGATGTTGTTTGAACAGGCACTGACTCATTACCTAGTATGAATACTCAGCTTCAAACACCCAAATATTAGATTTTTGCCACCTCCAGAAATGTTTAAAGAAGAGAGCAAATATTCAAGTTCCGGAATAATCAAACACTAGCACAAGAGCCAGCCAAGAAAGTTCTTTGTTGTCTTCTATTTTTACTCTACAAAATGTCTACCAGAACTCGCAAATCAAAATACAGATCAGAAATTTCTTAGATTTTGGTTTAGCAGATCACAATTTTAGATATTGAGAGAACTTAGTGTTGCATATGTAAAATCTAAAAGGAAGCGGTGGATTACAATTGAAATTATAAAACATATTTTGAGGTTGTACTCATACCCCTTAAAAAGCAGAACATGTTTGGGATCTTCTTAGGCCACAGCCTCCCAAACAATGTAGCTGTCCGGTTTGCTAAAGACATCCTGGAGCATTCAGAAAGCTGACATAGGAATGTATTCTGCCCCTAGCTTGCCATTGGCTTTGTGGTTTGTAACTCAAATTTTCTTGCTTTTCATTTGTTGGCTTTATTTGTTTTAGGCTGTTGAGTGTGTACATTCCCTTGCCAAAACCTTATTTACAGTATTCTTCCAAGTGCTCCCTTTCTGTAAACAGGCCTGTAAATCTTGTTCTTATTTCATCACATTTGCTGTGCATTCAAAGACCAAGGTCAAATGTCAGGTGCTGTCTTCTCAGGGTGCTTGTTTGCATTTCTTTCTCTGACTTCAAAGAGAGAGGATTTATGTGAAAATCTTGCTGGATACCAGGGGTAGGAAAGATTTTTTTTCTAGCACACGACTACATTGAAATAAACTGAAGTATTTCAGAATATATCAGAATTAGGAACACAGTGAAGCACAATTTTGTTACTTTTGAAGTGTGCTCGAAACAAATACTTTAATATAATCAAAGCAATTCATTACGCTAGGTGATGCAATTCCCACACATTTGTGCTTGTGCACTGTATAGTTTTATTAGTAAAACTGTATGTGCAAATGTAATGGTCATTTCAATTGAAAATGTGTTGTCTGTAATGGCAGTGTGCTACCACATCATGAATATACTCCACTCTTCACCACTCCACTCTACTGTGCACCACTCCACACCAATGCACTCACCTCTGCACCACTACACCTTACACCACTCCACTGCCCTCTGCACCACTCCACTCTACACCACTGCATTATATGCCACTTCATGCTGTGCCTCTTTACTCTACCCTGTACCACTCTACTCTATGCCAATGCACTCGTCACCAATGCACTCTAGACAACTCCAGTCTAGGCCACACCAATCCACTCTGCAGAATTCCACTCTGCATCACTGTACTCTGTGCCACTCTGCAACACTGCACTCTATGCCACTGCATTCTTTGCCAGTACACCCTATGCCAATGCACTTAATTCTGTAACACTCAACTCTATGCCCCTGCACTCTGTGCCAGTCCACTCTATGCCACTCTAATCTACTCTGCACCCCTGCACTCTATGCCATTGCACTCCACACCACTTCACTCTACACCAATACTTTATGGCACTCTACACAACTGTACTCTACCTTGCACCACTCCCTTCTAACACTACTTTGCTCTACTCTGAAACAATCTATTCTATGCCACTGCACTTTACACCACTCTACTACATAGTACTCCTCTCTATGCCTCTGCACTCCATTCCGCTCTACTCTTAACCACTGGATTGCACGCCAATGCACTCTACATAACTGCACTCTATGTCACTGCACTCTACGCCACTGCACTCTACTCTAGATCACTGTAATCTATGCCACTCTACACCACTGCAATCTACTCTGCACCACTCCATTTTGCACTACTCCTCTGCACCCTGCACCACTCCACTCAATGGTACTTCACTCTATGCCATTTCACGCCATGCCTCTCTGCTCTACCCTGTACGTACCACTCTATCCTACTCTACTCTGCACCACTCTATGCTACTGCACTCTATGCCACTCCACTGTACTCAGTGCTACTAGACTCTATGCCACTCTACTCCACGCCACTCAACTCTATGCAACTGCACTGTACACAGCTCTACTCTTAACCACTGCACTCTGTACCAATGCACTCTACACAACTGCATCTGTCACTGCACTCTACACTACAGCACTCTAATCTGCACAACTGTACTCTATGCTATTGCTCTCTACACCACTCTACACCACTGCACCCTGACACTCTACTCTGCAACACTGCACTCTCCACCACTGAACTCTATCCCACTCTACTATGCACTACTCTACTCTACACTACTCAACTCCATGCCACTGCACTCTAGGTCACTGCATTCTACAGCACTATACCCTATTCTGCACCACTCTATGCTGCTATACTCTGCACCACTCTACACCACTGCACTCTATGCCACTCAACTCTACTCTGCACTCTTTGCCACTGACCTCAATGCCACTAGACTCTATTCTGTACCACTACCCTCTGCTCTGCATCACTCAACTCTAAATCAAATCAAATCATTAACATTTATAAAGCGCGCTACTCACCCGTGCGGGTCTCAAGGCGCTAACTCTACACCATTCCTCCTGCATTACTCTGTGCCAGTCTACTCTATGCCACTGCACTCTATGCCACTCTACTCTGCACTGCTGTACTCTGTGCCACTCCACTCTGCACCACTCCACCCTGTGCCACTGCACTCTGCACAACTGCACTGTACTATTCACCACACTAATCTGCACCACTGCATTCTATGACACTGCATTACAAGCTGCTGAATTCAATGCCACTGCAGTCAATGGCACTGCACTCTACATCACTGTACTCTGCCACACTCTACGCCACTGCAGTCCGCTCTTCAATAGGCAAGACTTATTGGATTTGCCAATGCTTGTTTTACTGAGTCATAGTGAAAAATAGAGACAATAGTCCACAAGTGGGCCTTCATATAGTAGAAAATGTTATTTCAGGTAACTGGTCAGCTTATTAACTGTGCTTGAAATGTTACTGGATCCTAAGAGGTCTCAGTAAATTATTCCACATTAATATTTATATTGTATAAATGCAATGCATTTTAACAGATTCATGTGAATATATGGATGAAACATCTGATGATTTTAGACATTTAACTTAATTGATTGTAAGCAATTTTATTGTTTTTGAGCTGGATTTTGATATCAACTGAAGTCTATACAAAGGCATTCCTTGGTTCAGGGTAGAAAGCTATGTTGAAAAAATAAGTGTATACTTAAGTTAGAGTGTCATTTAACCGTCTATTAAGTAAAGATGTTTTTCGTAGTTGCCCTAATGTTATTACTGGTTATTCAACAGATGAGCAGGTTTGAATATGTTTGCATATCTGTGATTGCGGACATGCTTGAATCCATACAACACAGCAGTCAACTGCAAAAGGCATTCCCGGGTTTAATTCTCCTGCTGTCCAGAATATTTGTTGTAGGGGGACTCATTCATTCATAAATATCACAGAGGCCTATTAGTGGTTCAGAAGTGTGCTCATCTATTATTTACTGGCACTGAAATAACCTTTTTCCGTGGTGGGCCTTTCTTCATATTCTGTATCTGAGCATTCTAAAAGTAATGTTTGCAAAAATAATTCTATGCTGTTTTTTATAGGGCTGTGGGGGTAGCAAATAGAATGAGAAGCACATAAGTACAGAGATTTATAAAGTAAAATTATGAACCACACAAATAAATACTTAATTGAGAAATTGGGTAGTTGAGATACATAATTGAAGTTATTGGTTAAATGTGCAACATAGTCCTGAAAACAGCAGACGTATCCCAGGAGATTCATGCAGCTGCACAGCTTACCAAAACTATGTCTTGGAATCTGTCCTGTGCAAACATGCACACTGTCAAATCTCAGTTCTTCACAAGATGTAAAGGCTGTAAGCGGAATAAAACATAAAGTAATTTCTGCTGATGAACTAGTGGTGAGGTCTCTGTTAATACACCAGGCCAAACAACTAAAAGAATTGCCAAATGGCTGAAGTTCTAAACCAGAACATATTCTTGTGACATCATTCACAGGAAATGCACATAACTTTGAAAATGGTGATAGGATATTAAGTGACCTTTAAAGGAGAAAGTAAACTTGATGGAGCGCTTTGTTTCACGCAAATTCAGGTTCCTGGAGCACTCTCTCATGAATCTTTTTTCCGACTAAGGCAAATCATCGAATTCAATACATTTAAAAAATGTGAAGCACATTCGGCTCCACAAGGAAGACAGAGAGTGGTTACATTTCAAGCCATAAAGATTTATTAAGGGATGAATATGGTTTCAAATTCAAAACCAGTTCTCCTATGAAGAGAGCAACCTACTCTGCTAAATTGGAGAAAAGCTCTGCTAGCAAATCTAAAAGAGGGATCTTCCTAAGGCATACAACTTTTCCTTTATGGCTTTCCTGTTGTCAGGTCAACATACATTGTGAAATTAATACCCTCTCTCCACATACCCATACCAAATAGCTCTCCAGAAACATGCAAGACCGCTATCTCCATCTCGAACACCTGTCACAGCTACTAATGACTACACATTTTTCTGCACTCAAATTTTATTATAGGGAAGTTTTACATCTCTCCTCACTTTTACTATCTACTGAACCAGACACTTTTTTTCTACACATTGACTCATCCTTCCCATTTCTGCCTCACTTCGCAGTACTACTAGCTGACAACCTCTCTATGTCATCTCCAAATCCCTTTAAATTAAATCAGTAAAATCCTTTCCTTCCTTTATGTTACTTAATCAAATACTCCTTCTACACACCACATTCTTTGTCCCCTGCTTTAAAAATGCCATCAAGTGAAATCTTTTTGTTAGCATTAATCTTTACAAATATATTTTATAAAAATTGCAATAGGAAATGCCTAATCAAACATGCCTTAAAAAACATTTCACATAAATATTTTAAAACCAGATTGAGTTTAATTATTTATGAATATTACCTATTTTATTCACATTGCCAAGGTAAAAATCCTAGTATCTCGACCAATAATCAATTTTCTGCTAAAAATCACATTTAACATAATTGTCTGTGGCATCAACTGTTTTTACCTGAACCCACGTCAGATACTCTAGGGCAGAATCACAAAATTGTTTATAAATACATAAAGTAATACTGCTGGAGTACTTTCCATACTTATACATTCCCTTTTGATCTGGTCCCGAAATGTCCAACACCCTAAAATGTACAAAGAGGACTCAGTTTTCTCTTTGTAATATTTGCATATACTTATACATTTGGTATTTCCCAAGTCATGTCTTTTCTGGATTGGTGTTTCTGCACCTGATTCACAATTGCTGGTGTAAAGTAGGTGCAATTTCCTTGTTTAGTATTCTTGGCTTACTCCTCCTTGCACGGAGCTACAAGTGTAATTCAAAGCAAAATATTTCCAAATCGGGTTCTCATGTTCAGATGTCCCACTCAAATCTGAATTACAGAATGTTACAGCAAATGTAGAAAATGCACACTAAATTATAACACAACAACAGACAATGGCAGAAAGCGCTACGCAGATGTGTGAAATAAAAGAACACTGCAGGCCCAACTCCAACACTAATCAAAATAAGGTGAAAAGTTCACTTGAAAACACTGAAATAAGTAGCCTGAAAAGATTGCAGTTAAAAGCTAGCTTGTGTTTAGAAAACATAGGTATTTACGACTTTAGCATACAGGCTCACTGGCACATACTTCGGGCCAGATTTAAAGAAAAGTGGTGCAGAGCGGTGCTGCGCCAAAATTGGTAGTGCCGCGCTGCGTCACTTTAGAAACACACGGATGCGCCGTATTTAAGGGAAGACGGCGCACCCCCGCGTTTCCCCCTGTATTGGTGCAAAATTTAGCTGCCAAGGATGTCTGTATTGAGAGGTGTGATTGTTTAAGTGTGGGAAGGTGTCCCTTCCTGCACATAAACAATCACTCATGGCGCTTTGGCACTTCTGTGTGTGCTGCACAATGCAGCACACACAAGAGTGCCAAAGCGTCATTTTCAAATGATTGTTTATGTGCAGGAAGGGACACCTTCCCGCACATAAACAATAATTTCTGTCATTTTGCTTTTTCTATGCGTGTGGCAGAATGCAGCACGCACAGAAAAAGCAAAAATCAAGGACAAATAAAAGTATTTCTCCTCGTTACGCCCTGCTAATGCCAGCCCTGGGGGTGGCGTTAGATTTTGGCGCTGCCTCAGGTTTACGAAATTTCATAAATCTGAGGCAGTGTCAAAATGCAATGTGTGTTGCTGTGGCATGCCTACACCAACACCCATTGCATGCCCCTTCCAAGCACAGTGCAGCGTGGGAAGGGGCCGTATTTACAAGGTGGCATTAAGCCACCTTGTAAATACGGCGCTGTGCTTAGCGCCACTGGATCGTCACAAAAAGTAATGCTCCTGTGGCGCTAGGGGCCTATAAATATGGCCCTTCATATTTCCAAATGGATTGTAAACCTGATTAACCTGATTAGACAATGAGTGCAGCTCAGACTACACAATAGTCTTAGGGTTACAATGATAAGGCACACAGGGTGTTAAAATTGTATTTGCTGTAAAATGTATGTATTCAAGAGTGCAAAATGGTAGTTTGTCGAGCATTGTTAAATCCACAAGTGAAATATGTGTAGAAGATAGTTCAGAGTGAAGGGGTGTTAGAAATGGGGTTCCTGTTAGCTAGCATAGACACCGAAGACAGGCGGAAACTGTCATTCTAGTGAGGGTAAGGGTGTTACACACCTAAGATAACCCCTCCTCACGCCCTTGGTAGAGGCATGTAAAGCATTTGCACAACACACACACCAGTGACACAATAAATACACTACAAAAGAGACTCAACACAGGGGTTATAAAAAAATATAGGCTTCTTATATTATAAACATCATATGTCTGGACAATAATATAATACCAAATGTGGTTGCTGCAGTAAAGCTTCATAGTATGACAGTGCCAAGGTCATGACCTTATACATTTGGCTGCACCACTAATGCACATGAAGGGTTCCTCTGGTGAAAAACCTGAATTATGACTATAGTCAAGGTAAGAGAGTTACACACCTAAGATAACCCCTGCTCACCCCCTGGGGAGCTTGGCACAGAGCAGTCAGGCTTATCCCTAGAGGCAATGTGTAAAGCATTTGTGCAACACACATGCCAGTGACACAATAGATACATCACAAAAGACACTCCACACTGGGTTATAAAAATATAGCCATCGTATATTGTAACCATCATAGGTCTGTACAGTAACATATTACCAAATGTGGTTACTGCAGTAAAGCTCTGTAACATGACAGTGCCAAAGTCATGACCTTATACATTCAGCACCACCACTAATGCATATGAAGGGTTCCTCTGGTGAAAAAACTTATGAATATTAGGTACATTATGTGAGAGCGGTAATAATGCTTCTTACAATGACAAGAATCAGTACGACATACTTGGCAACATAGTGCCACTTTCTGGTTATAGCAGTCACCATATGAATCACTCAGTATTTCTAGTATTGTGCCTATCATGCAGGACCTGAAGGGATACTCATTATCCTGAGTAAATCAAGGAATGAGAAGCACCATACTTGCACACCAAATAGTCAGTCTGCCTACCAAACATGACCCACAATGCCTCCTTGGGGTACGCACAACCCCAACTCTGGTTCTCCTTCGTGGGGCAGTCCAGTTACTGTGGACATGTTGCAGGCCCCCTGGGGTTCAGGGCCTGGTGAGTCCTCTGGAGTACTCTAGTACTTGGTACAGGGCAGTGTTTGGACTCTATGAGCTGGCGGTGCCAGGTCAGTAGTGGACTCCTCGCTCCTGAGTGCGGATCTGTGACTTACAGGCTCGGGCATTCGGGGAAGCCAGAAGGCATGCTGCACTTGGTCCCTTAAAGTCGGCAAATTGGAGGCAGTGTTGGCTTCCTTCCCTTCTTGTGGCCAGAGGAGCGGGCTATACCAAGGGGATCATGTGAAGGCAACGTTATTGGTCCCGGAGGCAACATTGTGGGTCCACACTGCCACCCCTACCACTGCACATCACAGCCCCACCTGCAAGGGTGCGGCAGCGGGAAGACTCCCCATGGAAAGGTTTATGGCCTTCCTGAGCCTCACTCACCTCTGGTGCTCAGCGAGGACACAGGAAGAGCTCTACAGTGTGCGTCATGGTGTGGCCGGAAGTGGGTAGAATTGTGGGGACCTGCAGTAGTACCCTTAGGCAGCTGGTTCAAGCTCCGGTGGGTGTTACTGTGTGCAAGAAAACTCTTCTGGTCTGCCAAAGGGAAGGGGTACCCCCTGGCGCTGCAGCAGCTATCTAGCTCCAGAGAGCATGGTGTTGGAGGGAGCTCAGAATGCAGAAGTCCGCCCTAACTAGAGCAAAGCCCGAAAAAAGGTCTCCACACTTGCTTCTTCCAACAGAACTCCAAGCACCCTGGAGGATAATAAGCACTTCCCACATGCTCAGCAATGACGAGCGCTCACTTGTGATGTTTTGGAATGAAGGTAAAAATGAAATGCTCGCTACGCACTAGTTAGGAAGAGTACTGGGAGGCATAAATGTAGAGGGCAGGCAACAGTGGACAGAGACGCCAGCACCCTGAAGGCAGGTAGGGGGAGTTCCTCCTGGTACTCAGCCAGTGCCCAGGGAAACCAAGGTCAGGGAGCAGTTGGCAGCAGGGCAACAAGCAGAAAAGGAATCCAAATGAGTTCTGTGTGCCACCCAGCAGATACCAAGCAGCAGGGCAACAAACAGAAGAGCAGTCCACTTGAGCCCTTGGTGCAGTCCAGCAGTCCCTCTGGCAGAGGTTGGGTCCCAGTTCCATGAGTGCTCTCCTCATCAGGGGCAAAGCCCCTTCTATTTATACTTAAAAATGCCTTTGTTCAGGGGGTAACTTCAAGTCAAGGGCAATACCCTTTCAACCCAGCCCCATCTCCAGACATCAGTAGGGGGGTAATCAATCCATTGCGTGAGGGCAGGACACAGCCGATTGACATGTAAGGTGTGAACGACCCTCCCTCTCACTAGCCCAGGAAGACTATCAGTATGCAGATGCCTCTTCTGTCACACCCAGCCCCTCCTGTGTGATAGCTGTCTAGGAAGTACACACCAAATGGAGCTGTCACTCTGACAAAGATGTGGATTGGAATCAAACTGCAAAAGCACTAGAGTTATAAGCACAAAGAAATGCCCACTTTCTAGAAGTGACATTTCTCAAATAGTAATGTAAAATCCACCTACACCAGTAAGCAGGATTTCTCAGTACCATTCCAAACATACTAAACATGTCCATGGTAGTCCTCATAGATCAGAAGATACCACATAGACATATGTCATGGCATTTTCTATGCCATCCTATGAGAGGAGCAGCACTCACAGTTGTGAGAAACAAACTAGGACATATAGTACATAAAGGCATATGTCCTACTTTTTACCTACACAGCACCCTGCACATAGGGCTAACTAGGGCCAACCTTATGGATGATTTAGGTGTAGTAAAATGGGAGTTTAGGCCAGGCAAGTAGTTTGACTTGACAAGCCAGTGTAGCGGAAAACTGTGCATGCAGGCCCTGCTGTGGGAGGCCTGAGAGGTTTGAAAGGCTACTTCTGTGGCTGGCGCAATCTGAGCTGCAGGCTTACTAGTTGCATTTAATTTACAGGCCTTAGGTATATGTTATACCACTTTACAAGTGACTTACAGGTAAATTCAATAAGCCAAACAGGTATAAGCCAGTTATATTAAGTTGTATGGGAGAGAGCAGGTGTACTTTAGTACTGATTAGCAGTGGTAAAGTGCCCAGAGTCCTGAAGCCAACAAAAAGAGGGCAGACAAATAGGAGAGGAAAAGCAAAAAGTTTGGGGATAACCCTGCAGAAAGGGCCATTTCCAACAAGGGGTTATGGGGTGACGGGTGTTCAAATGCTGCATAGATTATTGCGCATCTTTTACTGAGTGAGAAGACGCAGTGGTTTTCGAAGTTTTGCCTGTGCACAGGGGCTAGAAACAAGCCCGGGGACTGCCAGCTTTTAAAAGTGAGGGCAAATGCTGAGTAACTTTCCATGCTCTTTTTTACTATATGACTTATTTTCCATGGCAGTGGTAAACACAGATGTAGACATATAAGGTCAATAGAGACATAAGGGTATTGTATTCAAAATTGTGTACATGTTTTGCATAATATCAGGAAAGGCACTACATAAATGCTTCACTGGTCAATGTAGGTACTGAATAGGGGACTGAATACGTGTTTCTTTTTGACATAGAGGGGCAGCTGAAAAGCTGATGTTGCTAAATTTGACCTCTAGATAAGACCTAAACACTCAAATTACTGCCCTGGACCTAATGTCTGGAAGTCATTTTGTGGCCCGAGAGATGCACAGTTTGAAAAGGTTATCTTCTCTGAGAGCAGAGAAAAGTGGCAAGGGGCGACCAGTTGCATATACTGCTTTAAAATAGAATATTGTTGATTAATTGAGGACTGCATTAATGGTTAACTTGCTATTCCTAACAACCAGTTATACATATTCAATTTGGGTGATTTGAAATTGGGGGTTGCCAATGCATGTCTAATGGTTTGACACAGAGGGACAGCGGGAACGTTGAAGTTGTTAAAATGTACCTCTTAAGTACAATCTGGACACTCAAATTAGTACACTGGATTTAATATCCAGAATTCACTGTGTAGTATGAGAGATGCATAGTTAGAAAAAGGTTATCCTCTATTGGCGCAGAGGGAAGTGACTAGGGGTTGCTGGTTGTCTTTACCGTTTAGGTTTAGAAAAAAATGGTGATTCATACTTAGAAAATAGTTGGTGTGTTCATATTTCTTTTTATGCTGATGGTGAGTGCATGTATGTATGAATGAAGTGGCCACTGTTTGATGTTGTTATGTAATGTTGCTTATTGTTCTTTTAATATGTATTGTATAATTGACAAAGACATAAATTGTTAGATTTTCCTGCTTTAAAAAATTATTTGTGTATGTTTTAAAAGAGGAGTGATATTTGCCTACATAGATAAAAAGGTTTAACATATTGGGAAGATGAGTAATTATGGAGACTGCCTTAGCACATATGCAGAGGGTCTTTCCCCATAATCAGAGAAAATTACAACAATAATGCTTAGAGTGGTCTAAAGCCACCCAAAAACACATGTATCACTGGCCAAAAGAAGGGACATTCGATGATAAAATAACTGAGCATATTGTTATATACTTCAGGAGTTAGTATGGAGGAGTCAAATTTCAAAAATTTGAAACTGTTCTAGCCCTGTGGCAAGAATTTTGTGAAACATTTAAGGACCCCTTAAAAAATAATACCCCAAATACCTCATCTGCTTCCCCACCCCCATATTATTCTATGGGTACCTCTCCCAAGGTGGTGCAACTGCAAGAAGCTACATTGGGATTTGAGAACCCCAAAATTGAGACCCCTTCACAATCCCCAAGACCTACCCCTGATGTTGCTTCACAAATGCCAGTCAAAATATGTGAGCACACCTAGGCAGCAAGCAAAGATAAATCAATCTCAGTTTTCAGGACAATTAGAAGCACAGTTCACCCTACCTTTAGACCCATCCTCTCCCGAGGAGGACAGAAGTGAAAAGCAAAGTTCAGGGGATAGTGATAACCAGTCACATGATTCATCAGCAACATCACATTTGTTGCAGAGGAGAGACAGAACAGGAAGGGTAGTTAGGGAACAAGTGTCTACTTCACAGCAAAGAAATGCAGATGATGTTAGATGGAGTGACTTTGTGGACAGAACTGCCAGTATGGCACAATGTCCAGCATCCCAAGAAAAATATAGGACTAAAGGTAGTTTGCTACCTTGGCAGAAGGAGAAGGGGAGCGTAATAGTTTCACTAGAAAGTGTTCAAAAGTGGTTATTGCAAAGTGAGAGTAGGGGAGATTCTGGGAAAATAAACAAATAAGATAGAGCCCGTACATAAGCATGCATATAGTATGGATGAGCTGCTTCAACCCCAAGAGTTAGGCACTCTATCTATGATATTAATATTCAAGAAAGACCCCTTATTGATCGGGGGTAATAACAAAAGTGCAAGGGGGTTATCTGATCGAGTTGGTATGACAGAGGGAGAACAAGAGAAGTTTTCCAGAGTTGGGAAAGCTCGAGTGACAGAGCTCGAGAGATTGCAATTTCAGGGAATGCATGGCCAACCAGACACAGGCTTGGGATCTTGTGAAGCTATGAGAGGACTGACACAACAGGATAGATCAATGCAGCAAATGAGTATTCATTCAGCTTTGCACAGTACAGATCTCACCCCTAGTGAGACAGTTGCACAAGGAGAAAATAACTGGCACAGTGGTGTGCCATAAGTAGAGAATTTAGGGGATTGGACTGAATGGCTAGCATAACAGGTGAATCCATGGTCAAAAGAAAGATCTTTTGATTCACACAATATGGCAAATATAGAGGATTGTATTATTTATGGAGAGGGAGATCCAGACTGCGATTATCCCTATATGCGGAAGTGTTTGCATTTATGGCAGGAATATACTACATAGCATAATCCCTAGCGTTCTACCACCCCGTTATATCAGATGCCCTTGACATGTAAGGGACCTGGGGCACCTCATTATGTTTCAAGAAAAATCTTTGAAGTTTTTTGCCACTGCTTAGGGAGGGAGCAGGAAAGTGGATTAGAGCTTTAGGAAAACAAACTGATGGCATTAGCTTAGCAGTAGGGGACATAAAAAGTCTGCTTAGTCCACTTATAGGAGATAAAACAGACATTGTTTTTTCAAAAGGCTGGAGTGAGAAATGTTATCCTCACTGAAACTAGATATAATGGGTCTCCATTTAATTTAGTACGAACAGGAAGATGTGTCTTGATAGGCCAGATATTAGATCTCTTATGACTCAGTCAATGCATCCAAATGAGGATTATGCTCAGTTCCTTAATAGGATAAAAAAGAAATGGATCCAAGAAGTAGACCAGGGTTGGGAGGTAACAGGAGGAAACACTGTATTATTTTATAATGTGGTGAAAAAGGGTTACCATTTGATGTACAGGATAGCACTGATAATAGAGTGGCCTTAGAAGCCAATCCGTAAACATACATACAAGTGCACAGAATAAATTTCTGTAAAAAGAAACTGGAAAAAAAGAGGAACAAAGAGGAAGTGATAGACAAATTAACAGCCAAATTAGTACAGCAGAAGTTGGCAAAGAAAGGAGCAGTGGAAGGAACTGAAGTAGCAGCTGCCACTCCGATGACTGCACTATCTGTGGGATCGGTCCCAAGGACCACTCAACAACAATACCCACATCAACAGGATAATGTAGGGATACAGGGAAGTAGTAAAAGAGGACGAGGAGGAATAGCAAGAGGTAGGATGGGTCCTCAAAGATTGTATCAGTTATGTCATTACTGTGAGAGGTATGGATATTTTATTAGTTATTGTAGAACTAAGAGTTAGGATGAGCAAAATGGAAGGGTAGGAGTTTATAATCAGTCAAGGAATACAGCAGTACAGTCACAACCTAATCTGCAATTCATATACGTACCTCAGCCGCAATCACAAAATATGCAGCCATCACTAATTCCACAAGCACAACAGGTGCTGCCTCAGCAGAATTATTAAACTCCCCCAACAGTGATTCCACCTCAAAGTGGACAGAGAGGTGTAATTCTGAGAGAAGGGAATACTTTTCAGATGAATTCTGTAGGAGGAAGAAACCCACTTTGATGGTATTCCTTATATATACAGGAGTAACTAGATCCTTTTTTAAAGAGGGGAGCCTACCGATTTCTAACAGATTAATGGACACACAGGGATTCTCTGGGGAAGTAATGAGGGTTCCTTTCACTAAACCGGTGGAGGTGGAAGTAGGAGGGAGGTGCGTTCATGACTTTTTATTATTTTCTCCAGCTGCCCCAGCTAACTTATTAGGAAGAGGTCTTATGGCCAAATTAAATATGACTATTCATTTTGAATCTGATGGTACCATTATTTGTTCAACTCCTGGAGTTTCAACTTCCAGGGTGATGGCAGTAACCTCCTGGATACCAAATCAGAGCACGATCTGTTGATATGTAGGCATTTACAACAGCAGTGTATACAATCATAGCAGGCATCAGAGTTATTGGGAAAGGAGGATACTGAACTAATTTTGCAAGGAGAGGCCTTAGAAATAACACCAATCAATGGTGCTCTGATAACCAGCAACTATAATCATGTTTTATGGGCATGTATTATTTTTATAGAACCAGGAAAAATGGTTAGAGACATATTGGATGACCAACTGTTTTGTGATTCTAAGAAAACAGCTGCAGTTTTTCAAAGTAACATACCATTGAGGACAGTGTTGGGAGTGAGGACATCCACAAAAGAAGAGTTTTTTAATCTATTAGGGAAACTGACCTGTCCCAAGTCACAGACATTTTATGGACTAAGGCCTGATTTATGAAAAGTTAGCACCGCCTTTACGTCATCTTTTGATGCAAAAGCTGCGAAAGCATACAAAATCTAATTATATTTTGTAAGTTTCCACTGCTTTTGCATCAAAAAATGACATAAAGGTAGCGCTAACTTTTAATAAATCAGGCCCTAAGTGTCCTCATAATGCATGCCTTATTCATACCACTACACCATTACAAATTGCATTAAAGAAAAGTGCTATCTTCCCCAGAGTGAGACAGTGTCCTCTTTCTAAGGAATCAGACAAGGGCATTGTCCCTACTATACAGACCTTGTTAGAGCAAGGAGTAATTTACCCTGGAGTGTCTCCTTGCAACACTCCAATTTACCCGGTTAAAAAGTATAAGGGCAATACTTGGTGCATGGTTCAAGACCTGGCACCCTAAATGATGTAGAGGTGCCAGAATTTCCAATTGTTCCTGATCCAGCTATCATTCTGACAAATATTACTCAGGAGTATTTTTTTGTTATTGATCTGAAGAATACTTTCTATAGCATCCCTCTTCATCCAGACAGTCACTTTTTGACAGTGTTCTTGTATCGCAGGATTCGGTATCTGCATTCTTGTTTTTCGCTCCAAAGGTATTGTGAGTCCCCAAGTATTTTTAACAGAGTGGTAAGAAACGATTTGTCAAATTTTCAGTGTGACAGCCCCTTGCTTCATTATGTCAGTGGCATACTGATTTGTACTCCTACCAAGCAGCAGTGTAGAAAAGACACTATGGCCCTCATTATGACATTGGCGGTAAAAAACGCCTACCACCACGGCGATGGCTGCCAAAAGACCATCGCCACGGCTACCAGCAGTCTGCCGTATTATGACCACAGCTGGATTTCTGCCAGAAGGATGGCGGAAATCCGGCTGTGGCCATGCCGGCAGATGGCAGTAAGGTGGCGCTGCTACGCCAGTAGACTGTCAACAGCTGTATTATGACCAATAATACGGCCTGGCGGTGTTCTGCTGGTGGATGCTGCTGGTGTCAGCAGCGCCCCATCCCGTCTCCTGCCGGAGGACCCCCTGAACACAGGTAAGTGGGTGATCCGACAGGGGAGGGTGTGTTGTGTGTGTGTGTGTGTGTGGAGGTGTGTGTGAATGTTTGTGCGTGCATGTATGCAGGTGTGTGTTTCGTGTTGAATGTGTGTGCATGTATGGAGGTGTGAGTGCGTGTATGGTGTGTTGCGTGAATGCGTGAATGCGTGTCTGCGTTAATGTATGTAAGTGTGTGCGGATGTGTGTGTGTGAATGGATGTATGCATGCGTGGATGCATGTGGGAATGGGTGTGTGTTTGCATGTGTATGTGTGAAGGGGACGTGAATGGAGGCGGGTATGGAGAGAATGGGGGGTAATCTGGAGAAGTGGTTGGGGGAGACCCCTATCAGTGACAGGGAATGGATTCCCTGTCACTGATAGTGCCTACCGCCATGGTTTTCATGGGGGTAAGGAAGCCAGGAAAACCATGGTGGTAGGTGGGGTCATAATCCCGCCAGCCGTACAGTGACGGCCGTCCGGCTGGAGTTTGCTATCGCCAATGTCAAAATATTTTTTTAGAGTACCGCCAGCCTGTTGGCAGTACTTTCCACCATATTACCACAAACCGCGAGGGTCGTAATGAGGGCATATATCTCGCCTAGTTACTCTTGCACAAAGTGGATACAAAGTAGAGAAATACAAAAGTTCAGTATTGTCAGGAGGAAGTTCCTTACTTAGGACAATTGTTGTCAGCTTCTGGTCGGTGAGTAACCCCTGAAAGAGCTGTGTCCATTCATCAGGTGACCGAACCAGAAACTTTTAAAGGAATGCAGAGGTTTCCTGGTTTCTGCAATTATGTGAGACAATGAGTTTTTGATTATAGTACCTCTGATTGCGCCTTTGTTACCTTCTATACAACGGGCCAAAGATAGAAATGACAAGACAACATGGAAATCAGAGATGAAGGAGACTTTTCAGAAATTAAAGAACGGAATAAGAGATGCTCTTGGAGTCTCCTAAATATACCAAGGAATTTTATTTATTTTGCCGTTACAGTGGTCTGGTGATGACAGCCATCCTTACACAGAAATATCCTTTGGAACATAAGCCCATTTCATATTTCGGTGAACTGTTAGATCAAGTGACGAAAGAACATTAACCCTGTGAACAGGCTCTCGCTACTGCCCCTTATGCAATGCAGAAAAGCACCCTCATTGTTACTGGGGGACTTTTGAGAATTCATACAGAACATGCAGTGTATGTTATCATTCAGAAGACTACTCTGACTACACAGAAAGTGCAAGGATATGAAATGATACTGTCACTACCATCTTTGAGGGTTCTGAAGTGTCTTACGGTGAACACCCAACATTTTTGTCCATCCAGTATTAGATTCTGAGGATGATGTGCATGATTGTGCAACTTACATTCCTAATGGGTCTGGTCAAGCAACAGAGGACTCTATTCTGGATAGTATTGTCTATTTTATTGATGGTTCTTCTACTTTTGACCAAGATACAGGAATTAAATACACAGGGGAAGCAGTACTCAGGGCACCACAGCATTACTTTTCTGATACACTCCATATAGTGAAGCAGTTGACACTACCAAGGCCTTATTCTGCTGAAGCAGCAGAACTGATAGCACTAAGAGCCGCTCTTAAGTAAAGAACATTTATTACAATTAATTCAGATTCATCTTATGTGACAACTACTGTACATTCCCGCGTCATGAGACATAGTAGGAGACATTTTCTTGAGTCAGATGGAAGCCCTGTTGTGCATAGAAAACTCATAGAAGCTCTCATAGAGGCACTTGCACTACCACAGACTGTGGCAGTTGTGAAGTGTGCAGCACATACCAGTGGACAAGATTTTGTGTGTCAGGGTAATGCACTAGCAGATTGGGCAGCTAAAGATGCATCTAGACGCACAGCGCAACTTGTGCCAGCGGCATCACAACATGTCTCTGTCTTGGTAACTCAGACTGCCTCACCGCCTGAGTCTGAATCTAATTCCATCACATACAATGATATACCACATTTTGCTAAGATAGCATGTGTACATCTGTGCAAACTGTAGGAAGCTGATCCTCAACATGAAAAACAGTCATGGGAGGATAGAGGATGTACCCGATCAGGCAATTACTTAATCTATAGACAACTATCTACAGGTAAACCATTAATGTCCAAGGGCCTTACTTATGATAGCTCTTGATCAGTTACATTTTACTAACTCATACTTCAAGAGATCACTTGCCTATGCAAATACAAGGCTGGTTTGTTCCTAATCTGCACAGCATACTTACTATGTACCCTCATATCTGCATGGTCTGCCAGCGGTTTTCTCCTAATCCCACATTGAAAGTAATAAATTCCAACATTCCACAACCACAAGGTCCCATTAAGGTTCTTCACATGAACTTTGCGACATGATAGGTGCTGCAACTACAGGTATCTTATAGTTGTGGCCTGCCCTTTTCCCATGGATTGAAGCAGGACCATGCGTTCATTGTGATGCTAAATCAGCAGCTACCTTTCTAATTAGTGAAGCAATACAATGATGGGGAATTCTGGGAGGGAAGAAGATCTGACAATGGCACCCATTTTGTCAACGCAAAATGTATGCACATTACGGCACAGTTAAGGATAAAGCATAAGTTATCCTCTCTGTACCACCCTTAAAGTAATGGCATTGTTGAATGCCTAAATGGGATTTTGAAGAGTAAGATCAGTAAACTATGTGCAACATTGCATAAGAAATGGCTGTATTGACTACCATTGGCACTCATTTCCCATAGGAATACGCCTAGTCCTGAGAATCACTTGCTGCCCTGTTAGATAGTGACAGGGAGATTTATGAATACACAAGTCCCTGCCACCAGTAGTGTAGAGGGGGAAAGCTATGCAGAATTTCTAAATAATGAAATGCATCTTTCTAAATTAACGAAAATTGCAAAGTTAATTTCTAAACAGATAACTAAGGGAAAGGAGAAGCGTGCCAGCATTAAGGTCAACCTCCCAGTTGTGCACATAGGAGACAAAGTTTTTGTGAGAAATTTCACTCATAAATGGAGAGAGCCATGTTTCAATGGACCGATCATGCTGAGCATGGTGACCCCTGCTGCCCTGAAGGTGGATGGCAGAAAACCCTGGATACACCACACCCATGTTCGTTTATGTCCAGCATCTCAATAACACTTATCAACAATGTAAATGGAACAAGAGTGGGGAAGAAGATTGTAATTGTTAAAATATTCACATCCACCTCTGGTTTTGGGCAATTTCTTTTTTTGAAAGAACAGCACAAAAGATATGTATTTTTCTTTTTTGTTTTCCTTTTGTCACCCAATTCTATCATTTCTATTTTTCTACAACAATGAGTCCTTTAGTCCTCATATTTTATGTAAACAAAGGAAACTTTCTTATCATAATAATGTGACCTGTAATGCCCATACTCACTTGTAGGAAAATATGTGGTATCGGCATATGTTAGACATAGGTTTGGAAAATATTAATGAGTCTTGTTTTGTGTGCTCCCTAATTCCTCAAGCTATTGGATCAAATAGGCTAGGATGGGATAGAGAAGTGCACACATATCTGGGATGACTACATTTCACGTTGCGCTTGGATAGATAGCACAGTGAATCCTCAGACTGTCATGAGACTAACTTCTGTTCCTTTTCTGAGGAAATGGGACTGTTGATGTGGGCCCAAAAATTGGTTGTAACACTAAAATATAGATAACATTAACATGCAAGTGTGCACCTCCATCCTCATGGACTATTCTTAGCAGTGTGGAGAACTACTGTATGCCCAGTTGCCACCATACTGGGTTGGAACCATTGCGACTTTGTACGCTCTGGTTTCAATAATTCCTGGAATTAATCTGACAGCTTTGCATGAACACCCCACGAGCCATCTCATTGCAATCGAAGGAAGAGAACTGCATAGTATTATTGTACAAGTACCTGGAGTGACATTCTGCAGGAGTGCCATTTGTTCAATGATGCACAGATATTTTTTGGAAGAATGCTGATGTTTGTTCAGGCCAGAGCAACAGTTCAATGATTGTAGATAACTCAATTGGAACATCTTAAGACTATCAACACTACCAAGAATGGCCTCAACACGGTTAAGGAAGAGCTGCGTATGATGAGAATAATGGTGATGCAGCACCATTATGTGCTTAACCTAATGACGGCTGTTAGACATTGGGGTCTCTTGATGGCAGGGGGTGTGCCCTGTGTGTGCCCTGTCCAAGTAGGGGCCACAATCCTAGTCAGGGCGAGACAGATACCCACTCTAAATCAGCCTGTGCTTACCTTCTGGTAGCCTGGCACAAAGAAGGCAATGTGCAAAGTACTTGTACAATGCTTATTCACAGCAACACAATAAAGGGCACCACAAAAAGACTCAAAGCCAGTTTAGAAAAAGAAAATAGTATTTATTTGATAATTTAGACCTAGTAAAGAAATTCAGTCAGTTAATCAAGTGTCCTATCATGAATTAAGTTGCACGAGGATTTAGTTATGTCATTCTAATAAATGATGAATGTGACCTCCCCCCAGGGTGTTGGAGAGGTGCTTATGGTTTTGGGGTGTCCAAATTAGGTGGTTTGGGGCAAGGACCTTGTGGCTTCTCTTGTGTGTCCCTTCCTGATGTCTGGCGATTGTGGGAGAAACTGAGGGCGCTCCCAACATAGGGAATATGTTACCACAATGTGTGTGGTGCTTTTTATAGAAACTGTACAGTGTGGGTGTGAACGGTCTCCTTGCTCCAGTCCATGTCAATATTGAGTGCGCATCTCCTACGGTCTTTTTGGCTCTGGCTGCAAAGTGGAGGTTCCTGGTTGCCAAGGAGGTGGGTGTCTGTCCAAATCCAAAGCACTCCCTTGCTCGAAGACGTCACGGTGTAGCTGCCTGGGTAGCGGCGATTGGATGAGTCCTGCAGCCACACTTGAGGTCGAGTGATGAGCCTGGGAGGCAGGGAGCCCCTGTGTCATCCAGGCAAGGTTGGGTGATGATCACCCAAAGGCAGGGAGCCTCCACATCATCAGGGTGATGCCGGGCAGCCCCGCAGGTCAGAAGTGAGCTGAGCTGGGTCCAAAGTGGCTACTGGTCCTCCACTGGCTCCCCCAGCAGAAGTAAGGGCTGACGTGGCATTGTCTAGGCTTAGATGACACCCGGCGGCCTCCGAGGCAGCAGTCACTGGCTGCAGTATGATTCTTTTAGTAGCGCTATGCCACTCATGGTGATTTAAATCTCTGACAGCCCATGGGAGCGGAGAACAGCAGGCCAACACACAGGGCGTAGGTCACCAGGGCAGTCCCTACTGGTACATAGTCACAGTGCAAGCAGGCCAGCACAGAAAAACAGCAGTTTACTGGTAGTGCCTCTTGGCAGGCATTAGTGCAGCAAGCCAGCACAGTAGAGCAAAAGCAAAGTGGCGGTCCCTCCTGGCAGCACAGTAGACAGGGTGTAGCAGGCCAGCCCAGCAACTGGTCCAGTGGTAGTCCCTCCTGACAGTCAAGCTCCTCCTGGTGACATAGTCTCCCTCTTAGGTCCCAGAAGTGAAATCCCTATTGGGGTCTGGGGTACAGCTTTTACACTTTGTAACCCAGGTTCTGGAAGGCTGGAGAAACTTCCAGACCTGTCCTTTGAAGTCCCCAGGGTCACTTCCTTGCCCTCCCCGGCTCCAGACACTAGACAGCCCTTTGTGTGAGGAGGAGCAGAGTCCTACTCACAGGCATGTGTCAGCTCCTCCCTCCCACTTAGTCCAGAAAGACACATCAACCTGATGATGGGCCATCACCATGCTAATGCCACACTCAGGTTTGTTTTGTGTATGCCTGTCTAATGGGAATGAACAAAGTCCAGCTGTCATCCATCCCAGACATGTATTCAATGATAGGCAGAGCCAGAGGATGGTTAAAGTAAGAAAATGCCATCTTTCTAAAAGTGCCATTTTCAGGCTTACAATTTAAAATCTAACTTCACCATAATTTGTGATTTTAAATTGGGAGTCCATGCACAAGAAACTCCATACTTCTATCTCGTCCTATTGAGAAGTTCGACTTAAAAGATGTTTTAAGGCCACTCCAATGCTTTTCTCTGGGAGAGACATGCGTGGCAATAGTGAGAAACAGGTATGTCAGCTTTTCACTATCTGGGCATGCTATACTTAAGGAGGGCATGTCCAACCCTTTATGTACACTGCACCCTGCCCTTGGGGGTAACAAGGGCCTATCTTAGGGGTGACTTACATGTAATAAAATGGAAGATTTGGTCCTGCAAGTCGGTGCACTTGCCAGATAGAAGTGTCAGATCAAGATTGCACAAACAGTCTCTGCATTGGCAGGCCTGAGAAATGTTTGGGGGCTACTGTAGTGGGTGGCATGATCAGTGCTGGAGGCTCATTAGTAGCAGTTAATTTACAGGCTCTGGGCACATATTGAGCACTTTACTAGGGTTTTACAAGTAAATTAAATATGCCAGCTGTGAAGAAGCCAATGCTACCATGTTTTAGAGGACAAATGCCTACACCTTAGCATTGGGCAGCAGTGGTAACATGCCCAGTTCTCTAAAGGGAAGAAAATAATTGGTCAAAAACACAAGAGGTCAAGGGCAACAAGTTTGGGAAAAACACGACAATGATGCCAGGTCTATTAGCAGCCATGAAATGGGCAATATGTAAGTTAAAAGTAACAGTGTGTTGTACCTTTATTCCAGCAAATACTGTAGATAATGGAACGTTATCAGAAGTTATGCAGACACTGCTAATCTACAAAAGAAAATATTAGATGAAGGAGGTGCCCCAGATAATTAGTTCAGTGGGTGGTTGACATTACTGCCAACCTTGATGTTGGGGCTGTTGGGAGCACTGATTTCATCTACTCTAGCCTTATTAGTAATATATTGTGTCATAGAGCATTCTGCAAAAGAGTAGGTGCTGAGGTGAGAGGGATGGTTCCTATTAGGAGACCAACACATGTAGTAGATTCTTAGAATAATGTCTATTATTTAGTGCCAAATAAAGACCAAGTCTTAGGTTCAATAGTTTAAATATGAACTAAAGGGGGGAATGTTACAGGAAATGTAGAAAACGCACATGAAAATATAACACTACAATAGACGTTGTCAGAAAGTGCTACACAATGTATGAAATAAAAGAACACAGCAAGTCCACACCCATTGCTGACCAAAATAAAATGAAAAGTCTACTTGAGAACACTGAAATAAGTAACCTGAAAAGATTGTAGATAAAAGCTAACTCATGTTTTGAAAGCACATATGTATTTATGACTTACAGGTATGCAGGCTCACTGGCACCTACTACGTGTTTCTAAATAGATTGTAAACCTGATTACACAATGAGTGCAGGAAAACAAAATCAGCATAGAACACATGGAGGTCTTAGGGTTACAATGAAAAAGCACACATGGTAATAAAATTGTATTTGCTGTAGAAATGTATGTATTTAAGAGTGAAGAATGGTTAGTTTGTCAAGCATTGTTAAAGCCATAAGTAAAGAATGTGTAGATTAGTCTAGCGGTAAGGGGTGACGGGGTCACAGGTGTTCAAATGTTTTTCTGTTTCAATCTATGACTGACATTTATTGTATCTTTCTCATTGCCTTCCTTTGGAGATCCCCAGTCGGTAATGCACACAGTAGGGTCCAAACTTTTGGCTTTTATCTGGAACAACAAAACACCCCGTTTAGCCTCTTATGATGCAAGGCCCACTTGAGGGGGGATTGGGAGTCCCTGATTTTCAGTGCTACAGCCTGGTGCAGCTCATACTTGCTCTTAATTGGTACTCCCCAGAGGTAGACAAACCCTGGTGCCTCCTAGAGCAGTATCGTTCTTGGCTCCCCCTCCTTAACTTGTTGTGGCTACCTCCTCAGGTGTGATACATCCTGGGGTCCTGGGCCTGGGCGACTGATGTGATACTGCACTATTCAGAGAAGTTAAGATAAGTAGGGTTACTACATATCCCTCCCCTCTGATGCCATTGCTGGGTAATCCCGACTTCGCCCCAGGGATAACAGATGGAGGTTTTCAGACTTGGGAGGGAAGTGACACCCTATGTCTGGGCCAATTATAGTCAAATGGGGCCCCTATTATGAGAGACCAGTGCACCAATGATTTTCAGCTGTGGCTCACAGATCTCTTTCTGATCACGCAGCTGTTACTCTAGCCCCATCTTTCAAAGGTGAGGGGAGGAGGGAGGTGGGAGATGACGAGCATTGAAGATATAATGGCAGAGGGAGATATTCATAGGGCTCTGTCCTGGCTGTACCAAGCCTTGAATAGGCCTGTTTCTCTGACAGATATGTTTTATGTTGAACATTGGCCCCAAGACCTTTCCCTGACATTGACAGAGTTGGATTGGATATTGATATGGGAGAAGGCAGCAAAGTCCTTCTTTTGTCTGTAATATAAGATCAACGCCTTTAAGGTCATGTTACGGTGATACCTAAGCCCAGTCCATCCAAAAGTGATGTATGGCATGTCTGATGAATACTGGAGGATGTGTAGTATTAGGGGAAGTATATCCATACATGATGGTAATGCCCGCAAGTGCAGTCTTTTTGGGATAAGGTATTTATGTGCATACAGAATATCACCAATATCAATGTTTCTCTGTTGCCTTAGGTGGCTCTATTAGGCCACCCGGATGCGGAGGACCTTCCTTCCCCTTCTCAGGCAGAGTAAAAGTTGATCGTGCCTCTCCTCATGGGAGCTCACATTGTGATAGCTGGTGGAGTGCTGCATCACCAACTAGGATCAGTGGTGGGATAAGGTTTGGTCTATTTGTGCGATGGAATGATTGACAGCCATTCTGAGGGACTTTGTATACAAGTTTGAAAAACTATGAACACCATTCATGACATATGTCAAATGAGCCAGAGACTTGTTTTAGCCAACTCTTTTATGCAGTAAGCTGAGGATGAGGGGCTCAGTGATTGTGCTGATCGGGATGCGATAGCCTCTAACCCTTTTGACGAGGGTAATGAATAAAAGTAAATATATG
Organism: Pleurodeles waltl; assembly: GCF_031143425.1. Classification (NCBI taxonomy): domain Eukaryota; kingdom Metazoa; phylum Chordata; class Amphibia; order Caudata; family Salamandridae; genus Pleurodeles; species Pleurodeles waltl. The sequence continues at coordinate 332,913,732 of NC_090447.1, forward strand.
GTCAAAGCAAGGGGGAATTACTCCTAGACTTCCACGGTGATCTGTTGGTTAAGCAATTACAAATATTCAATCTTTGTAGCATAAATAGTGTTTTATTGCTTTTGTTTCTTCATTACATTTTTGGCACAAGAAAAGATTGTATTTGTGTTGGTAGGTGCTCCTAATTAGCAAAACTCAGTGAAAGTGAATATTGTGAAGGAAAGTGAAGGTATACAGAAGGTGGTTTAAGAACAGTCTGGACTTCCAATGGCTCCGTCAATCCAGGAAGCCCTGAAGTCACATAGAATTTCTTTACAGTTATAATCAACATTCAAAATCATGTTGACGTTTCGACCACAAATATAGACATAAATCAGTAATGGGTCATCATCAGGACTGGGAATGAAATCAGGTCTGTAGCACCTAGGGATAGTATGAATATCCGTATTAGTAAAGGCCTATTTTCTCAGTCTCAATAAATTATATAGTAGGTGGGGCCTCGTATAAGCACTCACCTAGGGAATCCAATGAAGGATTACGATCTTCTGGTCAGAGGCATCGTCCTAATGGAAAAATGACATACACAATTGTACCCTATTTATCATTGTGTGGTGGGAGATATAATCATCAAGGAGATGTCAGTAACTACTTACATGCGCAGTAGTTCACTCTAGACCGACGAATTAGTGAAGCTTGGTCTAGGGGTGTCGATGGATGCTTTCGAGGAAGTTCAATCACAAGCAGTCATGCAAAAATGTGGGCTGAGGCTCACGGTATCTAAAAAGTATAAAGTCAATAAGGGTGGCCTACGTATAGGCATATGATGGTGGAGCAGCTGTATAAAGCTATTTATGTGAGCGCTTACTTGTGATCAATCCAAATGATACAATATGCTGTTGGATGCTTTCAAGGAAGTTCAGTCACAGGAAGCCATGCACAAATGTAGGCTGAGGCTCACGGTATCTAAAAAAGTATAAAATTATTAAGGATGGCCTAAGTATAGGCATATGAGGGTGGATCAGCTGTATAAATCTATGTGTGTGAGCACTTACTTATGATTGTTAATAAGTCCACTCAAGTAGCCGGGATATTGAATAGATCGCCGTTCCTTTACTCGTGTAGCCGGGATTATTTTATAAAGCCGCACGTTTGTCCGACGTGTTGGCTTTTTAGGAAAAACCTTCCATGTTGAAAGGAGCAAGCGCTCCTACCATTGGAAAGTATTCCCCTCTGTGGTCCGCCGGCAGCTAATACAGCAAAGCTGTCTGCGCGGAACCATGAAGGGGAAGATCGTGAGTTCCCTTTCTGGTCCGCCTGAGATGCGCGTCTAAAGATCGCGCACTATGTATTATAATGTGGGAAATATAAGAGATCATGTACTATAAAAAGGGGATCGAATAGTAAGAACCGATCTGTATGAATAGCAAATCATATGCGTAACATGAGCCTATGCTGGCTATTTCTGTCCCATGGTGGCAGATCTGTCTATACAGCCCAGTGTTGCGTGAATAGGCAACAGAACATACGAATAATAGGGAGAAATCAAAGTGAATCAGTCGTAAGGGGCATCGAAAATTGTCCAAAAGTAGGACAACTACTGATTAGGAGGGCCCTTTGGTATATCTGAAGGGCGGATGATAAAAGGTCATTAGTACATATAAACAATATGGAGAAACCTTATAGGTTATAGTCATTGTCTGGAATATGTGTCTCAATGTCTGATGGATGTGTTAAATAAAACGTCAGTGGCCCCTTATGTAATGGTAGTTGCTATATGTCGGGGCAGTGTGGGTGCCAAATCTGTAGGAGGACTAGCAAGGAGCAGGAAGGATTAAAGAGAGGCATGACGCCAATCTTCTATGGTGTTTAATCCCTCATTGATGGTGCCACATTTTTCTATCCAAAATAATTCCCGCTTGGTTAAGATATAGGGGGTCATTCTGACCCTGGCGGCCGGTGACCGCCAGGGTCACCGACCACGGGAGCACCGCCAACAGGCTGGCGGTGCTCCCGAGGGCATTCTGACCGCGGCGGTTCAGCCGCGGGCAGAAAGGGTAAACCGGCGGTCTCCCGCCGGTTTACCACTGCCCTTGTGAATCCTCCATGGCTGCGGAGCGCGCTCCGCAGCCATGGGGATTCTGACACCCCCTACCGCCATCCTGTTCCTGGCAGGTCTCCCACCAGGAACAGGATGGCGGTAGGGGGTGCCCGTAAGAGGGCCCCGCAAAGTATTTCAGTGTCTGCTAAGCAGACACTGAAATACGCGACGGGTGCAACTGCACCCGTCGCACCCCTGCAACTACGCCGGCTCAATTCTGAGCCGGCGTCCTCGTTGCAGGGGCATTTCCTCTGGGCCGGCGGGCGCTCTTTTGGAGAGCGCCCGCCGGCCCAGAGGAAATGTCTGAATGGCCGCCGCGGTCTTTTGACCGCGGTGCGGTCATTCAGCGGCGGTACCTTGGCGGACGGCGCCGCCGTCCGCCAAGGTCAAAATGACCCCCATAGTCTTGTCAACTCCCCTTGGTCCCAAGGAGATTTGTTCCACAATTTGCCATTTTATGTCATCGCATTTGTGTTGCATCATTTGGTAGTGCTCTACTAGTGGTACACCCATTGTTTTACATTTTATCCTGCTTTTTATGTTGCAGGATTCTGCATTTGACCTTCTGCGTTGTTTGTCTGATGTACAATAGCCTGCAGGGGCACCAAATTGCGTAGATTACATCCTGTGTGTTACAGTTAGTAAACGTGGGTAGGGTAAATGTGTATTCTTTATGGCAAAATTCAGTTGTATTGAAGCTCATTTTACATGCCGCACAATTGCTACATTTATAGTGACCCACAACAGCTGGAAAATCCCATAGTGTGTTCACCTTTCCTTTGGGCATTTGTGGTAGTAGTGCACAAGTGAGAGTATCCTTCCGGTTTCTCCCTTTCTTGAAAGAGAATATAGGTGCTTCTTGTGTGTGGAGATGTTCTTTAATTAGTGCCCAATGGTGTAAAATTATTTTCCTGATGTCATTGCTGCCCGTGACAGAGGTGGCTGCATTAACTGACTGTAAATGTTAATTTGGAATTATGCCTTGTTGTAACAATAGGTCCAGTGGGTATGCTCAAGAATGCTTTGTTCTGCCCGTTTACTCCTCTGAAGTGGTCATGTAATAGCTTTAAATGTATAAATAAAAAATAAGTTAGGTAACTTTGTTTCTGCCTTTTATATAACCTTCTCCCAGTACAAAAGATATAAAGAGCAACAACAAATGCTTTATGGGAAATGTCTTTAGATCTAAGGACCCCAAGAAGAGTACCCTTCACCAGTTTCAAGAAGGGCTACATTAGCTACACATGCTTTTATTACTGAACAAGAGAGCAATGTCTGTGTTTTACATTGAAACAGACTGCCTACCACACCCTTTGCTTTCTCCATTTGCAATCCAAGATAGATGTCCCAATTCAAACTCACATGGGGCTACCTTTAAACGGAAGCCCCATGTGAACGGTTTTCACAGTTGTTTCCTGTCAATAACATTTAGTTTTTGAGTATTTAAATTCCCTATACCTTTAACTAGCATAGCCTACTCATAATCTCTGTAAGCTCAGTTTGGAGTGGTTAAATATTGCTCCATAATATGTGCAAAATAAAAATAATTCTTTGGAGGAAGAAAATAATGTTTTTTTCCAAAAGCCTTTGGTGAATATGGTAGTGGTTTGAGAATCATATAATAATCAATTGTGCAGTAGCTTCTAAGGAATTCACTGTGATCTTTGAGAGAGGGACACTTCTCTTAAACCCACACATTTAATTTTCTTAGGATCAATTTTGCAAGCGGTGTCTCTGGGGTGTTGAAACAGTTTATCAATATTAAATAGTACAACCTTGGTTGATAATGGGAAGGATCAAGCCACCAATGAAAGTCTAATGGATTACCATCCATTTTACCATATGCTTGTACACAAGGAGTAAAAACATTATTTACCATACTGAAGGCAATTTTAGTAACTAAGTAGACATTCTCTTCGGACTTTGAATGGTTTTACCTAATCAATGAAATGCTGCAAAATGTTTGGATCCAAAATGGTCAGCATATTTAAAAAAAATTGTTCAAGAGTAAACTTTATTAGAGGGCTATTATAAATGCTTGAAAATTACTTGTTAGTCACTGAGTTAATGTTCTCCCAGAGTCCCAGCTCATACTCCTTTTTGTCGGACTAATCATCTATTTTCAAAGTCTGTTGACTATACAAAACTGTTCCTATTCTTTTTCATAGGATTGTCTGTACTCTTTTTGATTGTTTGTAAGAGATGCTTTCACCTAGACATAATCCTTATCAATCCACCCAAATGTGGTTTTAAAGTGTGATTGCCCACTAACTATTCATTGTAACATTTAAGTTCACCATAACTCTGAATATTTCCATTCTATATTACATAACTTAAAAGCAGGAAAAACTCATCTAATAAGATATTCATTCAACAGTGTCCCAGTCCTTCTTAGATTTGGTTCTTCTGTTTCTATATGCTCCTTGGGTACTTGGAAAATTTTCATTATTTCACATTTATGACAACTGTCCTGGTGCTGCTATGTGAAAAACCTAGGAGCATATTTACCACTGGCTTGGATCATTCCTGAGTGTCAGACGGGAGCCATGTTTTTGGAATGCCGCAAGCCGGCGCTAATCTTGGGCTACCATCTAAAAAAAAAGATGCTAGTTGGGTAGGGGTGGCGGTTTTGGAAAAGGAGGTTGTGTGTCAGAAAATTACTCGAGACTGGTTAGAGGCAAAAAAAATGCCGCTAACCAGCATTGTGTCATGTTCTGACGCACAACCACCCAAAAAATTACTCCTAACTTATGAAAGACAGGAGTCATGCCTACCACCTCAAATAGCCAGCCCAGAGGACCAGTGTCCCCTGGGCAAGGCCCAGGCAGGGGCCCAGAGTTGGGGCCCAAGAGTAAAAAAAAAAATACCCAGTCCCAGGCAGGGGCCCAAAGTTGGGGCCCAAAAGTAAAAAAAAAAAAATACTTACCTGAACTTACCTGGGATGGGGTCCCCCATCCTGTGGTGTCCCTATGGTGTGGGTAGGTGTGTTCCTGGGGTTACGGTGGGCATCCGTCGGCCCATTCCATAGTGTTTCATCATGGAAATGGGTCCACAGGTCCCTTAACGCCTGGTCAGACCCAGGCATTAAATAATGGACATAAGCAGGCTTAGTGCCATTATTTGGCTTCCCTTTCTCCGTGTGCATCATTTTTGCACAGGAGTATAAATATGGTGCTAGGGGGTTAACGCCATTTTTAAGATGGGAACGCCTACCTTGCATCTCATTGATGCGAGGAGGTTTCGTGCATCCTAAAAATGGCGCTAACTATAATATTTTGAAGCTAGGCGGCGTTAGCGTCAAAATATAAATATCGAGTTAAGTTTGGGCCGAATTTGCATAAAATAAATTACACAAACGCGGTGCAAACTGAGTATAAATATGCCCCTTAATGCCTATTGTTCAAAAGAGCTGTGTAACCAACAGTCAACGTAAATGCATTGCTGTGAAATATGATAAAAGTCAGAATATCTATAGTGCTTCCAAATCGGCACCCCTTCAATAAAAATGAATAGGGTACAACCAAAGGTAATCAACATATATATAGGGTACAACCAAAGGTAATCAACATATAAATAAAGGAAGAATGTGTGGAACCAAAACTGACGCTTTGTAAAATGGTATTCCATTAATTGATCTTTTTAGGCATTTTCTATTTCCTTTGTCGCCCAAACATCTACTTTTGCTTTAAAATTGCACAGGATTAGGACATTAAGTGATATGTCAGAAGTACTGCGAGGAAAAGGGAGGTAGCTTATTCTCTTGATGCGTTATGCGGTCTCATTTTATTGTTGGCCTTCTTCATGAACTAGTAATGCAGCTTTTACCCAGCTAATAATTTCTGGAAACCTAACTTGTTCCCTGGCATTCATAAATCAATCCTTTAAATATTTCTTCTAAGCATCATGCAAGGGCATCCATAAGAATAACTAATTAATAATGATGGTGTCTTTAGTTTAACAATCATGGTTGTAATGAAACTTGAGCAGGAAATCGCAGGTTTGAATGCTCAAGAAATATACACCATTTTTTAGCATTGTAATATAAAACCCTACACCGATCCTTCTTTTCCTCCTACTATCACCTGTTTCACTCCTCCACACCCTATATTAACACCCTAAAGACTTGCGCTTAACTGACTTAAATGCCACCATAGTCTCAATAATCTCAGCATGTCTCACCGAACAGGCTATCAAAGACCCAACATAAAATGATTACTCTCTACTTCATCTTTAATTTTAAATCTTGGATCATAACAATTATGTCCCATGTGTCATCACTCTTTCCAATCTGCTTGCTGGCTTTGATACTGTTGCTCATAACAAACAACTGACAACAATAGTAGCCTTGGCATCTCTGGTAATTCCTCTTAGTGGCTTGTAGTTTGTATTTTCTATGGCGTTATGGACTTCTTATTATACAAGACATAATGATAAATGTCATAGGTAATTTAGTTCATATGGGAGGATGGAAGACGTTAGTTTTAAGTTTCCTGCAAAATCTCAAAACTTTTCCCTAAGTCTTAAATGCTGTGGGAGGGAGTTCCAGTGAGTTAAGCCTTCAACATTTACAGACATTTCCCAAAAACACGTGCAACTGATTGGATGGACAGTATATTTAGGTAGTTAGGTCTTAGGCAACTGGCTTGTCTGCAGGGCTTCATAACCAGGTATCCTGGCGAGCAGCCTTAGAAAGAATATGAACTATGCAAAAAGTTTTAAATATATAGGAGTGTAACATTTGGAAATTGCATTAGCAATGATGTGTGCTTTTTTAACTTCAATAATTTCATGAAGTTGGCAAAAATTTAAAATGAACACTGAATTTATAACTTTTTCCACACTTATCTCAAATGTGTGATCTTTCATTGATTACAAATGGGGGCAGAGCCTTCAGAACAGGTGTGGTACCATGAAAGGGAAAATACTAGTAATGCATATCATTTTGCAACTTCTGGTGTATGTAGCAGTGGAGGACGGTAATTTTAGCAGGAAAGGGGGTGGGTGGGAAGCATACTCACACTCACACTTATTAATTCACACACGCACATCCATTCACAACACTCATCAACATTCAAACACACACACACTTACCTTCAGCTCCGAGGTCCCAGGAGGGTTGGGACTGCTGCCTTCCCTCATTGGCTGACCATAGGTCAGCCAATGAGGGAAGGCAGCAGTCCCAACTTCGGCGCAGAGTGCGATGGGGTCAGTGAGACTTCTGACCCCACCCCACTCTGTGACGAGGTGTCACTGATTTGACACTCGCCTAGGGCGCTTCAGGGCTTAAACCTGAAGCGCCCAGGTCAAAGTCAATGGGTGACGCTTCCCATCATCACCGAGTGGAAGGGCCTCAAGGAACCTTTGCTGAACCGAGGAGGTCACGCCCATATTAGCTGTGACCTCCTCAGCAGGGCAAAGTTCATCTCAGGCAGCCAGGAGTCTGCACAAATCGCACATGTCTCACTCCTGGCTGCCTGAGCTGAACATGAAGAGTGTCTGTCAGGCTGACCTTTGCTCAGCCTGACAGACACTCTTCAGGAGGGGCAAAAGGTGGGGGGTTGGCCCCTCCGCCCTAAAGGACAGGCCGCGGCTGGTATGTAGACTGTCTTAGTTGTGGCCACAGTATAGGAGATGTTGCAGCATTCCAAGAAGGAACCCTAGATCACAGGTGAGTCCTATATCAACAAACCCTACTTTAATATATTCCTGATCTCAATATGGAATTGTATTATTCTACAAGAGCAAAGGTTAATCGGGAACGAAGTGGTGATGACCCAGTCTGTTTGTCTGATCAAGCAAGGGGGTCCAGCAAATAGAGCCAATAATGACCAGTTCTCTTGTTTCAGGTTAAAGTGTGAGCCTCAGAGTAGAATCAATTAAGCAAGGGAGTTACCAGACAATGATATATTTGACTCATTCATTCTGTCAAAAAAGGATCTCTTCTTTGTATTTTTATGTACCAGATATCTTGGTAAGGTGGCTTGGAGGTATAAGACAGAATATCTGTGGACCCCTTCCTATAAATGATAACTGGGGCTATGCAGTTGTGTTTGTCTTTCCTGGACCGCATTTATGAGAGTGGTTATAAACACATAACAGGTTTTCTCTTCTTTTGCAGAAACAGGGGTCAAATTCTGTACAGATTTAGAATGATGTGTGCCAACTGTTGTATATGCAAAATGGTAATAATGTACCAGTTTCTGCTTGTTAGAGAATTTCAAGGTTTGCTTTTACTAATGCAGACACAGATGTAAGCATGGCTAAAGACCAGTGGTGAGGGACTTTTAATTATTCTCATGCTTAGGGTGTTGGGAAGGTTTATATTATTCTCCAGAATTATAACTGGCCCGGGGCTTGTGTCGGGTAACGTTCCCCCTATTTGATGGAACTGCTTGGTTCCACTCTACTGTGTGGTAATGAGTAGTTGGGAGAAACTTTTGTAGGAGCAGTTTGTTGGTCCAGTGAGCAGAAGGGAGCTCTCCAAGCAAAAAGTGAATTTATAGTGCACATCTTTGCAACCTAGCAACTATACAAATAACAAATCTTTTGCTCTGCAGGTGTGAGCACTGTGTACTGAAGCCCATACAGGATGGGATGAACTGCTATTGGGCATGACAATCACACAAAGGGGTGCATAGGTGGATGTGATAACTGTGATTGTGTAAATTGGGCACAAGTTATGTTAGATGCCATGGCTTCATCATATTACTTATCTCAATAATAATACCCAACTTGCCCAGGTAGGCATTAGTAAAATTGGCCCTGCTCTGACCCACACTAATGACAATCAAGTCATTAGTGCTACCCAAAGTCAAAGAGGTTTTAAATATAGCTGTAATGTATAGGAAGGTCATTTCCTATTTTTAGTTATTGTCCTTTACGTGGACCCAGTGACTTGGAGGCATACCCCAATGTTTGTGCATAATGTGCGAGCATTGGAGAACACTTTGATGTTAAAATAAACATTGTGTTTTACTCCCTCCCAGAGCAGGCGAAGATGTCTGCATTTGTTAATTCATAATCATCTTGCAATTACCCTGTCTCCTTTCCCCCTTCTGGGATTCCCAAAAATCTCTTATTGCATTCTTGACTCCTGTTTCCCAAGCCTTCCAGGTTTGCCTGGATTTCTTCATTGTTCACCCATTCGTCTGTACTCTCTTATCACATTTCATCAAACCTTTGGGCACATATGCTTTGTTTTCACACAATACAGTAACTGTGTTGTGTGAAAGGGAAAGAGCCAAACAACACCTTATCTACTATGATATGGTGCTGTTTCTCTTCCCCTAACACTGGTGCACTTTAGGCTGCTTTCTGGCAATGCACACATCTTTGCACCAAAGTGGAAGGGTGAATAGGTGATGTCAGTTTTTGTACTGGAAGGGTACACCTGCACTACAAAATGCTACAATTTAACAGTTTTGAACACTTTCCCACTTTTTGTGTTCTGTACATTATGGGACACAGGCAAAGTTAGGAAACGTTGGAGAAAAGAAAACTTTTTCTCATTCTTATGCTTCAAGTATACATAATGCTTTATGCAAATCCGTGTCTATTAATGTTAATAAATAGGAAGTTGTGTCAAAATCCATGTGTAGTTTGTACTGAAACTCTCAACTACCAACCATGGTATGCCCCTTAACTGCAAAGTTTTGCAAAATAGTGCATAGCATTATTTTATGTTACTTTAGGGGTACTTTATTGCAGAAAACAAGTTTTGCTCTGGAAAGCAAATTCCAATACAACACTTTGCAATGGTTTGAGTCACTTTTGTGAGGCCAACTGGAGGCAACGTGTAAAGGATTCTCTGTCCCCTTGTTTGGTAGCTGGAGTTCTCTCATCAAACCAAGATTTTCGTTAATTTAGATTGCTTTGTCTACCTCATCTTACTTGAGGTTGTGTTCAGTTGGGTAAATGTTGTTTCACTTTGTTAAATGTATATTGAAATACATAAATTTTTGCTCTCATCCATCAAAAAAGGCAGGAATCTATTCTTACTTTCAACATATATTTCTGTTATTCATTGCTCTTATTTTGCATGCAAGGACACTAGAAATATTATCTTGAGCAGTATGACAGTTGTTATAGCCCTCCAATTTGGTGGCTAACTATGGAGTTGATTACAATACTTCTGTTTCCTCACCATTTATGTATTTTAGCCCATATTTATACTTTTTGATGCAAAACTGCGCAAACACAGTTTTGTGGCAAAAAGTATATCGCTGGCTTGCATCTTTCCAAAGTGCCAGCCGGGTGCCAAATTTATCGAATCCCGCAAGCCAGCGCACAGGGTGCGCTAACGTCTTGGAAAATGATGTTGGCCGGGTGGGGGTGGCGTTATGAGGGAAGGGGGTTTTGCACCCAAAAATAATGCTAGGCTGGTTAGAGGCAAAAATAAATGCCTTTAACCAGCCTAGTGTCATTTCCTGATGCAATACCATCCATACCACATGACTCCTGTCTTATAAAAGACAGAAGTCATGCCCACCACCCCAATGGCCAGCACGGGGCAAGTGTCCCTTGGGCATGACCACTGCAACCAGTGCCATGTTGGGGGGCCAATTTCAGGGTCCCCAATGGCACTTTATTATTTTTTTTAAATACTTACCTATACTTACCCTACTTACCTGGGATGGGGTCCCCCCCATCCTCTGGTGTGGGTGTGGCCGGGGGTGGTCCTGAGGCTTTGGGTGGGCACCCGTGGGCTCTTTCCATGGGGTTTGACCATGGAAATGGGTCCACAGGTCCCCTAATGGCTGCCCTGACTCAGGCATAAATAATGGTGCTAAGCAGGCTTAGCGCCATCATTTAGGCCCGCCTTCCTCCCATGCACCATTTTTGCACGGGAGGATAAATAAGGCCCTAGGGGTTTTGAGTCATTTTTTGGATGGGAATGCCTACCTTGCATATCATTGACGCAAGGTGGTTTCACGCATCCAAAAATGACTTTAACTCCAATATTTTGATGCTAGACGGGTCTAGCATAAAAATATAAATATGGAGTTAAGTTTGTACTGAATTAGCATAAAACAAAGATGCTAATTCAGCGCAAAGGAAGTGCCATAGGGGGCACTTTCTTTGCACTGAATTAGCATCCTTTTTATAATGGTAGTTCAGCACAAACGTATGGGCCTTTGTGTGTTATTACGTGCTTCAGCAGTTTGCGGCTGCACTTGTTCACAGTCACATCCTGCTTGGAGGGCTGCTCCTTCCTTTGCCACGTTCTTATCCATGTACTCTATAATAAGGTTTGGCCAGGAACAGATGCACACAAAAGTTGGTTTGAAGTTTTCATTCAACTCTGGAGTTCAAAAGGTGGGGCTGGCCACAGTCTAATGTACTTCCTCTCCTGACAGAATTAGCATTGATTTAGGCTCTGGGTGCAGTCTTGTTTTGCAAGAGATACAAGAGGCATTACTGTGTCAATCTCCCCAAGTGAAATCTACTGTTGCTCGCCTCCTCACTCTTGTTGCTCCTTTGTGCTTTAAAGAAGAGATGAAAAGCACAAGAATGAAAGATACATTAAGAAAGAAAGACAATACTTCCAGGATACAATCCCACTTGTATGTTCATGTAAGAGAGGTACAGATCACCTGGCTCCACTTTTCCCCATGCTGCAGCACCACCTAGCTCATGATGCTGCCAGATTTTCCTTACTATTTGCTGGTTTTGAATTAATACAGCTTGGCTTCATTCCACCACAGGTGGTTTGCTCCGAACACTTACTCTGCAAGACAAATTCCATCACGACCATTTGGCGGATATTTAACAATTCACAGGTTGTTAGGTATATTTCTTTACATTACCTATAGGTCTTTGGTAAATATTGTTTTATTTGGTATTATGTGTAGATGCATCTTTCAATTCAATTCAATATCAGGTGCATTTTAACATCCATAAAAGTATACAAAAACACACAAATAACGATCATAGCACCAAAAAGTGAGATAAGATGAAAATGTTAAAACAATACAGTGATTAAAACAGTATAGATCTGTGAGCTCGTACACAAGACTTTAAAAGGAACTCAACATAAAAACAACTTCCTCACTAATAAGTATCAGTATAAATCTAAAAGCAGGTCTACATTGACCAATATCATAGCAATATTTCTTTAAGAGTGGGATTACAAATAATTTTGTAGAGCTGGCATACAATTTGCAAACAAAACATACAATGCAGCATAGATTGACCATATAAGTCACCACAAGGGCAGGGATTGGAATCAAGATCATGTACAATTCTCGAGGGAAAACAAAGCAAATATTGCATAGGTCCATACCTAAAATGAAAGAGCTAAGATCGATGCAAGCGTGTGCGAACAAGACAAATATAATCAGTTAAAAAGTTCAGTTTCCTTAGACAGAAATATTTATCTGCACTAAAGTTCCCCTCTATAACTCTAAGACACCTTGACTCCTTGTGGTTGTGGAGTACTTTGGCAAAACCTTCTTGTTTACACCTATACATGAGGACGGGTCAGTGAACAAAATTTGCATTACATTTGGTACGTTCACTCTATACAAATGCAATCCACGGAACAGACAAACCTTTATCAAGGTACAGACAGTCCCATATAATCTCTTTGGTCAGAACAGCCTCGAAATTTTGCTAAATGGCAAGCCATGCCATAATCTGCTACACAATATAGAAAATTCCTAATTCAATGTGACAGATAAAATGCAAGGCGCCGATAGAAAGCAATAATAACCTTTTACAAAACCCGTTCTCTTCCTGCTGATTGGCAATACAGTTGGAAATTCCCCACACCTGGGACACTTTGAGAGCTATATATTTTTATTATTGGGGCTGGAAAACCCCCACCCTTAGGCTGAGGAAGACTGCACAGTGACCTATTAGCTGTTGAAAATTTGGTGGTACGCTGAGCAATATTGGAAGTCCGTGAACCCTGGGCAGAACAAATAATACCCAGGTAAATTATTAATACTACTGAGGTACTGATTTCCATATGACATATTCGAGAGACAGCGACACTTAGGCCATAATATAAGATTTTTTTTAAATTAGTTTGAAGATCCAGAGAGGTCATAAAATCAACAACTGCATCATCTGCATACACTAGCGTGGGGTGTGGTGTACCCTGTATAACCGGTACATCAGGAGTGGCCTGTATCAAATGTGATTGCAGATCATTAATATAGAAAATAAACAGAAGAGGGGGCTAAACACACACCTGTCTCACTCCTCAATGGATTAAAATATCCCCTGACACATCTCCCTGCATGCTAATGCAAACCTGGGCCCTCATGTCTTTCTGCAAGTAAACAAGTAAGCAAGAAAGTGAACTAAGACTGTGGGCCCGATTTTGAGTTTGGCGGATGGAAAACTCCGTCTGCCATACTCCCGACAGGGAGGCCGCTGCCTACATGACGACCTCCCCCCCGGAGTTAATAAGAGCTTCCTGCTAGCTCAGTGGATGGAAACTTAAGTTTTCACCCACAGGCCTAGCGGGAAACAGGCTACAGCATTAGCTCTGGCTCGTAATCGAGCCAGGGGCACTGCTGTAGCCTGTAGGGTGCACCAGCACCCTCGCAATCTTCACTGTCTGCAAAACAGACAGTGAAGATTGCGAGGGTTCTGGCCAGGGGGTCCTGCACTACCCATGCCAAGTGCATGGGCAGTGCAGGGGCCCCCCGGGGCCCCCTGCTCCTGTTCTCTGCCAGTATTCTCATGCAACTGGTGGAGAAGGGGGTCAGTGCTGCCCTGGTGGACTAGGACCACCTCCAGACAGATCCCGGCAGAGCTGGCGGTTCCCTGGTGGCCCGACTGCCAGGGTTGTAATGTAGCACTCGGACTGCCGTTTTGGCTGCGATCCTACTGCCATCCGTGAGTCTGGTGGTCTAGTGACTGCCAAACTCGTAATGACCCTCTATGTCCAGACCTCCCACAGCAAGTGAGTGCCATAGTTTGGCCTGATTCACACAATCAAATGCTGATGAGAAGTCCATGAATGCTAAATAAAGCAGGGACTTTTTTTCGCCACCACATACTTGCCTAGAACCAAGTTAAGGTTAAGACATAGCTCAATGGTACCTGTTTTGCACCTCAACCGTATTGCCAATGGTGCAAAACAGACTCCTCCACATCCCAGGTCATAATCCTATTATAAATAATTCAGTCAAGAATTGTGGCAGCTGTATCGATAAGTGATATTGGCAGATCACAAGCCGATGGATGAATGACTCCTTTTTTAAAATGGGGACTATTATAGAGGTACCCAAGTATCAGGTAGAGGAGAGTGGGGTAAATTATTAAAAACATTGGTAAGTAAAGGGACTTAAAGAGCACTGTCATATTTAATAAGATCAATGGACAAGGAGTCTTTCCACCCACGCTTTGATTAACAGCCTTCTCAACCTCTTCTAAGGTTGTCTGACAATAAGATACCAACGCATAATCTATGAGAAAAAAAGCAGGAGATGAGGTGGCTGAGTATTAAACCCTAAAATGTTCCTCCCAAGGGCTAGCAACAATATGGCATGAAATTGTACTGGACGATCTTTCAGAACACTTAACATCTGACTCGGAGGGCCAAAATAGCATGCTATTACCCCGAGCAGACACCTCCGCTAAAACTCCGAGCAGACACCTGGGGTAAAACTTCCCACTGTGAAGACGCAAAATCCTGCCAGTGCTTGGCTGTAATCAGTTTGTATTGTTTGTGCAAGTGCGCCACTAAGATAGGATTCCTTGGATTAGTGCCAAGTGCAGACCAGAAAGCCCGATTTGCTGCAGAACGGCCTTAATTAAATCATCTGGGGGTGTCAACCATAGGCTTAACTGGTTTCAGAAGAGCCTTCCTGATTCCAGAAAACAAAAAGCTTCCACCACCCATAAACCTAGGGACTCCTAAGCCAGACACATATTAAACAGCTCTAGATTATCTTTAATTACTGCATTCAAGGTTGAGCAAGGTCCACCAGTCTCCAAACCAGTCTTAAATTGTCAGTACTAGGTTTCAAGTTGCATGCTCCAATATTCTGCCTGAACCTCCCCTTGAAGTGAACGGATAGTATGGCCTCAATAAGATTATAGTTATTATAGCTAGATGGAATGACCTTACCTTGCCTAATTAGATCCTCCACATTGTGGGTAACAAACACATAATCGATGGTTGACGATCTGCCTTGCCCCTTAAAAATGTGAACCTTACTACTGGGTGAACCAGAAAAGGCCATCACATTGACCATATCAAGGGGGGCAAGAAATTAGACTAATTCAGCACTACGAGGACAGTGCTAAAATAAGATTCCAACTAAGAGTCCTTGAAGTTGATGGCCAACCTCACCTTAAAGTCACCAGCAAGGCAGAGATGCAGCATGTGCCCAGAACAAGCCACATCATTTGCCAGATGAGCAATGAATTTGAATAAAGGGGGAAATTTGGGGTTGGGAATGGCATTAAAATCATTATAAAAATTCACAATATACAAAGTTAATACTAATGTAAGAACTATAGCTTGAAAGCTACTGTCACTATGCTCAATAATAGAAACATTTCCACCTAATGCAGTACTGACCCTAATTGCCAATCCCCCTCCCCGAGGTGAGACCACTGCATAAGGGAGTTGTAGGGGCACTACAAAATTGAAAACCATCAAATGTTATGGACATTGTTTCTCACATTTCTTGGAGCAAAGTTATGTCATACCCCCTTATAAAATAATAAAGAATTGGACAGGGCAACCTTCGATCTGAGACCAGCCACATTCCAACTTAAAATTCGAAGGCAGTCAGTATCTCATCCCATAAGATTGCTAATAGGTAACTCAGAGGCCACTGGTTAGCTCATTCTATAATAGGCACTGGTGCCTTGTTAGGCATGTCAGATGAAGAATGCCCCACTGCCCCCTGTTGAACCTCTGCCACAGTGAGGAGGATGGGATTTTCAGTAACAATCATAGGCTCCTAATCCCCAGGGGGCACCTGAATAATAGTGAGGGGGCACCTATAGAGTCAGTCAACCTGTTCCAGGTGACCAAGTGCATAAAACATATTAGAACAGGGGATACCACCCAAAATATTGGTACTTAAAGAATGGTCCAACAGTTTCACATATGGCAATCTATAAAAATAACCCAGTGGGAGGGTAACAACCTCAGTCTCAATTGTGCTGCAAGATTCTTTATTGTTAAGTATCTCTTGGACACAAGCAGACCTTCTGAAATTTACAACAATGCAACCCCCATTGATGTTTTTTGCAGAAAGGCCGAGCCAGCCAACCTGGTTCACCATAATTATCTCAGGCACTAAAACATCTGTCCATATAACCAGTTGGCAACCTTATTTGTAAGTTGTTCCCAGGACTCCTAATAACCACGTTTGAGAGACAAAACCCCTGCCAGAATGAGTAAATATGGGCAAGATGAAGGTGGGAGACTCAAAGTTATTTGGGAGGGGCAGCGATGTGATGCGCACTGGGAACAGAGATAGATTCAGATGGACCAGAATTACAATTTTTTTAGGGGGATCGGTATCAATAGAAACTGTTCCTCCCTTTTCCCTGATCATAGAGCTGATGGAATGCCCATTACAACCCAAACCAGACACAGATACAATGCCAGAGGTACTCTGAGAAGATGCCACAATAGAGTCACTCCCATTCTGCTGCTCTGCCGCGAACGAAGCACTAGACCTTCCGCTGATTGCCACAGGAGGGGTGCAAGTAGAGTCTAGTAGCTAGTTGACTGGTCCTCGAGGCAGTCTAAGTGTTCAATTAGTGGTTTAAGTTTCTCGTCAAGAATGTTATCGATCCTTGCGCACAATGACTCCATCATTAAAAAGTAAAAAAAATAGGTCTCTCCAGTCTGAGAGGCCATGGACTGTTTGAAGGGGCCAGGATTAGTTCCAGACAGACTTTGTACGGACACTGAAGGCGGAATCCAGGAAAGCAGGTGCTTCTTGTTAGGAGAGGAGCAGAAGAGCTGTTTCTGCTTCACAGCCACAGGTTTACCCAGCACCCTTTTGTGCTTAGTGGTGGCAGTGGTAACAGGCTGCTGCAAAGACGAAGAGTTGCCCTGCTCAGGAGCAAGCTCAGCAATTATATTTGTGTTGGTCTCTGGCAGATAGGCCCTGACCATATTTGCAGCAGTAAAGGTGCTTCCTGTGGCAATGTTACTGACATGGGCAAAAGAGTGCCAGAGGCCATTGAAAGCCTCCACTCAGCCAATTCAATCTCACTCGTCGCAATGCCTACAACTGTTTCTAGTATGCTATCAATAGTTATAGAGGAATGCGCAGTAACAGCACTCTCATCACCCTTGCACTTCCCCCTTGCAAGCACATTACCTGGGATGTGAAAACAGAATCATAATTTTATGACAAGACCGGAGGCTCTATTATGCGTTCTTTTCTCACTTTAATTTTAACAGCAGCAGTCAAGAAACTACAACTCCCAAGAGGATTAGCTGTGGGCTAACCAATGGGAGTAAAACAGATAGTAATAATGAACCAATCGGAACAGGACATAACCATAGAGAGTACCCTTGACTGCAAGCAGCCCTCTTTTCTTGCTGCTCGCAGTCAAGATAAGTACTCTTCTTTGACGTGCTTCGTATTTAATGTTTTCCTTTCATGTTAATTATTATGTTTTGCTATGATAGTTTAGTTTCAGCGTTATTTTAATATTCTAATTATATTTGGCTGTCGCCGCACCGCGGTTATAATATTTCGGGCCCCCCCCCGCCCCCTCTTCTCCTGCACACGACGTTTTTTTGCCTCGCGCTCCTCTGAGCGTTCTATTCTGCACTCCGTCTTCCCCTCTAGACAGCGCGCGCTGTTCCTAATGCGCGCCGGTTGAAGAACGCTTACCGGTCCTCTTCGACGGCTCTCGTCTTAGTTTTCGGCCTCACAGCCTTCCGTGTTTACGGAAGACAGCGCGCGTGGTGGACTCCGCCTTCGCCTTCTCCACTTTCAGGAAATCTAGAACCCCGCCTCGGGGAGGAGCTTTGGCCACCAGTTCGGGAGCGTTTTGCTCCAATTTAACCCTTCGTTTCCCACAGTGGTTTTTGCTTGGTTTCAGGGATTATTTTACTGACTTTCGTTTCTGTTACATTCTTTATCATTATGGATATGGGAAGTTCTCCCTCAAGATCTGCCTCTGAGGAGGAGGATGTTGTTTTTAGTCAAGACTTAAATAAATGTATCCAGTCCTCAGTGAAACATGCTATGAAAGCATCAATGGACAAGATGTCAAAAAATATTGAAAATTCAGTTATGTCCATGGTGTCCAAGTCTATGGCCCATTCTGCAGGGGAAGGCAGAAAACGGAAATTATTTTCCTCTCAAACACGTCAAGGCGCACAGACAGAAAGTGAGCTTGCCTCACGCCAGACCGAGGACTTAGTTCCTCCCAGGCCTCCTTCCAAGGAGGGGAATTCCACCAAGAATACGACATCCCAGTCAAAATGCAAATCAAAATTAAAACATTTAAATGCGCCAAAAAAGATTGTAATTTCAAAAAATTTGGACACAGATGAGGAGGACTTGGATGATTTATCCCAATCTGACAATCCTGACGATATTTTTTCCCCGTCTTCTCCTAAACGTTTCAAAATGGCGTCAGGTGGCCCCTCTACCACTGTGGTTGACGCTGAAGGGGTTCCAATGTTTGATCCATCCTTAATCCATCATCCTAACTCCACAGAGTGGCTTCCTCTGGAACACGTAGGTGATTATATCGCTTCCCGTCTTCGGCTTCCTCTAGATAAGCAGACGAGAGCCAAATTGAAGTCTGAATGTCCCAGGCCTTCGTTGGAGTCCAATATTACGGTTACTCCTACAATTGATGACTCACTCATCACTTTCTTTACTAAATTTGGTAAGGATCCACGTAAGGGGGTTGACAAGGCCTGGACCACGTGCCAGGACAAACTTCTGGACGTGGTGGGTCCCCTGGCAAGGATTTTTGATATAGCTGAGTCAGCCAGACTGGATGAATCTCCTATTGATCCCCTCGATCTTTCCCTTTGGACCCAGAGAGCCTTTTGCCTTTTGGGCAACGCAAATTCTGCCATTATCCATGAGAGACGCAAAGGCCTCCTACTTAGAATGGACCCTAAACTGGCTAACTTGGTCACTCGGGACCCCGGCATCCAGGCCGATGGCAAACTGTTTGGCGATAATTTCATCAAGGATGTCAGTCGATTCGTCTCAACCTTTTCCTCTTTAGATAAGGCACAACTAAACCTGAAAAAAGTATTCAACCAACGTGTTTTTTCCAGGGCCGGTAGAGGTAGGAGCCGCTTTACCGGCCGCACATACAAAAATCAAGGCTCAAGAGGTTATTCCAACTCCTTCAATGCCTACTCCCAGGAATTCAAACCCCATTTCTACCCACAAAGAGCAAGGGGTTTCCGCAATCGTGGCCAGCGTTTCTCCAGAACGCCAAATACTCAAGGTAAGCCAACCTTCTGGCCCTCCCGTGGGAGGTCGCCTTCGTTTCTTTCTACAAAAGTGGAAGTCTATCTCAACAGACCCTTGGGTTCTTTCCACTGTTCAGGGTTATCGTATCGAACTTATTGCCGCTCCCCACCAATACTGTCTTCCTCCTCATCCAATTTTTTCTCTCGAAATGTCCTCTCTAATTTCTTTAGAGGTTCAATCTCTGTTAAGAAAGAACGCCATCCATCTTTGCTCTCCAGACCCTTCCGGATTCATAAGCTCTATCTTTCTCGTCCACAAGAAAAACAAAAAGCTGAGACCGGTAATCAACCTCAAATCTTTCAACCAATTTGTCGTCTATCGACATTTCAAGATGGAAACCATTATCCATCTCAGGGATATTTTACTCCAATTCGATTGGCTAGTCAGACTGGACTTACAGGACGCATACCTGACCATTCCTATTCATCAGTCCCACAGAAAGTTTTTACAATTTCTTTGGGATTCAAAAACGTATCATTTTTCCTCCCTTCCTTTCGGCCTATCCTCCGCACCCTGGTGCTTCACAAAACTTTTGAAACCGGTCGTCTCATACCTTCGATCCTTGGGCATCAGGCTAATAATCTATCTCGACGACATTCTGATCATGCATCAGAACAAAACCTCTTTACTGATGCATCTCCAAATAACAGCTTCTCTCCTCACGGATCTCGGTTTCCTCATAAACCTCGAAAAGTCTGTTCTTCTCCCTTCCCAACAGGTCGAATTTCTAGGTTTCCAAATAGACTCCGTTTCGGCCGCTTTATTTCTCCCTCGTTCCAAGGTTTCCGCAATCAAAAAAGAACTTATCCATACTCTTCAACAGGGCTCTATTTCTCTCAGAACACTCGCAAGAGTGGTCGGCCTTCTATCATCTTCGATCCAGGCCATCTTCCCAGGGCCTCTTCACTACCGTGCACTCCAGCGCCTCAAAATCCTTCATCTTCGTCGAGGCTTAGCTTTTTCCGACCTCGTCTCCTTGGACCAGGAATCCGTAATGGAAATCCAGTGGTGGATATCCCATTTAGAGGCCTGGAACGGCAGATCCATCTTCCCCTCTGTGCCCGATCTTGTATTAGAATCCGATGCAAGTCTCACAGGCTGGGGCGCCCGCTGTGGTTCGATATCGACTGGCGGTTCATGGTCCGCAGAGGAGTCCAGATTGCACATAAATTGTTTAGAGCTTCTTGCAGGCTCCTTTGCAATCAGAAGCTTCACAAAACACAGAGCAAGATGCTCCATTCTGCTTCGCATGGACAATATTTCAGCGGTACGTTACATCAACCACTTGGGAGGCACCAGATCCAGACCTCTGGCCCTGCTGGCCAAGAGTCTCTGGGATTTTTGTCTATCCCACAATTTTTCCCTCATAGCCGAGTATCTTCCGGGGTCTCTGAATTCCAATGCAGACTGGTATTCACGCCATCTCTCGGATTCCAGCGATTGGAAATTGCACCAGTCAGTTTTTTGCCAGATAAAACGGAAGTGGGGTCCGTTCCAAATAGATCTTTTTGCGTCCAGGCTCAACACCCAGCTTCCCAATTTCTTCAGCTGGCGGCCGGATCCGTTAGCCCTAGCTACGGACGCTTTCCTACAAGACTGGTCCAGTTCTCTCAATTACGCCTTCCCTCCCTTTATTCTAATCAACAGGGTCCTAAACCAAGTCAGACGTCAGAAGGCGTCTCTGGTCCTTTTGACTCCCTTCTGGCAATCCCAGGTTTGGTTTCCACCCCTCCTCGAACTAGCAGTGGATTTCCCTATCTTACTCCCGTCCTTTCCATCTCTCCTCCTAGATCCTCTGGGTCAGCCCCACAATCTGATTCTCGACCAATCCTTAACCCTCTCAGCTTGGCTCATTTCCGGTCTTCCCAACAGCCCTGGGCTATTTCGTCAGAAGCTTCAGCACTCATTAACAACGCTTGGGCTCCCGGTACAAGACGGGCCTACAAATCGGCATGGGCTCTTTGGTCAAGCTGGTGTCTTGGAAAATGTTCCAATCCCTTTTCAGCAGATCTAAATTTAATTATTAATTTTCTAGCCGCTCAGGCGGGCTTGGGCAAGTCATACCGCACAATAAATCTTTACAGATCTGCTATATCCCTGAATCACTCACATATCGACGGCAATCCTATTGGGTCCCATCCTTTGATTTGCCGTCTCCTGAAAGGCGTCAAGCTCGCTAGGCCTCCTGCCGCTAAATATTCTCACATCTGGGATGTTTCTCTGGTTCTGAATCTTTTTCTTTCCTGGCCAGATAATTCTTCTCTTTCCCTCAAAATGCTTTCCGCCAAGCTCACTATGTTGCTATGTTTAATTTCTATCAAAAGGACTTCAGACGTTAAGTCCTTAGATGTTTCGGCACGCCAGTTCTTACCTTCAGGTGTTTTATTCCACATTTCCAAACGCACCAAAACTAATTTACATTCTGTTTTTTACCCTTTCTTTCCTGACAGACCAAAACTGTGTGTGGGCCTTTGTTTAAAAGAATACAAAAAAAGAACTGTTAACCTGAGAACGTCCTCTTCCAATCAATTGTTGATCTCCTTCCGCAAACCTCACAAGCCAGTGACTTCAGCATCTTTAGCCCGCTGGATCAAATGGGTTATGTCCTTGGCAGGAATTGATACTTCTGTATTTGGGGCACATTCTTCCAGGGGGGCCATGGCATCTAAGGCTTTCGCCCTTGGGTCCAGTTTAGAGGACATTCTCAGGTCGGCAGATTGGTCAAATGATAATGTGTTTAAAACGTTTTATTGCAAACCTGTTAGAACGGCTTCTTCTCTGGTTATTGACAAGCTTTGAACGTGCATAATAGAGCCTCCGGTCTTGTCATAAAATGTAGATTTTCCTAGTAATTTATGACGGAAAGTCTTAATTTTATTAAAGACACGGAGGCGAATATTATCCCACCTCAGTACTTTTATTAATATGTACTTTCTCTTTCCCTCCCAGCGACTCCAGCACTGCCTCCAGCTTCCGGATAACGCCGTTGGCTCTATCAGTTCCTTCTTCATGAAGAATCCTTTGGAAACATCTCCACAACCCGCTCCAGAGCACCTTCCTCCTCCTTCGTCATCCCGGTTTTTCACCGTTGTTCAAGAATTGTGTGCCATTTCTTTGTCTTTCGCAATTGTTGGACTTACTTACCAGTTGTTTTATAATTCCACTTGACTGTCTTGTTCAAGAAAAGAGGGCTGCTTGCAGTCAAGGGTACTCTCTATGGTTTATGTCCTGTTCCGATTGGTTCATTATTACTATCTGTTTTACTCCCATTGGTTAGCCCACAGCTAATCCTCTTGGGAGTTGTA
Source organism: Pleurodeles waltl (assembly GCF_031143425.1). Taxonomy (NCBI): domain Eukaryota; kingdom Metazoa; phylum Chordata; class Amphibia; order Caudata; family Salamandridae; genus Pleurodeles; species Pleurodeles waltl. Next base: position 332,936,558 of record NC_090447.1, read on the forward strand.
GTTTCTTGACTGCTGCTGTTAAAATTAAAGTGAGAAAAGAACGCATAATATTCGCCTCCGTGTCTTTAATAAAATTAAGACTTTCCGTCATAAATTACTAGGAAAATCTACATTGCAAATTTCTTATAGGGAAGGACAAAGAGAGGGGCCCAGCCATGTCCAGCCGTGGACGGCTGCAAACGGGTATGCTCTTGGCCCAGTTTTCCACCCGGGCATGCATAGCACAGCGGTAGCCCCTTGCTGGCGGAAGCAGCCTGTGGCGCAATGTCACACAGAGCAGTCCTGCAGCTAAGGGTTACGAGACTTGCAGTCCTGCTTCTGCATGGCCCCCACTCTGCCCCAACTGACTAAACAAATTAACCTGCGCAGCAGGAGCCCCTCACGGGCTAAGTGCTGACGTACCTCCTGGCGCCGTCACATGGGGCGTCCTGTAGCTAAGGGTTATGGGACTTGTAATCCTGTATCGGCATGGCCCCCGCTCTGCCCAAGCCAACTCCACAAACGATGCATCTATTCAGAGAGGTTTAGAGTCAAAATTGCAGATTCTCCTAGTCAGTTGTTGAAGGAGAGTCCTGATTTCTTTACAGATAAATGAGGCAGATATTTAGGCTTACAATACAAAACTTTTGTCCTTGTAGTGAAGTGCTCTCAAGGCTACAATGTTTTAGTTGATGAGCTGTTTGGTTGACGAAAGCTCGTGTTTAAACAAAACAAACCATATTCAAATGTGGCGCACAACTAAATCTGCTTTGAAATACGTTAGACAATTTGTAAATGGACACATGGTATTGCCTGTGCTACATACTAGTAGGGGCGGCTCCTCCATTAGGGCAGAGGAGCATCGACCCACCGCCAACAGCAGCAGCTGCAAACCTCGGGCCAGCCAAACATACATGCGCAGTAGGCTGTCTCCCGCTGTGTTGCCAGGCTGGAGAGAGCCTGCACAGGCTCCCAGTCTGCCTGGGAGCAGCCTGGCTGGGTGCTCTTAGCCAATCCTGACGCTGCTTTGAGCATCTTCAGGATTGGCCGCAGGGCAGGCTGGGAGCCTGTGCCTGCAGCAAGACAGAAGAGGAGCGGCGCGGGAGCAGCAAGGAACAAGGTAAGTGATTTATTTCATTTATTTATTTTAATGCTTATTATACCCCCGCGTGCCACCTCGCCCCGCGAACTGCTTCATACCAGTCTTAACTGGTATGAACAATGCGAATAGGACATCTATACCACAAAACACCCAAAGCTCTGACATTCGCAGCATTTTAGTACCGGAGTTCAACAAGCACTTAACTTTCGCAGCAAGAAAAGAAGAAGGTGGTTATGGACTGCCCATATTCAGAGTATTTGGTGTCTTTTATCTTTGCTGTTATTTCGTGCCCAGAGGAGTAGGAATATAGGAAATGTAGTGTGCTTTAAATGCACTGCTTAAAATAGACAGCAGGAAAAGAGAGTGCTTAATGGAGCTACCTGCAATAAAATCAGGAAATGGAAAGTTAAAAGCAAAGTCGAAAGGCAGATTACTTTGAAACCTTTACTTGGATCATTGATGTAACTCCTTAAAATGATAGTGCAATGTCAAGGTGAGTGATTTGGCTTTCCGGGAAAGACTTAATTAGTTGACAAGGACAGGGCGTATTTTTTTTTTTTTTGGCCAGGGCTCTGTCTGACCATAGGTCAGCCTTGCATCTCAGTTTGATATAGAACACAATCATTGTCTAGAATGATGTGGACTGCACATATCTAAGCTACCATTCATGATTTGTGAGCCGTAACACTTGTTTCCGTAGAAACCCTGTTCTTTTCACAAAACAAGATCAGAATAAAAGGCTTAAGCTCTTCCGTTTGTCTTTTATCCTCATACCACTTGCTAAAACGTATTCTTACAATGAAATAATCATTATATGTTAACATTTACATTTAAAGTCAGGAATTAGGCCCTCACTCCTTATCAGTCCTTTCTGGGTTAATCCTGCCAAAAATATAAACTCCAGATTCAACCAGCTTTATTTAGGGTAAAAAGACAAAGCCGCTGACCGGTTTCCAGACTTATAGAATAAATATAAATCATACATGCCTATTGATCTGATTCAATTGGGAGACTCCCGATTTTTTTAAGCCAAAAAGTGCTTTATTTTCTCAGTCTCCCGCAGAGAAATGCCTCTGCTTTAATAAACATCAATGGGGGAAATACATTATCTTGATTCCTTTTTAAAACTCTCTCAGTTCCTCTTTTAACATGTTGACATATGATGAATGACAAGTGCATCTGCTATGTGTAGACGATAGAAACAAAGCTCAAATGTTGCCAATAAATTCGGAAAGAGATTAATATTGAAGTAGGAAGACACTTGTTTAGAGGAAATTACAGTTTGTGAAATATATACCGTGCATTTTAAGATGAACGGGGTGGGCAGCTATACTGGACATTGGACAGGCCTAGTAAGTCACTTTACAGGAAACACTTTGACTAATAGCGAGGTCCCCATGATCACAGATACGTGACCATCCTAGAAAAAGCCACCATTGTGACCTAGATAACTTATTTGTAGCCATTTATGATTGCCAATAGCTGTTTCCGTGAGTAACTTAAAATATCTTCGAAGTTCTTGTACTTTGTAAATTTAAAGTTTATGAGTTTGCTCAGTTTTCAGCTAGTATTTTTTACCATGGTCAATTGGAAGAATCTCTTTTCCATTTTTCATATCGTACCAAATAATACCTCTTCCTTTGACACGTTTGTCACTCTAAGAGCCGTAGCGAAACCAGGCAAAACATACAATGTTAAATGAGGCAAACCTGACAAAACATACCGATAAACAATTTATGTTAAGTTGCCAGTGTGGAGACGGGCTAGGAGCTCACCATGCCAAGACACCTGGTCGATTGTATTGAACAGGGCAGGTGGAAACTTCACATTCTCTCAATTCTAAGAAAATGCATACAAAGTTATGATGCGTTAGTATTACACCCCAGTGCTACTGGGGGCAATGCAATGGGTTTCTGACCAGTGCAGGAGTGACTGAGGACAGAGGGATACACTACAACACGTGCTGACCCTTTCCACTGATGGTGACTTTATGGAAAGAGATACAGAAGGTTATGAAAGAATAATGAAGTGGACCTGACCATCAGATCCTTTAGTTTAACTTTGGGACTACACATGGTACAAGATGCATCACCCTCTCTCTTCTTCATTGGATAAATGTATCACCCATATTATTATTAGCAGTGAGACTCACCATTGCTCATAGGTGAAAGACACAGGAAGCCATGTCAATTCAGTTGTGAGGAACCACAATCTGGATTATTTGGGCCATGGAACAACTGACAGTCTTAAAAACAGACTCAACAAAGCCACCCTTTAACATTCAACCAAATCATGAATATGATGGACACCAGACCAGATGTTTCTAGCCTGGGGTGGTTCAGATATCGGGTCTATTTAGTGGTAATTGTGGCTTTAGGTGCACTGATATTTCAATCTGTTGGCTCTGTTGCTAACTCTGATATGTTCAGGTAATCAGTAAGTGTTCAGCTATTGGAATGAGCGGCTGTGGCAGAAGTTGACTTGTTTAAATTAAAGGGTAGCTCACCATATGAATATAGCTGGGTAAGTACAATTAAGTCCTAAAAAAAATTGAAGGCTAAATTCCAATATGATTTGTGTCATAGTTACTGCACCCTAACAGTGTTCCCCTGATAGATTCCATTAAGCCTACCTTGCCAAACTTCTTCAGGGTAAACGGCTGTAAATAAAAAGGCAAAAAGTGCACCTTTTGATGTGTTAAATGTCAATTTAGCATGTTATGCCTGGGCTGCAAGTTGAAAACGTGGCATAGAGTATTTCTCTTAGATGGTAAATACCTCACCCTGGGACAACAGTATTATTCAGGTGTGCTAAATACCTTGCCTTATTCCACCTCACTTGTAATGGAAGCCTAAATATAATGGATGAACTCCTCATCGGAACCCGACATCGCTATATCCATCCCAGAAGGATATAAAATCACCCATAGAGACCGTATCAACAAACCTGGAGGTGGAGTCACCATAATACACAAAAACTCCATCAAAATCCCCACCAACAGCAACGACACCCTAGACACTGCAGAGCACCTGTACTGTCAGGTACACATCAACACCAACACCACCCTAAGAGGCACCCTCATTTACAGACCACTAGGACCCCACCCCCCATTCTGTGACGCCATTGCCGATGTTATCGGCTCCCACGTCCTCGCCTCCACAAACTACCTACTCCTCAATGACCTAAACTTTCACCTTGAGAGCACCAACGACTGCAACTCCACTACCCTGTTGGACAACCTCACTAACCTCGGCCTCAAGCAAATAGTCACCTCACCCACCCACTCAGCCGGTCACACGCTAGACACAATTTTTTCCTCCAGCAACCACATCACCTTCACTCACACCACCGAACTCCACTGGACTGACCACCACTGCGTCTACTGAAGCCCACCACCCACCACCAACAACATCCAATCCCCTATCAGAAGTGGACCAAGATCTCCAAAAAACAACTGATCTCCAACCTCGCACAAGCTCCACCTCCCAGTACCAACGACCCCAACACCGCCGCTCCCAACCTCACTCGATGGCTAGAAACATGCACAGACTCCCTCGACCCACTCAAAAAACCCAACAACACCCGCACCAACAAGACAGCCCCCTGGTTCACTGCAGAACTTCAATCTTCCAAACAGGAACGCAGAAAATTGAGAAAGCCTGGATCCAAGAATCTTCAGTGAACCATTTCTCCGCCCTCAAATGAGCCATGCGGAAACATCACTACCTCATCCGGACCACCAAACGATCCTTCTACAAAAAACGCATAGACGGCAATGCGCACAACAGCAAGGAACTTTTTGCCATCAGTAAAGAACTCACCAAACCCAAATCCTGCGCCACCGACCGTCCACACTCCCAAGACCTCTGCAACTCCCTCTCCAAACTACTGCCACCGCAAGATCGTAGACATACACGAAAGCTTCACATCGGCGTCTCCTACCATCACCACCACCAACACAGCCAACACCACAGCACCCTGCTGCACCAACGTACTGAACTCCTGGACCCCCACCAACGACGAAGACACCAGCAAAACCATGAGCTCCATCCACTCAGGCTCCCCTACAGACCCCTGCCCTCACCACATCCTCAACAAGGCCAGCGAGATCATCACTCCCCAGCTCCGGGCCGTCAGTAACAGCTCCTTCGAGACCTCAACCTACCCGGATATGTGGAAACACGCCGAAGTCAACGCCCTGCTAAAGAAGCCCAAAGCAGACCCCGGAGACCTCAAGAACTACCAGACCATCTCCCTCCTCCCCTTCTCTGCGGAGGGCATCGAGAAGATCGTCAATGGCCAACTGACCCGCTTCTTGGAGGACAACAACACGCTAGACATCTCCCAATCTGGATTCCGCAGGAAACACAGCACCAAGACCGCACTCATCGCCGCAACTGACGACAACAGGACCATGATTGACAAAGGCAAAACCGCTGCCCTCATCCTCTTTGATCTCTCGGCAGCCTTCGACACCGTCTGTCTCCACACCCTGCGCACACGCCTCTACTACGCAGGTATCCGCCAAAAGACCTTGGACTAGAGTACTTCCTTCCTTTCCGGCAGAACCCAGAGAGTCTGTCTCCTTCCGTTCCTGTCTGAAGCCACCACGACCATCTGGGGCGTTCCCCAAGGATCGTCTCTCAACCCTACTCTCTTCAACATCTACGTAGCTCCACTCGCCAACATCGTCAGATCCCACAACCTCAACATCATCTCCTACGCAGATGATACCCAACTGATCCTCTTCCTCACCAAGGCCACCGCTTAGACCAACCACCATGACGGACTGCATGCCATCCCCAACTGGATGAATGAGCCGCCTCAAACGGAACTCAGACAAGACTGAGATCCTTATCCTCGGCTCTAACCGCTCCGCATGGGACGACTCCTGGTGGCCAGCCACCCTAGGAACCGCATCAACACCCACCACCCATGCACGCAACGTAGGTTTCATCCTTGACTTATCTCTCACCATGACTCAGCAAGTCAACGCCGTCTCATCCGCCTGTTTCAATACCCTCCGCATGCTCCGCAAGATCTTCAGATGGATCCCCACCGAAAGTAGAAAGACGGTCACCCACGCCCTCGTCTACAGCAGACTGGACTACGGCAATGCGCTCTATGCAGGATCAATGGCCAAGCTCCAGAAGAAACTGCAATGAATACAGAGCGCCTCCGCACGCCTCATCCTCAACATCCCTCGCCGCGACCACATCACAGCTCACCTCAGAGACCTACACTGGCTTCCCGTCAACAAGAGGATCACGTTCAAGCTCCTGGTCCACGCTCACAAAGCTCTCCACAACGCAGGCCCTGCCTACCTCAACAAGCACTCCCACCCGTCAGCTACGATCCACCAACCTCGCCCTTGCCACCGTCCCTCGCATCCATCGGACCACAGCTTGCGGCAAATCCTTTTCCCACCTCGCCACCCAGACATGGAACTCCCTCCCAGTTCACCTACAACAGACCCAGGACCTCCTGACCTTCAGGAAACTCCTCAAGACCTGGCTATTCAAGCAGTAGCAGCCCCTTTCCCCCCTTCAGCACCTTGAGACCCTAATGGGTGAGCAGTGCGCTTTACAAACTGATTGATTGATTGATTGATTGAAAAAATATGTTACCCTACCATGCTGATTACATGACTAATTTCTTTTAAATTAATGCATCCTGACACTATGAAAACATATAAATAAAGTAGTTAGAAATTGATTTTGCTGGAGGAGCAAGTCTAAGTTAAATGTGTCTGGAAAACCTCGAACCGCCAAGCACAAACTAATGTGCTGCAAAGTCAGGGCGGACAGGCAAGAACAATAGCATAAGAAGAAGCAGGAGCAGCAGAAAGACCACCAGAAGGAGCAGGTATTCCTCTGATCACTAAGTCACTATGAGAAGTGTGGAATAACGACATAGGCAGAAGAAACTGAAGTTCACCTTCTTGAGCTACATGTGTTGCATAACCTGCCTTCCCTGTACAGGAAGGTCAACTATGTTGCAACAATATCGAGGTCAAATCAGTAATTAACAGACTAATTCTGGCAAACGATCATCATAAACAGCAATTCTGCTGGCAATGAAATCGACTTCAATGGCACAATGAAAATGATACAAACATTGGGCATAGGAGGAGCTCTGTGCCATTGACTAGAGGAGATCAAAAGCACTCAAGGAGTCAGTTGCAGACGATACCGTCAAATTGGCCCTATTGCGTGGAGGAGGAAACAGACACTACTTTACAAGGTTAGTCGCATGCAGTGTCCGAGCCTAACAATAAAGACAGAAAGCACCCACAACACAACAGAAACCTATCCTAACAAATGGTTCAAAAGACATATCATGCAGAATAAAGTACAACAATACTACAAACACAATGACCCTGTCAGTACTCAAATACAAGACAGCAAGTGCGTTGTTGTCTGCCACCCCTTTTCTGATTCTCCCTTTGCAATATAGGAAGAATCAGGAGAATTAGGAGGATTTCCCAGACTGGTTTTCAGGGCCCTAATTTTCTGAAGTGTTATATTGAAAAAACAAAAGAAGAATGTTGCTCTCTAGATGCATGTTAAAAACAAATAAGAACAAGTCATTAGAATTTTGCAGGAGTGTGTATATCTGGCAGAGAGACACAACTGATCTTATCACAGTGTTTTACCCAAATGAAGTGTAGAAAATGTACTACTACTACTCTCAAACAAATCTTGCTGAAGACAGTCAACAGTACAGCTGTGTTGGAACATGAGGACTTTCTAGTTCATGGTCAAGCTAATGGAAGCCACATATGAGCCATATTAGAGCAACATATTGCTAGGTGAGCATCTGAATCTGTCTTGAATGGTCTGGAGTCTAGAATTACTTCATCCTAGGATCAGCATTTATCCACGGAACATACATTCAACGAAACAACTCATAAGCCATGCATGCTGCTCCACAACACAATCTCAATGTATACAATAAGAAATATAAGTCATCTTAGGCCCACAATTTCAACAATTTGGCACTAGAATAGTTTTAATGGTATACACCTCATCCATCACAGGTAACTGACTCAGAATGCTCAAAGCCAACAGTAATAGATTCAACAACATCATGCAATTCAGTGTTCAACATTCAACTAATATGCATGTGATTCTGCTTAAAATCATATACAGAAGACACCACAGATGTGTTCTTAGCCTTTCCCCATCATGTGCCTGTGATGATTGCATTTTGTTTTTCCATATTATATCAGGGCAATAGATGCTACGTTGGCCTTCCTGCCTACAGTACTCGAAATCGACAACGACAACACATGTAGATTTTGACTCATAGACTTTTGTGATGTCAGGACAAATACAACCATGTCTCAACTTATTGTGCTCACTGCTTTAATTTCCTAGCCATAAGAATATATTCACTTTTAGGTTGTTCATGCATCTCACAGGCCATTACACGATCAGATGCCTACATTTATTGGGACTCCAATTCAGTAGTATCAGTCTGAATAACCTATTTGCTATATTATGAAAGCTTTACTCTAGGTACCACTAGTTAGGTCAGGAGAAACATGCAACTAAGCTCACAGACTTTTGAAAATGAGTTACTTTTTCTTAAATTTAGAAACAAACTCAAACCTACCAGTTTTCAGCTTAAGACATCACAGTCATTAACCTTCTTTTTCCTACTAATTTTCAACAGACTTTCTGGGTGAATATTCACATTAGAATGTAAATTGAACAATATAGTAGCATAAAATATTTTTCTTCAGATATTCAGCATGAACACTATATGGGGTGTGCCATCAATGGCCAACAGCCAATTGAGGCTGCATTTCATAGAATATTTGCCTCAATATTGAATAATCCAAAATCTCTTTCATCTGAGAACAATGAAGACTTAATACATCTGGTAGCAAATGAGAGAATGAGCTGCCTTACATGGCATACGTTCATAAAATAAATCTGAAAAGAGGAATGAATGCACCATCAAGAGAGTATAATTCACCTTCCAATCCAGATCCATAAAGAGTGATGTCAGTATCCTCGCTTCCTTGAAATCACTGACAACCATGCAAGGAATATATACACCAATTGGTAGAAAAGCTGGGAAATGGGGAATGGGGAAGGAGAGGAATAGAGACACTGCATGTCTTTCTTGCATCTGTTTTTAATGCCAGACTCAACATGCACACAGAGGCATTAATATCTACAACAGGAAATAATTAGCTTAGTATTTGGTAAATCATATTACAGTTTACTATTTAATTTATGAGACCTGATGTACCTTGGAGCAATCTCTGTTTGACCCACTTGCTGCGCTTTCTGATAAGTCCATAACAACAGTTGAAAGATATAAGTAACCTTTGGAAATAAGGTATTGAGTAACCCGAACTGTATTACACATTCTTATGTCTATAAGTAATTTCAGCATGATAGAAATCAAGTCTGCAACCTGAATGAGTAAGTAGACATAGTTCATCAGCTGTCACATAATAAATACACAAGTGTTGTGCTTTCACTCAGGGCAATGTAGATTCACTTCCCCACCTCTGGCAATATCTTAATACCTAAAGTGATATAATCAAAGTCTGTAAAATATAGAGGAGTCACTAGGTTCTCCTGTCAATAGGTGCAATGGAGTTCATAATCCTAGAAAAAATGACTCAAATAGTATTGTGTAACTCAAAGTCTAGATCCTTTGTCTCTAATATGTATCCAGAGTACTTCTTTGAGAACACAGTCCTTGACAACGTTTGATGCAAGCACAATGTCTAGCAAGGAACTATCTGAATCATGAAGAATGTATACTCAATAGATTTAGGATGGCTGCCAACACTGCAAGTCTCAAGAGAGTCTAGTGGTGCTCTGGGAAAATGTAGTAGTGGAGGCATAGTGACTGACAAGCCATCTGTCAAGCGATGCCTACACTCTGAATGTATCTGGGTGCTCCTCTGCAGTGGAAGAGTCAAGAGTTATTGAAGATTATAGGAGTGTGTGTCGTTGCCCACACAGTACACACTGTGAGGGTAGTCAAATAACACAACAGTACCCCCCCTCAAAGGACAGACATCCTGGTAAGATGGCTCCAAGGTTATCTTAATGATATCTATAGGACTCAAGACCAGACTAAAGGCCAGTTCCATTGATTGTTCTTAATGGATATACCCTTTCAATCCAAACCTTTTTACTCCTGCTGACAAATCCCACCAAGATTAGTAATATCCTTTTGTTACGTCTCACCGTTGATAGAGATTTAGGGCCTGATTTAGATGTTGGCGGTAAGGGTCCCACCATCGAATTTTTGACTGAAAGCCATCCGCTGCCGTGACGGCAGCCCGCCATATTTAGATGTTGGCGTCCCATAGATGAAAGCCTGCCTTCGAACCACCATTATGCCAAGAAACACTGCCCATGTTGACAGCGGAGAGGGGAAAGTGGTTGCCGGCGGGATCCCAGCCACCCTTCCCAGCATGCAGATTTGGATTTGCCTTATCGCCAAGGTAAAAGTGGCAGTCCAGCCTCCAATTCTGAGTTGGCGGATTGGGGGTGAGAAGGGGTGAAAACTCAAATTTTTCTCCTTTCCACCTCATCTTCAACTGGACATGACTAGACAACACCTGCCGTCACAGCTGCCACCCACCCATGGAAAAGACACGACCCTCCCGTCGCCCAAGGTAGGGACACCACATTGCCAGGGTACTTTGTGTGGGCACTGCATGGGAGGTCTGGACCAATGCAGGCATATACATGTCACAGTAATTTTTATAAATCACTGTGACATGCAAATGTTGGGAATACAATAGTGTCACACATGGCTGGGGACACACTGGAACAACACACATATCGCACACATACACAAATGTCATTGTGGTGTCAAAATTAATTGCAAAATGAATCCTGGCACTACAATGGTGATACACTCACACTGGACAATAGTGTCCATGTGTACGTATTGCAGAGGGACTTGTACAGATAGGTTTGTGCTATCTATTGTGTATGTGAGTCGGTACACAAATGTGTGTGCATGTGTGGACTGGCTGGTTGAGGTTAAGGGTGCTTGGGTGTGTAATGTGGTTGTGTCTGTATGTGTGTCCCTTGCATGTGAGACCAATGTTGTGTATGTTGTGTTGCTGTATGACACATTCAGGTGAGTATTGTTGTGTGGCAGACGTTGTTGTGATGTGTGTAGTTGTGCTTATGTGTGGGTGTGTCTGTGAGGTTGAGTGTGTAGTTGTGTTGGTTGCTGTGGTTGTGTTGTGTGTAGGTGCAGTGTTAATGGTGTGTGTGTGTTGTCTCATGGATGTATGTCAATGTGTGTTTTCGGCTTGTACATGTTAGGTTGTGTTGGAATTGTAATGGATGATGGTGTGTATGTGGTGTGTTGTGTAGTGTTTAGTACAGGGGGACACATATCGGTAAGGGACAATGTGTGTGTATTACTTACCTCTATTCCTTTTGTCTTCCTCTGTTAGGAATCCACCACTAGTCCTCAGCTTGCAGAGCTGTAACATCTAAATATGGCGGGTGGAACACCATCACCTTGATGGTCTTCTTGGGTCCGTCGTCAACACGTCTTGGCAGTTAGACTGCCATGGTCTAAATCATCTCCTTAGCTTTATCTTTGACAGAAGTGCATTTTCATCTGTCTGCAGGGCAGTAATATGCAGAAGTAAAAATCTGTGATTACCCACTAAATCACGTTTGTGGATGTTCACCAAATTAGGCAGGCACCCTCCCAACGAAACGCTCTTACTCAACCTTCGTGATCATAGTTGCTCACAAGCAAAATTGTTCTATGCTTGTTTAATTTTGTCTAAGACTATATGTATTTGTGAATGTAAATAAACATTTGGATAGTAGTAAACAGGCATTTTCAATGATGGCCGGAGGAATAATTGTGCTTTCCAGGTTTTGTTACAGTTGATGAGATGCCTTTTTTAGGGAATTGGCTGTTTTTAGGCTGTTTATAGGCTTCCTGTAGAGTTATATCACAGAAAGCTTTATGCGTCTTGGGCACTACATCTCCTGTAGTAATGTTGAGGCTTCTGTTAGCGCTTTGCTGGAAACAATTTAACATTCTGTAATGTCACTGATCTCCACTTCTTCTGTTCTTCTCTACTTTTCTTACTCTCCTCTCAAATTTCATTTGCAGTTGCTGCCTAGCTACCAGCTCCCAAACTGCTAACGCCTCAAACTGTGCTGGTCTCGGAAGGGGCCTCAATTCGTATAGCGCCATCCGCAATTGCTCCAAAATTCTCAAATTAAACCTCCCATTCTCAGGAAATGCTAAGCTCCCGTTTTCCTTTGTCAACTTACACCATTGCTTTAACCAAAGACATGGTGCGACACCTCGCTCCTCCATTACAATGTAAGTAGGTGTATTCTCTGGCGGGGTAGGACTCCTACAGTCGCTCTAATGTATGTACCTCTGCTTAGGGCAATCCCTTGAAGAACGTAGGCCCGTATTTATACTTTTTTAGCGCCGCAATTGCGTCATTTTTTACACAAAATTGGCGCAAACCTACAAAATACAACTGTATTTTGTAAGTTTGCGCCGATTTTGCGTAAAAAAAAAATGCAAATGCGGCGCTAAATAAGTATAAATATGGGCCTTAATCTTTTCTACTTTTTGTTTATTCAAGTTCAAATTAGGAAATTGCTTTTACTCCCAAGATTCCTTTCACCTGCATTCTAAACCAATTGCCTCTCACGAATGGCTACCAATCCATGCGCGATTCTTCTCACTAACCAACCTTTCCCAGCGCTGCTCCAATGACGTCACACACACGTACTGCTGCTGACAAAGTCTTGCGGCTCGTCCTCCTAAACTCCAATACACTCAAAACTAATGCAAATTATTGCGAGCACTAATCAAAAACCAAAAACTCAAAACAAATCTGCTCATTTACTACATGAAAGGTAACACAATTGCTTCAGAAACCTTACAGATTTTCACTGATGGCCCTTTCGCTCATGCAGCTATTCCTCTTTCTTGGGCTCCCAGATTCACAAGCAAAATGCGACCCACAAATTTTACTCTCAACTGATCAATGGGTCTGTCCTGGAGCACATAGGACTCACCAAATCTCAGTCGGAATTTCCTCTCGCCCACTTTAACACACACACTGACATGTTGACCACACTGACCAACCTACTAAACCAAACAGATTACAACATATAACCAAGTGTCTCATACACTTGTCAATATACTCTGGAGTCTTAGACCACGCAGGGTCCGTACATCAACAACCATGTGGACAATTTGTGAGCACAAAGCGCTGCACACATATCAAGTTTGACGACTTCCCTACTCTCATACTATGGAGTACGCACATTCCTACTAAAACTTCATTTGGAGTACGCAGACTCCCTAAATCCTCCAATCCGTCACAATTCACCTGTGATTTGCATAAGCTGTGCAAGCGCAACCTATCTCTCTCACTCTATCACTGGAACGCCGGGACCATACCCAACACTACTAGCAGGATCCAGGATCTGGGAAATTCCTTTCTGGGCTCAAGGGAACATCATTCTCTCTACAAATGCCATTTTGAAAAACAAAATCCAAATTTCAATAATACTGAATTCTCGAACTGATCAATCTTTAAACTATTACCATAACTAGGGGTACCTATCCGTCAGTCTCCTAACACAACTGCTAACACCTGTCACTCAGTTCTGTACACCTATAGCAAGCTCTTAAGGAGACTATCCATTGGTCTCCCCACCATAACTGCGAACAGCTATTACTCTGTACCAAACACATATGGCAAGCCCCTAATGAACTAACCATCATTATGCTACCATAACTGTTAGCTTGTCGGTCCTTAATAATTAAACTTACAAGGGGACACATATAGGTCGATGAACCTTTTGATTAGTTTAAGGTGTTCTTTCCATGGTTCCAGTACAGAGACAATAATCAATGCACAATAATCAGTAATCATTAGTCAAATCAATAATCAATGGAGTCAGTAATTTTCACACACTATGACTTTTCAGCCATGAAAAACCACACCTTTTAGAAAAAGTTTAGTAAGTTTATTTCCCTATTATTAACAATGCTAAAGTCATGTAGATTAATCTTCAGTTCAAATCAAACTAATTTAATAATGCTTGTTAATCAACAAGTAGCAAGAAACATGATCTAATCAAAGTTTGAAACACAAGGCATTCCAAAGCATCAGCACAGATCATTAGTAAAACCACTTTTAATAATGCTGCAAATTCCATAGAGTTCAGCAAAATAGTTTGTCAACCATTTGTCCCAGCAATTGTCAGTTGTCAAGTGAATAGCCTCAACTAACCCAGATTAGCATTAGCATGTGGGGCTTCATGCAAAACAATTTAGAAACATAAATTTGGAAAACATCTAACTAAAGGAAAATATTGAGGCAGCGCAGTTGGTACCAAGAAAAGAAAGGCCTGGAAATGCAATTCAGTCACATTGTCATATCTACCTATCCACGGTATGGGTCAGCAAGCAGAATTAGTCTTCGTCCTCAGGTCCTCAATTGATCTGCAAAACATCAGGCTCTCAGTCAGAGTGTATGAGCCCAATGGCAGAATCTCGAATCTCTTTTAAGTCTCTTCTTCTCGACAGCGGTCTGCCTAAATCTCCTCAAATCTGAATCTGGTCTCCTCTGTCATGTTGTTAAATCAAAGTCCCCCAAACTATCCTCTAATTTCCAATTGGACAATTAATCATACGTTATTACTCTGTCCAATAGTGTCCATATACCAAATCTATGAATTCTAATATTTCACACTTCACACGTCGTTGATTGGTCTGTTTTACGATGTTCTCATCATCCAGCTCGTCAGGTATCGTTTTTGTTGCATCTTCGTCTCCAGTCAGTGTCTTCTTGTGCGCGTCCTGGGAAAGTACATCTCATGCACATTACACACAATTGGATACATTACTAGAGACCTCATCCCCTGGCCGTCGGTTCCCATAGAAAGTTTCTGTCTGCTAAGCATTTTATTAAAACAATGAGCATTTTCACAGTTAGTTCACTCTGTCAGCATTTTATATTAAACACTAAGAAATACAGCTTCTTCATGAGGCCTGGCAAGCTAGGCCAAGACACTCGCTAAGTTAAGGCCTACAATTAATAAGCAAGAACATAATTCATAACCCTTAATATGACATATTACTACATTAATCCAATACATTTTCAATATTTCGTACATATTAATCACAATTTAGTACATATCGTGAACACTGGTGGCCATTCTTCGGGGTCACATTTGCAAACGTGCACATTATTTTTCTACGTTTTTCATTTTTCTACATGTCATTATTCAAAATATGTAAACATTTAATTAGTAATTTCTAACTAAGACATTTGCTTCAGCACTTCTGTCTTCAAACAAGATGTCTCATTATGATTGATTTGAGTTTATCAAAGGGCTTGTTTTAAAAAATAATAAATACTGTTGTCACACCTGATTTCCACAAACATGTTACATTCATTTTAAGTCAGTTAAAGGTGTCACTAAACCAAACTAAACTTGCATAATTGGCAAACAATTCCCAACTGAAATTTCCAATAGGAAGAAAATTCAAAATTGTTATGACATGCCTACGAATGCAGTCATAGAGCTCACATTTTCTATTTTGACATGTAATCACTGGTACATAATCATTTTAATCCATCATTGATACTACAATAATCATTACCCATGAATCCATTAATCCCTGCACCATCTATCAGGCTTTTTGCAGACCAAACAGTTGTACCCTAAAATGCTGCTGGTATGTCTTAAATGTGTTATTACGCCGATTGAAGTGTGTCACAATACTACCAGAAAATATTCTGTTTTGAGGATTTATAAACCTAATCCAATAATTCACTAATTAGAGGCCTTCACAGCCTATCAAGGGTGTGACTTGCCTCTGTGCTACTTAAAGAAAGCAAAGGAGATCCTGCTGGTGATAATGAAGATTGGATACATTTTCCAATGTATTTTATCAATGTTTTTCACAATACCCTTATTTTTTCCTTTTGAGACATAAAACCTATTAAGTTGAATGGCTCTGCCAGGTATCGATGGAATAGCATGGTCATGCACTCTGTGAGGGAGTCAAACATCTTCTTCTTTAACAAAGAATATATCTGAAAACTAGTGATAGTTCAGAAAGACTCTGCCTCTCTCTTGTCCCAATGTTGGCTCTTTTAATGGCAACAAATCATGTGACTTTCACAAAGGTTGATTAATTGTTCCAGGTTTAGTAATACACATATGTAAGTACACTTCTGGGGTGTTTTTTAAACAATCAAAGATCTTGTTTCATTTAAAATGTAAAGGCAACACAATTTCATCTTGTCTTGCTTCTTCTTTATGATTATTCCATTGCTGATGTCCTGTGATGACAACTGGTAGTAGCAAGCATAGGATTTGCTACCCCCACTGTCTACATCTTTTGGACCTTTAAGAGTCTGATTCCCAATCACTCCTATCTTCTCTTTAGTCCTCATTATGAGTTACCTGGAACAGTTTTCCTGGGACAGGTACTGCTCTGAACTGCTACACGTTTTCCTGTGTCTCTAGCACCAGGATTATCAGATCCTCAAATTCTGGACCAGATAATTCCGGTCCTGGAAGTATTGGACCCAGAGACCTCTGAGGAACTGCGGGGGCTGCAGACAGCTATTGTCACATCACCAGGGCCAGCTTTAGTGCTAGTGGCACCCCGTGCAACAATCTTTTTTGGTGCCCCCACCCTATGACCAACTCCTCGGATTCCTTCACTACCACCCAGCCAATGTGCCCCTCATATCCAAAAAGCCTCCATTTCATATACATTCATTTGTTTTAGAGGCCTTGTAAAAGCTGGCTTTACTATTCCACTCAGCAATCCACAAAAAATATAGGCGCATATTTAAGAGTCCCTAGCGCCTCCTTGCACCACATTATCATAATTTTTTTTAACGCTAATGTGGCCTGATGAGGCCAAAATCGCTGCTCCATATTTACAAAGTGGCGCAATGCATGCATTGCGCTACTTTGTAACCCGTTGTGTCATTATGCCTGCATCAGGCATAATGTATGCAAGGGGGGTGTTCTCCCATTAAGTGGGGGCAAAATGGCACAAAGGAATCTAAAATCTAAAAAGAATCTTTGTGCCTTTTTTTCGACACTTTTAACGCCTGCACAGAGCAGGCGTTAAAATGAGGCTCCCATTGTTTTCAATGGGGCTCTAAGGCCCATATTTATACTTTTTGATGCAAAACTGCGCTAACGCAGTTTTGCGTCAAAGAAATTAGCGCCTGGTGTGCGTGGAAAAAAACGACGTACACCAGGCAGCGCCGGCGTAGGGGGATATGGGGCTTGGGCGTCAAGAAATGGGGCAAGTCAGGTTGAGGCAATTTTTTCGCCTCAACCCGATTTGCTCCATTTTTTTTTCACTCCCAACCCCCATAGAAATGACTCCTGTCTTAGCAAAGACAGGAGTCATGCCCCCTTGCCCAATGACCATGCCCAGGGGACTTCTGTCCCCTGGGCATGGTCATTGGGCATGGTGGCATGTAGGGGGGCACAAATCAGGCCCCCCTATGCCACAAAAAAAAAAAAAAAAACACTTACCTGAACTTACCTTAATGTCCCTGGGATGGGTCCCTCCAGCCTTGGGTGTCCTCCTGGGGTGGGCAAGGATGACAGGGGGTGTCCCTGGGGGCATGGGAGGGCACCTCTGGGCTCCTTCAGAGCCCACAGGTCCCTTAACGCCTGCCTTTTGCAGGCGCTAAAAAACGGCGCAAAAGCGGCCGTACGTCATTTTTTTTGACCCGCCCACTCCCAGGCGTGAATTTTGCCCGGGAGTATAAATCCGACGCACATGCCTGGGAGTCGATTTTTTAGACTTGAACGCCTACCTTGCATCTCATTAACGCAAAGTAGGTGTCCACGCTAAAAAATGACGCAAACTCCATGGACTTTGGCGCTCGACGCGTCTAACGCCAAAGTATAAATATGGAGTTAGTTTTGCATCGAAATTGCGTCAAAAAAACGACGCAATTCCGGCGCAAACGGAGTATAAATATGCCCCTAAGTGCTTTGCAGAATTAACGTTAGAATTAACGTGAAATCCGGCAAAGCGCCAAACTAGCGTCAAATATTTTGGTGCTAGTTCCCTAACTACCAACATTGTGCACCGTAAGTTAAATACGGTACACACATGGTGGCATTAGGAGGGGCGCTAAAGGGTGCAAGGAAAGTGGTGCTGCACTGAGTGCAGTGCCACTTTTATTAAATATGCCCCATAGTTCTGTTCTTTGCAACAGGCATATTAACCCTCTACACTACTTTATAGCGAGTCAAAGCTGCCTAGACAAACCTCTCATCTCTCTCCCAAGCAGGAACATTAATCACAAGAGGTATGGTGATATTTTAATTGCTTCCTGAAGGCTGGACAACAAGGAACTTTGCAGAAGGTGCTTTTAAATTGCAAGTTTCTAAGTTATTGCTAAACACAGCGCACCCCTGAGGTCAGCGCCCCCAATTCAGGTCAGGACCCGGTGCGGCTGCACCGCTCGCATGGCCCTAAAGCTGGCCCTGCACCTCACACACCCTTGTGCATCAAATTGGGGGAGCAGAAAAACCCTAACCCAGCTGAATTGAAAGGATCCATGACCTCCCACTGTCCCCAACTCCATACATCTCCCCACTGCTGAGTAAACACCCCCCCAACATATACCAGCAGACCTGGGCCCATTATATGCCAATAGATGGGGAAAATATGCTCAATTGGACCCAGTTTCCCATGTGAGCATACTATTGCCTTTTCAGGGGGAAAAACTTGTAATCCCCGTTATCTCAAGGGGAGATACACACTGGTTTCATTAATTTGGGCCTTAACATCTCACAGTGGAGATAATTTGGAAATCAGAATGGGGCCCTTAGTGAAGAGTTTTTCAATATGTTTCAACAAATCCCATGGAGAAACTTTTCACCTGGTAACTTTTTGTGTCTCATAGATGGTCGACAGGACGTGTCCTTGAAGAGATCTTCACGAGGCCCGTACGAATCCTGCATAATCCTGCTGTAGATGTCATTTCTGTCAAGAATCCCTTGCCTATACCTGTTGAGGGCCACATTCTATCCCCTCTCTGGTGGATGCCCAGACACAGGTGGTATTACCTGCTCTCTGATGCACCGTGACTGAGGCCCGTGAGGGACCTATCAGGGATGGGTTTGCTGTGGGCCCCAGTGAAGGCCTCATGTGCTTGCTTTCTGTACCTGTTGTGACTCTCTGGGGCCCTGAAGCTGGCATGATGCTTGGGAGGCAATTAACTCCTGCACCCAAGTGAGAAGTGGTGGCACTGTGGTTCAGCACTGCAGGCCTGACCACTAAACAAGAAGACGCTGGGGCCAGCGTGCTACATTGTGCAGAATGTGGACCTTTCTGGAGTCCCGGTCCTCGTGCTACACATCAGTGAACCTGTGAATGGTGGGGGCATATTCACCAGCCCCCTGGCCTGTGGAGGTCCTGCGCTGGTGATGGAGCCTCAGCTGGCACGTGAGGCACCTGGAGGCAGCCGATCCTCACATCTGAAGGGCCGTCGACAATGAGGCAGGAGCTGCATTCCCCAGGACCAGAAGTGGGAAAACCTGTGACTGGTGTGGTGGCCTCTGCGAGTACAGAGAGGGGTTCGGGCCTTCTTTCTAAATGGGGATCAGATGGGTCTGCTGCGACATCCCTCGTAGGCTGCCAGTGGAGAGCAAGAAGGTGTCCGTCTGGGGCACCAAGCAGTAAGTGCACTTAGCGGCTCACTTACCCCTCCCCCGACAACAGAGACCTGAAATACATTGAAGTGTCAATGGACTGACACTACTGCTCAGCGTGCTGTGCACATCATTTGCCCTCCACTGCGCATTGAGATTGACAAAGTGAGCAGAGGCATCCTCCCCTTGGGGGCAGTCAATTTTGGTGGGCTCCTGACTTTGCCTCTTGCCTGAGAGGATCTGTGGAATTTCCTGCTGGGGTGTGGTATAAACTTGCATGATCTGCCTATGTTGTGGCTTTTGTCCACCTGGCTGGTGCCTGTTACCTGTTTTACACCCCTAGGTAGAGGGGTACTATCAGAGGTATGCAAAATTGATAACTCCTTACCATATTGGGAGAAGCAGACCTCAAGGCCTCTATTAGTGCAACAGAATGGAACTGTACAGGATGCCCCAAGTGGGAGCTTATCGACAGATGTGTGGTGGACTGCACTGAGACCCCAGCCCTGAGTCATCAGTGGGAGTGCCCTCCAGGATGGCACTGATGGCATAAATTCAGGGCTGTAGGGGAGCACTGGCAAGATTGAAGGGTCTCCATTGAGGTTACTCTCCTCTGCACAAACTTGTGAAATGTCTCAGAGAAAGTCCATGCGGCGGGGAGGCCATCGATCATCTCAAGGTGGAAGTGGCCACCTTAAAGAAACAAATGGCTGGTGTTTGCTCCTAGACAGAGGTGTTGGAGGCCCGAGCAGAAGATGATGAGGGTCATTAACGCCCCAATGATGTCAGATTTCTGGTCTTCCCTGAATGCGCAGATAGAGATCGACAGAGAAATTTATAGAGCAACGGGTGCAAGACATGCTGAAACCAAGAGACCTATCTAACTTTTTTGTCATTGAACAGGCACATAGGGCCTCCAGGAGGAGTCAGCCACGGCTGGAGGGAACCCCAAACCGATGCAGGCAGTCTAAAGGAACTACTCTACTGACCGAGTTTTCTTCTGCTGTGGGACAGGACACATTGAGGGTGGTAATTCAGAGTAATGGCACCATGACAATGGCCACCGCCAACACAGCACATGAAGGTGAAGGCTGGTCTACAGCCATGATGGAGGGCCCATAGATGAGTGAGGTCGGAGAATAGGGTGACAGATTGGGGGGGGGGGTTATGATGCCTTTGCCTTTGCTTAACTTAGGAGATATTCATAAGGGGAGTTCTAAATGGTACTGGAGTGCCTGCCAACCCCAGATGGGACTCGGAATGTGGACACCTCACTATCCTGGTTGATTGGTTGGGAAGGGGAAACAGTATTGTGCTTCTTGTTTTTTATAGAGATTACTAGATTGTTAATAGGCGAGATATTAATTTTGCCATTTCAGTTGTGTACAGGGAAGGGCCTCTCTCACACATTAGTGGTAGGCTTTGTTTTTTTTCTTTTTAGGGCTGAGCCTCCGAAAGCCTTATGTGCTTGCACATGCGTTCTCACTTGCAAGACTCTTGAGGGCTTGTAGCCCGCCCATTGCTTACCATTCCTTGGCTTAATTGGCACTCATTTGCTGCTCCTAATTAGCCAGGGTGTACTTTGTTGCCACTTCCTGTTGTTCTGTGGAGCATGGGCCAAGCACAGATTTGTTTACCTTAATTAGTGCCCCTCCGCTCATAACACTGTAATTCAGGTACCCTTTTCCATTTTCCATTTTTCTTTACTTCCTCAAACCCCATGGTCCTAGCTCTTTTCCCATAACTTTTAGCCCTGGTTCATGGCTGAAAGTCCTGAAAATATAGCACTGTGTTGCATTATAGCGCTATGAAAAAAGCACTATGGCAACACATCTCCCATCAAATTGCTCACAACATATATATACAACTCCATTTTAACCATAACACTGTTCACAGTCACAATGTGTACATGCAACTTCATGTTACATTATATTTTTATTAGTAATGTATTGTCCCTAAAGCACACAACAGTGACATGTCCACATGAATTCCAATTTACTAAACGATCAACTGTGCTGTAGAATGTTGCTATACAGCCGGTAGGCAAATAAGATTCGCTAAGAAAGGTAACATCACTGTCTGCTGGAATTATACTGAAAACGTTCACAAATAAAATGTCAAGACTGGAATCCCAAAACATGGGTGGAGCAACAATAAAAGAGAACATCGAGTTTGGGGAGGTAAGGGCTAGACTCGCTACATTACAAGAATAATTATCAGATTGGGCTGTGATAGATAAACAGACCACATTTTTTTGTGCTTTCCGCCCTAATGATTTAAGGCCTGATTTAGGTCTTGGTGGAGGGAATACTCCATCACAAATGTGACAGATATCCCGTCCTCCTTATTACAATCTCCATAAGATATCATGGGATAGTAATAAGGCAGATTGGATATCTTTCACGTTTGTGACTGAGTATTCCTCTCCACCAAGACCTAAATCAGGCCCTAAGTTCTGCAGTTCACACAACATACCAGCATTTGGCACGCTACTTACATCTATAATGACATGAAGGGCTTTAGCCCCTAATACGTACCTTTTCATGCTGCTTTAACAGCTCTAACCCTGATGTTATAGTGCTTTTCCCATAACTTTTAGCCCCATTGCATGGTTGAACGTTATTTAAAAATAGCACTGTGATGCTTTATAGCACTACAAAAAATGCTGTACAGCATGGCTAAAAGACATTGGCAAAGCCAATAGCTCTCACAATGCGAGAGGGTATCATATGCCTTTTGCTTAAACTTGGAGGGGATAACAGAGATCCCACTTCGTATTGACCCCTCACCCCAATCCTGATGTAAAATTGCTTTGCAAGCCTCTAGCAACCAGGCTCTGGGGCGTAATTTGAGATCTAGAACATAAAGATCAGTGCAGATTCCTCCTGGGTAGAAGCATGCCTCTTAATATTTGTAGGCTGTTACATGAAACAGTGGATGAATAGCAGGAAATGGCACTAGTCATCATTGATTTGGAGAAAGCCTTTGACACAGTGGACTGGTCCTGCTTGTTAGGCTGTACTGGAGGAAGTGGGCTTTTGACCTTCCTTTTGTGCCCTAGATGTCGTTATACTGTGCAGAACTCTTTGTACCCCATTAATCAAGAGGTATATCAAAGACTAGACAGTTTCCTAACCTCCTTTTTATGGGTGCATTACCGCAGTAGAGTAGCCTTAGTGGTATTAAAAAGAGATATTGAGGACAGGGGACTGGCTGTACCAAAAATACAGCATTATTAGTATGCAGCCCATTTGCAACATGCAGTGAAATGGTTTACAGACTTGCATAGCTTGGAAAAAGGGTTACTATGGGGCACAACTAATGGCATGCTACTGCTGTGGTTTCTTATGAGTGGGGGGTGAGGCACTACACCGGTTCCCTACCTGATACAGCAGACAGCTGCCATCTGGGTGAGGGTGATTTAAAGAGTGCTCCAAAGAGCCCCCTTTGATTAAGAGCTCCAACTGTGGGACCTTCCTTCTTTTCATGCTATAGACGAAGACATGTCTATGGAGCTGTGGAGGGGGCATAGCTGCAAATTAGCTGGAGATCTCTGCCCTGGTGAGATTTGGATTACTTTTCAGGAAGCTCAGGATAAAATCCAATTAGGAGCATGCCAGTTCCTACAATATGTGAAACTGGAGAATACAGCTCAAGAAGTGTAGTGTACCTTTCGGGCAGCCCCTTTAAAGTAACAGGTGTTGGGTGGACTTCTCAGGTGGGGGAGGGTAGACATTAGATAACGCTCTTTTATAAGGCCATCAAGGGGGATCTCTCTCACCCACCAATGTGAGCTTGTTAGGCGTGGGAGAGGGAGATATCTCAGCCATTTGCTAATGTGGATTGGAGTAGGGTCTGTATGCTTTTCTGCAATGTATTGTGCAATAGTAGATTCAAGCTCATCATTTCAGCTACCTGCACCACACGTACATTACCCCATATGTCTTCAGTAAAATTTACCCATAAAGGGTAGCACAATGTCCCAGGCATAGGGAGGATCAGGCCTCATTTTTACATTTGGCCTGGCAATGTGGGGAAGTGGTGGCTTCTGATGGTTTTGTGGTTTAGGGAGCTATAGGGATTCATCTATCCATTACACCTCAGGCATATCTAATTGGTGTGGTGGCTCAAACCAAGAGCAGAAAAATGTCTTACAAAGTTATGCAGCTTGCTTTCCTCTTGGCACAAAAGAGGGTGGCAATTGGTTGGATGAATACTCAAGTGCCCCAAGTGAGTCTGTGAATCAGAGATGTCCTGGAGTGGGCAGTGGCTGATGAACAGCACATTAGGCTGTCCAGATATGATGAAAATGCCCCCGATGAAATTGCAACATGGGTGTTGGTAGTTGAGCACTTCCAAACCTACAAAGATAATAAGGTTGGATCCACTAACAAACTGTTATGTTTGTCCTTATCACGTTTGTGTCAAGTATAGGCATTGTCGGGGATAGCACAATGGACGTTTTGCAGGCAACTGGTTGATTTTAGCTTGACTTTCCTGTTTTTCTCTTGATTTTTATTTTGTAATAATCATCCAAACAATGTTTTAATCATCTTGAAATTCATTTCTACTGTGATTTAATATGAAGTACAATAGAAATACCATAAAATAGAAATGGCCAAGGGCAGTTGTATAAGAAAAGTGATGTACAAATTCACTATATTTGCCAGCTTGTATTGCTGCACATTGACGCGGTATCGGACCTTTGCAGACTGTAGTGTGGCCGTGTTGTGAGCTCAATTAACTATGCAGCATTAACCACGTAATCCTCAATAATGTATTACAAATGAGATCACATATTACACTGAATTGATTTATCTCTTCATCGTAGTTGAAAATGTCCTGTTCCATGGTCTCAAATGAATCAAGTGGTGGAGTGGAAATTTTGTACTTGAGTATAACGAGCGAGCCTGTATATATGTGCTGCAAAGTTTTGAAAAAAGGGAATGCAAAATGCCATTTTACATGAACAAAAGTGAAGAAAATATTAGAAGGAAGTCAAAAATGTCTCCAAGACTAAAATTGGTCTGCTTGCAAAATGCCCTGGGAGCAACCTCCCACACCCCTAAGGCAAGCACATCCACCCACCCACCAACTAAAATAGGTTCTCCCAAATGTATAACACAACTCTGTTTCTATTCTGTAGTGGACGATCAAGTCACCAAGGCCCAGACAGTTGGTAACATCGTACATAACAAACACAAAATAATTGATGGAGAACGACTTTGGGACTCCTGCTACATCACTGCTAATAATAATAATCAGAGAGTGATGTGATGGAATTAGCCCGTGGGTGCCACAGGGAGACTCGAGCCCTTTTGTTCAGTGTTGTCTATAGAAATAAGGAGGAAACGGTAAGGCTACGCAACGGTCCCTGAAACTACCTTTGTGGGATGCTTTACGAACAGTGTGACACAAGCCAGAAGTAATGAAAGTGCAATCAAAACATTTTAGTAGCCTGAAATGTACGCAAAGCACTGCTTTGTTTTTGTCATTTTTATACTGTGTAAAAATAAATGAAACCTTTAAATATGAAAGGTCATTTGTATACAGTGTAAAAATAAATGAAACCTTTAAATATGAAAGGGCAGGCATTGGGCGCAGAGAGCATCCATTGCAGTCTGCCTGAGACCTCACTACTGGTGAGTGGCGACTGATGAAAGAAATACGTGAATTCAAGACCGGCTTTAGTGCTGATGGTGCCAGATGTGACAATCTTTGATGGCGCACCCTGCCACTGATCACCTTCTCCATGGATTCCCTCACTACCGCCCTACAACGATGTCCTTCATTTTCCCATAGCCCCTCTTTCACATGCAGTTAACTTCTTTTAGAGTGCTTTGCATCCTAGTGTAGGGTGTGGGAGCGATGTATATCACACAAATTATACAGAAAATTAATCTGATAAGTGTATTAATCAATGCATAGGAAATGTTACGTATCCCATGACGACAATGTGTAGATGTCAATGGTCATCCATACTGGTGGGTCAGTATATGTTCAAAGTGCGTGGTCTGGAGAAACATAAATTTGGGATTTAAAATGCAGCACAGTGGTTTAGGTTGTCTTTTCTAATAAGAATTTATTGCTATCCAAAAGGCGCACTTGTTAGGGCATTCTCAAATGGGAGACGTGTTTCCAGCATTTAACACTGCACAATTCTTTTAGGATTAGGAGATTACAAAACAACTGCATCCTTAAAACAGTGCATAGCGCTTTGCTTCCGATTAGGGCGGACAGACCTTCCAAGCCCCTCCAGTGGGTAGGAGAAAGCGACGTGATTTTTTAAAGGGTAGTGAAGGGTCTGATGGGGAGCTGTGCTCATGACTGGTGATCATGGCTGGTGGCTCAAGTCAACATAAATATGTACTTTATTAAATTATTCTAACATAGGTCTTTTTACATAGACAAGGCTGGATTTAAACAGGGAGATGTAGCACATTGGTAATTTAGGCAAACACAGACAGGTGTGGGTTTCAGCACGGAGACTGCAGAGGGGCTGGAGGGGAAATAAGCTGTTGCTTAGAGACTTCTGAGACTTAGGGCCAAGCAAGATTCACAACCCAACTGAGCTTAGTGTCCTAGAGTAATTCACAAACAACATAAGTACACTTTTTAGATCCTTTTGAGTTTGTGGCTAGCTGTGAGAGTAAGAGTGCTGCTGGGAAAACACATCAAAATTCAAGCACTGTGCTACAAACCTGCCACATTCTAAGGGCGAGGTTCCTGGGCTCAAGGATCCTACAAAGCTAGAGCTGCTCATAAATTCACTTACTTATCCGAGCACTGTGCTCTCTGCACCCAAAGATCCACACATGAAATGCACGTGCTATAATCAATGGACTTAAATACTTGGGGCCAGATGTACGAAGCAGTTATCAAGTCGCAAACGGCGAATCGGCCCGCCTGCGACTTGAAAAATGCTATTTGGGATGGACAAACCCCAAACTGCGATTCAGTAACTTGTTACCGAATCGCAGTTTGGGTTTTGCGACTCGGTATTAGGAAGGGGCGTGACAAGGGCGTCCCTTCCTGATACTGAATCCAGATGGTATGTATGATTATTTTGTGACCGCAAATGCGGTTGCAAAACAGTCGCAGTTAGCACCAGTTTCAAACTGGTTTGCTGCTTTAGAGGCATGCCAAGTTCAGGAAAGACACTGGAAGCCAGAAAATTCATCAACTCTTGTACAGCAAATGAACTGTTAAATGTGACACTGGGGAGGCATGGTGGGTGGTGGTGACATATTGATTCACAGAGCTTGGAGCCCACTAGAATGTGTAGGTAGCTAAGAGCTCCTGCAGAAGCAGAGTACTTTAGAATATGCATGCTTTATAGACAAAAAGACTAACCACAAAGACTTACAGATTTGCTCTCCCTGGTGGCGATTGGACTACACTGACCAAAATGAAACAAACTATAAACCCATTCTGCATCTCCTATCTTAACATTGTTAACACTGACGTTTTACTAAGGAATATTCATGTATTCTGAATGCTAAATCTGCATAGAAAATGACTTAATATAGAGAGATAATGCACAACTTTGAAAATGTGCCTACCTGAGTGACCACCAATAATAACAAAGTGTCTTTATTAACTTCTTATTAATGTGAAATGTCGAGCTCATGTTTGGATTAATGTAGTAGTATGTCATATTAATGGTCATGTATTATGTATTTGCTTTATTAATCATAGGCCTTAATTTAGCGAGGTCTTGGGCCTAATTGCACGGCCTCATGTCAAGTTGCATTGCTTAGATGAATCATAAAATGGCCATTTACAGAATTAGGTTTGTAACTTTCCATTGCAGTGACCGAATGCTAGTAGCTAAACTTCTATCCCATGAGAACTGCTTGCTAGAAAATGGTGTACTAGCTATTGATACTTTGTCAAACTTAGTGTGTGTAAAGGCAATGTTCCCAGGAACTAAAATGGATGCACTGGCTGGGGTATAAGCAGATACAAATTTGTTACCAGACAAGCCCAACAACGGGAACAGGAGATAAGGAGCCAATCATCGACATTTGAAAGACAGTTTAGTTATATCTTAGATTTGAGGTTCTACTTTCATTGAACTAAACTCATAGCCTCTATTCTTTCCGAACCGCAAGGAGAGACACTCAATTTTTCCTAACTTTGTTGCCGAGAAGAAACATTCTATTATGTCCGTTCCTGAGACATTTCTATCTTGAACTTTATTGCTGAGTCCGATACCATGCTGACCAAACAGATGTCCAACTGACTAATACTGTTGCAGCTTGCTGAACCATACTGAGGCAAGGTATAAGACTATCTTACTGATTGCTATGTGTACTTGTTTTTGTCTTTAGATACCAACCGCTAATTTTGATAGAGCTGCTTAACCCCTTCGCTGCCAGGCCTTTTCCCCCTCCTGTGCCAGGCCTTTTTTTGCCTATTTAGGGCAGTTCGCGCTTAGGCCCTCATAACTTTTTGTCCACATAAGCTAACCAAGCCAAATTTGCATCCTTTTTTTTCCAACATCCTAGGGATTCTAGAGGTACCCAGACTTTGTGGGTTCCCTTGAAGGAGGCCAAGAAATTGGCCAAAATACAGTGAAAATTTCGTTTTTTTCAAAAAAATTGGAAAAAGTGGCTGCAGAAGAAGGCTTGTGGATTTCCCCCTGAAAATGGCATCAACAAAGGGTTTGCAGTGCTAAACTCAGCAGCTTCCTAGCTTTCAGGAACAGGCAGACTTGAATCAGAAAACCCAATTTTTCAACACAATTTTTGCATTTTACTGGGGCATACCCCATTTTTGCAATTTTTTGTGCTTTCAGCCTCCTTCCAGTCAGTGACAGGAATGGGCATGAAACCAATGCTGGATCCCAGAAACCTAACCATTTCTGAAAAGTAGACAAAATTCTGAATTCAGCAAGGGGTCATTTGTGTAGATCCTACAAGGGTTTCCTACAGAAAATAACAGCTGAAAAAGAAAAATATTGAAATTGAGGTGAAAAAAACATCAATTTTTCTCTACGTTTTACTCTGTAACTTTTCCCTGCAATGTCAGATTATGGAAAGCAATATACTGTTACATCTGCTGGACTCCTCTGGTTGCGGGGATATATAGGGCTTGTAGGTTCATCAAGAACCCGAGGAACCCAGAACCAATAAATGAGCTGCACCCTGCAGTGCGTTTTCATTCTATACCGGGTATACAGCAATTCATTTGCTGAAATATAAAGAGTAAAAAATTGCTATCAAGAAAACCTTTGCATTTCCAAAAAGGGCACAAGATAAGGTGCTGAGGAGCAGTGGTTATTTGCACATCTCTGAATTCCGGGGTGACCATACAAGCATGTGAATTATAGGGAATTTCTCAAATAGATGTCTTTTTTACACACTCTCCTATATTTGGAAGGAAAAAATGTAGAGAAAGACAAGGGGCAATAGCACTTGTTTTGCTAATCTATGTTCCCCCAAGTCTCCCGATAAAAATGATACCTCACTTGCGTGGGTAGGCCTAGCGCCGGCGACAGGAAACACCCCAAAGCGAAAGTGGACACATCCTAAAGTTTGGGAGAAAACAGAGGTGTTTTTTGCGAAGTGCCTACCTGTAGATTTTGGCCTCTAGCTCAGCCGGCACCTAGGGAAACCTACCAAACCTGTGCATTTCTGAAAACTAGAGACCTAGGGGAATCCAAGATGGGGTGACTTGCGGGGCTCGGACCAGGTTCTGTTACCCAGAATCCTTTGCAAACCTCAAAATGTGGCTAAAAAAACACATGTTCCTCACATTTCTGTGGCAGAAAGTTCTGGAATCTGAGAGGAGCTACAAATTTCCTTCCACCCAGCGTTCCCCTAAGTCTCTCAATAAAAATGGTACCTCACTTCTGTGGGTAGGCCTAGCGCCCACGAAAGGAAATGGCCCAAAACACAACGTGGACAGAACATATTTTTTCACAGAAAACAGAGGTGTTTTTTGCAAAGTGCCTACCTGTGGAGTTTGGCCTCTAGCTCAGCCGGCCCCGGGAGGGGGGAGCAGAAATGCCCTAAAATAAATTCCCCCCCCAGCCCCCACCCCCCCGGGAGCGACCCTTGCCTAAGGGGTCGCTCCCCCTGCGTGACATTGGCGCCAAAAAACAAATCCCAGGTGCCTAGTGGTTTCTGCCCCCTTGGGGGCAGATTGACCTAAAATCTGCCAATCTGCCCCCAAGGGGGGCAGAAATGGCCTCAATACAATTTGCCCCCCAGGGGAGCGACCCTTGCCTGATGGGTCGCTCCCCATCTCGAAAAAAACAACAAAACAAAAAAAAACACAACAAAAAAATTTGCCCTGGTGCCCTGAGGGTTCTGCCCCCCCCCCCCGGGGGCAGTTTGGCCTAATAATAGGCCGATCTGCCCCCAGGGGGGGCAGAAATGGCCTAAAATAAATTTGCCCCCCCCCAGCCCCCACCCTCCCCCGGGAGCGACCCTTACCTACGGGGTCGCTCCCCCTGCGTGACATTGGCGCCAAAAAACAAATCCCCGGTGCCTAGTGGTTTCTGCCCCCTTGGGGGCAGATTGACCTAAAATCGGCCAATCTGCCCCCAAGGGGGGCAGAAATGGCCTAAATACAATTTGCCCCCCAGGGGAGCGACCCTTGCCTGATGGGTCGCTCCCCATCTCGAAAAAAACAAACAAACAAAAAAAAAAACACAACAAAAAAATTTGCCCTGGTGCCCTGAGGGTTCTGCCACCCCTGGGGCCAGTTCGGCCTAATAATAGGCCGATCTGCCCCCAGGGGGGGCAGAAATGGCCTAAAATAAATTCCCCCCCCCCATCCCCCACCCCCCCCGGGAGCGACCCTTGCCTACGGGGTCGCTCCCCCTGCGTGACATTGGCGCCAAAAAAACAAATCCCCGGTGCCTAGTGGTTTCTGCCCCCTTGGGGGTAGATTGACCTAAAATCTGCCAATCTGCACCCAAGGGGGGCAGAAATGGCCTCAATACAATTTGCCCCCCAGGAGAGCGACCCTTGCCTGATGGGTCGCTCCCCATCTCGAAAAAAAAAAAAAAACACAACAAAAAAATTTGCCCTGGTGCCCTGAGGGTTCTGCCCCCCCCTGGGGGCAGAAATGGCCTAAAATAAATTATTCCCCCCCCAGCCCCCACCCCCCCCGGGAGCGACCCTTGCGTACGGGGTCGCTCCCCCTGCGTGACATTGGCGCCAAACAACAAATCCCCGGTGCCTAGTGGTTTCTGCCCCCTTGGGGGCAGATTGACCTAAAATTGGCCAATCTGCCCCCAGGGGGGCAGAAATGGTCTAAATACAATTTGCCCCCCAGGGGAGCGACCCTTGCCTGATGGGTCGCTCCCCATCTCTAAAAAAAGAAACAACAAAAAAAACACACAAAAAAAATTTGCCCTGGCGCCTAGAGGGTTCTGCCCCCCCCCCCGGGGGCAGTTCAGCCTAATAATAGGCCGATCTGCCCCCCGGGGGGGCCGAAATGGCCTAAAATAAATCCCCCCCCGGGAGCGACCCTTGCCTACGGGGTCGCTCCCCCTGCGTGACATTGGCGCCAAAAAACAAATCCCAGGTGCCTAGTGGTTTCTGCCCCCTTGGGGGCAGATTGACCTAAAATCGGCCAATCTGCCCCCAAGGGGGGCAGAAATGGCCTAAATACAATTTGCCCCCCAGGGGAGCGACCCTTGCCTGATGGGTCGCTCCCCATCTCGAAAAAAACAAACAAACAAAAAAAAAAAAACAACAAAAAAATTTGCCCTGGTGCCCTGAGGGTTCTGCCCCCCCCCCCCTGGGGGCAATTCGGCCTAATAATAGGCCGATCTGCCCCCAGGGGGGGCAGAAATGGCCTAAAATAAATGTGTGCCCCCCCCAGCCCCCAGCCCCCACCCCCCCCGGGAGCGACCCGTGCCTACGGGGTCGCTCCCCCTATTGGCGCCAAAAAACAAATCCCCGGTGCCTAGTGGTTTCTGCCCCCTTGGGGGCAGATTGACCTAAAATCGGCCAATCTGCCCCCAGGGGGGCAGAAATGGCCTAAATACAATTTGCCCCCCAAGGGGAGCGACCCTTGCCTGATGGGTCGCTCCCCATCTCTAAAAAAACAAACAAACAAACAAAAAAAAAATTGCCCTGGCGCCTAGAGGTTTCTGCCCCCCCCCCGGGGGCAGATCAGCCTAATATTAGGCCGATCTGCCCCCGGGGGGGCAGAAATGGCCTAAAATAATTTTGCCCCCCCCAACCCCCACCCCACCCTGGAGCGACCCTTGCCTACGGGGTCGCTCCCCCTGCGTGACATTGGCGCAACAAAACAAATCCCCGGTGCCTAGTGGTTTCTGCCCCCTTGGGGGCAGATTGACCTAAAATCGGCCAATCTGCCCCCAGGGGGGCAGAAATGGTCTAAATACAATTTGCCCCCCAGGGGAGTGACCCTTGCCTGATGGGTCGCTCCCCATCTCTAAAAAAAGAAACAACAAAAAAAAAAAACACAAAAAATGTTGTGGCAGAAATGGCCTAAAATAAATTGCCCTCCCCCCCAGGGAGCGACCCTTGCCTAAGGGGTCGCTCCCTTTGCGTGAAATTCACGCAAAGAAAAAAATCCCTGGTGTCTAGTGGTTTCTACCCCCCTTGGGGGCAGATTGGCCTCATCAAAATGGGCCAATCTGCCCCCAAGGGGGGCAGAAATGGCCAAAATATAATTTTCCCCCAAGGGGAGCGACCCTTGCCTAAGGGGTCGCTCCCCACCCAAAAAAAAAGAAATGAAACATAAAAAAAAAAAATAAAAAAAAAAATGGTCCCTGGTGCCTAGAAGTTTCTGCCCCCCCTGGGGGCAGAAAAGGCCTTCTCAAAAAAATGCCCCCCCTGGGAGCGACCCTTGCCCAAGGGGTCGCTCCCTTTTGTCTGTTTCAATAAAAAAAAAAAAAATCCCTGGTGTCTAGTGGGGTTTCAAAAGCCGGATTGCAAGCAATCCGACTTTTGAAACCCTCGGAGGGACTTCAAAGGGAAGGAAATACTTTTCCTTCCCTTTGAAGCCCCTCCGGGCCTCCCAAGTGATTGAAAAAGAAATGCTTTTGCATTTCTTTTTCAATCGCGCTGGAAGCAGAGCTTCCAGCGCGACTAGGGAGGCCCCTGTGACAAATTAGCGCGCGCTCGCGCGCTGACGTCACAGGGGGGGGTGGGGGGGGTCGGGGGTGGAAGGGGAAAGTCTTCCCCTTCCATCCCGACTTGGGGGGGGAAGGGGGTGCACGGGGGGCGCGCTAGCGCGCCCCCAAGTTCCCCCAGGGGAACTGTAGCCTTGGACGAGATCATCTCGTCCAAGGCACAGAAGGGGTTAAACACAGATGCGCACTGTGCTCTTTCCAGCCATGCACTGTGTTGCTGGGTTGGAGGGAGGCAGCCCAAGCTCCAAGCCAAGGCACTCTAGCCAATCAACACAGCTCTGAGCTTGCTTCATCTTGCTTGACCTGAGTGCAGCCTTCGACACGGTCATGATTTCCTTTGCTGCAGACTTTCTCAAATAGGGGTAGGAGGATCTTCTTTGACTTGGCTCTCTTCTTTTCTCAAAGGTAGATCCTTTCAAGTTTTGGACCGCACTTTTTTCTCTGATATTTTCCCATTGACCTGTGGAGTCCCTCAGGGCTCCTCTCTTAGTCCCACTCTTTTTAATGTTTACTTGTCCCCGTTAGCCAAAGTGATCGCTCCTCACAACCTCTCACTGGTCACTTATGCAGACGACACTCAATTGGTGGTGTCTCTCTCCAGCTCTGGAGACTTGTCTGTGGATAACCTCTCCCACTGTATGAGGGATATCACTAATTGCATGATCGAATCCAAACTTAAATTTAATGATGGGAAGTCGGAAGTTTTGGTCCTAGGCAATGGTTCCCCTGCCTTCCCTCTTTCATCATTCTCAGATACTTTTAACAATCTTCCCCGCCCAAAACACAGGTTAAGAGTTTGGGGGTGTGGCTCGATCCTCGGCTTACCATGGATTCTCAAGCCAATAAAGTTTCTTCCACCTGTTTTAGTCCCCTACGTGCA
Organism: Pleurodeles waltl; assembly: GCF_031143425.1. Classification (NCBI taxonomy): domain Eukaryota; kingdom Metazoa; phylum Chordata; class Amphibia; order Caudata; family Salamandridae; genus Pleurodeles; species Pleurodeles waltl. The sequence goes on from NC_090447.1 coordinate 332,970,346, forward strand.
TTTAGGAAAATTCTCACCCTTCTTCCTCCCACCGCCAGAAGAATTCTTATCCAAGCTTTAATTCTTTCCCCGCTTGACTACGGAAACTCCTTGTTCCTTAGCTCTCCGCTTTACGTAATAAAGAAGCTGCAGAGAGTGCAAAATGCAGCAGCCAGGCTTCTTATTAAGTTACCAAAATATTTCTCTGCCAAACCAGCTATTTCTACCCTTCACTGGCTCCCCATCAAGGAGCGGATTCATTTTAAATCTCTTTGTATCGTTCACAGGGCCCTACATGGTAGGGGTCCAACTTTTTTAAGAAAACAGATTTTTCTATATACTCCATCTAGTAGCTTACGGTCTTCCTCTCTTAGGTATGTCCACATTTTTCGGTCTAAGAGAGCCTGGGGTAGCAACTCCTTCTTTAGTAAGGCTGCTTATCTCTGGAATGCCCTTCCCTTGGAGCTCTGCCATGAATCTTCAGGAAAAAACTTAAAACCATTATTTTCGTAACTAACTTTTGTTTTCTCGTCTGTACGTGATTTCTGCTGCTATTAGCGCTGGGATGCCCTTGGGTAACTACGCGCTCTATAAATCTAAAAAACTAAACTAAACTGAGCAGCGTCATGATTTGCCACAAGGCATGCTCGGAGCCTGTGCCTGCGGTACGGTGGAGAGAGGCGGCGTGCTTAAGGTATGTTATTTTTTTTATATAATTTTTTATCTTTATTTTGTTCCCCCACCCGTGCCCCGCCACTTTACCCAGTCGCCAGCCACAACTGGTCATTACCCTGGTTTATGCCTCCCGGGCGAGAAATCCTTTGTCCACTTACCACATGAACAGGGCCCAGAGGCCCTCCTCCCTAAAATAAACACAGATTTATACTAATTTGTCATGAGGCAGCAAGGGCAATTTATTTACAGCTGCTCAGTGTCCATTCTCATCATCATTTTTCTCCACAAGGGGTGGTAGGTCAACTCCCCTCTCACCCATTAACACCATTTACCCTTGCCACATTTTTTCATTCTATTTAGGAGCATAGTAGGGTCAATCAGTAGAACTGGCCATTTTTTTTAATAGTTATTAAATTCAGTCTTTTGACCAATGCAATCTTTATTAAGTTAACAGTTCTGGCCGCCATCCATGTGAACCAAAATTGATTAATCTCTGCCTGTAACACATTCATGAGCATCAGATGTATATTCAATCTAATGGATGTAGGTGGTGGGGACCAGAAAACAGCAGTAGCTGTGTCTTTGGATATTGATCTCACTGCCGACATGTGTGGCTGCTTGAAGTGGCTATGACATGGAGGTGTGGGTATCATAGCATACAGCTACAGGTGACTTTAGAGCAACATTGTGGCCGATGTGCCCTTGGTTATGCGGTCTCAACCTAGTGGTCTGATCAAAATAATGAATAATGACGCACAGATTCAAATGTTAAGTACAGTTGCTTTAGTATTATTATATTTTAGCTCACGTGAGACGGTGTATAGTTTATGTTAACTTTGTGCCAGGACCTATGGTGGGGTTGTTTTGCTATGTACTTTATTGCTAGCTAGTTGTGCTATCAGTTGTATGATTGGCAATTAAAACATGAAACAAAGAGATTTAAAAAAACAAACCTTACCCACTTTAATATCAACATTTACCTTGCAATTTTGTAATGGGTATAACTAGCATATTGCCTTGAGAATGACTATCAATGTTAACCCTTATTTTCTATAAGGACTGTGCAGTTCATTATTAAGTTGCTATTTACTCTGGCCAGTTTCCTCCCTATTCTTTCCCTATAGTGCTCACCGCAATGTGAGTAGTTGTAGTCCTCTTAGTACATTCTTGGCATGTTGGTGCCTAACATAAGTTGCTGGTGGTTCCTTGTGGAAATTGCTCATTGTGGGCTTTCATGGGCTTCTTTGTCAAGTGTAATGTTTAGAATTCTGTATCACCCCTTTGTTATGATAAACTGTATCTTATTTCCTGTTTCCAAATACCACCCTTTACCATAGCATAAACACCAGTGGCAAAACAATGCCTACCGTTGTCATAACATGGACAGTCTTGGCATTATGAAGACCACATCTGTAATAACAAAAGCTATGACATAATGATAAGCATTCATCATGTATTGCGGATTATAAGGATGATACCCTTTGCAGACATAAGGTTGTCCTACTTATGGTTTTTGTGAGCATCTTTGATAATATGGACCTCAATCCTGGGATACAGGCCCCATCCTTAGTATACTGGGCACATACTTTAAGTTATGGAATCTATGCCGAACACATAGGTGGGCATTCATTACATATTGGTGGCATCCTTGGAGTAATGGAGCTACCTCTGGCGTGATGCTGGAGACAACATGATAGAGATTATTGGTACACTGAGTGAATTCTTAGCATGGTTGTTTACACCAGTAACATAATACTGTCCAGACATGGCATATTAAGGGCCTCCTTGACAGCATGGAGTCCCACACCAGCCATGATGGTAAGCATTATTGGCATATATATATTGTGGCCATGCTTGACATTAGAAAGCCTACTATGGTGTCATCATTGTCATTTTAGGTATACTGCAGCACCACTGGCTTTGCAGAGCCCACCTCTGGTATGATGCCTTCTGTGGAATAAAAGTGGCTATTCTTGGCATATTGATCTCACACTTGGGTCCATATTTATACTTTTTTAGTGCACAATTGTATTATGTAAGTTTGCGCCGCTTTTGCGTCACAAAATGACGCAAATGCGGTGCAAAAAAATGATAAATATAGGCCTTGGTATGTTAGTGTCTAACATAAGGATGGTCATGTTTAGAAACATGGACTTGGAGAACAGCAGGTTTAAGTGTTATAAACAAAATAATGACTTTAATTCTAAACAAGTGTTGTAAGTAGTTTTTATAGAGGGATAGTCCTAACAGCACATATAACCCCAACTTCAATCTTGCACACATAATTGCTGGCATATCTTATTTTAATATGCCGAATTTCATGAATATTGTCAGGTTCAATTAACTAGGTGGTGTATATGGTTAGCACAGTGTTCAAGTAGTTAATAGGCTTGTGCAGTGTTCATATAATGTCATTTTTCTTTGTACTGAATAAAGGTATACAGCAATTTCCTCCAATGAAAAGACGTTCCTTCTACAATGCAGTCTTTAAAAACTGTCTCACTTTCATTTTTATGTTCAAAACCCACAGCTGCCCACACCTGACCTTGGCATGCAGCACATGGAATCACCCTTGCAGTGAGTAGCCGATCCTCCGGCAGAGTTGGTGCACATAACCTGAGGCCTGCAGAGCAGAGTCTGCCCCTTTAATCAGACCGTGGGCCTAACACACCTTGATGCTGATGGTGCCTGATACCCTTGCACAGTTGCGCGAAAGCTCAAAGTGCCCCTTCCCTTGTGCTTTTACTGTTGCCGTGGCCCACCCCTCACAACCCGCCCATGAGGGGCTGAGAAGCCCTGCTGTCAACAGGGCTTTGGCCTCCCATCCGACCTCCTTGGGCTTTCTCACTGCTGGGGCATAGGCCACTTATGCTCCCTGGCAATAACTTCTGTGACTAGACTATCTCCATGCCAGGATCCAGAAAGGCCTAGAACAAGCAGCAGCAGCTAACCTCCCTTCCTCACCCACACCTGTGATGTGTCCCTATGACTGACCCTGCAGAGCTGGGGCATGCACAGATAGATGTAGCCTGCCCCCTCCCATCACGCTGGACACCTCCCCCGAGCGGGATGCAGACTCTGCACCCTTGGGCAGCTGCTGACCCTTAGCATCCACCATAATATGACCAGAGGAAGCGAAATGCTGCTGATACATCCTGGTACCCCAGTCTGCCTACGACAATACAACAAAGGGAACCCCACTGTTCGGTGCCTTTTCAGGCACTGGTGGACACCACCAAGGGGACCTGCCCTCTGCCAATACCCCTTAGCATCCTCCCCACCATGAGGAAGAGGAAATACAGGCTGTATTGCAGCAGCCCTTGCAGAACCTGAGGCCACAGACTGCGGAACTCTTCCCTCCTATACCCATTGGCCCTCCTGACACCAAGGGGCTCTGCGTGGAGATGTTTCACTGTACCGCCTCTCCCACATCAACGGACAGCTCAAACAGGGAAAAAAAACTCTCTGCTTCACCTGTCTCGGCAGACTTACCTTCCCAAATCAGACCCTTCCTCTCTCCCCTTGGCAGGGGACAAAGTGCCATACCTGTTCTTTATCTATTCAGTGACTGCCTCTCCGCTTCACCATCTCGCACCTGGATTGCCCTCACCATGGACATTGCTTGTTGCTAAGGACCAACCGCACATCAGCCTAGAATGGCGTCTCGGAAATGGGTGAGACAGAAGCTCTTCACAGAGGTGGTCTCCCAAACAAAACCTTTGTCTCCTCCGCAAGGACCTTCAGAGTCCTGATCCTCAAAGAGATAACTTCAGTGGGTTATGGACTGAAGGCAACGGACGAGAAAATAACAGACCTCACAACCGAAACAAAGTCAGTCTTTCCACGACTAGGTGGAGATGCTTGGCCACTGCTTGCCCTCCCTCGAATCCAGTGTCGAGCTCCTGCCGGAGAGGGACCTGGAACTCCACACCTTGCACAAAAAAATTGTGGACCTTGAAAACCGAAGTTACAGAGATAATGTGGGCTTTTTCATGATCCCTGAGAAGGCAAAACGCACAGATGTCAGAAGCTTTCTTCATAACATCTTGCCAACCATCCTCAGGATCACCTTCTCGCCCCCACTTGAGATGTAAAGAACACATAGAATATGGCTGAGGCAAGCCTCTGCTTCATCTAGCCCACAACCTATTACAGCCTGCTTCCTTCGACAACAGCAGGTGCGACAGATCCTGACAGTGGCAAGGGATCATTGACCCTATGACTTTGATGGTCATAAAATCCACGTGGCATTAGAATTTTCCAAAGAGAAGAATGACTGTAGAAGGGCTTTCCTCTCCCTCCGTCCACTACTCCACAAAATGGTACATCAAATTTGGCCTCTCTGATCTGGCATGCATGTGGATGACCACAGTCAGCAAATCCAAGGACTTCTTTGACCAGGGGGAGTGATAGGCCTTTTTGGACAGACTACATGACGGAACCATGGACACCTCCCAGCGCACCCATAACCTCTCTGCTGTGGAGCAGGACCCTCTGTCCTGAGGGACCATGCATCACAGCTTTAGGGACCCTGCACCAGGACAAAAACCACTGTATGCAACAGGATAAGGAGAAGATACTGAAAGCAGTGGCAGAGCACATGCAGGAGGGTGTGACAAATCCCACTCGCCACTTAAGCCGGGGCTGCCTGCAGACTGATAGCTTCTACAAATGCCGCAAAGTGTTGATCCTTCTGAATGCCCCTCCCACCCCTCCAGAAGCCTGCACGATTAGTATAAAGTCCATGTTTGTTACTGAGAGATCTCTTTTCTCCATGGCTATCTTTTGCTTATCTGTTTAATATAATTCATTATTGCATGATTGATACTCAGACCCACCTGTTGGTAGCTCGCATAAACAGACACCCTACCAACCCTGCTCACCCACTGAGCACCCTGCCATTTTACGCTTCAGACAACCACACTCTTCCATGAGACTCCATTCATCCCCTCTCCTCTGCCCTCCCATGGAGTGCCACCACACCTGGTGCTGAGGCACAGTGTGGGCTACCTTCCTTTCTCCCCAACTACCCTCCCCCCAGCTCACTGGCATTGGACAGAGTCTGCTAGTGACATTTCCTTCTTTCCTGTCCGTCCTCCGGGCCTCTGGCTTCCATCATTGCCCTGGATACATTACATGGCTTGGCTACCCCCACGCTCACTCCCTCTCAACCACTGGGCCCCATGCCTCCCAGACGCTGAGACCGCTCAGTTCAGACCTACCGATTGCAGTTGTTAGGGCACCCTGCACAGTACTTTGTATTGAATAATTGTTTTTTTTATACTGCAGTGTTGTGTATGTGCATTCTTCCCTTCTTCCCTTTTCCACTCACCTGTCTTCCCCATTCTATTTCTCTTATCTGTCTCTCTTTCTTCCTCTTTCTCTCTCTCTCTCTCTCTCTCTCTCTCTCCCTCTACCTCTCCCTCTCCTTCTCCCTCTCTCTCTCTCTCACACTACCCCTCCTCTCTTGGGTTCTTTTAGGCACCTCTTCTATTATGCACCTTCTTTTTACTGATCACTCCTCCTCCTCTGAGGCCTACAGATACCCCCTCCCTGCTTTTTCTGCATACAGTGGACTACTTTTAGGACTTGACAGACTGCCCCTCCCATCCAACACTTTTCACAACCCCCGGACTCCACCTCTGTTCTTGTGTTCTCCATGCTCACGCACTCACCCTTGAATGTCCTTTCTTGGAACATCAGTGGTCTTAAACATTACATCAAGTGCAAGAAAGTACTCTCCTACCTCAGTTCCAAAAACACCGACATAGCCCTCCTCCAGGAGACAGACTTTATTGAGGTGGTAGCTGAGAAGCTCAGACGGGAATGTGTGGGCAAAGAGATCCATAGCTGTTGTCCTCCATGGGCTGATGATGGCCTGCTGGCCTCCTGAAAACATGGTGTAGTCATTTTGATATGAAAGTCAAAGCCCCACTTGGGACATAAGTCCGGAGTCAACCTGGAGGGCCGATATCCTTTCGTCAAAATGAAGAGTAGAAAGAAAGTACTATGCACAAGCTTAGTGTACGAATCCACAGGCCAGAGGTGTGACTTCCATCTACTCATCCGCATGTTGACAAAGATTGACAAGGCCAACACCATGATAGGTGGGAACTGGAACCTGGCCTGGGATGCAGTACTGGACCGTGCTGGCGCTATTGATATACTCAACAATGCAGAAAGGGCCCTGATAGGATACATCAGGGAAGACCATAGTCTTCACAACATATGGCGTCTATTGCACCTGCCGGACCGGGAGTACACATACTTGTCCCCGGTCCATGGCTCATCCCCCTTACTTCCCCTTCTCTCTGAGACTTCCATACTGGAGGGCAAGATCTCAGACCGCTCCCCAATCGCCTTACAGGCCGGCCTGGGCCTGTCGTGCCCAATTCCCAAACCCTGGCTCATCAGCCTGTCCATATACAATCGCCTGGTGGGCAAGAACCACCCCAAAGCCCATGTATGTACCTATTGTGGTGTGCACAACAATGGCTTGGTTGACTCAGCCCTAACCCTGTGGGTGGCTGCGACTGCAACCATCAGGGGTCAGCTGATGATAGAAGCTGCCATGTCCGATAGGCAGAAGGTGGAGCAACAGAGGACGCTAAAAGCACATAAAGCACACCTCACGAATGCCTAAATGGCCCACCCTTTTCCTGACATCAGGCGCAGCCCTGAGAGGATGCACATAGACCTCAATACCCTCTTTACCTCCAAAGCTGAATATGCACTCCAGAAGTTACGAACAAGGGGAGAAGGCGGGACAACTACTGGCAGTGCAGCTTAGGCAGGGGGAGGCTGGAATGGTTATACACGCTGTCACCACTGACTCAGTGACATTGGTCACCAAACCACAAGAAACTGAGGATGAGTTAGCATCCTACTACACAGTCCTCTACTCCCTGGAAATAGCCCCGGCCACAGTGCAGACAAATGCTTTCCTAGATCCTCCGCTTACCCTGCCTCACAGAGGATGGCAGGGAATGGCTTTTGGGTGCAATCAATAAGGAGGAGATAGCATAGGTTATCTCAGGCCTACCCTATGACTAAGCCCCAGGTGAGGAGAGCTTCTCAGCGGAGTTCTACAAATGGATCAAACCCAAGGCAGTGGACTTTTTTTGTGAGGCCTTCACTGAGGCTGACTGCTCGGGTTCCTTGGATTTACTATCTTATAGGGTGTTGATATTGGTTTTCCCTAAACCAGGGAAGGACCGCTTCCTCTGTAGCCGATATCGCCCCGAAGGTAAGGATAGAAAGATATTGGCCTGCATACTGGTTACCAACCTCAAGCGAGTCCTCCCCTCTTTTATTCATCGCTCACAAGTTTGGTTTTTCCCTAGCTGCTCATCACACAACCACCTGCGTAGGCTGCCCCATGTGATCTGCCTGGCAGCAGATCTCCAGAACGAGACCTTGGCACTATTGCTGGACCCAGAGAAAGCCTTCCGCAGGATATAATGGGACCTGTTTGCCACACTCTGAAATTTTGGTCTTATTGATGATTTCATCTCCAGAGTGCGATGGCTCTATAGCTCCCCCTCGGCGCAGGTCAACTGCAGGGGCTTTCTCTCTGACACTTTCCTGGTCTGCAGGTATATCTACCACGGATGACCACTCTCCTATTTCTCCTTGCAGTGGAACTATTGGCGCCATCCTTGCACCACCGGATTGTGGGTATACCCCCGCCTGGAGGCCCCTTGATGCTCTATTTATATGCAGATTAAATCCAACGCACCCTACCAGTCCTGCCCTCCTCCACACTATTGGAGACCATTGATGCTTTTGGGTGATATCTGGCTACAAAGTGAACTGGGGAAGAGTGAGGACCTGCTACTGTCACAGATTACAACATGCACCATTATCACCGGTTTCTATTCCAATGGAAGAATGCCCGGCACAGGTACCTGGGCATCCTGGTCAACAGAGGCCTGGAACACATGGTGTAGACAATCTGGACCCACTTATGGAGCAAATGAAGTTGGACTTTGCAAAGTGGTCTCATCTGAACCTCTCTCTCTAGAGCAATAGCCAGGTGGTGAAAATGGTTATCCTCCCACAATTCACATATGTGCAAGGCATGCTTCCCCTAATAATTTCACTCTCAGCCCCCCATCAAATAAACAAAGCCATTAAGACTTTCTTCTGGGGTCCAGCAAGTCCTTGCCTGGTGATCCAGAAGGTTATTGCCCACAAATCCGCAGAGAGATTAGGCCTACCTTCTGTGAAGCATTACTGCCTGGACCTGCACCTGGCACAAATGGTGGACATGCATCCCCGGTTCCAAAATTCCCCGCTATGGGTTACAATCGAGAATAGGCTCCTGGTTGTCCATCAGAGCTGAAGACTCTCTATCTTCCTGTCACCGCCACCACCGGGTCCCCAAGCATCATGCTGAAGGCCATGTATGCCACCTTGACGTGGGTTCACAAGATCCTTTCAGTGGATGCACGCCTACATGGCAAGGCTAATGTCTGGAACAGCGATAGTATCCACATGGGAATGCCAGGCTTGTCTGGGGCCCTAGAGAGGAGCTGGGACCCTAACCCTCACAGACCTTCTCTCTAGCAGTGAACTCAAATCCTTCAGGGCACTACAGGAAAAGTGTGGCTTGCCCCATACCCAACAGTGGCACTATGCACAACTATGTCATTGCCTGATAAGTAACTGGGCCACCAGCCCTGGTCCATCCCTTGTACTTTGGTGTTCTCTTACCATAACACCTGGAGTCAGTTTAAGGAAATAATGTCCAGATTCTACACTCTCCTGATCTGCCACCCCTACTCCCAGCCACAAATGGCCAGCTTCAAAACAACCGTGGAGTATGATGAGGCGAACTGGGTGGGGCTCTTAGATGGCCTGGATCAGGGAATCCGGAAGACCCAGATGAAACTCAGTTTTTTAAGATCCTCTAAGGTTGGCACTGGACCCCGGAATGGCTCCAGCCCGCGTGCTGCTGCCTCACTCTACCTGCTGGTGGTGCCATCATGTGCCCTGTGATATTGTCCATATCTTACTGGACTGTCCTGCCATCTAACCCTTCTGGTCTGTGGTGAAGTCCACGCTTCCGGAATCTATGTATGTGCCCTTGCCACTCCCGAACCCTCTTATTCTTCTCCATGACCTGACTGGTCTCCCCCAGCTGACAAGCTATGACCGCCACCTACTTGTCTCTGGCCTTGCGGCTGTCAAGATATGCATCCTGTGACACTGGATCTCCCCACAGCTGCTGAAGCATGAGGAATGGCTTACGGCTATGTACAAAACCGCATCCTATGAAAGGTCATTGCAATCTATGTATGTGCCCTTGCCACTCCCGAACCATCTTATTATTCTCCATGGCCTGACTGGTCTCCCACAGCTGACAAGCTATGACCGCCACCTACTTGTCTCTGCCCTCGCGGCTGTCAAGATCTGCATCCTGTGACACTGGATTTCCCCACAGCTGCTGAAGCATGAGGAATGGCTTACAGCTATGTACAAAACTGCATCCTATGAAGGTCATTGCAGTCTATGTATGTGCCCTTGCCACTCCCGAACCATCTTATTCTTCTCCATGAACTGACTTCTCTCCCCCAGCTGAGAAGCTATGACCGCCACCTACTTGTCTCTACCCTCGCAGCTGTCAAGATCTGCATCATGTGACACTCGAGTTCCCCACAGCTGCTGAAGCATGAGGAATAGCTTACGGATATGTACAAAACTGCATCCTATGAAAGGTCATTGCAATCTAAAGGACAAAGCGGACCTCTTTCTTCTTATGTGGTCCCCCTTTCCTCAGGATGAACCCCCTGACTTGCCCTGGCCAGCCATGACTCAAGTTCCTTCCCCTGCAATGGTCTCCTACCTGTCATTGCATTCCTTCCTACCCCCATTTTAAAACCCTTGGACGCCGCCCAACAGGCCAACCCTTCCCTGCCACCCATCTCCTCCCACCTTGTTTCGTTGTTTCATCTTTCTTCACCCCCCTCTCTCACTTCATCCCCCCTCATTTTTTCTCATCATCCTCGTTGGTCCTTCTTTCTACTTCTATTGCATGCACACCCCCTCCTGCCTCTCCCTCAAATACTAGAGTTGCTTGATACCAGTGCAATTACACATTCTGCATCTGCATTTTATTTTGATGTCCACATTGGACGTATATGTCACTGTTCTCACTGTTGTTCCTCAAAACATTATTGATACCAATAAAATACTTGCTGCAAAATAAAAAAAAATCTTTATAATGAAGTACATAATAAGAAGACAGAGGGGGTCATTACGACCTTGGCGGGAGGCGGTAACTGCCATGAGGCCGCCAATGCGGCCGCACTCATGCCGCCCCCATTATGACATTCCCGCTGGGCCGGCGGGCGCAAACCAAGTTTGCGCCCGCCAGCCCAACAGGAATGAGGCCGCAACATAGGAGCCGGCTCCTAATGGAGCCGGCGGTGTTGCGGCCGTGCGACGGGTGCAGTTGCACCCGTTGCGCTTTTCACTGTCTGCTATGCAGACAGTGAAAAGCTGGCCGGGGCCCTGTTAGGGGGCCCCTGCACTGCCCATGCCAGTGGCATGGGCAGTGCAGGGGCCCCCAGGGGCCCCAGGATACCCCTTACCGCCAGCCTCTTCCTGGCGGTGCAAACCGCCAGAAACAGGCTGGCGGTCGGGGTGTCATAATCCCCAGGGCAGTGATGCTTGCAGCGCTGCCCTGGAGGATTATCAACTGCGGGGCTAAAACGGCGGGAAACCGCCGGCCCCGGCGGTGCGACCGCGGCGCTTCCGCCGCGGTCAGAATAGGGCAGGAAGCACCGCCAGCCTGTTGGCGGTGCTTCCGTCATTTTAGCCCTGGCGGTCTCGGACCGCCTGGGTCAAAATGACCCCCAGAATCTCTAGGGAGCACATAAAGTAGCTTGATTTCTACCATCCTGAGCAAAAAAATCATACTTCCCCACTGTTCTTGTCAATATGTAGCCTGTTTCCCCTTGACTATTCACTAAGGACATATTCCCTCTATCAGAACAAATTCAGGCACCTCCATTGCTATTTTTTACCTCTCGTGTTGGGGCCCTTGTCAGAGATTCTGGCTCTGATTTACTAATTGTTCATGCAATGTAGCACAACAAATTTGCTGTACTGCATTGCTTAAGTGGAAAAACAGTGCAGAGTCTGTTGCTGTCATTTACTGTGCTGGTGCGCAAACAGGCTGCCTTGAGTGATGCACAATCACACACAATGATACAGGGATGAGTGTTTTCAATCTAGTATAGCACTTGTACAGGAAACATAGGCTCCTAGTAAACATTCCTATGCCTAGGTTAAGTCTAAAGGATCCTACTAATTGGATGTGTGATGTGCACTGCAGTGCACACGCAGTTTGTTGGTTTTGGAGAAATTAACACATTTCCCCTTGTTTACACCTTCTTCCAGAAGACGTTATTTTTCTGACAAAAGCTTGTTCTGGCTATCTTAGTTTATTGGGCTTTGAGTCAAAACCTAAAGGTATTTGCACTCATACTCCCTAGGAACACCCACTAGATGCAAAGTAATTTGGATCAGCACAAAGCAGTTATTGCCTTTCCATTGCAAAAAAAACCTTTGTGCTGGATAATATTAACCATGCAAGACTTTGGGTCATTTTGCCTCTGTTTGTGCTAGGGGAAGCCTTACTAAATCTGGACCTCACTCCTCATTAACCTCAGTTCAGACCAGGATAGTTCTTTTTCATCCTCACTCTCTCTACAACACAATATTTTTCTCATTGCAGTGATATTCTCTCCCCTGGGTTTGGAGTTCTCATTTCTAACTCTCCATTGTTACAGCAGTGTCCTGGCCAAGAAACTGAGGAGGATCCAAAAGCCTTCTTGTGCCACTTGAAATCCTTCCTAGGCCTAGGTGAACACTGTGGTTTGATGCAAACTTCAGTGCACAGCTTTATTTGACTGCTGGTATTGTCTCTCTCTTTTGAACTGAAACATGATCATGCAGCACTGCTGCATAACAGTGATACAGAAGAGAAATAAGGAATTCAGCGCCGACCAAACTGCATGTTGCACAAAATGCGTGCAAGAATAGTCATGGCCAGAATGCCCTCTCACAGGATACCTCCAGAAAATAACCCTCAACAGGAACATCACAACATCTATGTACTTAGATAGTACCAATTGCTGTGCAAGAAACACGTCCAGTGCACACTCAAAAGGGCACCAAAGACAGAGGAACACAGGCTGCACACAGTAGAACCATAGTGATCAAAAAGACAAATACCAGTTGTTGTTTCGTTCCTCCAACAAAGATACTTTAAAGTGCTTTATCATGCATCTTTGAAATGAATGGGACATCTATTGCAGAGCAGAACTAATAATAGTTAAATACTGCATAATAATGTCAATACAAGGGGTATGCCTCTCAAAAAAACAGACAGCATCTAAAGGATGGCATTGCTCCAAAGACATTCTTGAAAGTGCTGATAAAACCAGACCCAATGTCTTTAAAAAAGTGCACATCACCTGCTGGGTTGGAAGTATTAAAAGTGTGGCTCACAAGTTCTCTGAAGTTCCTTGGAAAGTTCATATTTAAAAGCAACTGTGTTCCGGAGGAAGACCTCACCACTTGCAATCCTGATGTTTCACAGACATGTGTAAGCGCCACATGTTTAGGAAACAATAGTGCTTTTAGTTGGTTTAGCTTGTTAACATTAAAGGCAGGATTGGAAGGCCACAAACTTCCTAATCTCATGTGTAGGGGGAACTAACACATTACCACAGAAGATCACTATTTGAGAAACGGAAATCACCTACAGTACAGCTGCTCTCATCCCACAACAGCCTTAACCATTCAACATTAGGTAACTTCCATTTGAAAGTAACTGAAACTCTGGGCTAATCAAGGGTCGGTAACTCCCTTCAAATACCAAGCTAAATTAGCCACCGACACATTACACATGCCGTGTAATGTCAGCTGTTTACAAATCAGTGAGTTTCTTTCAGAAGCTTAACAATCACTACCACTGAGAAATACTTCCTTTTCCCCACTCATACATTTGTAATTGAAAGGCAAATTGAAACATGGAAACTGGCAGGGAGATACCTCCATGTACTAAACACACTGCTGATGGAGTCTCAGCGACTGTGAAACTAACTTTTCCATACTAAGCATTGTGTATGTTGCTTTGTTCTTTGCCATTTTCTGTTGTTTTCGTGTTAGATCGAAGATTTGAGTCCACATGCTTCCAATGCATGCAGTTTGATTTCAGAACCTGCAATGGCCAACTCAGCTGCATTATGGATCTAAGTTGACTATGGCTTGTTGTAAAATTGACATATTTTGTATACTATCAATTACAGGTGACACAATGTTGTTAATTGTGTAAATGTAAGTGGACAATGTATTCATCCCATTATCAACAACAGCTAATGCTTTCTCTAAATTTGCCTGGTCTAATTGCCTTAAACGAGCAGCAGTATCCTTCTGTGAAATCTTCCATATTTCATTGTATATTGCATACAAGAATATTTTAGAATGTGGTGATCTAGGACCTAACAAAAAAGCTTGCCAATCCATGCCATCAGAGAGGAGAGAGAGGTTCTCTTTTACAGCTGTCAAGGTGGAATGTTGCAACCAATGTTGACATAACTTTCCTACTCTGTATGTAGGACAATTCCTGAATGTTGTGTCTCGTTATTATGAGGTTCTAGTCTGCTTGGTTTAAAACCCTGTGTAGAGTTAATAAAATGTGCATGACAACCATTTGCACCCACTGGCCACAAGAACCACCTGTTGGGACCTGAAAGTGTTGAATTAAATGTACCAATGCTGACCATACCATTGAGCTGATTTTCTGTAAAAGTTCATTCTCAGTCCTTTCCAGTTGAGGGGCAATAATGTCTGCGTTGTTTAATGCTTAAAGTGGTATTTCCTGTAGAGCAGTGAGAGGGGTTAGGAAACTGCCCTGGAGCACTTGTGGCATACTATGTAGGACCGGCCACATGATGCAATTTGACTTTATCAATGGAGACAAAGCGTTTCCCTTTACAACCATCAAATGGTGGCAAGATGACAGTTCTGGTGCCTTGAACTCCAAGTACTGGCATCAGCGCATGGTATGATGGGCCAAATTATTTCATCACAGCAATCTTTTCTCTGGCTAGATCCCCAACATTTGGAATCCAACCTGCAGGTACTGGTGTAGCTCTCATTTCCACAGCAGTGGCATGAGTAGTGGAACACTCATCTCGGAAGTCTTGGAGTTCCTGTAAGGCAGTGAAAAAGTTAATTTCAGTCAAAAAGATTTTGCCGCCACTGCACCAGGACCATCAAGATCTGGGACATACAACGGGAGGTCTCTGTTTTTTCTCTCCACTATTGAACTTCCGTTGGGATGGTAGGGAGAAGAGAAATGCTCAGCTACACCCAGGGTTTCCATGGTGTTCCTGTATGCCTTGGAGGCAAAGACAGAGTCCTGGTCCAAGAGGAATGCAGCTACTGCAAATGTCCTAATAAAGACCTGCAAATCTTTAAAAACCGTGCAAGTGCCAGCAATCGTTGTGGCCACACCCAAAGAAATCTGGAGCAAGAATCTACAGCAAGTAGAACATATTTGTATGCACCATCAGAATTTAAGTAAGCACAATTGTCCGAGTACTCACACTGCATAGGCTTGTGTGACACTAAGAGGGGTGTCTAGAGTGGGAGATTAATGGTGGAACCCTTAATTTACTGGCAAATGTCACAACAAAGGACATACTGTTTTGTCTGTTTGTACAGACCATGCCACCAATACCAATTTTGTAAAATGGTAATTGTAGCCGCCACACCAGCATAGGCAGAAACAACATCCCCATGTGAATCAGTTATATCCTACGGTCTTGGTTGGGACTCACATGATCACCCACCCATGGAAGGGTTGCATATGGAATTTTGTGGGAACTTAAATGGTAGGAACATTTTGCTGGATATGCTTTTGGTAGAGGATTGCCAACAGCCTAGTCATTTTGGCAGCTAGTATTTCTTCATCCACCTTCATATGTAAATGAGTGATTGCAGCTTCAGTTGCAGTAACGACTGCAGATTTGGCTGCTTCACCAGCCAGTGAGTTTCCCACAACGTGTTTTCCAACATGTCGACGGCCCATGTATGTATTAATTGAGCCCATGCAGATGGTCTTTGAGTTCTGCAACCTTTCCCCAAAGCACTTTATGCTTGATAGTGTTTCCTTTAGAGTCTCTGAATTCATTGAGGCACCCGTAATGCAGGTTGTCATTGAAAAACTGGACTCAAAAGTACAAATCACACACTATAAGTGTTGGGAATTCAGGATTTGCATGTCACAGGGCCAAAATCAATGCTTTTAGCTTAGCCAGTCGTGCAGTGCAATCCCCAAGGGACTGTGGAAATGTTTGTTGAGGGTGAAACACTCCATCCCTCATTACTCCATAAACTGCTGCAAATGCTGCAGAGTATTGATGTTTAGTGCCTACAGCAGGTTGAGCTGACCATCAGTGTATATAATAGATTTATGTTCATCAAGAGGCAAATATATTAGTGGGCATGGGATATTCCAGGTACAGGAAAAACTCTTAAGTTTGCAATTTTTTCATTTTGCATTTTGAATGCTAGCCTTTGTGACAGGCTGTAAGGCTGGAACTGGGGCAACAACAATGATGTGTTTTCCCTGAGCGAGTCTTTTTTTGTTAATGACAGCCTTCTGAACTGCAGTCAGTATTTTTTCAGTAAATACAAAACACATTTCAGCATTGAAACATGAATGCGATTCATATGCAATCCTTACTGTGTCAGCTTCATTGAACATGACAGCCAATAGCACCCAGAAGTATCTGGATGACCAAATGTACAGTATTTTGTTTTCACATGTGAATAAATTTTTTGGTTCAAGCATGTCAGTCAGTAATCTGAGTATTTGCTTCTGTTCTGGTGTACAATTTTTGTTTGAAAACTATGGACGGGCTTTGTGCATTGTGCATAATCTGGTATCTATATTCTGTCAAAATTAAGGAATCCGAACAAGAATTGTAAATAAATCCATGATTTGTAAAGTGTGGCAAATCACCCCTGAGGGTCTCAAGGTGCTGAATTGTGGGCACAGTGAGATTAAGTCATTTACCTAGAATCACAGGATACTGAGCAGATGCTGAGATTTAAATCTGGTTCCCCCAGCTCCGAAGGCCGCAGCTCAGGACGTTACAACACACCCTCTAGTTTTTTATGGTGTTTGGTGGTTGTAATTGTACCCATCTCTCTAGGAAGTCTGGTGTCAGGATCTTCCCTTTGCTTAAAAGCTCTTATTCCAAAAATAGGAAACTGAGAAAGGCATTTTTTGTTTTCTTAAAGTTGAATTTATAGCCATGTTCAGCAAGTCCAAAAACAATGCATTCTACCCCGGCTAAATGTGTGTTTAAGTCACCATCCATCACATATATATCATTGCCAAACCCCAATGCTTCTGATCAATATCATGCAATATTGATATTACACAGGCAAAGATCAGGCCTGGACTGTTCTTTTACCCTTGGGAAGTTAGCAAATTCGGAGTTTGAAACCTAGCATTTAAAAAGTGGTTAGATCGCTGCTTTCAGGCACTATGTTTGGCAGAAATACCTGTTGGAAATATCCAAGGTTGTTTTGTATTTTTTTGGGGCAATGTTGTTCCTTATTGCTGTACTCTGTGGATTTTGTATTGCAAATGTGCTTGTCTGACTATTTAAATGTCTGTAATCTAAGACTATTCTATGGGAATGATCTGGCTTAGCTACTGGGAAAAAAGGGTTGTTCAAAAGAGATGCATAGGGCTCAATTACTCCCTGGTACTCTCCTTCACATGAGCTTTTGCTTCTTGTTTTATGGGGTGTTGTGGTTGCACTTGCGGGCTTGACCTTACTGGTATTACATGATAAGGAGAGTATATCCCACCCCACATGGTTGTGGTATAGTGTGTGGGCTAGTGCAAACCCCAATCTGTGGCATACACTTGATTTACTTGCTCTAAAATGAGCACTGAGAAAGACAGTAAAATCCCATCTTTCCCTTGTGGGGGCGTTCTAACAAACTCCAGTGGCCAATCTTTTTCAGCCAAGAGAATGTCATAGCTAAGTGTTATTCTTTCCCATAAAATTACTTTAATTGTGCACATTATGTCCACCTCAATTTGTATGTTTAATTTATAGACTCGGTCTGGAGTAGCGACAAGCCTATCCGGGTTTCCGACTTCTATGTAGTTGATAGTTACTCTCACATCCAGAAACTCTTGAATATTCTGGTGAACTATCATGACCTCTGTTGTACTGTCTAGCAGAGTGACTGCCCACGACCTGTTCCACAGTAATGGTCTCGATATGTGTTGCATATTTTGCTGAAATTCCCACAACCTTTGTCTTTTTGCATTGGGATTTTTGCTGAGTAAGTTTCTCTTCCTTCTTTATGATGACATCGGAGAAGCATTGTGAGTCTTTTTTTGGTTGCATGTACTCCTCTTGTCTATTTTCTGACTGCGCAACTCTCTCTGAGTCCTGAAAGGAATGAGAAGGACGTGTATCTGTATACTGATACCTGTCAGGCTATTTTAAATTATCATGGTTATGCAAAATATAAAGTTTTTCGGGGGTCTCCAGCTGAGGAGTTCTCCCCATGATTTTATTTTATATTTATTAGATTTTTTGTCCCAGCTTTTTTTAGAAGACCCCTGCACTTGCTTTGCATTATCCTTCTCAGGATTGCCTTTAAGCTGAAGCTTGTTTGGTCTAGCCCCAAAATTATCGCGATCTATACACTTGTAAGTCTCAATTTATTAAAGGAATTTGCACAAAATGGTGGTGAACCACCAGTGCTGCTGCTTCCCCTCTTATCTTTTCTAAAATACTTGAAGATACCATGGCAAAGTTGCCAATTAATTTCATCTCCAAGTCCAGGCCAACCCCGTATTAGTTTTGTATGTCTTTTAACACCTCTGGAAAAACTTCAAGTGGCGGTGGGCCATGAGCTATGGTATATTTTGCAGCAAACGCTGTGCACCAAATAGCACAATAATAAATAGAGGGTAAACTTATAGATGGCATGCATATTGTGAGAATTCTATGCTTATCATAAGGCCCAGCATGGGGTAACACTGCTTCCAGCTGATTTGTTTTTTGAGCAATCCAAATTAGAATTTCCTCCTGTTTGGTGGCCACCTTACCCATAATAGCATTAATAGTCAACTGGTTAATACCAGGTGTAGCTAAATGTTGTTGGACAGCTGGAGCAGCCCTTGCTGGGGCAGCGTTCAATATTTTTATTACAAACTGAATTAATTGTCTATATACCCTAAATAGATTGCAATATAATGGCTGCAGATTGGCTGCTGCTAAATTCTACATATTTTGATGTAGTATGTAGGCAGATAGAACTGGTCATGTGGCCCCGTCATTACTGAGGAGACCCAATTTAACATGTTCAACAACATGCAGTAGGGCGCCTTGGAAGCTATTTTGATGTTCCTGATATGTCAGAGATATTTCTGAATAGTTTTATGCTCTGTAGTGTTGTCAAATGTTGGTTACAGTGTATGTATGAATGTGTTTGTATTGGCATCGATTGCAGAAAAATTGACTCATGAGTAAAATGTTGCAGTTTTGTACACATTGTGTACCTCTATCACAAACGTACCATCTCGGCCCCCACTGGGAAGCCCATTATGAAGCAAATGCTGTGGGACAGCAGGTCTATAATTTACTGGACTAACTACTGGATTAGCCATTTTAAAATGCAATCTAGAGAAGGAAACACTAAGTGGGGTATCCCTTTAAAAGTTCAAGTTTGAGTAATCTGCAAACAAATATAGGTGCTACCTACATAGCTGAGAAGGATATTTCCTTAGCACCACAGACATCTCTGTATTTAGGTGAATAGAGCACCTTAGGCATACAAGAGAAAGCTGCACAAGAGAACCATAATATAAGTACCTGACCTTGATATGTTGGTGGCGCCATGTTATATGGTTCCCACTCAGATAACAGGACTGTGTGTTTAGGATGGCAACACAGCAAGGTGTGGGGGACATCCACACCATTGGTAACTGTTGGCATAACTCCTGACTAGCTTACGGTGCATAAGATGCGAGATAAGTTTTCAATACATTTATTGAAACAATCGCAATATGGTGTATAGAGAGTGAGCTGTAACAATTAGGCAATAGAAGCAAAGCAATCAGCATTACACAAATAGTAAAAAAATAAACAATCTAACCAAGGTGTAAGTAGTTTTAGATGTTCAAGAAGTCCCTACCTAAATGTATGTCTTGACAGAGAGCATAGTGGGTGGACCCTTCTGCCTGGCACGATTGAAGGGATTAGCCCCATACCGGAACAGAGTGTCAGAAGTTAGTCGGTGAGATAGATGGCAATCCTCTCAGGAGGATAGTGGATCAGCGCCAGACGAGCTGCATGTTGTACAGCATGTGTCCCAGGATAGTCGTGGATGGACTGTCCTCTGCCCCCCCCTGGGTCCATACATCATTTATATTATAAACCATACTGTGAGAAAACAGGGCTGATTGTAGAGCCTCCTTGTCTTTTTGCCCCCATTTTTCACTTTTTGCTGGTGTTTTTCTGACTCTAATGGTACTCTGGACACTGCTAACCAGTCCCAGGGCCTGCGCTCTGTGTACAATCAGTATGCAAATTAGGCTAATTATAATTGGCTATGTCAACCTACCTATAAGTCCCTAGTATATGGTAGGGCATGTAGGTTTAGGGACCCCAGGATAGGTAGTGTCCCCATAGGTGCACTGCCGAGGTGCCCAGTGTCATTTTAAAGGCAGGCCTGCCTTCCTGGACACTTTTAAATTAAAGTTACGTGCAAATTTGACTTTGGAATTAAAAGTACTTCCAAAGTCTTAAACTACTTTATTTTTACATATAAGTCACCCCTAAGTTGTACCCTATGTGCCCCTAGGGTTGGGTGCCATGTAACTATAAGCAGGGACCTTATAAAAATAGTTTTATAAGCCCTGGTGAAGTAAAACAGCCAAATTGTTTTTTCCCTCACTGTAGTGAATGGCCTTCATAGGCTAGAATGGGGAGACTTTATTTTAATTTTAAAAGTCCCCTTAAGTAACAGATACCACAAGTTTGGTATCAAATCAACTGTTATAATAAATCCCACAACTTCCAATTGTGGGATTTAATATAACTTGTTCAGGTAAGGAGTTTTACACTTTACCTGAAAAGTTGCCAACTTTAGCCCTGCAGTGCTTTTGCTGCTTTGCTCTGATTGGCCAGCCTCTGGCAGCCTGGCCAGGCTGCTTGGATGAGGTTTGAAGTGGCCTGGTTCAACACAAAGAGATGTGCCTGGAGGAGGAGATCTCTCCTCAGCAGATGGGGAAGCCGGAAGCGGGGAGGGCTGCCAAACTGGTCTTCAAAGGCAGGGAACGACATTTGGAGCAACCCAGCAACACCCTCACATCCTGCAAACCCAGACAATTAGGTGCCCCCTTGATTAGATTAGGAGAGGGCAGGAGAGGGGTGTGTTTAGGATTTGCAGCCACACCAGTGGGTGGGCTCAGCCAGATGTAACCTCCAAAAATCACTTTCAGCCATGATGGCTTTTTGAAGAATGTTGCTCCCTGGGATTGATTTTTGCCACACTTCCCAGGAAGTGGTCATCACAGGGGGAAGGACCCTGCCCCTGATTGGAGAACCAGGACCCCCCTGATTTTTACTCAGGAGCAAGGATAAAACTGGCAGACCTGCATCCACACATCAGATCCCTATCAGATTCCAACAAGGAAGAACTACAGAAGAAGAAGTACTGCCCTGCTGGACCTCTGCACCTGGACACTGCACTCTGGAGGATTGCATCAGCTGCACACTTGGGCTTCACCACAAGAAGGACTTTGCCTGGCTTAAACTGGTTCAAGGAGGGACACCCTGTTTGCTACAGAGTCCCCTGCACAAACTCCTGAAGAAACCAACCAGCTGACCACTGCCCAGTGGTCAACAAGGAGTTTGCACCAGGTGCATTCTGGGAGTTGTAGTCCGTACCCTCAAGGAGCATCTCAGAGCTTCTGGAACCTTGGGGTGAACTGTTGACCTCAAAAGACCCTTAAAGGAACATCTGGAAGAAGATCCAGAAGTTTGGAGAAGTTTGGGGAACTTTTGGAGAAAAGCTCCATAATGGGACCGACCCGCCGTGGCAACTCTAGCCGGCTTGCCTCAACCGTGACCCGGCCTGACTTGCAGGTCCGTCCCAGTGAATAAAATCTCTGAAAAAGTTACTAAGTCCGATCGTAAGAAGTTGACTGGGATCTCCCAGGCAGTGTATCCGAAGAGTGCTCCAAGGGCGTCGGATCAAGATTCAGGTTTGCCCCGGTCGAAGGATGTTCACCTCGAAAAAACGATTAAGTCCGAAGGTAGAAATCTCCACTGAGGGCTCCCACAACGCGTATCCGAAGAAGAGTTCCAGGAGGTCATATTGGACTGGTGACTTGGTCTCGCTGAAGAACATCTCCAGAAAAACGACTAAGTCCTAAGGTAAACTTCTGACCGAGGCCTCCTGTGGGCTGTAGCCGAGCAAGGCTCCTTCGCGGTTAGCCTTAAACTTTCACTTTGTCCTAGTCAAGGTGCGATCAGATAACCAGATTGGCGCTTTTTGTTTTGAATGCGCTAGAAAGCATTCATTCTTTAAAAAAAATCATATCTCCAGGTCCCCTTATCTGATTTTATTCGTTTTGGTGCCATTTGAAAGATAAAAATCTAAACTATTTTTATAAATTGGTGTTGGATTTTTATTGTGTTTAGTGTTTTACTTATTTACTTTTTTGTGATTTTTAAATGCTTTACACATATGTCTTCTAAGTTAAGCTTTGTCGCTCGTTGCCAAGTTAATAAGGGTTGAGCTAGGTTTAATTTACTGAGACCTAACTGGACCTAAGTGGAGGTTAGTGGCCTATTGCTAAGTGTAGGTACATACCTGCCCTTACCAATAACCCATTTTCCAACACATACAGTATTGGAAGTATAGTTCCAATGCAAAGCTGTGTTTAACTGTTAGAAGCTGTCTCCTGATTGGGCAACACAACTAGCATATTGTGTACCATGTTCTTTAGCCTTGGAAATAAAATACTGATTACATGGAGTGCAAAGGCTAACTAAAAAAGCAGCTTGTTCCTCGTATTCCTAGAATAGAAACAAGTTGATACAAATATGTAAAAATCATCGCTAAAAGCAACTGGGACTGGGCTAGAAAAAGGTCTGGCATTGGGAAAGACACACATTGATATTCCATAGTTTATAGACAAGCTGATTAGCGCTTTTCTTTGAATAGAGTGAAAGATTAAGGGGGTGATTCCGAGACTGGCGGGCGGCGGAGGCCGCCCGCCAGTCTACCCCCGACAGGAGGGTATTTTGAGATTTGCCCTGGCCTGGCGGGTGGCCGCCAAAAGGCCGCCCGCCAGCCCAGGGCAAATCTACCTTCCCATGAGGACGCCGGCTCCGAATGGAGCCGGCGTAGTGGGAAGGTGCGACGGGTGCTGTTGCACCCGTCGCGTATTTCAGTGTCTGCTTTGCAGACACTGAAATACTTTGTGGGGCCCTCTTATGGGGGCCCCGCGGCACCCCCTACTGCCATCCTGTTCCTGGCGGGAGACCCGCCAGGAACAGGATGGCGGTAGGGGGTGTCAGAATGCCCATGGCTGCGGAGAGCGCTCCGCAGCCATGGAGGATTCTCCCGAGCAGCGGAAAGTCGGCGGGAGACCGCCGACTTTCCGTTTCTGACCGCTGCTGAACCGCCGCGGTCAGAATGCTCGACGGGGCACCGCCAGCCTGTTGGCGGTGCCCCCGTGGTCGGTGACCCTGGCGGTCACCGGCCGCCAGGGTCAGAATGACCCCCTAAGTCTTGTGTTTTCTGGTTTTAGAGAATTTCATGTCATGGTGTCCATGAAGGCAGGGCAGGAAAAGGCAGCGCTTAACCATTTTCCTGATGAGTGTCTATGGACTTTATTTTTTCTGTGAAGGTTGTTCTGTAATTTGGCAGCCTGCATGGATATAGTAGTGCCACCAACCGCTCTCTTTCTGTAAGGTTATATGATTAATCGTGGTGCTAGTCTGAAACATAAATTTGTAGGCAACAGGTATTTGTTGATTTTCATCTGGAGGTACTGAGGACCATTTGTTGAGTGCCTTGTGAATAATACATTACAGTTTGAATGAAAATCCTCTTGTAACTGGTAGCTAGTGAAGAGCCTTAATGGGAGGGGAGATGTTTGTCTTTAAATGTAGAATTACCTTGCAGATGAATTCTGATGTTATTTAATGAGGTTGTCTCATGATTGTGCTGGAGTTCCTGTGAGACAATCCTTTCACATAATCGCTATTTGAGAGGATAAGTGATGTTGTTTCTTGAATTCTTTTGAGGAAATCCATGATGAGGAAAAAGACATTACATATCTTCATAGTTAAGAAAGCAAGCTTGTTAGTAAGGCCACATGGCAGTTGATTAAGAGAGCAGAGTCCATGAAAATTCCAAAGTCCATACTTCTTTTGGGGTATCCTACTTTGTGTAACCAGAGAGTTAATGGATGACAACTTTTCTACTCTCTATAAGTGATGCATTCAGATTAAGAAAGTTCTATCTGATCAGTTGGTTTGTAGCTTTGAGGCAATTTTTGAGACATAAGTTTACTATGTTTTTGGAGTTTTCCAGTTTAAGTAGTAGGTGTGTGGCGTCTGCATTTTTGTAGCAGGTAAGGGTAAAATATAGCAGTTCTGGTGATCACTTCATGTATATGCTAAAGAGAAGAGGAGAGATGATAGATCCTTTCGGAACTCCTGCTTTTGTTTGGTATAGCATTGAGGAGAATAGGAAGCAAGAAATGTACAATCAATGTCTGTTTCTTTGAGTCTGAGAACTAGGCTTCAATGGTAAACTGTGTCAAGGGTGCCAATTGATCCAGAAGAAATAGTTTCACTAAGCTGTTTTTATCTACTGTTTCTGTAGATTGTCCTAAATCATGATTAAGTAAATTCTGTACCTCTTCCAGACTAGAATTCTGTTTGGTCTTTAGAAAGCAAATGCTTGGATTCTAGAAATTGATGGATCTTAATTAAAAACTGGTCTATAATTATTACGGTCTTCAAAGACCAAAGTGTTCCTCTTCATTGATGGCTGCACGTGTGCTTTCTTTACGTCCTCTGGAAAGATTCATGGGGGTAGATAATTATTGGTTATGTTCATTGCTGGTATAACAACCAATGTCGAGAATCTTTCAAATTTTAAAACACAAACACAGAGCCCTCTCAACAATTGACATATGTTAGGCTCTGAGCATCCATCCTTCGCTAAAATAAAGTCTACTAGTGGCTATAATGTCTTTCGCTCATAAAGAGAAAAAAACTGCAGATGGACATAGTGTTTTCTCATGCCCCCAAAAAATGAAAATCCATTGGTCGAGGCTTTCCCACCCACTTGCTTGCAATCATTCTTCTCTCATACCTAAACATAACATAAAATGTACAGTCTATATGAATGTATCTCCTTTTTGTTGACTACCCTATCTTTTATCCCCTCCAGGCCTCCTGTTGCCTTTAGTCTCTTCCCTATTGTTCTACCTTTCTTTTTTGTCCGTTTGGCATCACAACCACACAAATATAAGAAAGTCTGTGCACACCTGTCTCCTCAAAAAACATTGCTCATGTGCTCTCTGTGTACATAACTATTCACAAGAAAGATAAAACATTTATAAGAACCCCTATAATATATGAAAATGTTACATGATTCATCACCCTTCAATGTATGCTGGAGTGGGTGGAAGAAAAATGTGAATGGCACCACAGACTCATGGATGAAAAACCCTGTAACTGACTGTTACATGCACATTTTTTGTAAAATCAAAAGAAATTGGATAACATCAGACATAAAAAGAGAATTTATCTCTTGGCTTCAGCCTCTGTGTTGATGCTGTTTTTGTAAGATTTTTGTAAATAGAAATTACCTTCATTGCTCACAAACAAAAAAATGAAAACTTTAAGAAGAACAGTTTCAAATGGACACAATTTTGTATGTTCTGAAATAGTAGTAGTCCTATACAAATGTCACTACAAACAAGTTTTACAAAACCCTCAGAAGGAAATAGGAACTAATAAGGCTGGAATGTGTCCTGTGGTCTACATGAGAGCTGGTACAAAAGAAAAGCCCCTGCTGTCTCATTAGACTATATACACAAAGGGAAAAGGTAATAAAGTAAAAACAAAACACTGGCACTGAAGAGAACCTTCTCATTTATAGATGTGCTCCTTTTGAAAGAACAAAAGGCATTCACTCCAAGTGACATTACCTAGTGACTGAAGTGGGCTCACCCTCCCCCCCCCATGCTGTAGTGTGTGGAAGCAAAATGTGACTGACACAACAACAGAGCAATTGATAAAGAGAACAGGTCAAAACCACCTTTAAGGAAGTATATTATGCATATATAGTCTTATAAAAAAATCAAAAAACCTTGGCTAATGCCAAACCTAGAAAGGTGGGCAAACATACCCAAACTTCCCAGCTAGACAAAATAAGTCTTATTCTGTGGTATATATACCCCAACCTTATGAAAACACACCAGAACTATACATACATACGTCAGACAAGAAACTTCCTGCACCACTCGCCCAAAGTCCTCTCCTAAGCAGATCAAGACATACCCACTGCTCCTTCACTCTCTACCAGGAAAATCAGGAAAGCACTCCATTGTGCCCTCAATTCCTGACTGAACAAATATTTACATGCCCATCTATCAGTTTTGACCATTGCAATATGAAAGCATCTGTGGTAGAATCTTTTTATGTCCTCTCTTGTCAAGTCTGTTTGCAGATACACCTCAAGTGCTTCTATTACCAGGCCCATCGTCTCCCATTTTCCCCAATTTGTGGTAGAAAATCCAGCATGTGGAGGAGCCTCATCAATGCCCCATCTCACCAAAAATAAATTTGTATAGAAAAAGTAAGCTTATATCATTCATGATTTCTCTCTTTCAAATCACTTTAAAAAAATCCTCCATTGCTCGCTTGCCCCATTCTTGATTCCCTGAAAAGATAACCGCTTTCCACTTCAACAATACATGGCCACAAATCCTTCCCTGGCTTAAAGATCATTCTGCAACCTAATCCACTGTACTTAATCCTCCTTCTGAACCTGTTTATGTGTCTTTAAAATGTAATTTCGTGGTAGGGTCCAAGTTAAGTTCATTGGCCAGTACTTAGCTAGAGGAAAGAGTAATGCAAACTGTTCACAATTCAGATTTGTATGTGTACTTAGATCAAAGAACATTTCTATCTCTGATTCTTTTTCGTTTCTCATCCTCTAGATGGTCCTTCTGGCTCGATGTGAGGGGCGTTGCAGTCAAACTTCTCGCTCAGACCCACAGGTTTCCTTCAGCACAGTACTTAAACAACCCTTCCGATCAACCTGTCACTGCTGCCGTCCACAGACTTCCAAGCTAAAAGCCATGCGACTGCGCTGCTCTGGTGGTCGAAGATTGACGGCGACCTACCGCTACATCCTATCATGCCAGTGTGAGGAATGCAATTCTTAGGGGCACATCAACAGAGGAACCATATGCTGGCCTACCAATGATTGGCAGGGACATGTGATTATGTGGCAGACCTTCTGATGGGAGGTCTGCTTCCCTGAACTCTGGCAGATGTTGCACATGAGCATATCAAGGCTTGCTCAAACTAACACTAGAACACCTGGAACAAAACTAATCAGACATCCATCTTGTTCTTTTTTGGAGGATTTTTTTAGTTGCTGTTGGAGATGAGGGTTTTGTAGATTCTTTTGAGTTCACACTCTTCACAATACATTTTTCTAATTACGAATATATCTCAGCTCATATATGAAACAATTGAGACTGCCAGGCCCTATTCCATATAGTTGACTGTTGTGTATCATTTCATTCCTGGGTTCTGAGTTTAGATGGCCTCAGAAAAAGACTGTGGATTATTTTGTGGATTGCTTTCCCTTTTCTGCATCCCAGAACTAGACAAATATCAATGAGCTGGAAGACGTGAACATCCAATAAATAGGATTAAGTGAAACATGATGGTGATTTGTTCTGTTGATACTGGGCTGGCTTTCTCTGGCCCAGAACCAATTAAGAAGACTTATTGGTAACGGTCCATGTATGTTGTGCAGAAAATGTTTAAGCATAAATGCATGGTGCCTAGAAAGCAATAACCGAGTAGCAGTGGATGCTTCTGAGGATTTGGAAGAAGTGTCTGTTTTGTTCCACAATTAAAACCTATTGTTGACTATACGCAGCGGGCCAAATATAGTTTAGGCTGATGTAAATGTTAAATTCCCCAATGAATTAAGAATCTAAAAATATATATATTGTTTCTATTTAAAGTTGTGAATGCCCTTGTGGTACTTTCTTTGGAGCTTGCAATGCAATCCTAAGTTTTGTTTTAAATGTTGGTTTTGTATTCATAACATTATTGTTTGTCATACTGAGACATTCTGCAGTAGGAACAGCCGAAGTACTGCCATGTAAAATGAGATCATACGTTTTAGTAGAAAAAACGTGCAGAAGTTCAAAAAGGTTGCAGTGCAATACATTAAGGGCCATATGTACACATTTTAGGGATTGCGATAATTGAAATTCCTAATGTATGAGGCCCATTAAGGTTCATTAAAAGAACACAGGATGTGTTTCAAAAAATAAAATGAAACGTTTAAATTTCATTTTTTAAGACTAGGCAGGGGTCACTTAGACCACTGCCTGCTCTTTAAAATATTTGTTACACCATTCACAAAGGGAAAGGGGTCCCATTTGCAAATGGTTACCACCTCCCTTGAGGTGTATTTAAAAAGTGAAAGTTTTGTGACCATAATGCGCAAAACATTGATACATATCTCTGTGATTCTTTATTAGGAAGGGACGCCCCAAACACACCCCTTCTATATCCTGATTCTCCAAATTGCAATTCCGTAGCAGGATATTGAATCCCAATTTGGCTTGTGTACATTGTGAAAACCTTTCATGCGGTTGCAAACGGCCTGATTCAGCGAATTAGGCTGTTTGTGACGTCAAAATAGGTTTTGTACATATATCCCCAAGTTGGCACCTGCTCATGAAATATATGACTAGGGACACTAAAAAATGTATACATGAGACCAAAATGCGGGGCTCTAATATGCCCTTATGTAACAAGTATTTAATATCTGCATGGACGTGTTTTAAAGTTGCTTTACTTTTAGAAGGCAGCATAATGTTTGGAAATAAGTCTGTGTCCACAGCATTTGCTTTATCAATGTGACTGTGTTTGCGTCACTCTTCCTGGCAAGGCTGGTGGTGCCGTGATCTGCATGTCACACAATAGAGGAAGGTCATTATAGTTGTGTATATGAAGACGATGTGAACTAACTAATGTGAACTAGAATGCATCCTGTGCCAAAAGTGGCGGACTATTCAGAAATTCATTGAGACCTGATTACTAGAATATCTATATCAAACTAAGCCTCCAAACCCATGTTGTCAAGTATCTGCTGCCCATACAGCTGCTGATGGAAAAAGTGGGTAATTTAATAACCATATACATAGCAACAATTGTGCACCTTTATATGTACATGGACCCCACACTTTTGGGAATGGTAAATCCATTGTCAGTACCAAGGCCACTCTGTGCTGAATAACATGATAACGAATAACATGATACAAATCTCACCTGGTGCCTAAACTAAATAACCTATCTTGCCTCTGCCTGTGCCTCTTGGAGTGGTGCACTGGAGAAACAGGTGAGTACCTTTCTTGGACTACAGTGAGGGTAGAGTGTCAGTTCAATTTAGTGCCACCTGACTTGCTGGCCTGCTAAGTCTAAATCACAAGCCACTGTGCAGAATGGGCTATGGTTTTAAAACATTTGTATATCAATTTCAAAAGATGTTGGGGAAAATAAGATTGCTTTATTGCTGCTTGTGGTACCTGCACTGCTATGGGCAAATTTGAGTGGTTTTCACTTGACTTGGCCTACACTTCCCTCATGGTAAGAATACTTAAGTCACAAATACCAGCCTTTTAAAAATATTGTCTGCTGGATACCTACTACCCAAAGATCATCAAGTATGTATAGGTTTGCATAGATTTTCCATTCTTTAAAATCACACCTAGATATCCTGTGGGAATGCTTTTATTGCACAAAATGTAGTGGTAAAAAAACAGGGGCAAAGCAAAGTCACTTAGATTTGGGGGAAGGGGAACTCTCAAATTTCCAGTCAAAATCAGTGGGCTTCAAAGTGAATGAGTGAGAATTCACTGTTCCCATGAGGAGCAGGAATTCGACTGTTCCCATGAGGGGCAGGGTCAGTACTGATTTGCATTAAGTGGGACTCTGGGGCTGGTTTAGATTTTGGTGGACAGGTACTCTACTGGATCAGTAATGGAGTACCCTCTCTTCCAAATTCGTGGTCTGCCCACCTGATTTTGAGTCAGGCGGACTGCAAATTTTCCGCTGGTGGAGTCTGTGTAACGTTCCTTTCACAGCCCAACGGGGGTAGATGCCATCATAGGTAAACAATATGAACATCTGTCCTATTTAGAGCGGACAGTCTGATTAACTTTTTTTACCGTCCATCACTGCCAGGTGTATCCTGGAGGTGACTGGCAATAAAAAAGAGAAATTACCCCACACCCCGCCACGGAAAAAAGCACCCATCATGTGGTGGTCATTATGTTTTTTTTTGTTGTTTTTTTTTCAAAATCTTTGGAAGTTCGTTTTTCAAAAATAAAACATTTTGGAAAAGTTTAATGGTCGGCCATCATGTGTGCTGGAGCTGTCCATCAAACTTTTCCTACATTGATAGAAACCTCCATGTCAGTCCATGCCACAGTATACAGATGTATGCTGGGCTTGCAGACCTCTAAATTTGGCTGATGGAGGAAAGACAGGATGACTGATGTAAAGTCCTCTGTCACCATATCTGTCTTTACTCCGTTTGCCAAACCCTAAATCACAGTGCTCTGTCTAGTCTGGCACAGTAGCAGAAAAATGATGGTTTGGAATGTCACCGTGAGTGACTGCCAGTGGTTAGACTATTTGTGGGAATTAGTCCCATCTCCTTTTGGGTGTTTGAATGCCTCTAGAATGCCTGTAAACCTGAGACTGTGCAGCTTTCTAAGCCTACTATTGCCAAGGTTTGTGAATTCCATAAAGCAGCAAATTTGATACATGTAAGGGGTGCTTCTCTGACAGTAGATGTGCTACTTTTTTAGGAAACTGGACATAATATGTGTGTGTTTGTTAAAATGTGAACTAGTTAAAATGTGTGTGTTTTAAAATATGAACAAGTTAAAATATGTAAGTGAAATCAACACAACAAGAAAAAACAACAAGGACTCAGTAAACTGATAAAACACAACACAGACTCAAGGCACCAGATCCAGCTACTAAGCTATGAAAGCATTTATTAGGGGGGGGGGTGTCACAACCAAGACACCCCCTGAAGCTACCTGCGGATAAAACCCCTATTTCACAGAGAATTGGAAAATATGGGAAATATTTCATAGTCTCATATGAAATACAGGTTTCATCATCATAATTGTGTCCTCCAAAACTCTCTCAAAAATATTTTCTATTGTCATGCTCCAATTATACAGCAAAGAGGTTACTTATGTAACACATTTAGGTCCAAAGTAAGAGATGGTTAGCATTGCCTTAGCACCATTTATTTTGGCGCTAAAACGGTGCTAACCTAACTCCGTATTTATATTTTGATGCAAGGCCCATCTAGCAATAAAATATTGGAGTTAGCGCCATGTTTAGGATGCGCGAACCCACATTCTGTCAATGAGATGCAAGGTAGGCGCTCCCGTCCTAATCATGATGCTAGCCCCCAGTGCCATATTCAACTCCCGGCACAGAAATGACGAGTGGGTGGGAGGCGGACTATTATTTAACACCTGTGTCAGACCAGGCGTTAGAGTACAGATAGGCATATTTACATGGTGCAACACCATGGAATGGGCCCTAAGATGCCCACCTCAAGCCCCAGCAACGCCACCACCCGCACCACAGAGACACTATAGGAGGGGGGACCCCATTCCAGGTAAGTATAGGTGAGTATATTTTATATTTGTAAAGTGCCATTGGGGGCCCCTTACACTGGCCCCCTGCCTGGCACTGAGTATTTTGGGCTTGCCCAGGGAACTGTGGTGGGCATTGTGGTGGTGGGCATGACTCCTGTCTAAACCTAGACAGGTGTCATATTTTTGGCTGCTTGTTCATCAGCAAATGACACAAAGCTGACTAGCGGCAAAACATTTCCCGCAAACCATCCTAAAGTAATTTCTGTCCCACTAGCGCCATTCCCCCTAACACCATCCCCCTGGCTAGCATCTTTTTTTTTACGCTAGCCATTCCTTAGTGCCATTGTGCATCATTCCATAAATATGACACACAAATGGCTTTAAATAATGGCATTAGTCGGCGTCAAGAAAAATGATACACAACTGCCTGAGTGCAGTTGTGTGCCATTTTTCATCAAAATGAGCTTTATAGTTTAGGAGTGAAATGAGGTGAAGGGGTTTTTAGGTTTATGGTGCAAGTAGAGGCAAAGGGGTAATGGGTTTTACCATTCAAGGATGAACACAGGTAAAGGGAGATAAGGAGTTTTTAGGGTTCAGGATGAAAAAGTGGTAAAGGGAGTTAAGGTTTCTTTTGCAGTTCAGTGGCGGGTAGAGATAAACGGGTAAGGGTTCTTTAGAGTTCACAGGCAGGTATAGGGAAAGTAAGATCAGGGATTTTCAGTATTCAGGAGCAGGTAGAGATAAATGAAGTAAGGGTTTTTTTATGGTTCAAAAGTGGTAGAGGTTAAGGGTTTTTTTTTAAAATATATATATATATATATATGGTTAGGTCACCATTTTCATGAGAAGAGCAATTTTGTGGTTACTGCTAACTTTGACACCATTTAAGAATATGCAAAAAATTTCCCCAAAAAACAATTTCACCCACCTCGTCTCCTCCATTGAAAGTTTTCGGCCGATTTCTCAGACATATGAGAATAAAGTTAGATATTATGAGCAAAACCTGTACATCCAACAGTAGCAGTTGATTCCCGAGAGTTGTATGGCAGCGCTGCAAAGTGTTCTAATGAACAACTAGAGTACTAAAATTCTGGAAATATTTCCTACACAGGATATTGCAGTAAATGAATAATGAGACGTTTCTTCTTGTCAAAGAAATTGTGGATAGTGAGGCACAACTTCTATGAGTTCTCAGATCTCTTCCTTATTAATTTCAGTAAATGATTCTAACATACAAAGTCAAACATGAACTGTCAACACCAGCAGCAGACTCTCAGTTTACTCCGTAATAATGAACTGAATCTTCACCACTGATGACTAAAGAACACCTATAGCACTAACCTTATACACTAATGATAAATGTGTGGCACACCTGAACATTATCTTGATAAAATGAAAGCTGTAAAACATAAATGAATTTCGTACAAAGGATACTGCAGTAAAAGATCAAAATAAGGGGTTCCTCTGGCTTGTAACATATCGTAAGTGCTGTAGAAATCTATAAATCTGAAATTATGACATGCTTCCTGTGCATTACCAAATATCTTTCTCATCCATTTCAGAAACAATTTCCACATTCAGACTGAAATGTGCACTTTTAATACAAGCAGCATCCTGTCTTATAACTCCTTTGTGATCAAATACAGATTTACCACAAAGTAGTAATGCGCAACTAGATTGCTTGCATTCTTTATTCATGAAAAAAGTGTGTCGCACCTAAAGGCCATATTAATGGAATGGCAGCAAAACTGAAAGTAAAGGCAGGGATCAGAAACAAAGGACAGTGGGAAGAAGGTGGCAGAAAAGCAAAATGAAGAAGGGACCAGGAACAGCGGAAGGTGGGTGTGCATGAGGGAGAGGCACTGCAGACAAATGGGCTCTTAAGAGTGCATGTATAAAAGTTTTTAAAAAGTACATGAAGAAGTCTACGATCAGTGGAAGGAGACTGGCCACAGACAGAAATCTGTGCTTGGTCCATGCTCCACAGCAGGGACAAAATGAAGCCCTAGGATAAAGTGGGAGTTGAGGAGGAGGAGGCACTGACCAATAAAAAGCAAGGAAACAAGAGTTACCTTGAAGCCAATGGGAATGCTCTAAGCCTTTTTTAAGCTTTTTTATTGTTAATAATAGATTTCACAGACAGCGTATGTACACTGTGCAGATGACACTTAAAAATGAGAGGTTTCTTTTGGTCATGGAAATTATGGTTCGTGCTATAGAAAAATAAACTGAGGTCACACTTTTTGTGAGTACTCAAATACCTTCCTCATTATTTCAAACATGTACTTCTAGCACCAGTTAACTCCCTAGTACTCAATGGCAGTGGCTTCACAGAGTTCTAATGAGCAATTAGAGCGCTAACATTTTTTATATTCAAGACAAAAGTGAGGCATTTTGTTGGAATAGGAGCAGTGTTTAAAACTTTTCCTGAAGAACAGGGTGAACTACATGAGCACTGAGAATTTAATTCAGACAGGAAAACAGAGGGTTTAAAATTTGAGGAGTGGTGTCTGTTTTTTAGCAATTTGAGGCATAGTAATTTTAAACAGGCTAAAAGTAGTTAAAAAGAGAGATGTATACATAAATAGAATAAATAAATAAAATATCACCTTTCCACATCTGTTTACTCAGCCTGTCCATCTTCTTAGTCACTTAGCAGCTTCGTAATTTTAAAACAGTAATATTTTAGATAAACATATTACTGGGTAGTTATAATTAGTTTCCATAGACCAAGGGCCTTATTTATACTTTTTGGTGCAAAACTGCACTAAGGCAGTGTTGCCCCAAAAAGTTTTGCACCGGCTTGCACCATTTTTTAGCACCAGCTGGGCACCATATTTATGGAATGGTGCAAGCCGGTGCAAAGGGTAGGCTAGCTTAAAAAAAAAATGACGTTAGGCAGTTTTGAGTCAAAATAAATGATTCTGACCAGATTAGCATCATTTTTTGACGCTAAGGGGCATATTTATACTCTGTTTGCACTGAATTAGCGTCATTTTTTTTTTACTCTAATTCAGTGCAAAACTAACTCCATATTTATACTTTGGTGCTAGACCCGTCTAGCACCAAATTTATGGAGTTAAATTCATTTTTTGGAAGTGGAAACCTACCTTGCCTTAATGAGATGCAAGGTAGGCGTTCCCGTGCAAAAAAATGACTCTATGGCCTTAACACCATATTTATACTCCCATGTAAAAATGGTGCAAGGGAGGGAGGAGGGGTCAAAAAATGGGGCAAAGCTTGCTTTGCCCCATTTTTTAAGACCTGGGTCAGGGCAGGCTTTAGGGGACCTGTGGCCCTATTTACATGGTGGAACACCATGGAATAAGCCCAGAGGTGCCCTCCCTAGGCCCTAGGGGTACCCCCACCCACACTAGAGGGACTGCGAGGATGGGGGACCCCATCTCAGGTAAGTACAGGTAAGTGCATTTTATTTTTGAAAGTGCCATAGGGGGCCCTGAAATGGGCCCCCATACATGGCACAGGGTGCAATGGCCATGCCCAGGGGACCCCTGTCCTCTGTGCTGGCCACTGGGGTGGTGGGCATGACTCCTGCCTTTTCTAAGGCAGGAGTCATGTGGCATGGTAGGTTTAGCACCATAAAATGACGCTAATCTGGTTAGAGTCATTTTTTTTACTTTAACCTGCCTAAAGCCATTATTTGGTGCTAAACCCTCTTCTTCTATACTGCCAGCTCCACCCGACTAAAGTCATTTTTTTAAACTCTAGCCTACCCTTTGCACCGGCTTGCACCATTCCATAAATATGGTGCCCGGCTGGTGCACAGAAATGGTGCAAGCCGGTGCTAAACTTTTTGGTGCAAAACTGAGTTAGTGCAGTTTTGCAGCAAAAAGTATAAATAAGGGACAATATTTTGTAAGTTTGCGCCAGTTTTGTGTCATAAAATGACGTTAATGCGGTGTAAAAAAAGTTTAAATCAGGGCCTTGGTGCTAGATGGGTCTAGCACCAAAGTATAAATATGGAGTTAGTTTTGCACCGAATTAGAGTAAAAAAAAATGACACTAATTCGGTGCAAACAGAGTATAAATATGCCCCCAAGTGTTTTTTGTTTGCTAATACCTTTGGTGCCATTTCATGAATCTTCACAAAATTTTCAAAACAATGTTCACCTACCTCAGGTCTTTCCTGGAAGGTTTCAGGGTAATCCATTAAGCGGGCTGAGAAAAAAGGGGGGTCCGCAAAACAGAAAATCCTGATGCATTTCACTTAGACTTTTTTGGATAGCATTTAGCTAAAACTACTGAGCGAAATTGCACTCAATGTGGCAGGAAGCTAAATCTTGGCAAAGAAAGTGTGTTTTTATGATTTAGTGTAAATGTGTTCAGTAGTTTTGGAGATAATAAGCTCCAAATATATTCCTATACCTGGACAGTTGGGTTTGAGGGGCTCTTGTGAGAGACCCTCAACCCCAATTTTAAAAATTAGAGCCTTCTGGTTGGTCCAGGTTTTTTTTTTTACCCCTGGACCTTCGTGCACCTGATCGAACAAGGCTCCTACATGAGCAAATCTCTAATTGACTGCCTTCAACATCAGGAAAAATGTTGCAGGAAGCCATTGCTGGACTCATGGACTTAGGGCCTGATTTAGATATTGGTGGACAAATTACTCTGGCACAATGGTGATGGATATCTCGTCCACTGAAATCTAATCCCATAGGATATAATGGGATTTAGATCTTGGCGGATGGAATATATGTCACCCTTGTAACGGAGTAACCTGTCCATCAATATCTAAATCAGACCCTTAGCCCACTGTCCTGACTGTAGTTTGTAAAAATAATATAAGGGGAGAGTAGGGATACCCTGCCCTACTAGGCCACATGGGAGGTCAGACGGCCAAAATATACATATATTTTTTCATAAAAATTAATGATCTGGCAGGAGTTCCACTCAACTTGTGAGGCTTGGTGAAATTGCAAATGTGTTATAAAAAATTCAACACCCGTTGGTGTTTTTATTTTTTTGATTACTTTGGGAAGGAAGCATGCTGCCACATATGAGCCCAGTTACCCCATGTCCTGGGGCCATGTTTATGAAAAAGGCAAGAGAACAAGGCTGTATTTTATTAAAAACATAGGGGGTCATTACGACCCTGGTGGAAGGCAGAGAACCGGCGGTAAGACCGCCAACAGTCTGGCGGTCTCACCTTGTGGAATTATGACCATGGCGGTTACCGCCATGGTCATCCACTGGTTCTCCGTTCCGCCCGCCGGGCTGGAGACCTGGGTCTCCAGCCCGGCGGCCGTCACTATAACGCCAGCAGTATTTGGACCCGGCTTACCGCCGTGGATTTCCACCGGTTTGAACCGCCATGAAATCCATGGCGGTAAGCACTATCAGTGCCAGGGAATTTCTTCCCTGGCACTGCTGGGGGTCTCCCCCACCTCCCCCACCCGACTCCCTCCCCTACACCCCCTCACCACCCCGGCCACCCTCCAAAGGTGGCAGGGCTCCCCTCCCCACCCCGACCCCCAACATCACATAACTCACACACACCCAACATGCATGCAGGCACCATCAACACACACACGCACACACACCGACATACATGCCAACATCCACACACAGTCAGACATGCACACCCACATTCAAACATACACGCACACATCCATACAGACATACCCACAGACATACACGCACTCTTTCCCAAACACGCATCACCCCCACAAGCATACACGCACTCACACACCCCCTCTACATACTCAGACGAACACCCCCATGCACGCACACAACACACAACACCCCCCACCTCCCTCCCCTAACGGACGATCGACTTACCTGGTCCGTCGATCCTCCGGGAGGGGTCGGGAGCCATGGGGGCAGCTCCGCCGACACCACACCGCCAACAGAACAGCGCCACGGCGAATCACAGGACGTGATTCACTGGGCGGTGTTCTGTTGGCGTGGCGGTGGAGCAACCTCCACTTCCCCGCCTCCCGCCAGTATGGCTGTTGGCGGCTCTCCGTCCGTAAAGGGACGGAGAGCTGCCAACGGTCATATTAGGCCGAGCAGCAAACCGCCTGCACTGGCGGTCTTCCGCACGGCGGTCCCTCGGCAGTCTTTAAAAAAGACCGCTGAGGTCAAAATGACCCCCATAATGCCCAAGGAAATGGGGTCCTTTTTTCAAAAACCAAAGGCCCTGTGGGATGGGGTCTCCAGGGCCAGTAGTGGATTGGGGAGGGGGGCAATCCCCTTTATTGAAAAATAAGGCCCCAGAGGATGGCATCCCAAGGGCCTCTAAAGGCTAAGGGAGGGGGGGTCCATGAGCTCTCCTCTCTGACATTAAGAAGTTTGGCTTCAGTGATGAGAGACCCTGTGCATATAGAAGCTTCATAAGGGGAGCTGCATGCCCTCCTTCCCTTAATTAAGTAAAATGGGCAGTGGATAGGGTTCACAGTACCCTAAAGGCTTGGAGGGGGGCTGTGAGCTAGATCCTTTGGTCAACCCTCACTGTGCACTGATCAAGGCTGTGCAGGGAATGGCTTTACGTATGATAACAAGATATTACTTTAGGTTACAAAATCCCACAAATGCACTGAAAAAACAAAGGTTAAAGTGATGCTAGGTGAAAATTTCAGTCTCAACATTTTAAACTAAAAAACACTGAAATTTACCAGTTATTGTTTTCTCCAGTAACTATAAATCATGCCCTAAAGTAACTATAACTCACATTGTTGCCATGTACTGCTAATTACATCATATATTGCACCACTCATAACATGTTTATGAAATCATTGATAAAATCACTGCAACATCTGAAATGACATCATTGATGACATAGCTATGCATGACGATGGTGCGAGTTATAGTTGCCATAGTCAATGAGTTATAGCTACCAGAGATAAACATAACTGGTGAATTTCGGTGTTAAGTTTACATATGATAATAAAATTTTACTTTACGTTAAAAACTTCACTGAAAACAACACAGGTTAATGTAACTTTGTAGATAGGTGTCTCTTTTGGTTAAAAAAAAAGCCTTAGTAATTCACTGAAAAAAGGTTAATGTAATGTTATGGTTAGGGTAAAATGTCGCTGACAACATTAACGTTTTGAACTAAAAAAACACAGAAAGTCACCAGTTATGGCTAGCAGAGCTAAATATAACTTGTGCCCTTGCCATGCACTGCTTATAACCTCATATATTACATCACTCATAACATGTTCTATAATATAATTTATGACACCATTGATGACATCTCAAATGACCTAAATGATGACATCATCCAAGCTTCTTTTGAACACATTGCTTTATAAACGGGTATAGTGTTAGAGCTATGAAATTAAATGCAAAATAGTTCATAATAATATGAAGCATTACTTCTATCATACACCCAACCCCCATAGGAAAAGCTAGCCTATGGTATGTACAAAATTGAACCTACACCATACACTTCACAAGTAGCTGAGTTCATGTTGCATATTAGCCACAGATGAAAGTGTAATCACTACTGCAAATGGTGTTCAATTTGCATATACAACTGTTCATGGAAAACCAAGTTACCTCAGATGCTCAAGCCCTGTTACATAACTAATGTCCTGCTAAGGACATTCTAAATCTGTATCAAACACCTGACAGTCACTCAACCTACATTGGGAAATAAAGTGGATATGAGTAGAAAAAAGTAGGTACTTTTAACACTGTTCAGTCTATGGAGGGAGTTTACTCTGTACCACACTGTTTGCAGACAGTGAAACTCTCTTGAGAGATACACCACAGAGTATTAAAAAGTATTTAGTAAGTGTACACTCAATGAAAAACATGCCCAAAGAGTGACTATTTGCTTAAAATAACAAAGTTCTGAAGGTGATAAAGATCATGCTACCTCAGCCTTCCTACTGTGGTGAAAACGTTACAGATAACCCATCTTCTGAGGCAAAACAAGAACATGTTCACAGGTTAGTACCTGGTGCACACAGTCTTCTATGTCATGTACAAATTGTCATGCTGAGATGTTTCCGTCTAATAACTCAAAGCTCCTAACAATAATTAATATGTTTTACATATAATCTTTGCCCTGTTGGAAACTTTTTCCGCAGAGCCAAAAAACTCCTGTGGAACATTCCGAACACAAGTTGTCAACTGTCACCTGCACATAGAGCTATTATTCAACGCAATGGTTTATAATGTGTTCAGTACCTCTACACAACAAAGATGCACTAGGATAGGAGCACATGTGTTTTGTAAACACTTACAACCATTAGCTGGACACAGGCTGTACAAAATTAGGTAAAAAAGTAAAATGGCAGTTACCTGACACTACGTGAGCCATAAAAAAACAGAATTTTCAATGCAACAGGTCTCGCATTTGTTCGAGTTACAGCTATTAGCGTTGTAAAGCAACAAAAAAATGCAGCGCGATCACGCTGCGTGGAAAATAAACAGATAAAGTCGTTCAGACTCCAGGCTGAAAACATCGAGCCTCGTATGTTTTGGGTACCTTACCGGTGCTGTGTAGGTGGGCTAAACACCGGAAAAGGCATGAAGTATGCATGCCTTTCACAAATGAAAGCAAGCGGATTTTAAAAGGCAAGCCCATGAACCAATGTAAGTGACTGACGTGGCATGGGCGTGGTTTCAAGCCCAAAGAGAGATTACAGAATGGACGGAGCACTTTGTGCTCGCCCATAAAAAACTAGCACACTAGTTAGATATGACATCACTGATGGCTTGTTTAAATACATGATTTTTGCAGTCACTTATGACACCTCAAATGACATAATTTATTACATCACTGATGACATCAGTGATAACATCATAGTCACATACAGCATTGAGTTACTGTGTGTACATGTGTGCGTGTTTATAGCAAAGGACTAGCCTAAGCCCTGGAGACATGTGTAATTGTGCCTTTTAAAAGTAATATGGTGCAACGTTTACAAACCTCTAAGGTTTGTAGTGGAAGAACTACTCCGTGTTAAAAAGGCTAAAGGTGGAGCGCATCAAATGTGCGTTACAGATGTATGTTTAAAAGTAGGTTATGGCTTAAAGCAAAAGCCTGTTCTAGAAATATGTAAAAAATGCCAAAGCTTCTGTTAACAACACCATAACCAACCATCTGTTGATATCTAGGTACGTGTCCATGTTAAATAGTTATAATACAGTGGCATAGACGAATTCTATAAGCTGTGCATGTTTATTTCCAGATCTTCACTAAAGATTCTGAGATAATGTAGCATGTAGGGGTGTCTCATTCAGAGGTTTGACACCTCTGCATTTAATGTTACGGGATGGGGACCTGTACGTCAACACTTTAAAGTAACTTAACATTTGATAATGGGGAATAGTAAAAAGTAATAAAGTTACTCAAAAGTGTAAGAGTAATCTTACA
This sequence comes from Pleurodeles waltl, assembly GCF_031143425.1. Lineage (NCBI taxonomy): Eukaryota > Metazoa > Chordata > Amphibia > Caudata > Salamandridae > Pleurodeles > Pleurodeles waltl. The sequence continues at coordinate 333,011,385 of NC_090447.1, forward strand.
TACAAGTTTACCTTTGTGAACAGCCCCCTGACACTCTATGCGAAAAATAGCAAATATTCGGAAGGAGGCCTGCAAGGGACAGCAGGTCTAGAGCTCAGCATTCACATTCACAAAATGCCTATATTGTGACACTGCCTCTTGAAGCAACACATGTTGCAATGCTCTAAAACAGTAACACATTGCAAATGTAACATTGGGAAGTTTTTGCAGTGGTCTGTATGAACAATAGGTGCACCTCCTGGCATTTGCAACCTGTATACGCAGAGTGCAAGGTGTCAACCTTTACAAAACTACATCTTCTGAATGCTTACCACCTCCTGTGGGCCTTGAGCCCAGGCCGCAGGCCTAGAGCCCAGCACTCACATTCACAAGATGCCTATAACGTGACACTGCCTCTTGAAGCAACAGACTTTGCAATGCTCTAAAACAGTCACACATTGCAAATGTAACATTGGGCAGTGCATGCAGTGGTCTGTGTGAACATTATCTGCACCCCCTGATGTTTGCAGCCTGCATAAACAGAGTACAAGGTGTCAATCTTTACAGCCTACATCTTCTGAATGATTACCACCTCCTGTAGGAATGCAATAACTATTCCATGCTTCGTGACTGCAGAAATGGTTGCAAACCATCTGTGCATTCCATTGACAATCACAATGGAGGAGGAATGCTTCTTGGGCACCACCTTTCCCTTGCAGCTTGCAAGAGATAACAATACTTGCACTGTAATTCATAATGTCCTTTATGAAGCCCCATGCACCTTTGTTCACAGTGAATTCGGATTTTGCACTTGCAAAGTCTGACACCTCGGCTTGAAGCATGCAAGTCATATGCTCATCAAGAAGCTGGCCTATACCACATATGTAGTTTGGCAGGAGACCTTAAATGTTGAAGAGCAAGGACCAGATCAAATAAGGCAATCTTGAGAATGGCTAAGTTAAGGCATGGTCTATGCCATGGCTTTGAGCTGTTCTAAAAGGATGAAGAGCAAACATGGAGTTACTTTACTACCTTTAGAAAGGGTGAGTAGCTATTTATCACAACAAAGTTTAGGGAATGTGATATGTTTGGCTGGTAATAAAGCAACATCTACTGAAATCTGTAAAGGAAATAAAAAACACAACGGATCACAATCATAACAAAATGCCAAAACAAAGTTCAATTCCACCACACAAGCGCAAAAAAGAATAAGAAAGAAATATAACTTGGCAAACCTTTACACACAACTACAAATCAACTTGAAAAGAGGTTAAAATAACAAGATACCATTAACACATTAAGGGCCTGATTACAACTTTGGAGGAGGTGTTAATCCGTCCCAAAAGTGACGGTAAAGTGACGGATATACCACCAGCCGTATTACGAGTCCATTATATCCTATGGAACTCGTAATACGGCTGGTGGTATATCTGTCACTTTACCGTCACTTTTGGGACGGATTAACACCTCCTCCAAAGTTGTAATCAGGACCTAAGTGTACAGTACAATAACAATGTAACATAAAACAATTAAACAGCAGAATAACACAACATTACAAAAGGCAGGCAATAGACTACCATCAAAGTGCACACCAATGTAACAGAATAGCAAAACATAACACTAACCCAGGAAGGAAACATCAGTCTAAAAAAATATTAATGAAACACAAAATAATTCATCAATGTAATACAAAATAGCACAGTAATTCAAACACAAAACCACACATGCCCAGCTCAACGAAAATACACCAGTACATAACAAAGGACTAAAATACTTCTAAACAACACAGCAGAAACAACTATGCCAATAAAATGCTGTGAAATTGTGGTTTTGTGTTAGTGAATTATTATTATTTATAATTGTGTTCTATTAATATGTTATTGCTCATTGTACTCTTAATGTGTATTTTTCAATGCTGCTGTGATTTTGTGCAAGTGTGTTGTTGTGGTATTGTGCTGGTTAGTTGTGTGTTGTTCTGCTATGTGCTGCTATGTTGTTTCATTAATTTGCAATGTTGTTTTTGTATGTATTGTGTTGTTGTGTGGGAGTTTTGTAGTTGTTGCATTGGTGTCTTGTATTTTTCTGCTGATGTGGGGCTGTCTAGCATTTTCAAGTTTTGTTTTGTGTTGTTTGTGGTATTGTTTTGGTGCACTGTAGTTATTATTATGTGGGTGTGCTGGTTGTTTTATTGGTGCATTGTATTGCTATGTTTTGACCTTGTGTTTTTGGTGTGTTTTATATTTTTGTGTGTTGCTGTATGTACATTGCCGATGTGTTGGTTTGTATTGAATGTTTATTGTTTTGTTGTTCTGTGATTTTGTTTTTGAATTATTATTTACGTTGATTTGTTGTGTGGAATTGCATTATTTTACAATGTATTTTTCTCTTGCAATGTGGTGCTGCTTTTTCTTGTTATATTGTTGTATTAATTTTGTGCCTCAGCTGTTGCCTGTCTGCTTAAATAGGCCAAAATATCACCAAAAGGCTACTTTTGTGATGTAGAGAATATAGCACTCCATTCATTTTTATGCAAGGACTTGTAAGAAGTGAACAAAAATAATTTGTGATATGGCAAAGTTCTTTCATTCTGGTACGTGGGCAAAATGGACCACTAAGGCTTCTAAAGCCCTGTTTTAAATTGTTTCTAAGTTGGTAGGCAGAACACATAATTTCATCTTGCTTGTCTCCATGCTGTTAGTTTCTTCTTTTTCTTTATCATCAGCTGGATATTCTGATCAGTTCTGCATTGCTGCACCCATTTAATGGACCATTGCTATACATTTCCTAATCCTTTGTGCTAGTGTGGCAGTCCCAACTCAAGCCCCCATTTGCTGCATACTGACAGAGCAGGACACCCATGTGAAAAGCCATTTTTCCTTCTGTGTTTCGGTGCTATTGGGTACAATTCTCCAGCTCCACTCAAGCTGCCATTTCCAGATGTCACACATCTCCAGTCTGGGCTTTATTCTAGCTTGCCCCAAGGAACAGTGGAAATACTTACCTTGCTGTGAAATGCTGGGGCTGATTTTCAAAGCATTTTGTGCACCTTAATTCACCTTAAGTCCGCAAAACAGGAGCTGCGGTAGCAAAGTTCAATTTATGATTTACATAATTAGAATCAGCACAGTTCTATCCCTGTAGAGTTTATTTATGTGTTCGGAATCTCCTGCAAGTGTGATGGAATTTTAATATTATATACTATTTAGGGTTAGGAGAAAGCCATGAGAGCCAGACACCAAAGTAAAAAGAACTTCACTCGCAGTCAAAGATATCGGCAGATGTGTAATTATACATGTAACTGGGTCGATGGCCAAGGTGGAAATCAAACCGCCCCAAGGAGGGTCGTTAGGACTGGCACTCACACGCGCATGCTTCTTGCTGCACCCTCACAAAATAAATCAGCACGCATGAAGAACAATGAAACATGTCATGAATGTGTTTACAGCACAGCACTTCCCTGTAACTAGTGAGGAACACTACATGGTATGTTTGTTTATATTGATAAATGCAAGTGTTGTTCCATTTGTGAACTATGTGCCAAGTGGTTTATGGAGACATCTAATTTCTTCATATGAATCATCAGAAGTGTTTGATGACTCATCACAAGCATGTGTCTGATGACTCATCACCACAATTCCTTCATCTGAATTATCATAATAAGTGATTCATGACTCATCACCAGCATGTGTCCGATGACTCACCACCAGTCTATAAATAGAAATCCCAAGGTATTTCCTGTGCTTGGCTTCAAGTCTTCCTTCGCTCTCAAGTGTTCCAGGTTTAGATGGAGTTGCCGTGATTCTTTCTGGAGTCGTCATTTAAGTGTGAGGCTTCATCGGAGCTTCCCTCTCTGGAGCGGATTCCTTTTGCAGCAGCTGGAGAATTTACGAACAGTATTCCATCTCCCTCAAATAATCAAAAACATTCCAGGAGAAGTTGGTTTGCGAGCAATCCCCTCTCGTTCCCCTGTTTTCAACCTTCTCGAGGTTAGTGATCTTTTGGTGGATTATGAAAAACATTTGTCGATGCTGAGAAAACCATGATAAAAGACTATTTTCCAAAGACAGCTTGAGAAGTATTTTTAAAGGCAGCATTGAAGTTAAGTGTTGTGAACTCCTAAAAGCATCACTCGATATCTATGCAAAATTATCCTGATTATTTTTGGAGCGAGTCTATTGTGTGAAAACAAATAACAAAAGACAAATTCCCAAGTTTGATTTTATAACGATTTTGTTGTGAGTTACAAAAGAGTGTTTAATAGTTGAGCATTCAAGTGCTAATAGCTATTCTAATTTTGCTGAAAGGCTCGGTGATTGCTCAATCGAATTATATTAATTATTGTTATGTTGCTGAAAGACTCTGTGATATTTGTAGTTCTGTTGTTTTTTATTTGTTTTTTTGTCTTAAAAATTCCTGCACCAAACCCTGAAGCAACTTTCTTAGAACAACAGTGACACTCCTTTGTGAACCAGTGTTTTTGTTTCTCTTCCTTTCCCAAATCCCTGCTCCCTATCTCTTTCCCCTAGAAACTATTCGCTTGTTCCATATTCAGTTCAGACACAAGAGAATAGTGTTTAGGGGTGATGGTTTTATTCTCTTCGCTCCCGCGGAACCTTGAATTCAGGTGAGTGGACATGGTCTTCCCAATATAATAATGATAACAAAAGATTTTTAAAAGGCAAGCCCACAAACGAGTGACAGTGATGGACATGAGGTGGGTGTGGTTAAAAGCCCACAGATAGACTACAACAGGTCAGAGTGCTTGCACATGTGACCTAAAAATACATAAATTGTACTCAAATTTAATACACATAGGCCCTCATTACGACTTTGGCACTCCGAGTACCGCCATTTCACTGCCAGTACTGCCAGTGCGGAGCGGCTGCTGTGGACAGTGGTAGGCATCTCAAGACCGGCCGGAACCATATTTCCCCCAAGTATATTACAAGGTTGCACACCGCCAGGATTTCCGGCGCGGTCGCACCGCCACCAAAACCCTGGCGGAACTGAATACAATAAAAGGAGACACTCACCTTCGGGAACACAGACATGTACGGAGCCGCCATGGAACCAGAACTTGAAGTCTTCCCACTGCTCCTGATTGCCTTGCATCTCCCGAACCAGTAATGATGAAGACAACAACCGTAAGTACACCTACCTAGGACATACTGGAGGAAAAGGTATTAAAACACACACACACACAGCACACACACATTAGGGACAGCATGCGACTGCCACACACTCATACCAAGACACACACACCTACACATATGCACACACAAAGCACACACATGCACATGACTAATACACACACCAGGGCCAACACACATGTGACATATACAACCCACCCCACATACACTTCACCGCCATCGGCTAACACACATGTACACAATACCACCTACACACGCAACATAACAATCTCAACTCACAAATGCGTTGCCAACCCATAGAACTGCACACCAACACATTACAACATGTAGTGACAACAACACACAAAGCCTACTCACAACAAATCAACAACACACACCCGTACAATGTAGCAAATGTCACACCTCACCCACACAGCATATAACGCATATGACATAGCCATCACCACACACAAGGACTCACACAACAACCATACAATGGCACACAACACCACCACAGCACATCACACTAGGTACAATGTACAACTCAGCAACACACATGCATGGGGCTACACAATCATATCACAGACTCAAAACACACCAATAGCACCGGGACCAATGGCAGGCTTACACACAAACATGCAGCCCAGGCACAACAGCTAGCACAACCAACACACACAACTCACAAACATACAAACCAAATCCCCCAAACAAAACACATCCATGTCCAAGGAAAGGCAGGATAAGTATGTCACCATCGATACTAACTGCAGGTTTGTCCAGATGTAATAAAATAACAGGATTTTGGCACAAACCTATATACAAATAGGGCCATTGCCCAGTCCATTGTCAATTGTGCCCATGGCACATATGGCACAACACAGGTCCCCAACCTGACTACAAAGTGACCTCCACAATGTAGGGGCATCAAGGGGGAGGCAGGCACTTCAGGGGTGTTTTGGGTGTGGTGGAGGTGGGGGTCTGGGCCTTGGAGGGGGTCCTTGGGTTTGGGTCTGGGTTTGAGCGGGGGCTCCTTGGGTTTGGGCAGGGGGGCCTTGGGATGAGTAGGGGCCACCTTAGCTTTTGCCTTGGGGGGTGGACTTCTTAGCATGGGGATGGGCAAGACCAGGGGTGACACGGAAGGACTGGGAGGTGGGAAGGCTGGACTTGGGGAGGGACACAGGGCGCTTCCGGGAACCATGGGGTGGGGGAGGGTGAGGGAGCAGGGAGCAGGGAAAACTCATAAAGGAAATGTTTCTTAGGGACACAATGGTGGTCATGGGAAAGGCGTTTGGGAGAGGGAGTAGTTGTAAGATATGTTCTTGTCAGTGTCTTGGGTGCAGGTGCGTGTGTGGGTTGAATGTGTGTGCTGAGTGTATGTTGGGTGGGTGAGTGCAGGCGTTAAGTGTCTTGGGAGGAGTGGGGGAGGAGGTGCTGAGAGATGCCATACTGGATGGGTGACTGTCTGTTGGGGTAGTGGCTGCAGGTATGGACGATGTTGAATGTGGGTATGTCGGTAGTTGTGTTGAGTGCGCATGTGGTGAATGGGGTGGATGTGTGCAAGTCTGTTATTGTGCTGACTGTGGGTATGATGGTACAAGTGGCAGGAACAGGGAGAGTTTGTGTTGTGTCAGCAGGTACGAGTGGTGTAGTGTCTGTGAAGGAGAGGGTGGTGGGGGAGTCAGTGCAGGGAGTGGATGTTGTGTGTGGAGGTGGGTGTTGTCTGTGTGCCTGCCGGTGGTGGGTCTTGTGGTGGCTATGTTTGTCACTGCAAACTGTGTTTGTTGAGGTGGTTGAATGCCTGTGTGAATGTGTGCTCTGGATGAGTGTTGGGAGTGGGTTTGGGGATTGGGAAGAGATAGGTGGAGGGGGGCGGGAGACAAAGGGACACTGGCTGCCATCAGTGAGGAGGCCAGAGCCTGAAAGGATCTCTGCAGGCCAGCCAGGGCACCATGAATGCCTTCCAGGAATACATTGGTTTGTTGTACCTGAGCTGCCAGTCCCTGGATGGCATTCGCTACAGTGGACTGACCCACAGAGGTGGACCTCAGGAGGTCAAAAGCCTCCTCACTGAGGGCAGCAGAGCTGACTGGGGCAGGGGAAGAGGTGCCTGCGGTGAAGGAGATGCCCACCCTCTTGGGTGAGCAGGCATGGGCAACTGGGTGGGGAACTATAGGGAGGGTGTTGATAGTAAGAGGGGTGGCAGACAATCATGTTGCTGGGGTGGTCCCAGATGGATCCGCCACTGCCAGGGAGTGTCCATCAAAGGAGGAATCTGAAGAAGATGTGGTCGATCCAGTTCCCCCGTGGCACTCCCCTCGTCCTCTGTCCAACTGGGTCCCTCAGCCTTGCTGGTATCAGCTTCCTGGTTCCGGTGGGCTGCTGCTTCCCCACTCGCCTCTGCCCCTTCTCCACCGCCAGATGATGCTGATGCACACAAAGGGAGAGAAAGAGATGGAGGGGTCCAGGGAAAGATAGGTGGATAACGGTCAATACATACCTCCATAGACACATATCAACATGTATATCTCTGAGATAACATATCACAGCAAGGCATGCCATTACAATTGCACCCCAAGTCTGCCACTACCTAGTGGCCAAGGCAAGCTGTCATGGTAACTGAACAAAAGATGTACACACAAGTTGACATTGTATTGTAGCCATTCTATTATAGCTTCATGCGCGTTAGCTTAACCTATTAGGCCTCTGTGCACTTTGCCCTAGATGCATTTTATTTAGCCTCGCACTGTTATTTTACAATAACCAGTTTCACGTTCTTGTTTTATTTCCTTCTATCACACTGTTTAGCTTGCTTCAGCGCTGTGTTTGCAAACAATACATTCTTGCTCACTCTGTGCTTCAGTCAAGGATACAGTCTGGTACATTGCCGATAGACGTGGTAGAAGTTTAGTCTTAATGGTTCGTAGACAGTACACATTCTTACCCAAGAACATCGGGGTGTTTGTTCACATCAATAGTATAAAAACACTTTCTAGTCCCAGTACATATAAGAGGGAGATTCCGACCAGGAACCCACAACTAGACGCCGATTGCCCTGTTGCAGATGGTGATCCAGATCACAGGCCTTTGCTCAGGTATGAGGGTCGATGTCCTCCCGGGGGAACCTGAAGTTGCTCAAAATATAACTTAGAGAGGGAACGTACTCTAGTTGCACCATGATAGCATTATTCTTATGCTTCACTCTCCTCGTTACTGTTTCAATCCTACTGTGTTGTATGGTTCTGGTTATTGCGGCTCACGCCTTGTTATCTAAAATGCAGTCGTTTTATTAAACCAATCTTTAAAACTCAAACTGCCTTTGTCATTTATATATGAGACCGCACTGTGTATGAGAGAACTGGTTGTGACCTGAGTGATCACAACTTCCCTGGGAAACACTAAGATGTCATGTGCTCGGCTGCCCAATTGTCTCTTCCCTTTGGGAAAGATAAGGCACTGCTAGTTAGCCGGAGCTCAACCAGGATTTGGGGTGACAAGGGCCCTTCGCCGTGGGTCAGACTTAGTCCCCCACACTGTGAACGATCTTGCCGCCCAAAAATCCAGTAGTCCCATTAGGATAATGAGAGCCTACACGACATGGCGCCGCCAACGATTGGTCTGGCTCTAATTTTCAGGTCCACCAGTTTCTCTCGGTCTCATTGGCACTGAGGACTTCCACCACCGGGGTATAGGTAACCCTAATTATAGCGGATGGTTGCTCAAGCTTGAACCTTAAAAGGAAAGACCCCGTCTTGGTGTGCCTTCTCTGAACTCTCGGTGTTTTTCTAATGGCGAATCCCCAGGTAATACAAATAGCTCTTAATATGAGACAACCGCTCACAGTACATTTGCTTGCACATGGTCTTACGATCCAGGGTGGTCCAGTCACGTTTGTGGTGGCCTCCCACGCAGCCTATAGAACAGAAATTTTTTACTCCTTGGTCACATTCCCAGCGGTTGATGGGAATACAAATACATTTCACACATATACGGTTGCGAACGCGTCTGGCCAGTACAGGGCATACGCATACCTAGAGATACCTCTATCTTATCAAGAACATAATAATTGGCTTGATGGTGCCCTATCCCATACAATATTACCAGTAAGGTTAGGTCCACTGAGTAATGATGGCCCGACCTGGCCTTTATTGGCCACATATACACCACATCCTGCGGTTGCAAATATGCCGGTGGCTGAAGTTCGTAGTTTATATACAGACTTAACGGCTACATATAGACGCTTAGTACAATTTGTGATGCAGACACTAAATACAAACCCAGAGCGTGGTGCTCCAGCACAACCACATGCAGTAACACCAGGTATAAACCCAGTGACTGTACACTCTATCATGGGTAAAGTTCCAGAAAAACGGGAGGAGACGCCAATTTGGCTGGCACAGAAAATCAATAAGCTGGAGGTGGTATTTCCCCATACGGGACCTCAGGTCAAAATAGAATATTAACTATGTGTTTACCATTTGGCATGGTTCCCACAGTGGAACATTGTAATACTTGGGGCACAGTGTTTGCCGCGCTCTATACAACGGCACACGGTACGCCGACCTTGGCCAACCTACCGGAAGTCTTTAAACAAATAAAGGATGAATACGGGGCTGCCCCAGCCTTAGATTTAAGAATGCAACTGATTGGCAACTTTGCCACGGTTTCTTCAATAATAATAAGTAATCTTAAAGGGGAGGCAGTTGCACTTGCGGTGCGTATGCATCTACGTGACGTCCCGCAACTAGATCAGGAGCAGGAATTGCCAAAAATAATAGCGGAAACATATTCCAGTATCGGTCAAGATAGCCTAGGGGCTAGACCACAAAAACCTCAGTTTCAAGGAAAAATTTGTAAAGAAAATGCTAAACATCAACCTGAGGGTAATAAGAAGCGCTGGGAGAAAAAACAACAGACACCTAAAAAGGAAAGAGGAGAATCTCCACGTACGGAGACCCCGCAGAATAGGCATAATCTCAGAAATAGGGATAATCTGAAAACTCCTGATAGATATCAATTCAATGATACACGCCAATCTCGTTCCTTTCAGGACTCACCGGAAAAGAGAAATGAGAGAGGTGGGCGGTCAGAGCGGAGAACAGAGTACGTGAAACCAAGACAGGAATCACAACGTTGTTCGGAGGTTTCTGTCAAGAAGGAAGAGAAACCGATACAACAAAAACAACAGTTTAAAAAGAAAAAGGTAGCGGCAGTCTCAGTTAGACATGCCACTCAGGAAGAGAGTTCTCTTGAAGAACAAGACATGGGCACTAGCACTGCTAGACAGCGCGGCACAGGTCACAATAGTTCGCCGGAATCTTCTAGAGCATCTGGAGGTGAAAACAACTGATGACTTCATACAAGTTGAAACAGCAGATATGTGTGTCTCTGAACCCGATAGGGTGTATACAGTGGCTTTACAATTGGAAGGAGACATTGAACGCACTATACACGCAATCTTTTGGGGAACTCGCAAAGTCTTATTGCATCAAATGGGCTCTAGCACAAGCACCTGCCTTATATAAAAATCAGGGTGGGATAGGGATTCTCCATATCATGTAATTCCGATTAAAGGTGAACCTCAGCCACAACCACAGTATCCCAAAAAACATGAAGCAAGGGCACCGGTGAGAGAAATACTTACACAATTAGAATACCAGGGGGTGATCGAACCCTGTGTCTCGCCGATGAATAATCCCTTATTCCCTGTAGCTAAACCAGACCATTCCTATAGAATAGTCTTAGACTACAGACATTTGAACGGACATACACGTACATATGCTATACAAAATTCACATAGCACTGCACTAATGAGCAACATTGTACGGAAAAAATATAAAACGACTTTGGATATCTCAAATGGTTTCTTCTGCCAGAATGTAGCACCTAAAAGCAGAGATTTAACAAGCTTTAGCGCACTAGGCTCCCAGAAAAAAATCTGTTGTTTGCCTCGGGGTCTAAGAACAGCCCAGGGCTGTTTGCAGCTCGTGTGACTGCTATTTTACACGAGTTAGACCCTGAAGCGTTGTCATATGTGGATGATATATATCTCACAGATGACGAGTTGCTACAACATTTAAGACGGGTAGCCCGCATTGTTATAGGGTTTGCCGAAATCGGCTAAAATTTTAATTTAAAAAAATCAAAAATTGCCTTCCTCAGCGTCCTGTTCCTGTGATATGAGCGGTCGAATGAAGGAAAGAGCCTAGCACCACAATTTTTAGAAAAGTGTGCACAATTGCAACCACCAAATACGATTAAAAAACTACAATCATTGTTTTGCTTTCTAAATTTTGGCAGAACATACTTTCCTGATTATGCTACACACATAAAACCTTTATATGAATTAATACGTCCTGATTTTTCAAGCAAATTCTGGACAATTGAACATACACATAATCTTCGGGAGTTACAAGCAGATATGCTAGCAGCAAAACATCTACACATACGGGACAATAAGACACATTTGGTCATCAGGGTGATAGCTGGGGCCATTGGGTTTACTTATGTCACATTTATTGAAGGTGAGACAGTCCTGATTGCATACAAGTCACACTTGTATTCCGCTGCTGAACAACGATTTGCTCCCACAGAGAAAATTCTCACTGCTGTACAGATGGCAGTTATTAAAGAGAGACCTCTTGCCCAGGGAAAACGCATTATAGTCGTTTCTCCTATTCCGGCCCTTGAGGCTGTTACAAAAGCTAGCGTCCTGAACATAAAAGCACTCCAACCACGATGGATACAGTAGGCTACGTCTTTAACAGCCACTGATGTAGACTACATTTTTGACCCAAAGTTATAAACTCAGGAATTTCTATTGATCAATATCAGGTAGTCATGTACACCAATGGCTCTGCGCAACCAGCGATTGGAACGAAATACCAATATTCTGCTGCATGTGCGGTTGTGAGTGGCTATATGGAAGCGGAGAAATTCTGTCCCCAACATACCTATACACAGACTTTAGGGGATTGTACGGCACAATTGGCTGAGCTAAAAGCGCTACTAATGGCACTAGAACATACAGATCTGACACAGTTCACGCTGATTGTTTGTGATTCGTAATATTGCGTCCAGTCCTTTAATGAATACCTTCATTACTGGCGCTTGAATGGGTTCAGAGATTCGAAAGGCAACACCATAAAACACAGACTACTGTGGGGGAAGGTAGCAGACATGAAAGAGACGCTACCCAAAGTCCATGTTGTGCATACACTTGGGCACCAACGCGTTGGAATACACGTTGGTGGAAATACCTTGGCTGATGAAGCCGCAAAGTCGGCAGTGGCAGTTGCCATTGTAGCTGCAGTGACTCGTTCGAGTTCCAAACCAGACACAGACATTATGGCTGCCGTAAAAGCTATAGTTGATGGCACGCCTTATCCCAAAGGATTTCCTAATAAGTACCAATACTTCATGGGAAGTATGCTGAACGCTGAAGTTAGGCGTAGCATAGGCGTACGCGACATCCCCAATAAAGATGTAAGGCCACAATTGATCAAAGCAGCGCATGAGGAGGTGACATCTGCACATGCTGGCGTGGCAGCTACAATTTCGCTATTGCAGGCCCATTATTGGTGGCCTAGTCTCTATAGAGAGACTAAGCAGTATGTCCTTTGTTGCGACATCTGTCAACAAATGAAAGTTTCAACAGCTAAGCGCCCACCGCAGACACCCCTCTTAATATCAAACAGACCATTACAATGTGTGTACTTGGATCATTGCGGTCCACTAACACCGGATAGTGCATACAAATATATACTAGTCGCTGTGGATTCTTGCTCCAGATTTGTGTGGGTGTGGCCACAACGCTCGGCTGATGCTCGGACTGTTATTAAAGATTTGTGAGTCTTTGTCGGTACATATGCAGTTGCGGCATTCCATTCGGACCAGGGCCCTGCTTTTGCGTCAAAGGCATTCAGGGACACCATGGCTTCATTGGGGGTCCAGCTCCAGTACTCGTCTCCATTTCATCCCGAGGGAAATTCTGTCATGGAGCGATTAAACCGCGATTTAAAGCAATCCTTAACAACCAGAATCTTAGGTAAGGGTCGTACTTGGCTAACCCACCTGTATGGAGTTCAGAGAGCACTAAATAACCTGCCTAGAAGGTCCCTGGGGGTTCGTACTTCATATGAGTGCCTGTTCGGAACACGAATGTTTGTTCCGGATCTTGATGGTCCTGGTGTGAGACACCTTTTGACATAAATGATCGTCAGCAGTTCCGTGAAGATAACTCTTCTAAAAGTGCTGCCTCCACAGGAATTAAGGATGTGCCAGTAACACCTACCGGCTGGATTCCCAGGGTTGGGGATCTTGTGCGTGAAAAGGTTGCAGTGAAAAAATAATTTGGCCCTTCTTATCGTGCACCAGTCCCTGTGTTGGGGATACACGGTACCAGAACTGTTATTCTACCCCCGTTGCTAGGTGCCAAAGAAAATCGCTTTGTTTCTATTGACAATGTCAAGTTACAACATGTGGCCTATTCTACACAGCCGACCAAGAGGAATGTCCAGTAGTTCCTGAATCCCTCTCACTACTGGAGAAGAAGTTCTGCTTCAAGTTGTCTATACCAACACTGTTGACTCTCCGAGCTTGGGGAGGGTGGATGATGATCTCGCATTATTTCCACTGACAACGACCAACTTAGAAACATTTGATCAAGCCACCATGACTACAAACGTGACGGATAGTGCTGTCTACAGTGTACCACCGTGGGAAACACCAAATCCTCCATTGACTACGGCAACGCCTTTTGCACGAACTGCCTCTGGTTACTTTGCCGACAACAACGATGGTCTATCGGACTCGTTTGCCTCTTCGACTGCTGACCTGTCAGTTCCACGTAAGCTGATACATTGGCTCAAAGATACGTATTTTGTTTTTCCATGGAACTATCTGTGGCTTTTATTGACTATGTTGGCATTTTTTCTTTGGATTTGATTTGTCATTACCTTTTTTCTGTTGATACATGGTCATTTTCTTCCCGAGAGATCAGCGGTTGAACAGGTAGAGGAGGTGTTGAAACCACATTTTTCATCACATAAGGTTCGAAGAGACTTGTCGTTTGTGAACATTTCTGCAGTGCCAATTCCAGATGGGATTGTGTGGGATAAAGTAATGTTTGATATATATGGTCCCACTGAAGTAATTCAAATACCGTATGTGCTGAAGTTATCTATGAATGATATAGTAATACCAGGCATTGTATCTGATGATTGGGATGTGAAGACAGTTGACTCAATGATAGAATTGCAATATTATACTGTCTATGAAAATGAGGATGTTTACCAGTTTAAAGACAATTATGGTGGCATGTTTTGCTATAATTATTATGGGCACCATTTCATACATAAAGCGAGCAGTCCAAAAACGATATTTGACTATACGCAATGGGAACATTGCCCAACTCCCCCGCAAAGGAGTTCAAAAACTTATTTTGATAAATTTACATATTTTTCTGGGCATCATCAAAAGAATGCTGAGTCATATTATTTTAAGATAACTCCGACTAAGGATAAACAAATGTTGTTGACCAACCTAAAATTTATATATTCGGACTCCTTTGTTTCCCGGTTATTAATTGAAGGTTATGAATATTGGTCACAAAATGTTGATTTGAAAAGTGTTTGGGGAACAAGAAATTGGCAAACATGGGGTAGAGAAACATTGTTTAGAGCATGTCTCATTCCCATTCAAATGTTTTTTTTAAACGAAACAGTACAACAGACCAGTTGCTTAGGCTTAGCCACGATCAGAGAATTAAACATGCCCAGCATACCTGCCCCTACAAAATTTAATAACTGGCAAAAGTACACAAATGCAACTTTTAGTGAGCTTAGTGAATGGGTCCAGAATGGTACATTTAACACTTCACTGACACGTCTAGGTGGGTGGTTATTGTGGCCAATAGATACCAACGGGTGTCATCAATGTTTTGTCACCTCCTCAGGGGTTTCCGAACGAGTAGGTCAGACCCTCGCTATGTATCACCAGAACATGCTGAAATAATTACAACATATAGTGTAGGAAAATTGTGCCAGCAATGGCTAAAATCATCCTCTCTAGATGCAGTTAGGACACATCTCACTCTCCTGTCTAATAACACTGACTTACAAGATTTTTTGTCAGGTCCGAAGAGACCATGTAGGAAGCGTTTCTTGTATGAAGTATAAAATGAAATATAGAAACTTTCTCAACAAGAGGCTGCAGCCCGGCTAAGGCAGATAGATCAGGAAAATATGAAAAAGGCATTAGCTGTTGTGGATAATGGAATTCACACCTTGTCCGACTGGATATATACAATTAACAACTTTGTTTCTTCCGCTATAGACATTATACAATCTGATATGTCTTCTTTATATCATGGACAGAGTCAGACCAGGCCCATTATGCAGTTGGGTTGGACGCTTCAGACGTTGATGGCGGGTCGCGTTCCGTGGCAGCACATCAGTGCCAGGGAAATATTTTTTTCCTTTAATTTGACGCGACAACAACTAATTGCTAAGAAAGAGGCGACTTATGTCATGCTCAACATTGAAAAGTTAGAAAGATTGCCTTTTACCGTGGCCGAGATTCCCTCAGCAGAGTGGTTGATACAGGGGGTTATTAATCTGCCTATTTCTACATTACAATTCACTTCTTGTTTGAAACATGTTCCGGTAGGCAGATATGAAAAGTTGGGAGATAGTTACATCCATGAGGTGTGGGAGCTTCCCTTCTCGTACAAATGCCTCAATGGCATGAAAGAAGCCTTTCTTAGCGGTAGTGAATGTGAGACTTCAGTCAGTCATTCGATGATTTGTAAGCAGCTATCCTTGCATGGGTCGTGTAATGCCTCGGTTGCGAACTTGGCTTGCTATCTAAAGGGAGTTCCAGTTCCCTTGATTAGGCGCACGTTCCAGGTGCTTTCAAACGGCAGCTACGTCCTCCTCAATAGTGAAGACTGTTGTGGCATGCATGCCGGAATAGTTTACGTTGTTTCGGTCACTAAGGTCATTACTTGCTGCGGGAACATTTTGTTTCCCCACACTAAAATTAGGGAGGCGGTAGACATTTGGCCTCACATTGCTACTTCCAAGGTGAATTTTGACAAGTTAAGTAGACTGAAGGCTTTATTGATTCAGAAGCATGTGGCCCTTACATCTGCACGTGGGACCTCCGCACTTCAGGTGGCAAGGTCATCGGCGGAAATACAGTCCCTGTTAAATACGAACTTTCCGAGACACTTTGGTGAACTCGTGGTAGGTATATTTAATGCGTCCAGCACGGCTGGATTAGCACATTTTTTCAAAGCTGTTGGTACTGGTTTCGTTCACACCTTTTCTTCCATATTCCGTTTAATACCTTCGGCTATTCATTCAATTTTCGGAAGCATTTTTGGGGGATTTCCAATAACTTTGGCTTTATTAGCCGACATTTTGTTGTTGCTGTTGTTTTTCCGCAATGGCTGTCCCGCTGCAACAAGGACGAATGTGGGCGCTCCCATCAGCGCAGCTGTGTTGTGAACGCATGATGCAGCACTTTGGAGCAGCACTCCTGGAACACTTGGAGTGTGAGTGGTTTCTGTCATTCAGACTGGTTTTGGATTGTGTGCAGCCCGTGTTTCAGTGCAGTTGGTGCTCTTTTGCACATGCACTAGACGTTTGTCTCTCACAGCAACGTCCCCCAGTGAGTGATGCTGATCTGTTGATGTTCTCGATTAGGGTTCACTACCAGACATGCGCACTGCGGCTGCGTTTGCTTAGAGAAGCTGATTACGAGATACCCTTCCTGGTGGAAGTTGATATTAACTCGTTTGGAGGCACTGCACGGGATGCCGCCTTGGTTAACACTGGGGCTCTGGAACACACCTGCTCCTTGATAGTTTTTGGTGTGGATTTACCGGTTTTGTCATCTGCCGAGGTGGAGAATCTCCTGCTTTCCATGACTGATGCTTGATTTGGACTTATTCTAAATTGACATTTTTACTTTAAATTTGGTATTTGGTCGCATGCACATTCTAAAAATTTGAAAATTAGTATGCTTGTGTGTCCTCTTAGCTTGGTAAAATGTGAATAGGGTTTTAAATATCTTTTAGCTTAGGGCATTTTAGCTTCGGCTTAAACCACTTTCTACAGACAAGGGGAGGGTGTAGTGTAGCCATTTTTAATATAGCTTCATGCACGTTAGATTAACATACTAGGCCGCTGTGCACTTTGCCCTAGATACATTTTATTCAACCTTGCACTGTTATTTTACAATAACCAGTTTTACGGTCTTGTTTTTATTTCCTTCTATCTCACTGTTTAGCTTAGTTCAGCACTGTGTTCTCAAATAATACATTCTTGATTGCCCTGTGCTTCAGTCAAGGCTACAGTCTGGAACATTGCCGGTAAACATGGTAGAAGTTTAGTCTCCAGTATTCGTAGAAGATACACATTCGTACGTAGGGACATTTTCTTACAACATCTGCGTGTTAGTTATAAAAACACTTCTTAGTCCTAGTACAGGTCAGAGGGAGATTCCGACCAGAAACCTACAACTAGATGCTGACTGCCCCGTTGCAGATGCTGATGCAGATTACAGGCCTTTGCTCAGGTATGAGGGTTGATGTCCTCCCGGGGGACCTAAAAGGCAGGCTTAGAGCTTCACATGCTGTGCTCAGAATATAACTTAGAGAGAACATAATCTAGTTGCACTATGATAGGCTTATTCTTGTGCTTCACTCTCACCATTACTATTTCAATCCTACTGTGTTGTGTAGTTCTGGTTATTGCAGCTCACGCTTTGCTATCTAAAATGCAGTTGTTTTTATTAAACCAATCTTTAAAACTTAAACTGCCTTTGTCATTTCTATATGTGACCTGAGTGACCACGACTTCCCTGGGAAGTACTAAAGGTGTAATGTGCTCGGCTGCCCAATTGTCTCTTCCCTTTGGGAGAGATGAGGCACTGCTAGTTAGCCGGAGCAAAACACGGATTTAGAGTGACAAGGGTCTTTCACCGTGGGTCAGACTTAGTCCCCCACACTGTGAACGATCTTGCAGCTCAAAATCCAGTAGTCTCATTAGGATAATAAGAGCCTACGCGACAAGACTATATGACACTTCATAAACAGAATATTCTTGCTGTGCACTTCATGAAAATCTGACAAAAAATAATAGCCACTTTTTATTGACTAATGTTTCTTTTAATTTATTTATGGTGGGTTTAAGATAGGAAAATAATAATTTATTAATGTCTTGCCTCAAAATGTATCTTCTCTGAAATGTTTATTTTTATTTATTTTCTTTGTTAAGATTGATGATAATACCCCACAGAATTCAAAATATATTTTACATAACATAAATTATTGAAAACAAATTATTTTTGTTTTCACTATAAGGCAGGCATTTGTTCACCTGTAAATATTGGTAAGCACCTATAATCACATGAGTTTGTGGTTGTTCAACAAACTCTTTTGGGTAGTTTCCCAACCTAAAGAGTCATGCAGTTTTACTGCAGTGTCAGGCAGTGTAAGTGTAGGGATGGGCGGATCTCGCAAAGTTGTACTCCAGCATAAAGATGAGCTGGCACATCCGACCCATGTAGAGTCCTATGTCCCCAGAGATGTGTATTACTCTCCTCTACCTAGTTCCTGCCCTGCAGTGTACCTACCCCCTGCCACTGTCTGTCTGTGTAGATACAGTTATTGCAGCGCCAGCGCTGCGGGCTGTGCTTTGCACTGCTGCCAAGAATTACTTGTGCAAAAGGATACCAGCAGTGTGCTCCTTCTCAGGTAGTATCCTGCTGCCTAGACTAGTCAGTGCGGTGTTCTGCCTGCTCCTCTGACCTGTGTGTGCTCTGTCCTGCTCCTCAGTGTTGTGCCCTGCTGCCACGGACCTTTCAGTGCTGCACCCTGCTCCTCAAATGCACTCCGGCATCGCCTTGCTCCTCAGACCCGCAGTGCAGCCCTCTCCTCTCCAGAGCCAATAGTGGCCCTTGGGCGAGCTTTGCACTGTACTGCATGGCGCAAATGACATTTTTAAAGCCACGCCTGGCACTGAATGCCCTTTCGTAATACCTTACCTTCAGGTTGGGGCCCAGCTAGTAGAAGTTTCTTTGCAGTAGATATTTCTGTCGCCTGCACTGCCCTGCCGTAAACCTTCTCTCCTGCTCTACCATGGATGCCCCTTCCTTCTGCCCCGCTTTACAATAAATGCCTCTCTCTCCTTGCCCCTTTCTCCTGTCCCGCTTTACAGTGAATACCCCTCTCTCCTTCCCTACTTTACAGTTTACACCCATCTCCTATCCCACTTTATCTTGAACGCCCCTAGGTTGTGCCTGGCTTTAGAGAATGCACCTTTCCCCAACCCTGTTTTACTTTATGTACCTTCCCCAGCTTGGCTTTAATGTAAGTGCCCCTTTTCTGCAATATGAGCCCTTCCCCCGCTCTGGTAAACAAGCAAAACACGAGTGATGTAGCACAGCCATCTTCGAACATGTGTGTTTCCATTATAGGAATGCCGCACTTGAATAAAAAAGCATATTCTGAGGCGACTGAAGAGTGTTTAAAATAGTAAGCAACATTTTTACATAACATTAGAAATACAAACTATTCTAAATTAAACTATTTTACCAATTCCAATTTTGTTTTTGATACCCTAAGAAATACGGTAGCTCTTGGCAGATTTATCAGTTTGTCTTAGAATCTTTCCCTTTTTCGAGCTCCTAGTGAGTTGCTGTTCCGTTTATTGGAAAAATGTGCACTGTAAAGTGGCCGCATAATAAAATCTTACTGAAAAGTGTGATGCAGCACTTTTAGCAAACTGACACATTTCTGTCATCTAGTCTATTCTAACGAAATGGAACACAGCCTTGAAGCAAGAAACTCGCTGACTGGCCCAGAGGAGCGCCTGTGGTTAGGAAGCTCATTAATTGGTGTCAGCAACCAAGGTATACATTGTGACCCCAGGAAGTGCTTGCTGCAGCTGGGATAAGCTGCGCTCTGTCTGGGTGTCAATGGAAAAGACTTCCCCTGGTTAACTACTAGGTATCCTTGTAAGCAGTGTTGCCAGATTGGGCGATTTCCTGCACAAATGGGTGATATTTTTCCCATTTGTGTGGGAAAAAAACCCAATTGAGGGAGGCTAATTGTTGGGCTATTATTAGCCCTCTGTGCGAAAAAATGTTTGCGGGGCGGCGCTGCCACCGCAGCAGCGGACATGCACTGTACCAGGCCCACCCCACCCCCACATGAGAGATTATAAGAATATGGGCTGGGCTCTCGCTCTCGTCACACTAGTGTGTGACATCATCACTGAGGCTGAGCCTGCCTGTGCGGCAGCGCTGCTGCCTCTCTCTTCTCTGCGACTGCGTGGGGCGCGCACAGCGGCACACAGCACGCACAGCCACAGAGTGGCACAGACATCAGAAGAACAGTGCGATCATGATGATGGTAATAATTGTTGGGGCAGAGGGCTGTCAATCTAGTAGCACGCGAAAGCGCTACCAATTGATGGCCCAGCCACAAATTATTGGCCTGCCCCCGCGGCATTATTTAAAATGCCTGCGTGCGTGCGCTGCGAGCGTCAGTCAGTCAGCCGTCAGCAAGTGCGCACTGCACACTGTCTCTTACTCACTGGCTGCTGCGCACGTGGTGGTGTCTCGTGTGTGTGTGGCTCTTCTCTTGAGCCTCACCCTGCACAGGTGTGGTGGTGGTGCCCCCCCGAAAAGTCTCTTCCATTGTGCGCTTGGAGTGGACTCTGAATTAAAGCCAGCCCCAGGGTGCGAGATTGGGGCTCGGGAGAGGGGAGACACCCCCCTAGCCTCTTCCTGTTGTGTAGGTGTTACTTACGGCCCCTACCTACACTGACGTGCGGCCGGTTGGTGGGCAGCTGCGGAAGACAAAGTAAGTGTCCTTCAATTTGTGCCTTTGTGACTTGTTGTGAGTAGATGTATTCCTTATTTTTAATATTCAGGGGCTAATTGTGGATTGAGAGTGCGTAGGATCTAAAGCATGGCAGGACTGAATAAGAATGAGTGTCTTAATTTGTAAATAAAAACGTGCCGTGTCCAAAGCTCTCCTCTTAAACACGCGTCTGCTGCAATTAAATGTGCAAACACGGAATACTAGGGCAGCGTAATCCTGAAGCCATGTTGGGCCTCTTTAGTCCATTTTAAGCCATTTCACCTCACTCCTGCAGCTTTCTGCTCTGTCCCTTTCTGACACTCTTTTTCATTTTTGGATTCCTCCGTCTTTCCCATATGTGTCTTTTGCTCGCAGAAAATGCTTGAGGCAGGAAAATGAGTGCCGCCCCTCAAAAATAAGTGCCGGTGCTCTGCACCGGAAACAACAAGCACAAATTAAGCACTGGATGGAATCACATGAAGGTTGGTGATGACAAAGAGTTATTGTTTTAGACTCGTAATGCAAGGGGGTTACCAGCTGAGTTGCGCAGTACGTGCTTTGCAGGGCAGTTAAATAAAAATAAATCATTCAGTTTGGGTATTACTTAAACCATTTTATCTGAAACCTTTTTGTACGTTTGGTAGCAGTCTATCTTATACTGCCAGTAATGCAAGTTTAACCTACTGACTTACATTTGCACAACACACAATTCTCCATTGCAGCAGTGAAGATTTCAGTCTGTGGCTTTTTGGTTACACACAGACCTTTCAGTGCATTAACTAATAGAGGTTTCATAATATACAGTGATTAACTTAACTTTTTTATTTTTTATTTTAAGGCATGAGTTATGTATGTGGCTACCTGAAAGAGAATATTTTGGGTTTTTTATAGCCACACGTTTAACCCCGCCCCATTGCATGCAGCATCACTGTTCCCATATGTTTTTAATGCACTTTGAGCTGTGTGTTCAGCTGATTTATTCATTTATTTCTCTTCAGTTGCATGCAGTGCAAGCACAAATCTGGTCTCATTGGCTGAGCTAAGCAAAATGAAGGTACATGGTCAGTGCTTAGCCTCACTGCATGGTTCTGTTTGTGATCTTAGTGCCTAAATCATTGACATCACTTGTAGTCATGCTCTGCTCAGCGTAGCCATTGCTTGCATTTGACACAAAACACTAGCCTTTACCATTAATTTAAGTTCAAGTTCACGGAGTTTAGGTCACTGTGTTCTGGCCTCTGGTAGCAATTTGCAGAAGGGTGTCTATCGCCTCACACAAGCCACCTTTTTCACCTCACACAAGGATGTATTTTTCTGCAAGGCCCTGTTGACCTCCACTGTCCAGGGTAGAGGTAGCCCGCTAAAACAAGTGTAGGGGTAGTGCCTGAGTACGTCTGAAGGAGGCAGGAAATGAGTCAAATGTTGGTCTGCTGCCCATTTAATGAAAAGTCCAGAAAGTAGAACAGTAGTAGAGCAGACTGCAGATACACACTGGGAATGCTAGATGGCTACTTGCATTTCACCTTTATCTACCGTGTGCATATAAAAGGCAGTGAAAAGAACAAAGGTTGTGCTTTGAATCCATTTGGGGGGGTTTTGATTATCATAGGTTAATGACGGAGCTAATGTAGCAAATGTTATCTTTGCATGTTGGGGCTGACATTATATTGGGATTAACAGGACTTGAACTGTAAAATGCAAAGGGAAAACAGGATTGGGTCTGCTTTCCACAAACTTGAGTTTGGCATGAAAAGTTGAGTAAGTATGAGGGTTAGTCCATTAAGATGTATTACTTTTTGCTGTTATCAGTGAGTTGTTGCTTTATTATAAAACCAGTTTAAAAGCTAGAGCATACCTCTTATTTAACCTTGAACACGAGGGAGTTGCCATCCTTTGGCTCATTCTCCATTTCAAAACATGACAAATCCAAAGAGTCAATTGTCTGCCCTGAAACAAATCGCTTGCCCCAGAGCAGAGTCAACACCACTTTGTATCTCCATTGAATTCACTTGTGTTGTACCCCAAAATAAGTACATGACATTCTTGGACACTTAAAGTAGAGGTATGCTCAATAACCATTGGCAATTCTAGATAGTGTTTTTTTTATTGTTTTACACATGATTATCAGTGAACTAGGGACAATGATTGCAATTTCTTTTGCAGTTTCAGGTAGTCCCCTGGGCTCTCATCTTGACATAGTTCATCATTGATCAGCTCCCAGCTGACCTGCCAGTTTAATTGTTGCACCCTGGGCAAGTGGGCACAATATAAAAAAATATACAGAAAAGAGTGGCAGTTGGATCCTGAATTAAAAAGATGGATTGCCCCTGTCAAATCGGATAATTCCAAAGCGGCCTGCAAGTACTGCCATATAGACTTGCGTGCCCATTATAATGATTTGAAGCAACATGCAGCAACCACAAAACACGGCTCTCACTGTAATTCAGCAAGTGCTTACATGGCATCCTTTGTAAAACCCATTCCTTCAATATCTAATGACCAGAAAAGAAGAGAAATTAGGTTTACCATACAAACTGCTTGTTGCACATCCATAAATAATGTAGATGGATATGGTGAAATTTTGAAGGATGAATTCCCTGCCTTCCGAATGCACCGTACCAAATGTACAGCACTAATTACTTCTGTGTTGGGCCCATACTTCAAAGACGGAATGCTGAAAGATATTGGAACATCACCTTACTCCTTATTAATTGATGAATCAACAGACATTGAAGTAAAAAAACTGCTTTGCATTTGTGTGAAGTATTTCAGCACAAAGAATAAACAATTAGTAAGCACCTTCCTTGGAATGCTAGAATTAAATCAGGCCTGTGCAGAAGATATAGCAAATGCAGTGCTAAGCTTGCTTGAAAGTTGTAACCTTGAGACTGAAACTTTAATAGGCACAGGCACAGATGGAGCAAGTGTCATGTGTGGAAAGCATCACTCAGCATTCACCTTGTTGCAAGATAAGCAACCTTCCTTGCAACTTGTGCGCTGCATTTGTCACTCCCTGGACATCATTGCAAAGAAAGCAATAAGGAGCATTCCAAGCAGTGTAGAATTCATGATCAGAGAAACATACAACTGGTTTTCCCACTCCCCAAAACGCCAGGCCGACTATAGGGAATTGTATCTGACATCGGACGGAGGCATACCCCTCAAATGAACTTTGCCTTGTGAAACACGGTGGCTAGTGATGGCAGATTGTGTAGAGCGTTTATTAGAAAAATGTGATGCCTTAAGCCTACACTTTAGCACAGCATCCTATGTGGAACACTGCTATGCAGCAAGGATGCTCCAAGAAATGTATCACGATGAGACCAACCTACTTTACCTCACTTTCTTAAAGCCTATTCTTCAAGACATAAAGATTGTTAATAAAATCTTTCAGCTAGAATCTGGAGATGCACTCTACATCTTTCGCGACCTATATACTCTGTACGTGTCTACACTGAAAAGGATACTTAAACCAGTAATCATCAAGAACAGATGCAGAGCCTAGATTTACAAAGATCTGCCATTTATGTTTCTCAAGAGGATGTGGATCTGTGACTTGCTTTCCGTAAGAAGCTGGAAGAAAGTAAACTCATCTCCGTTTCAAAGGACGGCCTTGTGAAAAGGTGCCTGGAGTATTGGCATGTGAATATCAATTTCACCTTTCTGAGTCACTAAGCATGCTTAAAAAGTTAGAAGTTTTGAGTCCCCAAAAAGTGCTTGCAGATTGCAAACCTCCTGTAACTGACTTACCACATACATTTTTCACATACCCATTGGAAGTACTAGAGTCTCAGTGGAGAATTATATCCCCATGTTCATTTCCTGAGAATTCTAACATGGAATCCTTCCGGATGGAAGTGTATAACTATACTGATGCTGCTGGCAAACATTGCTCTCACAAGCTTGCAATGGGTGCTATACAAATGTTGACACTCCTGATATCCAATGCTCATGTTGAAAGGGTATTTTCCCAAATGACGCCGCAGAAAAATGATAGACGAAATAGAATAGGCCTAAAACTATCAAATATTCTCTACATAAAGTTTGAAATGAAACGCATTGGAATTGTGTCCTATTCTGTTGTGCCTTCCCCACAATTGCTTGCAAAATGTAACAGCAGTATGTATGATTTAAGTTGCGAAATTCAGCCCTCCCCCAAGGAATGCATGCAGCTTGGACCTACCCTTGCCACTGTTGGCTGTAGAAGGAGCCATGCCTGCCAGCCCTCTAGTGACAGGACACGAAGAACACTTTCTCAGACCTGCCCTCGACCACTGTCAGCTGCAGAAAGAGCTGTGCCAGCCAGCCAGCCCTCTAGTGACAGGACCAGAAGAATACTTTCTCAGTCCTGCTCTTGCCAGTGTCCGCTGCAAAAAGTAGCCCTGCCTGCCCGCCCTCTAGTGACAGGATCAGAAGAATACTTTCTCAGACTTGCCCTCACCACTGTTAGCTGCAGAAGGAGCCATGCCTGCCAGCCCTCTAGTGATAGGACCAGAAGAACACTTTCTCAGAGCTGCTCTTGCCACTGTCAATCCCAGAGCACTGCATGGCAATCCTGCTGGCGGTGCCAAGCCCAGAAGAGCACCATACTCCAGTTTCTCCTACTTTAAGCTACGGACATTGAAGTAAAGAACTTGCTTGAAGCTTGTAGCCTTGAGATTGGAAATTTAATAGGCATAGATGGGGCAAGCGTCATGTGCAGAAAGCATCACTCAGCATTCCCCTTGTTGAAAGAAAAGCAACCTTCCTTGCAACTTGTGTGCTGCATTTACCAGTTCTTTAAGATCATTGCTAAGAAAGCAATAAGGAGCATTCCAGGTAATATAGAATTGATGATCCGAGAAACTTACAACTGTTTTTTCCACTCACCAAAACGCCAGCCCTGCTACAGGTATTTGTATCTCACATTGGACGGAGGCCTGTCCCTGACATTAATTTTGCCTTGCGAAACACAGGACTAGTGATGGCAGATTGTGTAGAGCGTTTAATAGAACAATGATGCCTTAAAATTACACTTTAGCACAGTATCCTGCAGGAAAGACGCTCCAGAAATGTGCCATGATATCTTGAAAT
The DNA here is from genome assembly GCF_031143425.1 of Pleurodeles waltl. Taxonomy (NCBI): domain Eukaryota; kingdom Metazoa; phylum Chordata; class Amphibia; order Caudata; family Salamandridae; genus Pleurodeles; species Pleurodeles waltl. The sequence goes on from NC_090447.1 coordinate 333,037,437, forward strand.
TACACTTTTGTACGGTGTCCTATGTCTAGCACTGGTATGCATCAAGAATGCGCAATAAAATTTATCATGAGCAGACAAACCTATTTTTCCTTACTTCGAATGAAGACCGTGCCATTGCCATGTACTAGCTCTAGGGCTACCACAGTTATGCCAGTACAGATGTAGAGATGATCTACGGTTGAAGTCCCAAAACAATTTATGCTCATTTGCTAAGACATCAGACCTGGTAAATTTATGAATAGAAGTGTATAACTACACTGATGCTGCAGGCATCCATTGTTTCCATGAGCTTACTTTAATGGATCCTCTGCCACTGTCATGTATTAACTCTAAGATCACCACAGTTATTCCAATAAGAGATGTAGAGATTGGCACCCCTATTTTGAAGAAAGGTCGCAACAAGATTTGGGAACATCTGGATATCTCTTTATTGATCAGTGGCTTTGTGGAAGTAGGCGGGGTGAAAACCCATGCTCTTGTGCCTAAAGTACTATAGTCAAAACTATCACACACTTGTAAGCGGCTACCTTAGCTTTATGGGATTAAAGCCGTCCTGCACAGAAAATGGAGCAAATCTGGACTTAACTTTCTTGCAACCCTTGAATGATGCCAAGAGTCATTCGCAGTTTCCCGTTACCAGCTTTGTCTACTTAAAGGTACATGTCTTAATATGGATGTTGGACTTGCTTCCTGTCTAAAGGTGAAAGGGAATAACTATTCGCCTGGACCCTTTTACAGCCACATCTCCTTGCAACCTTCGTGATTGAGATTTACAATTGTCCAACACACCAGCATTCACATTCTAATGCACCTAGTGTGTCTGTGATCCTTTCTGCTGCCACTACAAACGATATCAAATGGCTAGAAAAGGAGAGAAATCGGAATTGCATCGGAACCTGATTCAATGAACCATTTGTAGTTTCCCTTTACCACCAGCCATGTATGTTTTTCAAGCAATATATGATGTCTTAAAAGTTACACTTTTCTGTGGTGCCCTATGTGTACCACTGGTATGCATCAAGAATGCTCTACAAAACGTATCAAGAGCAGGAAAACCTATCTTTCCTTACTTCGATGAAGACAGTGCAATTGCCATGTATTAGCTCTAGGACTACCACAGTTATGCCAGTACTGATGTAGAAATGGTCACTTTCTCTTGCAGTTTCAGGTAGTCCCCGGTCGTCTCAACAAGATAGTTATTCATTGAGCAGGTTATCCCAGCTGCCAAAAAGTTGCAGGTTAATTATTGCAACATGGGCAAGTGGGCTCAATATGATAAAATGAGTAGTAGTGGTTTCTGAATTAAAAGGACTGAATGTAAAATGAGCTGATACCAAGGCTGCATTCAAGTACTGCCATAAAAAATTCCATGTCCATTCCAATGATTTGAAACAACCTGCAGCTAACAGAGTAGGTGATTGAAAGAACCATTCGCAGTTTCACTTTACCAGCCATGTTTACTTACCGGTAGATGCGTTGCACTCTGAAACAAGTTTATTGCTGCCTAGGAAGTGGCTACTGCCCTTGCTTTCTGTCTGCAAGAAAAGGAAAATGATCTGCCTGCTACAAAGGGCTCCAGTGCCAAAACTGGTGTCAAAAGGACTGCTGTGAAGTTGATGAAAGCGATGTTCAGCCAAAAGGTGTGAATCCTAGAAAGGATCAAACTGTATGTGATTGAATGAACCATTCGCAGTTTCACTTTACCAGCCATGTTTACTTACCAGTGCATGCCTCACACTCTGAAACAAGCATCTGGCGGTCTAGGAAGTGGCTACTGCCCTTCCTTTCTGTCTGCGGGCAAAGGAAAATGATCTGCCTGCTACAAAGGGCTCCAGTGCCAAAACTGGTGTCAAAAGGACTGCTGTGAAGTTGATGAAAGTGATGTTCATCCAAAAGCTGTGAATCCTAGAAAGGATCAAACCGTATGTGACTGAATGAACCATTCACAGTTTCACTTTACCAGCCATGTTTACTTACCGGTGCATACCTCGCACTCTGAAACAAGCATTTTGCGGCTTAGGAAGTGGCTACTGCCTTTGCTTTCTGTCTGCAACCAAAGGAAAATTATCTGCCTGCTACAAAGGGCTCCAATGCCAAAACTGGTGTCAAAAGGACTGCTGTGAACTTGATCAAAGCGATGTTCATCTTTCTGTCTCCAAACAAAAGAAAATAAAGTAGCTGCTACAAGCTTCAATGTCAAAAGGTTTGTCAAAGAAGGACTGCTGTGCACATAATCAAAGATTTACGTCTCTCACCAAGTCCAGATTTACTACTTGTTCCAATTTGCTGCTCATCATAAGAAGTGAGTGACCATTTTTTCATGTTTATTTCCATTTTTAGTGTGTAATGCAATGAATAATCTAGGCACTGTGAGTTTCACATATTTGCTTACAATAGAAATTTGATTTATGCTTTAAAATGTTTGCTTCAGCCTACGATTGCATTAGTTCAGTGTTAAAAGTTTGGGCTACTTTTTGGGCTGGGACCGGTTCATTTGGGCTTACTTTGGGCTGGTTGTTCAACAGCTTTGGGCTATAGAAGGCTTTTAAAATCTGGCAACACTGCTTGTAAGGAGCAACAGTGATGATCTAGGGTAAGACAGCCAAGGATTCTGGCATGCATGCACGCTTCTTGTCACCGCTGTCTAGGGGTTTTTGCCTTTATAAAGGATCCCGAATAGTATCTGAACGAGGTATTGTGATGTAGCAGCACACGTATTTGTAGTCTATAGTAGTGCTGAATAACACTGCTGGTGGAGTGGCAGAATTTATTAGTAATTCTGCGTTACAAGAGTAATGACGAATTAAAAATTCCACCCACCCCTATGTAAGTGTATTTAAAAGATGTTAATTCCTAGGGAATGTTCAAAAAGTGTGGGATTAGTAGGAACGTTTTTTTTTCTTTTTCTGAAGGCAAATATGTCCTTCTCAAAGGGTAATCAATATTATAAAACTTTGAGGACATAAAAGAACAAAGTTACAACTAAAAACTCTTTTTTTTGTGTATTAATTTCTCACACGAAAAAGTATGCCTATTACAGCTTTAAAAGCTGTGATAGGTATACATTTCCAGATTCTACAGATTTTCAGGCCTACTCATGGAGTTCTTTGACAATCGCAAGAAGGATACACTGCTAATCCGAATATAGGCATAACTCGTGTAGAAATAAATCTCCAGATTTTCACAGCAGGTCCTTTGTGAATCTGGTTGCCTTCATCAGGTAGAAATACTTCTTTTTCAGCACCCTGACATATTCATAGAAAGCTTCATGCTTAGAGCACCTTGTTTCCAAAGGTGCCAGAGTTATCACTGGTTTCTCATTAAAGGCATCAAAGCAAATTGACTGTGAATAAAAGATTAAAATACACGTGTGATAATATCGCCCTGTACATTTATGCATGCCTTGCTAATTTATACCTTTGTATAAATTAGCAAGGCATGCATAAATGTACAGGGCAATATTATCACACGAAGTATGCATGTAAGCAGACTGCAAAAGAGCAGGATACTGAGTTCACAAATAAGTCAGGATTTCTACAAAAGTGCAACAAAAATTTAAAAAGGCACTACTTCAGCTCCTTCTATTCTACCCTCATACCTCTAGGTAAGGCCGGGCCCTTAGAAAGTTATACTTAATAGAACCGCTACTGATAGAAGAGTGTTCACATGTGTGCAACATTAGATACAGACAGCCCACGATCTCAGGACAAAGACACACACAGGGCCAGATTTACAAAGATTGGTGTACGAGAAGGCGTGATTTACTCTTGTAGTATTCTCAGTTTACTGCATGAATTTCAGGAATAAGCCAGGAGTACTCCTGACTTGCCGCTGGTTGAATCCTGGAATTCAGAAGTACCACAACAGTAAGTCACTTCAAAAACTTTTTTAATATGGTGCCAAGTGCTTGGTGTTTAGGCCTAGCTTTAGAGCTAGAAGAGGACTGGAATATGCATCAGAAATTAGTTTTATTTTTAGGGAACACTTGAAATCTTCAAATCTTGCACACCAGAGAGGAACATTGACATCAGAATCCTAAGTTGTTCAGATGGGCATTGAAATATGCCAAATGAAGCACATACATTATAACACTGGGACATTAATGTTTACACATTGAAGCACCAAAACATTATGACACCAGCAAAGGCTAGAAAGAGAACTATAAGTTGTGGGTAAACGAAAGATGGGCTAAACTCTGCCAACTCTCATATTGCATGTTGGCTTAAGTGACACAGGACCTTGTATTGCTTCAAATAAATAATTAAAAAGCGAAAGTCTAATCTCATATAAGGCTCCGAAGATGCCACAGGCATTCCAGTCCAACGAGAAATGCAGTTTGAAGTGTTACACCGACTCAATAAGCAACACTAAAAATTACAGTTTAACATCTTGATTCTTAAAAACATGTTTTGAAATCCGAATCATTGGTGTCAATGGAGAGATGGCAATAAAAGAGCTGTGCACAGCAAAGTTTGTACAGCACTAGGCTCAATGGATATTAGAATATTTCAAAATGCTTTGGGCCAAAAACCTCAAATTAGGTATTGGAACCTTAGTAGCAGCACAGATAGGTGGTGGAGATTATTCGACAGGAACGGACAAAAATATTAAGTACACTATCAGAAATAAACAGTTAGCTGAGGATAGGGGCAAAGAATTGGGGAGAAGCAATGTCAAAGAAAGGGGACTTTAGCCGTGGATGCCCTTTGAGGCTGAAGCGATATGCCTTGATAGCGGACTTAGATCTAGGAATGCGGTACTCCAACCAAAGTTCATAGGTGAGGTTCTCCTATTTGAACGGTGCTACCAGGTCAAAGCAAGGGAAATACAAGCATTCTGAGGACAAAGAAGTGTCTGTGACATGCAGGCAATAGTACTTGGGTAGACATGGAGTGGGAGAGATTCTTTTAAGGACAGGTAGGTGAGGCGCTGCCATGTACACTTAAGTCAAGGATAAATAATGCCCTGTGTTTGGTTGACAGCTCACCAGCAAGTTTGCTGAAGGGGAAGTCGATATGTGGTTGTGGAGTGTGGAAGGTGTGCAGGCACTAATGGTGATAATATATAGTTTTTAGACAGGAGGAGCATGTTCATATCTACAGACGCTGTTAACAAGTTCACAGAACTGAAAATAGTATTTTAATTATTCAAATGAACTAACATCCCATTCAGGGCTGCACTTTGAAGATGTTATGCTTGACCTTGGTGACCTTGTGAAGGTCTGGGTCAGCGGGTGCCAGCGGCATAATTTGTTTTTAAACAAATTGTATTGTAGTTTTTGACACGTGACTTACAAATTATGGCATGCATAAACCATTCCCAATAACAGGTCCAGCGAGGGACATTCATTCGACCAATAAAACCAACACTTGTTATGGAAACATGAACTATAGCAATCGTCCTTAGGGTGGCCAGGGAGAACAATGGAGTAAAATGTGTTAACTTACATGAGAATAAAACATTCTTTGTATGCATAGAGGTGCCATGGAAAAGAGAAAACAATAAATGAAAACCCATTCTACAGGGTAAGACGACAAAAATATTAGATGACCCTTCATTTTTCAAACACATGGACTAAAACACTGGGAAACACTGTAAGTTATTCATAACACAAAGGGCAAGATTTACAAGGCCCTGGTGGCACTGGATCATCCCTTTCAGAGACACTGTGGTGACGCTTTTCACTGCACCATATTTATATGGAGGCGTTAAGCCACTTCTTGTGGCTTAACGCCTTCTTGTAAATATGTCCCCACCATGCAGTTTTCTGCATCAGAGGGGCATGCAATGGGTGTTGCTGTGAGCTTTCCACTGCAACACCCTTTGCTTCTGATGCTTTCCCAGATTTACAAGAAGGCATAAATCTGTGGCGTTAGCATGGCAAAATGAGGAGGAATACCTTTATTCCTCCTCGTTTTTTGCTCCTTCAATGTGTGCTGCATTCTGCAGAACACATAGAAGGAGCAAAACGCCATGAATGATTGTTGATGTGTGGGAAAGTGTCCCTTCCAGCACATAAACAGTCAATCGAAGATGACATTTTGGTACTTCCATGAGTGCTGCATTTTGCAGCACCCATAGAATTGCCAAATCACCATTGAAGATTGTTTATGTGCAGGAAGGGACACCTTCCTCCACATAAACAATCTATCGCCTCAACACAGATATTCTTGCACTGTGGTCCGTCTATCATTTGTGTTTCTTTGCTTTTGATGCCATAAGTGCGCCGGGTATGCCCAGACGTGGGTTCCGGGCTCACTGTGCCACTGGATTCAAGCTAGCCTGTCTGGTGAAGGGTGATACCCTGAAACCGGTGCCAGGATGCTTGTTTCCAGTCCAGGGAGGACCTGTCCTGGCAGTTCGGGCTGGACTGTTCCCATGGGGAACAGGGTCAAGACTGATTTGCATATGGCTGGGTCCAAACTGGGGTGGCATGGTGAGCAAAAGAATTGATGGGTTAAACCCAGATCTGTGACTGGGGTGAATGCTTGATTGATTCCACATTCCATCCATCATTTGTGTATCTTTGTCATTTTTGGTGCAGCATCGCTCTGCAAATTGTTCTTCATTCATATTGCTTTCTGCACTCTGCTTACTTTTCCTTTCCTTTCCACTCCATCTTTTCCTTTTGCAAACACATTTCCTTCCCCTTTTAGTACTTTTATTAGCTTATATTCCATGCTTACCAATCAGAGGCTTGGCTCTCTATCTAATTGTAACCATTCACTCCAACCCCCATCACCGTCTACCCCCCAGCGGTTTCCAACCTTTGAGCTATTTATGTTCATTGAAAATCCTGCCAAGCTACTTCTGTTATTAGAGAAGTAGTAGCTACCACATGAGACAAGATTACAAAAGTGGCCACGAAATGCAAAAATTACCAGTAGAGGTCACTTCAGTACATCATGGAGGGTTGCTAGCAGTAATGTAAAAATGCCTTGTCAATTTGGAATGCCTCTACATGTGTAAAATACATAACAGCCATAGGTGCAATGCCCCTGGTGCCAAGTTAATATTATTAATACATCTCTCCAACAACTTTTGATTTCACACCAAAAAAAATCAGCTTTAAACATATCTTGGAAATTCAACCATTTTTCTCCACAAATGAGCTTATGAGTTTTGAAAAACCACACATTTCTGTCTCAAATACATGTTTTTCACTTTAGGTGAATATATATTAATTCAACCAAGCACAAGATTCTAATTTAGTTGATGAGGCTGCACACAGGAGAGCTACTTACAGGTAGCTGGAGAGCTATCAGTAGCACATGAGCTCCTTTTTGGAGAAGACTTGTCTACCCTTACCCTGGACCCCACTGTCATCAGACGCTGCATTTTCACAGTTGACTTCCCTCACTTCTCTTGCCACTCCTCCCACATAGGATGTACTCTGTTTTGCCACTCTGTTGCTATTCATCCAAATTCCAAACAGAGCAAATCCATTGTTCTCTGCAGTCTACCTTAAATCACACCTCCATCTCGCTCTTTCCAACACTCTTAGCTCTTCCTCCATCCACTCCCACTTTCACCACTTTGATATTGTGTTTGCCTACCAAACCTTCTTTGTCAGTATGAAAGTTCATAGCACAAAAAACATAGCAATCTTCTGCTTCTCACGCCGTATTGTGCTGCTATAGTACATGGATCATCGCTTGAGGAAAATATGCTGTGTACCAGACTGCTTTGGGGAAACATCCGGAAACAACGGGATCCGGAACCACACCTGCGTTGTTCACGAAAGCGGAACAACGCTTGCCCGAACAACGCAGGCCTTTTTCTCTGCTGTAACCATGCATGTGCTGAACAATGCACATGCGTGGTTAAGGCAGAGAAAAAAGAAGATCCATCGGGAGAAGACGCAGTCAGATAAGTGGGGCTGGGGTAGGGTTGGGGGTAGTTTTCAGGGGTGGGGGCCGGGGGTGAAGGGTTTGGGGTGGTTAGGTTATTGTATTTTTTTTAAGGTGCTGGGGTGGGGGTCAGTACTTTGGTTTTTAGTGTTTGGTGGGGGTTATTTTGTTTTTAGGGGGTTGGGGTAATTTTGTATTTAGGCGGGTGGCGGTCGGGTTTTTAGGAGCCGGTTGGGAGGATGGTGTTATTTTGTATTTTGGGCAGGTGGGGGCTTCTGTGGACCTCCAAGTTATCATTACTGGATTCTGGGGACCTCACAGGATCACTATTGGAATCTGGGGACCCCCGATGAGTCAGTACTGAAAGATGGGGATCTAATCTGTTAATCTTATTTAATTTTCTAAGCAGTCGCGGACCCCTTGCGGAGGCTTTGCGGACACACAGGGGTCCCGTACCACAGGTTGCAAACCACTGATTTAAGACATCTAGGACCACGTGTATAATGCATTTTCCTAGCTGCAAACGGGCCAATTCAAAGAATCGTCCCATTTGCGACTTGAAACATTTTTTGGGGGATATATAAAGCTCAAATTGTGATTCAGTAACTCGTTACTGAATTGCAATTTGGGTTTTGCAATTCGACATTAGGAAGGGGCATGTTCTGGGCGTCCTGTCCTAATACCAATTCTGAATGGTATGTATGATTATTTTGCGACCATGAATGATGTCGCAAAACAATCACAGTTAACCCATTCTCACACGGTAAGGGGTCCCAAAGTGGCTCCTTCTCCTTTGTGAATGGTAGCGTAAATATTTTTTCAGAGCAGGTAGTGGTCCCACAGACCGCTGCCTACTCTGAAAAAATGAAAAGAAAATCTTTAATTTTTATGTCTGAAGTGCATCTTGTTTTCCTTTAAGGAAAAAGGTCTGCCTTTAAAAAAAACTGATTTATTTAAAAAGCAGTCACAGACATGAACTTCTGCTGTCCCCACCAGGCCACCATCCCTGTGAGTGTGGCCATTCCCAATGTGACCTACCTTATAAATATTGATGAGGTAGGTCATTGCGACCCCATTGGGAATAGGAACCAGTGTACTTAACACTGTTGTACATTTTGTTTTTGTACTAAAGTTACAAGTGCAGAGTCTCTGCGCTTGTGGCGAAGTCTCCGCACTTCGCCACAAGCGGTTGTGCAGTGTGGATCAGAAAATCCACACTGCACACTGCAATGAGTGCACTGTGCATAGATTCTGCAATTAATGCAGAGACTCTGCCATGAGTGCAAAGACTTCACATTCGTAACTTTATTACATGTAAGTACCTTTGGGAATCAGCCAACAGTCATTATGTATATAATGGGTGGAGTCCTTCATCTCATAGTCACACATGTGGTGGATCGATGCAGATGTAAACATAGTCACTGTTCTTCTATTCCTTCGATAGTTTCAGCCTTATCACAAGACCCACTTGTCAATCACACTTGAAAACACTCTCCAAGGTACAGAGCCCATTGCAACATCCAGGAAATTATACCACTCAACCTCTAGAACACCAACGCATGTATTACCAACCAAGCCTAGCCCCAAGGGTCTGTGCAACACCAGTCAGTGGTGGCTGCCATGTATTTAGAGTCGTGGAGCAGGCAAATTACGGGTATCATTCAAATAATAAAAAACAAGCATTTGGGGTTCGCCGTTTCTCGAGTTAGAACTATTAGCATTGTAAATTCCTAACTCGACTTTTATTACCACATAAATTGAAAATGAAAAGTAAAACAGTTGACATAAGAAACCAGTTCAAAACGCCACGGCCGCCATGAGCATGAGCGCAAAGGAGAGACAAAAAAGGAAAACAAAACAGTCAAAACACACCCACTTTGAGCTGCAAAAATGAACAAAGAAATCCTTTCATTGTAAAATTACTGACCACTGAAAAAACACGCAAAGCAAAAAAAGGGCGCTGAAAGTCCCTGCCACCAAACTAACAACACTTTATCATTAACATCTGGATACTTCACCTTGTTGCTTGTTTTTGTGTCTACAGGGAAGAATCTCGTCATTCAGAAGACGGGCATACAAACAGGAAAGGCAGCGGAAGGAAGCAGAGATCGGGCTGTGGTGGACAAATTTTACTATACAGAACTAAGAGTGAATATCTATTTATGTAGCACTACAAAGCAACACTCTTAGTAGACAGTATTTTGTTACAAAAATAACCAGTGCGGTTTTATAGAAACTATTTTTCTATGAAATTGTAAAGGGGAACATGGATTATTTTAAATAAAATAAGCATTGTTTCATAGTGTGCCGAACTTGCCTTTCACGTATATATTTTTTATTTTACATTTAGACTTCTTTCTTCATCATTGGAGCAACTTGTTTAAACAGACTGGTGACGTTTCTTTGGCACATGTGGAATAGTGCTTTTATCTTCACAATCCCACCTATACAGATGAATTCTTTTAAAGTAAGGATATTACTAAATTATGATAGTAAAAAGGGTAAATATCTGAGACCACTATGCTGTGCTCTACATTTAACAGTAAGGAACTGTCAGGAATTGCCAATACCCCTATGTACCCCTATGTAGGTAGGATTGGTTACTAACAACGTAACATTCGGGAAGCTGCCTCACTCATGTAAGTCATTATAAAATCTACAATTGTTGTTGTCATCAGCACCGTCACACCCTTTCTAACCACAACGGAGCTGGTATAAAGCAGTTACATTGTCTGTAGGGGATACTGACTGTTCAGTTGATGAGCGCCATCTAATGACATGACTTCTGGTGACTGAACCTTTTGTTTCTAGTAGACGTAAACCGCACACAGATCCTGTGTCAACTCCGGGTAACAAAAAACATTGATCTGTGCCATTACAAACATGGGTATCTTAAAAACGTAGCTGTCGCAGCAGTACTGTGTAACAAGAGTGCTTTTGTATTTTTACAAAGGCCGACTGCACCTGAGGACACAGTAAAACAATATCCCAATATCAAAACACCACACTACATAATTCCTACCTGGACTTTTCTTGCCACTTAAATGTAAACAGAAAGGGAATTTCACCCTTCAGGCCAAGGACAGTGTTTGTATGTTAACAGAATGAAAAGTCTTGCAACCATTTTTGCCTTGAATTTTAACAAAGCTCTAAAGAGGTTAGCAGAGCAGCCTGAGAATATTTATGGCCTCAATAAAGGAGATAAGCAGTACCTTGCGTGTGATGTCAGGAGTGCTGGCATGGAGGGGCCTGGAGACAGGGACTCTCTGCCTTGAGATGCAAAGGCATATGGTATTTGTTTAGTAAAATAAGCTTATTTTAGCAGCCGGGTAAACAAGGACAGCACTGCAATAAAGCCAAAACAAATGTCAGTGACATGGGAGGAGGTGGGAGGAATAAAATGCTGCAATAAAAGACAGGCAGCTACCAGCCTAAAACAGGCACAGTAAAAAGGGACCACCAAATAAACATAAAAAAATAGTCCATCACAGCAACAGATAAAGAAACCAAAGCAGAACAATACAGAAGTTGGTCACTGCTCTGAAACAGAAAAAGGAGGGAGAAAAAGGCAGAACTGACCACTAGTGAGCAAGAATATTTAAAGAGCACTGCAACCAACAAATTAAATTGGTTTAACCCACATTATAAGTATACTTAAGTATGCACCAGGTCGAACGCTTACGCTCGATCTAAAATGGCACTTACCTACCTGACTTGCCAATGCGTCCTACTCTTTCTGCTGTCTTCTCTCCTTGACGCTCAAGACCCAGGAAACTGCGCTACCCAATCTTGCTGCTGCCTTCAGAGCTGTTAAGAGCAGACAGTTAGGCTAGAGAAGCATGTCTAGTTGCCCGTCGCAAGACGGATGGCCAAAGGGACATGCACAGTTTAAAACATAAGTGCAGAGCTCCTTGCTACCACTCAGCAGCACTTACCCCGCCCTGTCCGGACACTCGGCTCAGGGCAGGTTGCTGAAAAAATAAAATGGTAATAAATAAACTTTTTTACGTTTTATTTTTCAGCTGCTCTGGGGCATTTTTTCAGCAAGGCCATGCTCCTCCGTTCTCATGGAAGACCCACTACTGGCCTTAGTATAAGCTAAACTGAGTCTTTTTGCTAATTTAGACCAGTTTCCTGATCCAAAGATCTGGTACTTTCAGTTCTACGGTGAAAATAGACAGCTAAAAGCTCCCATACACATATGCTTGTGTAAATAGACCATTTTTCATTTTAAAATGTCATAAATGGTAATGCGTTGTATGAAACAAGGAAATATATCTCCACTTAAACCTAAAATATAGCATTGGGTTTTAAATTGCATGGAGCCAATTCATAAAAGCATTTATTCTTACACTTTTACGCATGTTATGTGCCTTTGTGAATTGCCCCTGAACCACCCAAATCTACTTTACTAAAAGTGCATACATAACATAGTTCTTTCTGTTTGTACTAATTGTACATGAACATTTCCATATTATTCTGAGTTTAAATGTTTTGAGGCCAATTCACATTGGCATCTAAGAGTATGTAAATGATTACTACTTTACATGCTCCAAAAAGGATTGATGAAAAGGCCCCTCATTTTTTTCATGTAGCCTGAGGCGCAGAATATATTTCCAATATTTAAAACTCATTTAAGTCTTTATTGAGTTGTTGTTATAGGATAGTGGCATCAAAACAAATTTACAGTATACAGGCACTCTGGACAGAAAAATTCAGAGAAGAGCTACATTTTATTACTTATAAACCTTCTAACATCATTCTACTAATTTGCAAGTATGAAATATATTTCTTTTTCAGTTCATGATTCCAATCCAAAGATACACACATTTCTGTCTGGAATAATACTATTGGAGGTTGGGTCATTAGTTGTGTGGCCTGCACAAGTAATGGGTCCACACCCGACCCCCACTGGGAACCAAACACCCCATTGTAGAGCTTGACTCTCATGCAGAGAAATCCAAGGCTTACTCAAGGAAGGTGGTGTGGGCTAGTCATCACCATTCACGAGCACTCAAGAATACCTTTCAATAATGATTGTTCAGTCTGTGCTTTTTCTTTTTATAGAGTAAAAGTACATTTATTATACACATACTACTCATTACTATGCAACAATTTACAAATATACACAAGTTGATGGAATTATTTTGATTGACATTGCATAATCATTCTTGTCTCTCCCAAGGGGAGATATAATCCAACAACCTACATGGCAAAACATTTACTTGTATCCCAAAGCACATTTGACTGTAACTTGAAGTTAGTGCACCTAATACTGGCACTAAAGTACATCTACTTTGATCCCTAGTGGCTGGCAGTCTCATTACTCAAATAAGCATGAACAAGAAACATGTATAGGCCTGTTTGAATTATTTGTGCTGTTACGATTACTCTCAGATTATTCTCAACATGATCTACACGGTTTAACCATACCCCTAAAAGGTGTGGGAAAGGTTCATTCTATTCCACATTGGTGTGCAGTTGACACAGTCCCTAAAGGACACCACTTGGTTGTTAAACATTGCACAATACCATCTTTCCCTGTAAGGGATGCCTTGCCATATGACTTTTCACAAGTCATACGATTTGCCTCAACACTGTGACCAATTATTTTTTAAAACACATTTAGCATAACATGTTACTATTTGGGCCATAATCCTTAAAGGACATCATTATTGTAAAAACACCCACCATTACAGCCTTTCACCCCTAGAGGGTGTTCACCATTATAACAATCCTGTTGTTATCACAATTCAAGCTACAGGAACTGCAGCCATGATCTTAACCCCTAGAGGGTGCAGTGTCATCTCTCCAGAACAGATGTTCCAGCTAAGACTTCATTTAAAATACTTTGGAGCCTGTGGGGGGGTATCATTTTTAAGTCCCACCTAACCTAGGGTGGGGACATAGGGCAACTCATTGAGGGCAGGCTGTGCTCCCCCTGCAGCCCTCCTATCCATTTGGGTCATGTTGGTAGTGACCTATCTTCCTGGAACCACCACAAGCTCAAAACAACCATGTTTGGTGCTTGAGCCATTCAGGCCCTGCAGGGCTTATGGGGCTCTCCCTCTAGAGCATGCATATTTAATTAGTGGCTCTCCTGCTGTGCTGGGGAGAGCCAGTTCACTTTCCTTTTGATTTTCCTCATGTGGCCTCGCGCCACACTCTTCTTTCTCCTGAGGTGTCTGGTCCTACCCAGACACTCCACCTGATTCTGCCTAGTTGGAGGGCAGCTCAGGGAGCCCCCGCTTCCCCCCAGGCTGCTGCCCTTTTCGCACCCCAGGCATGCATCACTCACAGGCTACTGTGGGAGCCAACAGCCCCAGGTCAGTCTGCCCACTCCTCAGGTAGACATGTGCCGTGGCCCTGCCCTCCCTGCTCCCACCAGACACAGGCACTGGGAGCAAGAGGAGGAGGGTCACACGGGAGAGCACAGTGGCACTCCGCCATCCTTCTTGCTACTCTGAGGGCCCTGGGAAGGGTCCTGGTCCCCTTCCTTTGCCGGGACCAGCACAGGGTGCGCACTAGCGCTCCCTGGCTTTCCTTCAGCCGCTGGCCCGGCCCACTGCCGGAGGCCATCTTTGAGGGGGGTGCGATGGCATCCCCTGGCCTCTCTTCTTTGTGGGGCCCTTGGATGAGGTTTGGGGCCCTTCTTCTACCTTCTCCCCAGCTTTGCTCTAGCCGCTCAGGATCCTGGGATGGGGTCCGGGACCCTCTCACCATTGCAAAAGGGTGTGCGTGATGGCATCCCCCCTTTTGTTTCACAAATGGGCTGGTCTCATTGAGGCCCTGGGATGGGGTCCAGGCCCCTTCTTTACAACGGGAGGAGTGCGACTGCACTCCCCACCACTCCTCTGTTTCTTGGAGGCCTTCCCTAGGCCCTAGCGAACCCCAGGGCAGAGACCAGGGCAGTGACGGAGCTCCTCGCACTTCACCACTCGCACTAGAAAGGTCAAAGGTCACTGACTTTCCGGCAGCCATTACTCGGGCTCCCATGGGCCCTTTTTGCACAATCTTGCTGTCATTACGCTCCAGGTGGTGAGCCCTTGCAATCAGGAGCACTTCCTTCAGGCCTGTTGGCCTGGAAGGTTCCTAACTTGGTTAGGGAGCCAGTCCCACTGACTCCCTGTGCCAGTCTTCCTTCTCGGTGCCTTCTTTTCTTCTGGGCAGTGCGCATTCCTTGCGCCAGGGCCCAGTCTGTCCCCCAAAGGATCCACAGAGGGTGTAAGGGGCGGCGGCTTACCTGGCCCTGGCTTGCACCTCTCTGGGTCAGAAGTAATTCAGGGGCAGAGTGCTTGGCCCAGTAGACAGTCAGGATGTTCTTCTTTCCAGTTGTTCATGACATCAGCCTTCAGTCTCAGTGTTCTGCAGAGAAGCACAGCCAAGGGAGCGAGCCCTCCCTGTGCAAGACCTGTTGAGTTGGGGCAGAAGTGTCCAGCAGGACTGCACCTGTGGCCTATTCAAATGTGCCACATCCCTTCTCCGCCCCTGTCCCAACATTCCTGCACAGTCTTCTGGGATAGCTCACAATGGTTTTGTCCAGGAGTTAGTTGCCACATGTGCTCTAAGAGACCCAGCCCCTCCTCCCTGACTTCCTCCCTGGGCCTCTCAGGCCCAGTTCCTGGCACAGAATTACAGCAGACTGAGTGATGCAATGCCCTCCTCCTGCTGCTGGACAGAGCAACACTGGGTCCTTATCTTGAGCTGTGTCAGAGAAAGATGACACTCCTGGATGACCCATAAGCTGTACAGAAATGCTTTTGTAACCTATTACATTATTCTTTTCATACAGGTTACAGTGTGCATTGGTGCAACTCAGGAGTCTGTGGACCCTAGGGAACTGGAGTTGCACCCTAGACCATCCTTTCCCATTGACATTTTATGGAGTGTCACTACAATGAAAAGACAGTAAGCACACTGACTATCTATTCCTCACATGTGTACACCCATCTCATAAGTCCTACTTCAGGTCACCACCCACTCTGCATTGTCCCTTCTGCACCAGGCTATCTACGTGCAGTTTTTGGGCTGTGCACGCCAAGAATACTCCCTGCACAGCCCTCACGTGTGCACACATGTGTACAAACGTGATCATGTGTAACCAGCCCTGGGCCTTATATCTGTGATGCGTCATAGGAGGCCTTGCTTTATAAGGTGTCTCTGGCGGCAAACACATGCAGTCCATTTTACCATAAGTTTACTGTGGCGGAGTCCCAAACTATGAGGTTCCCCCACTGAAAAGAAGGTAAAAAAACAGGTGGTCCAAAAGCATAAAATCAGGGCAGCAGACAGTCTGAACCGTCCTCTCAAAAACACCATTTTCAGTTCTTCAGAAGTGCAAGTCTGCCATTTGCCACTTCAAAAGCCTAGCCACACACTAGCCAGGAAAGTAGAATGGTGATTACAGAGATCTCAATTGAATTTTTCAAGTCAGTTCTACCTCACTAGTGAAACTCAAATGCTACTGGGCAATTCTAATGAAAAGTAATCCACAGAAGCCAGATGCTACCGTAAGCGCACTGGCTTTTAATGTACTTCCTCTTAAGGACTTTGACTTTCCAGAGGTAGTGAAGTAAAAAAACGCACTCCAAAAGGTTGGTACTGAGATAGAATATTCACTTCAAATAGCACACATATATCACTTAGTAAATCAATTTCCCTACAAGGTTGTCTTTTTAAGAAAATAGATCAATTGTATTTCTATTAAGAATAAACTGACTAGTATCATATATCAGCAGTCTACATATTATCAGGTTCTGAATAAGGGCGAACAGATAATTTGTATTATCTTCTGTGCTAATGGATTAAGTTAATTCTAAATCTGTTGCATACAACATTACAGCAAGGTAAGTAGCCAAATCTCAGTATCTGGACTTAAGAAAATATAAAAGGGTCCACAACTTTAATTGCTTGCTCAGTTCTTGGTTAGCACATGTCTGTGCTGTGCACTGTGCAGTTTGACAGTATGCAGAAGATAAATTCAACGATATGAACCCCCTTAGTCTTACAGATTTAATCTCTCAGCTTGGGTAATGTTACGCCCTCTGTCCTGGGTGGGAATCTGGTAAAGGTAGGTGGGACCAGGGGTCTTGGAATGGTGCTGGAATTGAAATGGTCTTGGTTGTGAGGCTATTGTGAACTGACGGGGAGGCACATTGGCCTTCAGGTGATGATGGTACTTCATTCCCTGTCAGGGATCATATGCTAGGAGGTGCACCTGTGGTGATTGTTGTCTCAATGATTCAGCACTGATTCAATCAGGGAATTCTGACACCAGCAGCATACTTGGGGTGGTCAATATGAGCATCCCATCTCTCTTTGCACTTAGCCCCTAGAGATTCTTGTCTTGCTCTTCATCATGGCCCTTTTAAGCACATTCTGCAGTCAACCTTAGAAGCAGTTTCAGGTCTATGATTGTGGCATTCTTTGACACAGAAAGCTCCTCACAACAGGATAGGAAACAGCTGGATTCAGGCACTCGTTTGAATAAAACATTCAAGAGGTGAAGGGAGGCATGCTTGCATATAGTCTAATCACTGGCATCTCTCTGGTTTGCATTCCAGCCCACCTTTTTTCCTACCATGTCACGTCAGATTAAACCCAGCCATATGCAATTCAGCCACGGCCCTGCTCCAATAGGAACAGTAAAGCAAGAACTGCAAAGCCAGGTTATCTTTGAGCCAGAGTACGAGAAATCAAATCTTGGGCAACGTAATTTTTGATTTCTTCAGTCAAATGCAGCTTGGTAGCAGTGGCACAATGAACATGGGACCCACAATAGGCATACCTTTTGCCACTTAGGCCTTTAGTGTCATGGAAGGAAAATCATGGGTCATATCTACAAGCCCCTAGTGCCATTTTCTGTGACGTTCTGGTGGTGCTGTGCCCTGCGCCATATTTACAAGGTGGCGTTAAGCCCCTTTTTGTGGTTTAACACCTCTTTGTAAATATAGGCTACCCAAAGCAGTTTTCTGCGGCAGAGAGGCAGGCAATAGGTGTTGCTGTGGGTGTACCCATGCAACACCCATTATTTTTTGACACTGCCCCAGATTTACAAGGAAATGTAATTTTGAGGCAGCGCCCAAAAATAATGTTTGCATGGTGCAACAAGAAAAAATACTTTTATTTCTCCTTATTTTTTCTTTTTCTATGTGTGCTGCATCCTGCAGCACACATAGAAAGAGCAAAACGCCATATATGATTGTTTATGTGCAGTAAGATACCCCTTCCTACACATAAACAATTACTAATTAATGACGATTTGCTACTTCTATGTGTGCTGCATTCTGTAGCTTACAAAGAACTAGCAAATCGCCATTATTCATTGTTTATGTGCCGGGAGGGACATCTTCCGACACATAAACAATCATTCCCTGCAACTCAGGGACCCTTGCACTATGGTGCAAATATGCCCGATGATGTGGTGAAATGTGTGAGAAATTGCCTCTTTTTTTCTGTGGTCACCCCCATTTTTTACTATTATTGCTGTTTTTTTAAGTTTGCACATGGAGGTATTCCTGTCTAGGCCCCAGTTTATGTTCTCTGACCCGTAAGACATGGTGACCCATAACACATGGTAAAAATGGCTAACCCCTAATTGGCCTCTTTAACTTCTCAATAAGGTTATAGTATATGGTGCAAGAAATACACTATTTGCATGGAAAAGTTACAAGTCATCTGTGGACTGCAGCACATGTTGTGCCATTCATTAGGCTACAAAACAAAAATGGCTTTAGGCCTGCACGTGTAGCCTAATTCTTGAAATTTTTATACTTGCATGCAACTCTGTCAATATAAACATTTTGAAAGGTAAAAACCTGCTTTAAAATATTAAATAGGTCACACTTAGTAGACCTTGTTGACCAAAAGGTAGGGTGCTCCTATTTCCTCTTAGTAAGGTGTGAAAGCTACTGCCAGAGCAGGAACAATGGCTTAGGCCTTTTCACAAGAAGACCTGGGTGTGAGGTATGTCTGAGCTATCCACTCTGGAAAGATAGCTAATGGAAGTCCAGGGACTTCATTAACTAGACAGGCATCAGTATAATGTCTGTCCATCCATAGGTAAGTATGAAAGTAGAAGCAAAGCCTTCTGTTCTGTAGGAATTTAGATTAGTGTAGCTGAGGAGGAGGAGTCTGTTAATTTCCAAATGGATGACACACATGCACCCTTCAGTGGCAGAAAGCTTCTGACAAGTTGAATTTACCTCAAAATAGTGCACAATGGATCAGTTTGCAGTAAGGGAAACAGGATGTGCAGGAAAAGTGGAAGAGTTGTCCCTGAGACTTTTTTTAAAAAAAACATTTTTATTTATCATTTTGAAATATGCAGGGAACAAACAAACAGCAATACAGTTCAAGCATGGAAGTGATATCAAAGGGAGGGAAAAATAATTGTCAGTACATGCCATACATATCAATGTCATTTACAAAACTGCGAACAAGCCGGGCATGCAAACATAAGTACATTAATCTTTACACAAACTGAATAGTGTTCACAGGGTAGGCCATACCTTGACTGGCATCAACAGGTGCCTGAGACGTTGGAGGGGAAGTGGTAAGTGTAAGCAAGTAGTTTCTCAGCGGTTGCCAGATAACCTTATGTCTGGAACTCAATGATGTATATTCTACTAAGGAATTTAAAGTGGACTAATTTGTGACACTGATTGGATGAAACAAACCTGGTCTATGAGCAGCATGGGTTTCACACCTTCTGCGATATTGAACAACCTAGATCCCTCTCCCAGGATTGCCTGAGTCGATTGTCCAGTTTCGGAAGAGCTTTAATGTAAGATAGATAAAGTTTGGATACCAAGCGGGCACCCATGTCCGCAGTAGCCACCAAGGTAAGAAGAGCATACTCTGCTGAAGCCAAAGGATATGTGGCGTAGCGTGCCCGCACAGCACGCTGCAGCCGGCAGATTACAAAATGTTGTAAGTGCCTGCCATCAGTGAATCGAATATCTGCGGTGCGTGAGAATATGTGGTCATCTGGGAAAACATAAGTACAAACAAGGAGAAAATGAGCTACAATTAATGTTCAACCTTTATAAACAAATACAAAACAAAAACTTATAGAAACGGGTTCGAAGGTAATATTTATTAAATGTGTATGTACAAAAAGAAAAACCAAAAAGTCTTCACTCTATAAATATACACGTACAAAACAGGGAAGTTAAGCAAATAAAAGCCTGAGCCGTACATGAATATTCCATAAACAATTAAATACAATGGATACGAGTATACAAATATACAACAACAATGACTCACAAAGACCAAGTGCCACACAAGATAAGACAACACAAAAGTGATAGCACAACAATTAACATATACAGCTTTTAAAACTCACAAAGATATTTGATTACAGTTAAATATAAACATTTCCTCTTTCGGCAATAGCCGTAAAGCAATTCAAAATGACATAATCCTATTGTTTCAATAACAATTCTCGCTCAGTCTTGTCTGATAATAACCAAATCATAAGTTCTCTGCACCAACAAAAGTAGGAACGAAGCCTACGCGCGTTTCGGAGGTAGTCCTCTAATTTGGGAGCCCGTTTTCATCAGGGCAGTTCCTTGAGTGTTTTATAATACAGAAAACTGCAGGCTTCATCAATTTTGTAATCCTTCCCAATAATTAATAGCCTGCAACCAAGGCAAAGATATAAATTAAATCCGAAAAAGGATGGGAAACATCAGCTTTCTTATTCCAATGCAGGTTTACAGATACTCTGATGCGAGCATCAACTTAATACTTCAACAAAGATGATACATTTTGCAATCAAGTCTATACCAAGGCATCTTCTCCAAAGGTTATATTGGTCAAAGATCTTCCATCTTGTCAATAGACAGAAATCCTCTCCTCCAAGGCTGGTAGCGACAATACCTGGGAAAACATCCCTGAAGGTATCTAGGTGGAAAGTGCGTAGTGTGCGGTGGACAAGTGTCTCTTGAGTGATAGGTATAAATGGATTATTAATGAGTGCTAAGGCAGGAGAATATATAGCGTGTCCATGTTAAGCACACGTGCAAGCTTGCGGCATGCCCAGCTGGTCACTGCTATGTAAAGGGACATCCCCAGGCAGGAGGGCATTCAGCGGAACAGGGGCCAAAGGTCTCTCTCCGGGATAGAGTACGGGAGACGAGCAGCCGGATGATACATTGTGCCACAAGGTAGTAGAGCTGGAAGTGCGGAACACTGAATCCACCTCGTTCATAAGTGAGAGTCAAGACCTCCCAACAAATGCATGAATCCCAATCCGCCCACACCAGGCGGGTAGTCAGGCTACAAAGCGTTGCAAAAAAGGAATTGGTAAGGGGGATCGGAATGTTTAAAAACAGTTATAAAAATTGTGGGAGAACCACCATTTTAATGAGTGATATTCAGCCCGCCATGGATATCGATAGTTTCACCCATCTGTCTACCTGGGCAGTAAGTCTCTCCACCACTGGCCCGTGATTGAGCCGCAGTACTTGCTCCCTGTCTCTGTGTAAGTGAATAACGAACCCCGTCTCAAGCAGTCGGGTAGCATCAGTAAATGGGAAAAGCTTTGATTTAGCCCGATTGATATGGAGCCCAGAGAAAGCACCAAATCGAGTCACTTCTTCCAATATTGATGCAAGGTTGATCCCAGGATGACGGACGAACAGCAAGATATTGTCCGCGTATAGCAACACCAACAGCTGTTTTGAAGTCCATCGCAGCCCTCCAAGCATATGACTCTGGCAAAAGGGGCGCACTAATGGGTCCATAGCCAGAATGAAAAGCAATGGGAATCGGGGAAACCCTGCTGTGTGCCTCGTGTTACAGGACAAAATGGAGATAACTCACCAGTAAGCCGTATTGCTGCCGTGGTCTGTGAATAGAGCAAAGAGATCATTTTGGTGTAGGCCCAGGGGAACCCAAGCTTTCGAAGGACTGCGTGCAGAAAGAGCCATTCAAGTGAGTTGAAAGCCTTTTCAGCATCTAATAGCTCAACCGCAGCCAAAACCTCAGGGGACATTCTATTTGGCACTGCAAATATAGTGCGTAGGTTAATGGAAGTGGAGTGGTGCGGGATAAAGCCAGACTTAGCAGGGAAGATGATCGTCTCCAGCAAAAGGGATAGACGTGAGGCTATCATCTTGGCTAAAATCTTGTTGTCAAATTTAATCAGGGAGAGAGGGCGGTAGGACCCGCAATTTAGAGCGTCTTTACCAGGTTTCGGCAACAGAGCTATGACCACCTCTCTCATTGATTCCCACAGGGCCCCAATCTCAAGGGCGTTGGCGTACACCGGGAGGAGGTGAGGGCTAAGAATATCCTTAAATAGCTTGCAGAACGCTCAGGTGAACCCATCCAACCCCAGGGCATGCATTCCGGCCAAAGA
The DNA here is from genome assembly GCF_031143425.1 of Pleurodeles waltl. NCBI lineage: Eukaryota > Metazoa > Chordata > Amphibia > Caudata > Salamandridae > Pleurodeles > Pleurodeles waltl. The sequence continues at coordinate 333,059,652 of NC_090447.1, forward strand.
ATCTATCGCTTGTGATATTTCTTCGACAGAGAAGGACTCACTAAGGAATTGCTGTTGGGCAGATGACAACCAGACCATAGAGATGTCTTCAAGATAGTCCAGTAGTGCCCAACCCAAAGGTTCAGTTCTCGCAGTATAAAGACTGGAGTAATATTATTAAAACTCTGCCAGAACCTCAGAAGTGCCAGCAGCAATACTGCTGTCAGGTCTTTTAATTTCGAGTATATGGGATACGGAACAAGATGGTCGGAGAAATCTGGCATGTAGTCTCCCAGGTCTGTCTCCCTCCCCATATCTACGGGCCTTAGTATACTTGCTCATGTATTGTACCTCTCGCTCTGCCAGGTCGCTAAGCTCCTCAAGCAGAAGCCTACGAGGACCCAGATGGGAGGCAGTATCGACATCAGTGGATTCGCGGTTGAATTCAGCGAGCTGCGCCTTGACCCATGCAAGGCCATTACGTATGTCATGTAGAACACCAGCGTGTGTTGAAATGCAAATTTCTCTGATATATTCCATGAAGACATCCCACAACACCACCCAAGTGTCCACGATCCCTCGTTAAATTTAAAAAAGTCAAGCACTGATTAGCACAAAGATGAACAGAACAGTGCGTCGAACAATGCCATGTCTGGGACCTCCACAATTTCCTGTCGCTGCAGATCACAGGTATAACAATACTGGGAAATGGTCAGATAGGGTCCGCAGGAGATGCTGAACCGCTGTGGCCCACTGTGCAGCAGGACCCACGAGAAGCCAATAATCTATGCGGGACCAGGTGCTGTGGGGAGCAGAGTGGAAAGTATATGCTAACGCACCAGAGGTGTGCGGTCTCCAAGGGTCCTAAAAGCGAAAGTGGAACAGAGATCCTTCAACGCCCTAAGGGAGCAGGACTTAGATGATGGTGCATGAGAAGTGGTATCCAATGCTGGATCTATTGCCAAATTAAGGTCAACGCCCATTAGTATATGATCTACGTCAAAGCGATCAATATGGGAGTGAATGTCTTGAAATAATTCAGTTGCGTCAGTATTGGGTGCATACACATTGACTAGCAGGATCCTGCACTTTTCCAACAGGCCGCAACCAATACATATCTGCCCGCGGAATCCACCCGGGCCAACAGTGGTTGAAAAGGCACAGATTTGTGGACCAGAATACCAACCCCACAGGAGTAGGTGCTATAACTCGTAAAGTACCAGTGGGGGCCCCAAGTGATGGCAAATGGGGGCACCACGTCAGATGTAAGGTGCGTCTCTTGCAGGAGCTGCATGCCTGCGAAGGTACTGCAGCACCATCCTGCACTTACGGGGATTGTTTAAACTGCGTACATTCCAAAACATGAAAGTAAGTCCCAAAGCACTTGTGTGTAAGGAGGCCGCCGTTCCTCTGTGTGGATCATGTGATGTCATGTGCGTAAACTGCATGAATGGGAACGGACAGCATAGCAAAACAAAAAAAAAATTACAGTGCATAAATTGAGAACAGAAAACACCCCTCCCACCACCCACACCTGGGCTACAATTACCAGGCGAAACCCACAGGACCCTAAACAAAGAACTAAAGACTAAGAAAAGGGATTGTAGTATAAACCATGGGAGCATGATAGCACAACCACAGAAATCTCCCACAACGCAAGTAAAATTGACAGTTGCAATTTGGGTGAAACTGCCCCAAACAGAACATGGTAATGAATCGGTGAGAAGTCCTAAGAAGTAGTGTGGTATGACAATCAAACGATAGATAGCATGGTCACGAAACTGGCAGCTGTGTGGGTTCAAAAAGACTCATCTAGTCAGGCGGGAAGAGCTCCATGCTCGAGGCGGGTCCCACATCTGGATCATTATTGCCACGTGGAGAGTCATGTGGCGAGCTGGTCGGCTGGGGATGTTGCTCACAAAACATCATGGCCTCTTTGGGTTTGTCAAAGTACCACGTTTTACCAATGACCTCAACCCTCAACTGGGTTGAACAGATCATGCCATAACGTACACCAGTTTTACAAAGTAAAGCTTTGACCTTTGTGAATGTTCGCCTGCTTCCTGCACCGCAGATGTAAAATTGGGAAAAAGGGACACTTTGGCACCCTGATACTGTAAAGGAGCTTTCTCTCTGGCAAGTCGGAGGGTGGTGTCAAAGTCCCTGAAATTCAGCAGACAGGAAATTATCAAGCGGGCAGGAGCCCCAGGGGGTGGTCTAGGGATGAAGGTATGGTCTGCTCTTTCCACTATGAAGGTTAAGATGAAGCCTTGGTGCCCTAATAGATACGTCAGCAACTTCTCTACAAAGTGGTCAAGCCGGCCGGTGTCAGTGGATTCAGCACTTCCGGCAATGTGTAAGTTGTTGCGGTGCCTTCGGCCTCTAAATCTTTGTTCTTTATGGCCACAGTCTTCAGCCTCCCCTCCACCTTCTCAATAGGCTTCCGCAGTGATGCTGTGTCATCAGCAATGGCGGAAATTCTACCATCCGTACCCTCCAGGCGTGATTGTTGTTTGTGGAGGCGACCGTTCATGCTATTGAGTCTGGTCTGGGAGTCAAATCTGTTGTCAATGGCGCAAAACCCAACCCTCAACCCCGTCAATATGGCCTCCGCTCCCAACGATCGGTCACAAACCTGACCACTCTGGGCCTCCTCCGGATCTCGCATCGGAGCTGTGGCCATGTCTGTTTGCCGGTTTTTCTCAAATGTTTTCTATTGTTTTGGGTTGCCAAGACCCATGGCCACCAGTGGCCCCCTAACAGCGCACCGGTGGAGCACCACGCAGTAGCCGGCAGAATCTCCAAAAGGCAGTTGATGTAATTATCACCACAGCAGCAGGACACCACAAGATCAATGGATAAATGACTCAATGAACCCTCATATGTGGAGGTCCCTCAAAAGTACAATGCAGAGGAGGCACAAGGTGCGGGCCGTCTGGCCACTCAAGTCTATATTTATAAGACCTCCAACCAGGCCAATCAAATGCACATAGGCCCCAGTACAAACTGGGGTGTAACCCCCGCAGGAAGACCGCAGTGTGCTGGCAGAGAAGAGGGGGGAAGCCAGCCCCGGTGTACAAGTCAGCTCTCCCACATAGAGGAGGGTGAATTAGCCAGTCTCGAAAGAGGCCGCAACAGGCCGCAACATCATGTCAACCCTCTCACCCGATAGTCGGAACAGCTGGAATCTCTTAGTGGTGTTGCATTGTTCAGGGGGACGGGGTGGGGGGCCTACAGCTGGTCGTCCCCTGGCGGTACTGAACCACAGGGCGGCCCAGCCACCTCAGTCTCACCCGAGACCCCTGTCGCCTCGGGCCTCCAAGGTGTGTAGCTTGACGGACACGGGCTGCAGCAAATACTGCAGCCACTCCCCCTGTTTGTGCTGACGCGGCCCCCCCACCTAGTGCCCACCCTGCTCCTCACCACATATCAGGTGTCATCAGCCTGATCTGAGATCCCGGGCGTCTTCAATCACCAATGTTAGGGGATCCTCTGCTGGAACATCAGAGCTGCATGGCCATTACAGTTGGCGGCTTGGCTATGTCCCCGTCCCCCTCAGAACTTTGTTCTTATTTTTTAGGAAGTGTCCAGGAGTCACACCCACCCACTGGCTAGTGAAACCTGCAAAGTTGGCACTTTACCCAGACTTCAGCAGAGCACTGTGTGGACCAATGGAACAGAAGAGGCCTGGATCTGGTCTTTGAGATCTGTGTGGAGACCTGAAGGGCTGGCTTAGCTCCCACATTTACCCATGACTATGAATTGGACTCCAAGAGTTAGTTGGATGGCCTCCTGTGTGGCTACAGGTACACAACAAGCTGCAACAGTAATTTTTTCATGAAGTGTTCAGCTGACCAGTAGCAGTTGGAACTGCATTGGACCTTGCTGGTGGTTTTGGATGGAGTGGGTCATGGCCCTAAGCACTGTCCCTAAGGCCCTGGTGGCCTTAGAAGTGACCTAGAGGAGCTGCACAAAAACAGAGAAGTTGGGACTTGGAAAATGTTTTGATCTCCATAGCCTCAGTGGGATCTTGCAGCAACATCTCAACAAGACTTCATTGGATATAGCTCCAGGCTCAGCAAGCAGGAGGATTTTAAGCTCCATAAAAGGCTGAGTCCAAAGTAAATATCTTCACCTGGCAAAGCCACAAAATGTATTCACCCAATGCTAGAACTTTGGCTGCCACAAAAATGTCTCCCGCTCAGAGCTTTTCCTGCCAAAATAATCAGCTTCAGAGGGTCCTCATCCATCTGTCATCCAGCTTCAAGAGGACTTTAGAACATAAAACCTGCAACCTTGCCCTGCTGGAGAGTTATGATTTCAAATACTACAGCTCTCATTATGACCCTGACGGTCTGAAGACCTCCAGGGCCATGGTGGCAGTCTCACTGCCGACAGTGAAGACAGTCACATTATGAGTGTGGCAGGTTGGCCTCTGCCAACCCACCACTTCCCTGCCTATACCTCCAGGGCAATTGGACAGCGGGCCGGATATTAGAATCTCTGATCCGGTGGTCCACCGAAGACCGCAGCGGTATCACGAGTCGGCTTTCCACCACGGTTTCCACGGTGGTAGCACCGCCATGAAAACCCTGGTGGAAAAGCTACTGGTGTCAGAAAATGTCTTTCCAGTCACCGGCAGACGACTCCCCCAATCCCTCCTGCAATCACAATACCGCCCTTCCAGTACAGCATCCCCACTCCCCCTCCAGCACAGCCCCCATACCCCTCTTTCAGTACAGCACCCCCTCCCTGCATACACACACAGACATACACCCACACGCACCCCTCATACACTCATTCATCAACACTTACATACACGCATTCACTCATGTGCATTCACTCACATCCATCCATACTATCATTCACTCACAGTCATCCATACTTGCATTCACAAAAACATTCCAACATGCGCTCACTTCAACAATCATACACGCATTCAACCACACATACACACGCATTCAAACACTCATATGCACACGCATTCAGTTATACACACACTCATACACATTTGCATACACACGCGCATACACAGTTATATTAACACACGCAGACACCCACTCACACATGTACAGACAACACCCCTCACCTTCCCACCCCCTCCCTTGTCAGACAGTCGACTTACCTTGTCCGGCAAGGAGGTCACCTGGCAGGGAACGGTATCAGGCGCTTCCACCGCTGGCAGCTCCCCACCATCAGGGCACCGCCAGGCAGTATTACAGGTCGTAAAATGGCTGGCAGAGTCCTTTTGGCAGGGTGGGGCCGGTAGTGGAACCACCCATGTGCCTATGACCACTAGCACGACTACTGGAGGATTTCTGCCCAAATTATGGCAGAAATCCTTCAGTACTCGTAATATGGCGGTTGGAAGACCACCAGCACTGGTGGTCTTCTGGCGCCTGTGGCTTCAGCAGCCTTCTGGAAAGACCACCAAAGTCATAATGAGGGCTTAAGTCATGAGATAAGATCTTTCACCATGATGAACCCAATGGATTTATCTGACCTACACTTCGTGCAGTCAACCTGAAATTGTCCTAGGTCCCACTAAACTGTGACCAATTACTACAGATTGAAGCTTTACTTGTTCTTGGTGCTTTAGCCTTAAACCTTTAAAAATGCACATCTTTGTTTCCCCTTATTGGATTTTTGTTTACTTTGGTGCCATTGTAGTAATTATATTGTTCTCTATTTTGCATGTACTAGTTGTGAGATTTTGATTGTGTTGTGTTTTGACCTTTTAGTTGTTTTGCTAGTGCTAAATATTTTGCAGATTTTCTAAACGGATCTTTTCTGTGCAATAGCTATCCGGGGGATGGTCCCAGGTTTAAATTAAGTGTGTTTTTCCCAGACAAATAAGTGACTCACATCCACCTTAATTAATAGCCCGCTTTCTTACAGAATGCTACCCAAATTTATTGCCAGTGGTAAAACTATTTGTAATTATTCCTCTCATCACCTTTTGTGTGTCTGAGCTAAATAAGACAGGTTCTCTACATGCCTGGGGAACTGCTACTTTTTTCTTAAGGGAAAACATTTTCTCAATCCTGAAGTCTCTCGTCCTTCTAGGGAGACAACCAAAGTTTCCTGTTCTCAATTCAGCCTTTCATCTACATGTATACAGAGCTCTTTCACTTCAAAAGGCAGTGGCCATAGGACAATGCAACACTGATAGAGCACCTATATAAAGTTGCCTCCTAGGTTTTGGAAGGAACAAGTGGTGCAGTGCATTTTTCTTAAGGTATAACAAAGATGCATTTATATACACTTCATGTCACTGACGAAGTACTGAAATGCATTTATGGGTGAATTGGTATTCTTCAAATGGAAAAGTCTCATACATGCTTTTACATGCACCCATGCCTTAAATTACCCACAAAGTGATTTTCTGGTATTTTCTGCCTGTTTTGTCTCTCTTGCACGCAATAACAATGTGTGTGTACTGAGGTCCACTTTAATCATGGTTTCTTAGAACGAGCAGGGCACCTTTCATAAGGGACATGCTTACTGTCAGGACTCTGGATTGGCCTAGACTGGTATTGGTGGTGGTGTTGAATTGCAAGCATCTGCGCAGTCCTTTTTTTTGCTACCAGCATAGGGCATGTGGCCTGTTGGTCACACCTTTGTAAATTTTACATTATGTCTTGACAAGCAGGTCCTTAGGGCATCCATTGTGAGTGGATAACGCATATGTGTGTGGCATAGTATAGGCTCACCAGGCTGTATCAAGTTAATAGGTGGTGTGCTAGGACTGAGAACGTGGTCTCTTTAGAAGTGCATGGATACTATTTTGGTGTTGCTTACAAACATCTAATGAGTGTAAACTGTGAAGGCTTTCTTCCCTTCATTTGCCCATGTTTTGGGTCCCTCTGAGCAACAGACTCCCCGCCCTTTCTCCTTTCTGTTGACATGAGAAGACACAGACTGTGTCTGTAGAATCTATAATCCCTGTCTGGAAATTGAACATGTGAAGGGGACTGAAACTCCAAGGCAGTGTTCTAGGATTTCTCAATGTCCCTGTGCTAGGTGACAACCAGCAGGATGTTGAAAAACCTGCTGAGATAAAGAGCTGGTATTACTGACAGCCATCTTCCAAACTAAGTGAGAGAGCATCACCTGGGAAGTCAGGAATGTTTTGCTGAAGGAAACCAGTATCTGCTTTGGATGGTGAGCCTGCTTTGCTGCTGAGAGAGGGGCACTGGAGGTGACCCTGTAGGATGAGACTGCTCAGATAGATAGATCGGCTCCCCTGGGAAGAGAACGTATTAAGAGGATACAAGCGCCCTTGACACTGCAATTCTACAAGAGACTCTTGATTGGCACTGAAGCTTTCCCATGGTGTGTGTTTCCCTGGATGCCCCACGTGGGCCTCAAGGGTGCATTTGTCCAACTCTGCGGCCTGAGGGAGATGGTGGGGTTGCCCGTGCAGACAGTACTAGCTGATATCTGCAGTGGGGAGCACTGCTGCTGAGAGGATCCCCCATGTTCCAGAGGCCTCCAAACACTCCTAAATGTAGTGAATTTTATTGAGCTGAATTGCAACTGGAATATACTCTGCTCTGTGCTACAGGTATGTAGGCAGTTCCAAGTGTTGCTTGTGTTATTTGACCCAACCTCAGAGACTCCTTGGATTGGCTCTCCATTTGTTTGAGTGTAATTTTATGGGCCAGTAACCAGTGTGAGAGATTCACAATTGCTTCCAGGCCTGTCTGTGACTGCTCGGCAGTCCACAAAGATATCTTGCAAGAGCCGGGCCTGTTGGGGGCAGCACTATAAGCAGGCAGCTGCAGCTCAAGAATGCTCTTTATGGACTAAAGACACAAGGCAGCCATGTCAATGTATTATTGCAGCTGGAGCCCACAGACATATTTAGCACACCTGGGAACTTCCAATTGCATGATCAGAGCATTGCAGGTACTATGGTGGTCACCAGAGATTTATCAACCAACCAATGTCCTTGACCAAAGTCATTTTACTCAATCACTATGAGCTTGCTTATTTTCACGCAGTTGGATTCTCATTTCACTGTCCCCATACTTGTCTTGAAATGTGTGGTGTATTAATGAAAGTACTTTTCTTCTCTAAGATGAAGCAATAGCTGGACAACTGATTTATTAAATGTTGTATTGCATATATTTAGTTCTGAGTCATTAATCCCTCATCGCCTCCCTGAGTAAGACTTGGATGGCTTGAGTCGCTACCCAGATATGCAAGCTCTAAATGGTTGTACTTGGTGCTCTTTTTCAGGTTTCATAGTATTTTGCCTGGGGTGGGGGCAGAGGTAAATAGACTAAATCATTACCGGCATTCCTCCCTGTCTGGTTGAAATACTCATCATTTCTGCTGGTACCAGGCACACACACAGCCATAGCATCAACAGACCAGAGACAAAGAAGGGCAAAAAGAAAACAGTCAACAAAGCAACATGCTTTCTTATTCTTCGCACCCAGGATCTGGACTGACATCACATTGTCCATCAACTCTCTTGCGACCCTACTCTAATTTAGGAAAAAGCGGAAGGAAACACTTCTGTAAAGAACATTTGACATCATTGTGAAGTAGGAGCCCACTTTTACTCTTAGAATAAAGAAGGATGTGTGTCTGCCTTTTGGTCTGTGTTTTGACGCCATATGTGAGAAGGACCAGAGTCACGCTGTTGTCGGGTTTTGTCAATGTGGTTATGCATGTCTATGACGGGTCAAACAGAGAGGCAGGTTGCTTAAGCATTTGGTGCTAGCATATGGGTAAACACAACGTGTGTGAGTGCAGTGTAACCAGCGTAGGAAGTGGTTTGTGTTATGCTATGCTTGCTCAGTAGACACTGTTCAATCCATCTTGAAACAATCTTGTTACTACCCGCATTAGTATATGCTCATAAAGGTCCTCTGTGGAGTGACAGCAGAACAACCTTCTTTCAAGCAGCAATAGTGTATGCTTATGGAGTCCGTACAGGTGTGGACATATTTTTTTTTATTGTACAGCCATAGTATAAGATGTCATTCCATCTTGTGGCAACCAGCTAACAAATGTGTATCCTTGCTGTGTTTCCCTGGGTATAACAGAAATCGCAAAATGCCCTCTCGCTTTGTAAGACTAGCTTCAGGCAGCCCTTGGCCAAAGCTGGGCTCTTATTGCATCTTGCTTATACATCAGGGCCAGGAAACGATATGAGGGGGCTGGGCAGTCCATCCTTCTCTTTAATGTAGCTTTTGCACTTTTTGTGTCACAGACTCACCTGCTGGAATAGGTCTAATCCGTAGAAGGTGTAAACAAAGGCAGGTGAAGAAAAAGGAACGTTTTTGCTCCAATGACAGCTACATAGTTTAAAAGCATATACATAAACTTTGGCTTTTGCAATGATTGACACAGGAAATGAGGAAAACGCAAACAGTGCCAAAGTGTGACACTTTTTATTAATTAAAAAAATGTGTTGTTTGGAAGTGTCAGTCCTTTGTCTTTTTATTTGATTGAAAAAGTCAAACAAAAATTAATAAATCCAACTTTTAATTCATGTCTAGCAGCAACTTACTTTTTTAGTAAAACAATGAGACCTATTATTATTACTTTAGTGGGGTCATTTTGATGTATACCCATTATCAATGATTCCCCTATGCATACCCAAATATTTCTATAAGAATATAAATATAATTCTTTGAGATATTTAAAATTTGCACAGATAATATCATATTTGAACAAAAATGCATATATTTAATGTTTTTCATGAGGAAAATTGTCTAATGCTGTCCATTGACACACAATTGTGTGCTACATCCAATCGAGACTAAACCAAAAATAGGATTACCCAAGAATCCCCCAGGAGATTGTGTATATACAAGTAAAATATGAGGAGAAACTCCTGAAGCATTGGTCTGAGCTGTATCCAATCCACATTAAATCAATTCAAAACGCTTTTATCATATTCCTATCCATGTGTATCTATGGTTTATGATTCAAATACTGGTCGTAAACCATTGAAAGTTACTGAACTATTCCCAAAAGTGAAGGCTGTCCGTGTCTCCCTCCCCTTTGTTAATGTTAACAAAGGTTTGTTTGTGAGTCAGTAGTGGTGCTCTGGACCACTGAAAACTCTTAAACAAACTCAAAAAGTACATGTTTCTATTCAAGTGTGGCCTGTTATCCTTTAAGGGAAATAGGCTGCATTTATAATAAAAGTTTACTTTATTGAAATGCAATCACAGACATGGTGGTCTGCTGACCCCAGCAGTACATTATCTATCTAATGGTGTCCAATCATTGTGAGTCACAATTTGTGACCTACCTCATTAGTATTCATGAAGTAGGTCAGATTCTGAACCACTACAACTCAGATTTCTAAGAACTGACCTACTATTACAGTAGTAGTTGGTTCTTAAAAATCTTTACCAGATGTGCAAATACTGGTTCCAGTTTGCAACCTGTATTTTGCACTCTGATATTAGTGCATCTGACCAAATGTTCCTCATTATCAGACCTCTGCTCCTTTTAGTTCAGTGCCACCGCACATCCCAGAGAACGGAATATCTAGACCAAGGAGAACTCCTAATCCATATAAAGTACAACGTTTTTCTCACTAGCAACTGCTTTCCCTCTGGCTCTCTGTTGACTGAAACATGACCAGCTGAAATGAAGGATCTATATGCATTATTAGTCATATATGTCTTAACACTAGACAAAAAAGAAATGGAAAAGTTAACAATATTTACTGCAGTAGGACAGATGGGATTAATGTGTTGCTGCACACATGTCCAAATCTGGACTGACCAAACATTTTTATAATTTGCATTAGGTTAATAGGGAGCAAGAATCCCTAAAGACTAACCAAAACTACTAAGAAAGATCCAGTACATCCCAGAAACCCCTGACCTCCTTCAAACAATCAGCTACAGATGTCCTTAAAGTATTACAGCATGCAGGACTCATACATGATTAAGAAGCTGACCAAGAAAGTCCATTAGGAGTCTCACGCCTCAGAGAGCTATGAGAATGGGAATTGCTCTGTCCATCTTGAGGTGAACTAAGGTCTTACAAGTCATGGAAAAGAGGGAAATTGCATAACCTCAGAGGCTTGCTCGCATGAGAAAGAATACATCCAAATTCTTCACTTCCAGATTCCAACTTGAGAACTACAGATCTTTCTGATATAAATCAGAGGCATAATTCTAATGGGAGAGGACCCAAAATAGAGTTGCTCTACTGGAATATCATTTAATCTAACACTTTTCCACTCACGTCCTGAAGGTATTTTGACCTGAAATGCACTACCCAAAATAAACTCGGACTGAATCATTGTCATTGTCAGTCCCAGCAGAGAATCCCTTACACAGTTCCAGGATAGAATCCCTTATACAATGAATGCTCTCCATCTTAAAATGACTCTAAAGTATGAAGCCATATACCAATCTAATATATAACACTGAATGGTAACCATTTCCTATTTCCTAAAAACAAGATTACTGAGAAATTCTAGGCGCAGATTTGAAACAGATATGTTTGCATCATTTTCCAGCAACCACAATATTTCCTCTTGAGCTAGCTTGTGTTTTTGTTTGGAGAAAACCATGTGAAAGAGAAATGCTAAGTGAACACGATGAGTGTAGAATTCCAATCTGTCACCTTGAACAGTCTGGCAAACCTAAGGATCTGATGCAATTAACTCACCCTAATAATCACATCTCATTTGCTCCATTGAAATCTACCTCTCCACTGACCTTCATATTGGGAATCGAAGGGCACTTGTGCTCCTCTCCCTATATAGAAAGAGGAGCGAACACATCTGTATGAGTAACAGGAAGGTCTGAAAGATTGAGTTCTGTTTGAGGGAGCTGGAGGAACAACTCTTAATCATCTAGTGCTATCCACACCAAGCTAAGAAAAATGACAAAAGCCTCTTACCATTCCAGGCATATTGTTACAACTTTGGATTGCTCAAATACTATCCAAACAACCAGGAGTTAACACAAACAGCCCCTGACACACAGGTTTAGCTAGATCACCAGAGAAGCATGATGTCTTATGGGTTGGTGCTTTAGTGAATACATATAGAATGCATTACTCATACGCAATACACCTGAATTACAATATTAGCATTGTAGCATAAAGACATGCAAATCTCCAGCTGCTTAAAGCTGCATTTGAAAACATTTTAACACCCACGTCTGTCAGTACACATAGCCGTTGGTGAAAGTCATAAGGGTCGACATTGCGAATAAATCAATAGAATACTTTTTTCCAGTTTTTGCATATTTAAAAATAAGTACAGAGAAACAGTTGTTTTTCTGTCTTTAGTTACCTGTACAAATCAGTAAAAATAGGAAATTGAGAGCCTGAATAATAATTTGTTATAAGTAAAAAATAATGTCTGTGGAGTGTTAGCAGCCACTGGGTATTTTTGACCAGATATTATTCCATACATTATCAGACTAAGTAGACTTCAAAACACTTTCCCATTAAAGTCTCGTTTTTATTTTGTACTTTCATGTTAATTCTTTCTCAACATTTTAAATATTATGGATGCTCTGGAACTTTTTGAGCAAGAATAATGAACATCAAGGTGTTTATATGTGTTGGTTATTACCCCCTCAATACATCTAAGGTATTTGTAACGACAGTAACAATTTTAGAATAATTATTCCTAATGAAATTGGGAAGACAAAACTGCTTTGCATATGAGAGAATTGAATACTTATGTCGTAATCAGTAAATTGATAAACCCAGATTAACTCTTTATCTCTAAGTTGGTCTGAAAATAGATCTATTACATATTGTAATACTTTTGTTATACCATGTTGGAAAAAAATTATAATTTTATCATAGTTATTTAAAGAGATAGAAAAAAGGTAAGAAGCATTTTTTAGTATCATTAACAAAATAGGCATGGTTAAATGTTATATACTCAACATAGTGATAGGGTGCAATGGAAGGTTTTTCCAAAAGAAACCAGATACACAAAGTAATAAAATCATTGTCAATAAATCAAAAAAGATGCTCATCTTGGATAGAAAGTTGATCATAATATTGATAAAATTGAAAGTCTGTAAAACAGATTCCACCTATTTATTTTGCATTTGAAAACTTAGTAAGAGATAGACAATTGTCTTGATATTCAATAGAAATCTCAAAGACTGATATTTATTTTCTTATAGAAGGATTTGTGTATACATAGGACATTCATCAATAATGGGTATAAGATTACAGAAAGTAGCATCAAAATGACACCACTTAAGTAATAATAATTAGTCCCATTTGTTAGAAATTGGGACTTGGGTTGGCAGTCAGGTTACCCCCACTCCAATCAAGGACCCTCACTCCAGTCAGGGTAAGTCACCCACAATTCAAATTATCCTGTGCCCACCCTCTGGTAGTTTGGCACTGAGCAGTCAGGCTTAACTTAGAAGGCAATGTGTAAAGTATTTGTGCAATAAATCATGCAATAACACAGGATAACACCACAAAAATATACCACACAGTGTTTAGAAAAATATATAATATATATCTGGTTAAATGCAGGTCACATTAAAATATCATCTTAGAGAATGATAAAAAAGAGTCTTTAGTCTTTAAAAAGCAACAAGTGTCTCTTGCAAGCACAAAGTACCTGGTTTATGTTCAAATTCTCCACAACGGACCGCAGAGGAGGAGATGCGTGGAAAACGATAAGGTATGTGTCGGTTTCTCTGGGTGCACACAGACGATGTGTCTATAATTTTCCACACAGGGAAGGCTTTGTGTTGATTTCCAGTGCACTGACTTGGATCCTCTTTGGGTTGCAGGGTATTCGGACACCCCGAGGACGTTACAGAGAAATCCTGGGCGTGCAGGACAAAGTCACAGGAACTGTGTCGATCCGGTGGGCGATGCGGGGAAATTTCTGTTGCACAGCAGGCGCTGCATCGATTCTTCTCGCAGGAAGGAGGGGTGTGTCATTCCGGCTCAGCTATGCGTCGATCCAGTGGGCCGTGCGTCGAAGTTCCGGTCGCAACACTGGCACTGCATCAATCTCCTCTCGGTGAGCCAGGCTGCGTCGTTCCGGTTCGGCATGCTGTGATTTTCTCACCACAATGCAGGCTGTGTGTTGTTTCTGGCAGTCTGTGCATCAAATTTTTGCTGTACAAGGAGATCTTTGCAGGAAGAAGTATTTTTGGTCCTGAGACTTCAAGGAACAGGAGGCAAGCTCTATCCAAGCCCTTGGAAAGCACTTCTCAGCAGAGCCAGAGTGCAGCAACGCAGCAGGGCAACAGCGGGGCAGCAGTCCTTTGCAGAAAAGCAGTCAGGTGAGTCCTTTGGGCAGCCAGGCAGTTCCCCTTGGCAGGTTGCAGGGTCTTGTTCAGAGTTTCTTCACCAGTGGTATCTTGTCCAGAAGTGTCTGAGTTGGTAGGGTCAGAGGCCCTGTTTAAATACCCAAATCTGCCTTTGAAGTGGGGAAGACTTCAAAGAGTGGCTTAGAAGTGCACCAGGTCCCCTTTCAGTTCCATCCTGTCTGCCAGGGTCCCAGTAGGGGGTTTGGCAGGCCATTGTGTGAGGGCAGGCCACTGTCTTTTCAAATGTAAGTGTCAGGCCCTCTACCCTCCCAGCCCAGGAAGACCCATTCAGTATGCAGATGTGTGCAGGTGTGACTGAGCATCCTGTGTTTTGGGGTGTCTGACTGAAATGCACAAGGGAGCTGTTAAGTAACCTCGCCAGACGTGGATTGTAAGTCATAGAAGGATTTAAGTGCAGAGAAATCCTCACTTTCTAAAAGTGGCATTTCTAAAATAGTAATATTAAATTAAGCTTCACCAGTCAGCAGGATTTTGTATTACCATTCTGGCCAGACTAAATATGATTTTGTTACTCCTTTCAGAACAGAATCTACCACTCAAACAGTAAATGAGGCTAGCCCTAGTGTTAGCCTATGAAAGGAGCAGGCCTCACAGCACTGTAAAATGAATGTATGAGTTCTACACTACCAGGACATATAAACTACACAGGTATATGTCCTGCCTTTTACCGACATAGCACCCTGCCCTATGGGTTACCTAGAGCCTACCTTAAAGGTGACTTATATGTAGAAAAAGGGGAGTTTAAGGCTTGGCAAGTACTTTCAAATGCCAAGTCGAAGTGGCAGTGAAACTGCACACACAGGCCTTGCAATGGCAGACCTGAGGCATGGTTAATGGGCTACTAATGTGGGTTGCTCAATCGGTGCTGCAGGCCCACTAGTAGCATTTGATCTACAGGCCCTTGGCACATGTAGTGCACTTTACTGGGGACTTACAAGTAGATTAAATAAGCCAATTGGGTCTCAACCAATGTCACCATGTTTTAAGGGAGAGAGCATATGCACTTTAGCACTGGTTAGCAGTGGTAAAGTGTGCAGAGTCCTAAAACCAGCAAAAACAGTGTTCACAAAGTAGAGGGAGGCAGGCAAAATGTTAGGGGTGACCACCCTAAGGCTGTCAGGTCTAACACCATTGTTTTGCTAAAAAAGTAAGTTGTTGCTAGACATCATTTAAACTACATTGAATGTTCTCTTTCAGTGACCTAGAGAATAAAATACCCAAAATGTATTTGGTAGTATTTCAGAAAAAGCCAAATTGATCAAACATGGATTGAAACTAATATTTCATATGTGATAAAAGTTCCTATTTATCAATATGTGACGTATAACCAGATAATATGAAAAAGGAGTAACCTCTGAAAAAAAAAAAAGCATTGATTTATCTGCATCTGAAAGATAGAACATGATGTTATTCGTATAAATAGATATGTTAGCCTTGCATGACCGTATTGAGTTCCTCCAATCCCATTATTACATCTATGTTTGAGAGAAATGGTTAGCACCTTTTCCTCATCTTAAAGAAGGATGAGAAAGATTTGTTGATTACTATTGAAGCTTTAAAAAGGTTACATAATAGTGAAATTAGATTTGAAAATGTGCACAGTGAGTTATATTGAGAAACATTCTAGTATTTACTATCTAAAGAAGAAAAAACCTTTATAAACCTGGGCAGTTCTCGTCCAAGTGGGTGTGATAAATACAATTCTAAATGCTGTGCTAATTTTCTGGCAAAGTATTTATAAATCTCTAGGAGAGATTGGCTTGTATTGTTTTCAGAATTTAGAAATAAGGCTGTGGACTTAAATATATTATAGTCTCTAAGAATGTACCATCTACCTTATGAAGAAATTAAAGGATATTTTTAATTATTTCATTTCAGTAATAACAGTTTGGAAAAATGTGAAAAGAATTCAACAGCAAAGCCATACAGAACCCAGGAATTTGTATTTTTGTAATAATGACAATGCATTAAAATTTTGTCTGAAATAATTGTTTTGCTCTAATTCAGATAAATTCCTATCAGAAACTGAGTTAGCACAAGTTGAATATACATTTGTATCTATGTCATCAGTAGAAGGATTACCATCCAGTAAATAAAAGGACTCATGGTAGTGAATAAAGCAATTTTTTAAATATGTATCAATATAAATATGTATATCATGTGTATTTATTAAAGCACTTTCTTTCTTAATTTTCAAGCAATTAGCAAGACGATTGCCTGTTTTATTTTTTTCTCTTGTAATAGCTTGTATTATTTCTGAGAAGAACACAGCATGCCTTTTCAGTGGATATATCACTTTAGCTTACACTGGATTATATAATCAGGCTATAGAATTTGTGGTCTAATAGTAGCTTGAGGTGCTGACTTTGGAACTGGGTAACCTGATTGAAATCTTAGCCTTCACTCACCATCCTGTGGTTTTGGGTAAACCATCTTTATATCTGGGACAATTGTACAGTATTCTGCTGCCATTGGGTTGGCTGGTCTGGGCCTAAAAAATAATGCAAAGAAAGAAATAATCATGTCAACCTCATATTAAAATTAAAACACAATCAAATATTAATATGAAAATGCCCATGGTAAAATTGGCTTTGATGTTTCCGTCTCTCTTCCCCTACAGATTCCAATAAACCTTCTGATCTTAGTGGGGTCATTATAAGTGATAGCTGTGTCCTTGTACCTCAACGTGAAGAAGCAATAATGCATACAGGTGTGTCTGGTACATTTAAAGAAGGTCTTAAATGCAGAAATGTTTTCCTACTATTTGCTCTTACTTTAGTATCCTTCTTAGTAAAGAAGGTTTTACATTATTTTTAGCTGTTACAATTCCTCTAATCGAATCAGAATTTATTGAGAAGAAGGCAGTGGTCTGTGGGACCACCACTAACTCATAAACAAACAACCAAAAAGTAAACTTGTGCAGCTACTTTTATTTGAAAGAAAATTGGCTGCATTCAAAATAAGTGTATATTTATTAAAAGGCAATCACATACATGATGGCCTGCTGACCCCAGCAGCCACCATTCCTCTAATGGCCTTCAACCAACATGAGTCATAATTGCTAACAAACTTCATGAGTATATTAAAGAGGTAGGTCTGATAATGACCCACCGTAATATCGGAATTTTCTGAACCCAAGAATTTGTACATAGGTTGGTCCAGAAAATCAATTACTGAGCACAAAACGATTTTTTTGCAGTAAATAGTACATATGGTGCCTTATTCCAACCAGAAGATTTTTCATTGTGAGAGAAGATGACTTAACAGATCGTGGACCTTTTTTAGGTTTCTTTTTCTTTCGATGCAGTAGATGACTTGGATTTGCATTTATCGTTTAGGCTAGGTGGGAACATCCATTTCTATTGAGAGTAGATGATTTGTTTCTTTAAAATAAGCAGAAGATTCTTTCAAGACCATCAACGTATGTTTCTGTGTAAGCTTTAATTCCTGGTTTGCCCAAAAATATTAGCAATTTTAAACTGTTTAGACTTGTATATATCGTCCTTGGTATGTATTTAGTTTTTGTGTTATCGGCTGAAAAAAATCGAAATTCATACAATTCCACGTATTAATACGAAATTTGAACTTAGTAGGATATCAATAGTTTTACATCGTCTTTGCCTCCGGGCTGACTAAACAATGGTAGCAACATAGACACTTTTCCGTACAAATGCAGAAAGAGATGGCAAATCAGGTTCATATTCTTAATTTCTGACCTCCACATAATGAATATTTTGTCAAAGCAAAACTGTCCCATGAATAGGCAAAAGGTTTTGTGAAGCCGGGGCTAAGGTGAGAGCGAGTGGTATGCTTTTACCAATAAAAATGTTGTTTCAACGAAATATGTGCATATCCTTAGTTTCCTCAGTCATTCCGCCAGTGATTTAGTTGAAAAGAATCAATGCCATCCAAATATAAGTATTTATTGCTGCCAGAACACGAGAGATGCTGCAGAAAGACGCCGGAGTGCGGTATCCTCTCTGGCGCCCGAACGCTCTCCGTATGCATGTACGTTTTACGTTTATCTCAGCTCTTAAGAGTTTTCAGCAAAAAAATAAAAATGTTACAGTCATAATTGAGTCTCGAATTCAGAATATGCAAAGTTTTATAAGACAGTCTTACGTAATATTTGAATTACGTATCCGTAGTTCCAGGAAGGACCCTGAGTCTATTTCTTGTTACAGTCAGTACTGGATGAGAGTCTACCCCCATTCCGCCCCCACCCCTCTCAGACGTTCATAGTCGCATTTACTTGTGCGATAAAAGTTATGGTACAATTGCATGACACCATTTACTGAACAAAGCAGCGGAAACGTGTGAAGTGTGAGAAAACTCGTTTGGAAGTCTTGGACGGGGCAGAGCATTCTTTTGAAAGAGCAGAACATTTTCACACCTAATCCCGCAAGTGCAAATGGAAATAATGCGGTGCACATTGTAGATACAGCTTTACAATCTCGCACTCCTTTCTTTAAAATGGAGCCGTGTTAAACCTGCTATTCTGGCCTGGACCATATTCTCAGATTTGAAAAGTGTGTAGCAAAATATAAATCTCTTGCCACGCAGTCGACTTATCATTTCTGCTGGTAGAAGAACGAGAATGCCCACATAGTGAAATACAAAGCAGAGTGAAGAAACATGCAGCACAATGACAATCCTCCGGTTCGAGTGCATCGCTTTTATGAAATTCCTACAGGTAAGACAGTCGGATTTAGAATGAGAAGTCCGTGGAGCGGCAAACAGCCTTCTTATTCTAAAATAGTTGGCTATATGAATGTATGACCAGAAGATTTACATTACATGCATTAAAACCGTCTCTTAACCGCAAGTAGCTGTCGTGATGTTCACGTGACAGCATGTTTCTGCTATTTGTATCTTTATTAAAGGGTCTTCAAATGGTGACAGGAGCCCTGCTGTCTGTATAACACGCTTTTCCTCACGCCCCCAGCTTCCAGAAATGCCCCCACCCCTCCCCCCCCCCCACTTCCCGCACCACTGTGCTTGACGTGTTTCCCAGTGTGTTGAGAGTTACACGGGGTGAGTAAACACGTATTTGTTGCCGCGATGTGGAACGCTGAGCCCTTTGATGTCACTGACAGCTGTTGTCATTTGTTATAAGAAGGGGGATTGTGGGAGGGCATCCGACAGAAAAGGCCCATCATGTCCTATTAGCCCACAAGCAAGCATCTGCTGAAGTCATGGGCGCTTCTAGTCCATGCTAAAATAAGTGCATTAAGCAGCAGGGGGTGATGGGGCATGCCATTAAGAATGTCTGCCCCAGTCTTATGTTACTGACTTACTACTGCCATGCAAGAAAGGGCAAAGAGAGCTACGAGCGTAACGAGCGTGCTGCGGTAGGCTTTACGAAGTGCATGTTGACGTTTCAAAAACGTTTTCCCTCGTATATTTACAAAGGATTTTTCGAAGACCATACGATATGCATACTGGTACATTTTGGAAGCACCCCGCACCAGCCCCCCGTATACACGTGGAACTAAACAAAACACCTGTTAGTGCTACAGTGCCAGAACTGAGCAATGAAAATTCTAATATGTGGATATTTTAATACTGCTCGATCTTTAAGCATTTTTAAAGGGAACACATATGTTGCAAGATAGAGCAAATGAAATACAGATGAACCAAAGAAATGCTTTCACCTTACTAACACGTGTAGCTCCCTTTTTATCGTTTGGTGTTTGGTAAACCTCATAGATATCCATGACCACGATTTATTAAAGGTTCTTTGGCAAGTGCAAAAGTTCGGCCATGAAGCTGCATCCCCTTTACTATGCTGTTGCCCATCAAGTGAAAAATCAGTGGAAAAATATTGACACATTGTGCATTATCATGTAAACATCGTGTATAAGGTCACAACAGCCGAGCATTTTTTTTACGATGATCCGCACTGTGAAGCCATTACTCCTACACCAATGTTTAGGAACAGCTTTCTGGGTGCCAGTCCTGCCTCGCCTCAGACGGAACCACACTACCTCCATTTCAACAGAGTTACATTTAGGGAAGTTTTCACAGAGTATGATGGCGCTTCCTGTTCTTGATTCTCTAGTAATTAGCCAGAAGGTGCACTGAACAGGATGAATACTCCCAAAAAAAGATCCTGCGTACCAGCAACCCTAATCCCTGGTAATTGTATTAAATAAATGTCAAGCACTGATCTAGCTAGTAGTTCACCTTAGTAACTTAACAATATGTAAGCGATAAATAACAATAATTATTCTTAAATCCTCTCAATTAGATATATTATAATAATCATCTGGCATTATAATGTCACCAATACTTCCAAGTTGTTTCAAAAAGTTATTTTATTGTTTCCTTATTGTCCACGTATGCGCCCACGGTGGGCTTACTAAGCGTACTCTTACTTACTCCATTTCAACAGGCACTTACAACCTTTTAAATGCTGTATATGTTTCTTGTACACTCTTTTTTTCTGTAATGATTTACTTTAGTTAATGCCCGCGCTATATAAACATTAATAAATCAATAATTGAATACATA
Organism: Pleurodeles waltl; assembly: GCF_031143425.1. Classification (NCBI taxonomy): domain Eukaryota; kingdom Metazoa; phylum Chordata; class Amphibia; order Caudata; family Salamandridae; genus Pleurodeles; species Pleurodeles waltl. The sequence goes on from NC_090447.1 coordinate 333,080,459, forward strand.
CATCAGCACTCATCTGTCTCGATTCCGAAGAATCACTTTAACCCCACAAGACACAATTTTACCTAAAGAAGTAGATCTCATCAAGGGTCTTCGGAAATTTGAGAGGATAACCCCTGCACTTAGAAAGTTCCACTGAACCCCCTCTTCGCAGTTGCATTACTTTATAGCCATTTTGCCCCACATACAAAGCAGAACACAGTAACACAACTTATTTCTTATTGTCAAACATGAAGACTCCAGCGGGCTAGAGCAGATATGAAACAAAAACATCACAAGACTAAAGAACAGGAAGCCAGGAAAGAGAAGATTAGAGGACAGACCTCCTCTTTGTATGTACCAAGGTTACGAAATTCTGTCCTTGTCGAAATCCAGTAAATACATTCTCTGTTCTTCAGGAAGAAACTGGAAAATGCACTCTCCAAACAATACTTTACTACTGCATATTAACCCACCAACCTGACTCTTAATAGCATTGGCACTGCCATGCTATTGTTGGACTTGCTGCCACTTGTTGACTTTCTCTTCCTCACCCTGCAAACTTTTTTTAAATCCCATTTCCTCTCTCCTCACATTCTACAAGTGCCTCCCCTCATCACGGTACACTGAGTGAGAAGTCAATAAGAGTAATGTACGTGTCTGGTGACAGGGTGACCGGAAACTAAAAGTCAGGGCAGGCCACAGATGTAAAAGTAGGACTAAGGCCCTCATTATGAACACAGTGGTAAACACTGCACCAGCGGCAGTGACGGTAAACTGCCAACAGTGGTGCAGTCTGGACCGCCAAATTATGAACCACCTGAAAAACAGGCAGCCTGAAAACCACTCACCTCCAGCAGAGGAGTGCTGACAATGACGACAGAGCCCACCCACAGCCCAACAGAAAGGTCTTACCTGCCCATCAAATAATGAAGCACTAGACTGCCGTCAGTTCCGGGGCAGGAAGCACCGCCACGCAGAGCCAGGTGGAAACAAACCAAATAAAAGGAAACACTTACCGGAGGCACACACAACACGCTGAAGCAGACATGGATAGAGAGTTGCAGATCATGCCAGCCCTGCTCCTTGCAATGTAGCTCCATCACCGAGACCGCCGACGAAGACAACGACGGTAAGTACTGTAACCTACTAAACCATGAAAGAAAGGGCACAGTTAAATACCCACCCACTCCACCCACCCCGCAACGCACCAAGAACCCCTCACAACAGCACAAGCCATACACCCCACAGCAAGAGGTACTTACCCGACGCAAGGCAAATCCAACCTGCCCAAAGTACACACATGTGCCCAGCACCCCCAAACAAAGAAACGTTGATCCACGGATCCTGAGTGTGCCATAAACAACACTGGCCACACATGATTTTTAATTCAGCTCAATGAGCAACATAAGTGCAACATAAGGCCAATGGCCAGTCCAGAGTATGTAGTCCGATGGGCCAAACTGGCCCCAACTTGACTTCCACAAGTACAAAGGTACTCCACCTCATATGGGCAACAATGGGGCATCCAGGCACCTCAGGGAACAGGAGCAGGTGCTGGTGGGGGTGGGGACCTATGACTGGACGGGGGGGCTTGTCCTTACATTTGGAAGGCGGAGGGGGCTTGGATCTGGACCTTGAGGCAGGTGGAGCGGACTTGGCCTGGGGTGCGGCAGATGTTCCAGGGCCAGCACAGGGTCTCTTGCTCACAGGGGAGGTAGCACTGGAATGGGAAAGGCGGACGGGGTGGGCTGTGACGTGGGAGGAGTGGACAGGGCAAGTAGGTGGGCACGTTTAGGGACGAGACAGGGTGGGCCAGTGGGTTCGAATAGGTCAACACGTGATAGGAAACGTTTTTTAAGGGCAATTGGGGTGGACCTGGAGGAAGGCGTGGGAATGGAGGTAGAGGGAGTGGTTGTGACAGGTGTAGGTGTATGTGACGTAGTTGCAGGTGACTGTACAGTATGCTGAGGTGTTGTGGATGTGCGATGGGTGGGTGTTTTGGTGCGTTTGAATGTCTTGGAAGGAGGGGGGTGGTCACAGTGGGACAAGACAGGCTAGCAGTGTCAATGTATGTTGTCTGTGTGTCTGCAAGTTTGGTGAGTGTGCTGCACGTGTCAACTAATGTCGTTGTGGTGAGTGCAGGTGTGGTGTCTGGGGTGCATGAATGGATGTCTGATTTTGCGGTGACTGCAAGAATAGGGTCAGCAACATTGAATGAGGGTGCAGTGCCTGTGTGAGTGCATGTAGAGGAGACAGACAGGGAGGTGGAAGATGCAGACACACTGGGGGAAGTGGATGTTGGTGTGTGTGCCTGTGTATGTTGGCTATGTGTATGCCTGTGGTGGGAGGTGTGGTGCTTGTGTTTTGAAGTGTGCTTCTTGTGTGTTGAGGTGTGTGCCTGTGTGTCAGAATGTGTGCTTTGGACGGGTGAAGGGAGTGGGGTGCTGGAAGGGGTAGAGGTGGTTGGACGGGGGACGGAAAGACCAGGGACACTGGCTGCTGTCAAAGAGGAGGCCAGAGCCTGAAAAGATCTCTGTAGGCCAGACACGGCACCAAGAATGTCATCCAGATAGGCATTGGTCTGCTGCACCTCTGATGCTAGCCCCTGGATGGCATTGACGATGGTTATCTGCCCTACAGAGATGGTTCACAGGAGGTCAATAGCCTCCTCTGTGAGGGTAGCATGGCTGACTGGGGCAGGGGAGGAGGTGCCTGGGGCGAAAGAGACTCCAACCCTTCCGGGTGAGTGGGCACGGGCAACTCAGTGGGGAGCAAATGGGAGGGTGGTGATGGTATGGGGGGTGGCAGAAGATGAAACAGAATGGGTGGGCCCACTAGGGTCCGCCACCGCCAGGGAGCTCCCATCGGAGGAGGTATCAGAGTCACTACCTCCAGTGGTAGTTGCCTCCCCCATGGTACTTCCCTCGCCCTACAACCCACTGGTCCTTTTGGCGTTGGACGACTCTGCCTCCGTGGAACCATGGGCTGCTACATCCCCACTCGCCGGTGCCTCAGCTCCCTCACCAGATGATGCTGATGTACACAGACAACACAAGAGAACAGCGATGGGGAGACAAAACAGGAAAGACAATTGTAAATAGCTGAATGGAGGTACAGAAGAGGTTCACACATACACCCACCATGCAACTTTTAGACCATGTAGCACCTGCCACTATACACATGGCTATGCCCCTGACTAGTGGCCACCACCCTATTCTACAGCCATCCCCCACAGCACTGAAGGGCCTGAAGTACTGGAGACCTGACCCTTACAACCCTACACCCCACAGGGGCTATTATATAGATGGGCATCTGTCAGAGTCCCTGCCACTAGACAGCATACATACCACCGCACACTCACACATCCTTCAAGGATCCATACTATGGTTTCTGTACTCACCCCCTTATGAGTGCTGTGCAGCCTTCAAGTGCCCACGCACGTCCGGGTACACCACTGCCAGAATGCATTGCCTAAGGGGGGGTCAGTGCCCTACGGGCACACCTTCATCGTTGGGAGGACTTCCCCAGGTGGGCCTCGCAGATCTTCCTCGCCCAGCGCCGCAGGTGCTCCCACCACTTCCTACAATGGGTGCTCTGCCGGTTGTAGACCCCCAGGGTCTGTGCCTCCCTGGCGTTGGCCTGCCACAGTCCCCTCTTCTGATGGCCGCTGACCTATATGGGACACACAGAAAAAGGAACACAGTGGTCATACAATGGCCATTACATACAGCTGGTTATACGTCAACTATGGAACGGACATTTATAACAGCATAACAGCACACACACACACAGCATGTCAGGAACCCTGGACTATACAGTGTCAAACATGCACACATGTTTACAGCCATCTACTACCATTACACACATCCATGCCCCCCAATCCTCCTACTCACCTGTACCTCTGGTCGACTGTAGAGCTTGGCGTACAGGACGCCATCCACGAGCTTCTCCAATTCTTCATTGGTGAAGGACAGGGCCCTTTCTCCTGCCACACGTGCCATTTCCATGACCAGCGGCAGGACACAGCAGCACACTCAGTGGAGTACCTGCATGCACGAGATCCGGGAGTCAAGTGAAGTTGGGGTGAAGAGTTAGCGTATGCACTACGGAGGTGTGCACTGTCACCGCCAGCGGCGATAATGATACGCTAATAATCCCCATTGACAACCATGTTAACCAATGAATTGGCGCACGGCGGTAAACACCGCCTACGCTATTACGTCAACCGCTAGCAGTATGAGGTCACTTCCACCACAACATTTCTGGATTACAGGGAACAGACATTTTGACCCTAACTAGGCAGTTGTTAAATCCTCATCTTCCCCATGCAGGCCCTAATGTCCCCAAACACCCATAGACATGAACAAATATACATTTGCTCACATGAACAGTCCTGATGTATCATTGAGGACATGTTGCTACAGTGTCAGACCTACTATGCACATGTGTCAGTGACAATCATGTCAGCTGTGCTGAATAGGAAACATTGTGGGCAGATGTATGTGTGTTCCTCACATGTGTTCGATTCTCCTACTAGGTACAGACCCTTGTGGCGAGGGAGGGCCCCATCGGTGTACAGACCACTTGCTGATTTGCGGACCATGGTGGAGCGCACATCATTATCAATTACAGACTCACTTGTGCTACTATTCATGAACTTTGTGCATTACTGGAGACCGGCTAATTGTAATCAACATGCAATCCCTACTGAAATGCAGATGCTCTCTGCACTCCATTTCCTGGGCACAGGCTCATTTCAAGTGACAGTGGGCATGGGTGCAGGATTTTCACAGCCACTGTTTAGCATTATACTGTCCAGATTCCTGAATGCATTTGTATTACACCTGCAGTCCTATGTGAGGTTTCCCCAAAGTGCTGACCTCTATGCCATAAAATCGGGCTTCTATGCCTTTGTCAACATACCCCTTGTGATAGGTGCCATTGATGGAAGCCACATTGCTCTCATCCCCCCAAGAGTCAGTGAACAGGTGGACAGAAACAGGAAGAACCTTCACTCCATGAACATTCAATTGGTGTGTACTGCAGACCAGTACATCTCACATGTGAATGCCATGTTCCCTGAATTAGTCCATGATTCATTTGTGCTGAGGAACAGTAGTGTGCCACACAAGATGGAACAACTACAAGGGGACAGAGGATGGATCATAGGTAGGTGTGTCTGACACTTTTTGGCACATAGCAGACAGCCAGGCTGTCTGCCACTGAGGGTTGTCATTGACAGTCCTGTTTTGCCCCCTTTCTCAGGTGATTCTGGCTACCCCAACATGCGTTGGCTCCTGACACCAGTGAGGAATCCTAGGACAGATGCAGAGAGGAATTACAATGAGGCCCATGGACGGACTTGGAGGGTGATAGAGCGCACAATAGGTCTCCCGAAGGCTAAATTCCGTTGCCTACATTTCTCTGGCGGATCCCTGGCCTATGAGCCTGAAAAGGTATGTAGAATAGTGGTGGCCTGCTTCATGCTGCACAACGTGGCTGTGAGGAATTCTATCCCCCTCTTGGAGGAGGAGGGTGCTGTATATCCAGACCAGCTTCTTCAGAGAGTGGATGAGAGTTATGGTGACGATGAGGAGGGGGAAGATGTACATTCCAGGAACCAACTGATAAAACTCTACTTCCAGTAACTATGTGGGACTATTCGATTAGATTGCTGTCTGCGCAGCATACCATCAGTGTGCCTTTTCATCTAGGGGGTGTTGGGTCAATAGATATTGTCACTGTGACCAGGTTTGCATAGGACATGTAACATTATGGTAGAATTGTTTGACAAATCTGTTGGCACAACCACATGTTATGTATGGGGTGCAATTCCTACTACTCAGATAAGAATACATGATTTATAAGACAATTGCATCCATACTTCCATTTGTTTCGACATAATGACAGGGGACATTGTAATTGGTGAACTGGTGTTTTATTTGGTGCAGGGATTACATTGTGCAGTTTACAGTGATGGGAGTGGGCTACTGGTGGTTGTCCAATATGGCTATATGGTTGCAGCATTTGTTGGCAGTAGTGGTATGTCCATCTATCATTTCCAGTTTTTGGGGTTGTTTTTACACGGTGTGGAGGACGTTAGTTCAGTGGCACACTTGGAGGACAGTTCTTGCCAGAGTCACTTCTTTGAGGGGGCCTTGGTCTTGGCTGGTGTTCCTGTCCCACATCTGGGCCTGAGGGACCATTTGGGTGCCTGGTGTTGGCCTGTACGGGTTGGGATGCAGGTCTCCTGTGTGTCCTGAGATGGTGGCACAAGTCCAGTTGCTGCTGCTGATGTTTTTGCCCGGTCTGTATCTTGGCCTGTAGCTAGGGCTTCCTGGTCTGTGGGGGCCTCAGGCTGTGTTGGAACAAGGTGCAGCAGTGCACCTGCTATGGTGGCCACGGTGGCAGTGTGCAGTTTCCACTGCTCCATGGCCTCTTGGTGGTGTGCTACCTGCATCCTTTGACTCTGCTCCAGGGTGGAAACTATCTGGGCCAATCTGTCCTGGGTATTGTGGTATGCTCCCAGGACCTCAGAGATCACGTCCTGGGCTACAGCATCCATCCTGTGGCCTCCCCGCTGGTCCACTGATGCCCTCCCAGTGGGCCTAGCCCCCTGTGCCTGTGTCCCCTGCACAGGTCTGGTGGTACCACTTGTACTGGGGCCATTGTCTTCCTGCCTGTTGGTAGGGGGTGACTGTGGCCTCTGTCCATGTGTTCCACCAGTCTGTGGCCTGGATACACAGGTGTTGGGATGGTTGCCCTGGGCTGATGTTGTTTGCTAGGTGGTAGGGGTGTCAGTGGTGTCCTGAGTGGTTCGGCTGGATGGTGACATTCCAGGACTGTGTGAGGGGCCAGAGTGTTCGTCACTGTCCAGTGTTCCTTCTCCAGTGTCCCGGGTGGTGCATCTGTCTCCCCGTGGGGCACTGCCACTCCTTGTCCTGTCCGTCAGGTCGGCATGGGTGGTGGTGCCTGTTGGGGGGAATGTACATGTCTGTTACAATTGCATGATTGGATGGGGGGCACAGGTCTGGGCTGTCTTGTGCAGGCTTTTCCACTTTTGGGCCATGCAAAGTGCCTTTGTGAGGTTGCCATTGCATTTTGCTTAGGATGTGGAGGTGCATTGTGGGTGGTGTAGTGCCTTTGTGATTCCTTGGAGGGGTAGGTGGCTGTGCACATGGGGAGGGATGTGGGCCTGTTAGTGGGTTTGTCGGGATGCAGGGTGACTGGATGTTGTGAATGTGGCCTGGGTGGGGTAGTGGTCCTGGTGACTGTTGGAGGGGTGAGGTAGTGCATGCATTACAGGTGTGATGGATATGGGGTAATTGTAGAGGATTTACCCAAGTTCTTTCCTCCAGTGAGTCCAGTGAGTCCCTCAGGGTGCACGATGGCCAGTGCCTTTTCCTCCCAGTTAGTGTAGTCGGGTGGTGTTAGTGGAGGTCCTCCCCCAGTCTTCTGGACAGGATGCCATGGACCTCACCTACCCGTGCAGGCCGTTCCATCTCTTGCAGATGTCGTCCCTCGTGCGGGGATACTGTCCCATTGCATTGACCTTGTTCACTATTGTCTGCCATAGCTCCATCTTCCTGGCGAATGGTGTGTGCTGGACCTGTGCCCCGAAAAATTGTGTCTCGACCTTCAGTATCTCGTCCTCCATGGTCCTTAGCTCCCTTTCTGTGAAGCGAGGGTGTTTGGGGTTGCCATGGTGTGTGTTGTGTGTGGTGTGTTGTGTGGATCTAGGTGAGGGTGCTCTTGTGTGGTTGGGTGTATGTATCGTGTATTGTGGCGTTCAGTGTCTGCTTCTGGGGTTCTCTGTATCAGTTGTCCTAATGTCATTGCAAAGGATTGTGGGGTATGTCTGTGAGTGTTTTATAGTGTTGTGGATGTGTGTCTGGTGTGTGGGTTTCAGACTTGCCAATGTGTGCATTTCTTACTGTTGGGTCCACTCGCTGGCCGAGGCGGTCTGTACCACCAATGGTCGTTCAGCTTCCACTGACCGCCGCAGTGATTTGTGCATCATTATTTAGAGGGCATGGAGTTTGTGTACTCAGCGGTGGCAGGGTGGGGGGTCCTGCATTTCCGCCGACAAGGTCCTGGCATTGACTGGTGGCTGGGATTTGTTTGGAGGATTCAGATTTTTGCATCTTTATATGGCGGGTTTCTGTTCACCGCCAATGGTGGTCTTCTGTTCACCATCACCACAACGTTCAACGGTGTTTCCCGGCGTGTTCATAATGACCCCTAAATGTTGAAAACAACCATGTATGCAGAAGGGCCGTAAGGACAATGTACACAGAAAAGGAAATACTGCATATTCAGTAAGCATAGACCTATAGCAAAGGTTAAAGATAGAAAAGATTAAAAAGACCAGAGTTGGAGAGGTTTTCAACTTTGTTACATTTCAAACAAGCATTTGCAATGAATGGGCCTCGTGTTTACTCGAGTTAAAACTATTAGCGTTGTAAACTGCTAATCAGACTTTTCTTGCCACATAAACTGAAAAGTAAAATAGTTTCACATAAGCGAGCTGACGGCCGCCATCAGCGCAAAGCAAACACACAAAAGGAAACAGAAGTTTGCTCACAGTGAACTATATCGGCAAAAGTGCAATTATCCATGTAACCGGCAAAAGTGCAATTTTCCATGTAACCGGCAAAAGTGCAAATATCCATGTAACAGGGTCAATGTCATGCAAAACGCTCTACGTGCGAAAAAAAAGAGAAAAAAATGTGTCGAAATCATCCAGAAAGCATGAAGCCTCATATGTTTTCAGTATTTGGCCGGTGTGTTCGAGGTGGGCTAAACACCGGAAAAGGCATGACGTATGCATGCCTTTCACTAATTAAATCACTAATTAAATCAAGCTAATTTTAAAAGGCAGGCCCAGGAACCAACCAAACTGATGGGCTTGACATGTGCTTAAAACCCCACAGAGAGATTACACCAGGGACAGAGTACTTCAGGCTCGACCCTAAAAATGTTGACTATTAGAAGGAAGAGATAATGAAGATCCCAAGCAGTCCCACTTCAGAAGAGTAGCTCATTCAATCAGGTTTTTAGGCATTTCGGGAACTGTAGTCCTATGTTTATACAGATAAAAATAAAAGTATAAAAATTAGAAATCTAGGATTGTTTATAGTTCAGAATGTATTTCTGTGAGGCGAACGAGAATGGAATTATTTGCTTTGTAAAATGAAATGCACATTTTCAAACTTTATTTAGCCTTAACATTAGGTCAACTTCTGTTAAATGCCAAAGGACAACACTTCAAAATATTATATTTTTAAATAGCCCTTATCCTTTGCTATGTTTCTTTTGTGACTTTCTAGGGTTTTTATGGTACGCCTTACTTTCAACTTCCACTGTGGATGGCCTTTGGCAGTGCAGTATGGGATTTGGCCTCCGGGCTTAGCCTATGGCCAGGCCCTGTGCCCAAACCACAGCAGGCTGTCAACCCCCCCAAACCCAGCCTTCAGCCATGCACTGAAGTGTTTCCCACAGGACCTGGGTGTACGAATCCCCCTGGAACAGTCAAATCCTCTTGAACATTTGGACATGGCCTTCGGCTGTCTGCAGCAGGACATAGCCATAGGGTCTGGCCTGCAAACATGCCTGCACTCAACCCACCTTTGGGTGGCAAAGTAACATTGCACATGTTATAAACCATGGCCAGCACGGTTTGGCCACAGGGAATGAAGTTCTGGACAGAAGTATGTGGAGGTGCCTCCTGATCCAAAAATTGCCTGGCAACCCCATCCCCCAGGGCTCTATATTTTACAGTCTCGGGCATCCCATCCTCCAGGACACTATACATTGCTTCTGCCAGGCAAGAGCATAAAGAAAAGCTGCTCCCAGCCATGTGGGGGCAAAACACTAGGTTGCTCCTGCCTGGCAGGGGCAAAAGAAAAGCTGCTCCCAGCTTGGCAGGAGCAAAATAGTAACACCATCTCCCACGGGCACCTAAGATGAGTGCTGGCAGGGGAGTCAGTTTGGTCACGGGGGCCATAGGCCTCTCTCTGGGCCCTCAACTGCCAGCAGAGTTAAGGGTGCCTCAGGTGAAACCAGGGCACCCGTATAATATAGTTAAAAGAAAAAAGGAAAAATATGTTGCAGGCTTCCATCCACAAGACAGGATGAGGGCAGGCTGGGGAGTCTGCAGGGCTATGGTGACCTTTGGGCTCCCTCTGCGGCACCCAACAGCTTAGCAACCTGTGGGTTACTTGGGTGGGACTGGGACACCCCAAACATTCTTCACTGATCAGACAAGGAGTGCTCCATAATCCCTGTGAGGGATTTTTATTGGTATTTGTTGATCTTGCTGGTGCCCCTAGAAGGGGCAAGGGCACCACCAAGTATGTTTTTAAATGTTGCGGGGGCATAGCAGCCCCACCTAACAACATTTAAAAAGGCATTTTTATGGTTGTTCTAAAAATTGTTAAAGTGACACTATAGTTAGACATGTTAAAAATATCTGGAGTGACAGTCTACCATGAGTCCAGTGGGAGTGATCACTCTGATTGGCTGAAGCTAGATGAGGAGAAATTCTGCAGCCGCCATTCTGGGTACGATCACCAAATATAGTTCACTGAAGTAACTATAACTCACGCCTTCAGTGTGTACTGCTTATGACCTCACATAATACACCACTCTTGACATTTTCAGTGAACATTTATATATATATATATACATATATATATATATATATATATATATACATATTCACTGAAAAAAACAAAGGCCACAGGAACGTTATAGTTAGGAATTAGAATTAAAAAACAACAGAGAAATTCACTTAAAAAAACAAAGTCTACAGGGATTTATAATTAGGCTCACATTTTAAACGCAGGAAAATAAAGTGAGAGGGAGAGAGAGAGGGAGAGTTTTTTAGGCTTTGATGTATGATATACTCAGAATGGGATTTTTCTGTCCAATTTAAAATAAAAAAATGTATCTTCAAGTTTTAAAAATTAAAATCATTTGTACTTAAAAAAAGAGGTAAGCAGCTGGACTCGAACCCTGAGTGCTAAGTACTTTCACACACTATTGTTCTTTTCTTTTTTAGCCCTTTATGGGCTATCTGGGACCGTGAGGAAGCCCTCAAGGACTCACCCACGGTCCCTACATATTTACTTATTGTTAATTTAGCAAAATGCCCTTCACGGGCTATCTGGCATTGTGGGTAAACCTCAAGGCTTACCTTGCAGTGCGATTGCTTCAGCAAGAAGGGGAGCTGCTTTTAACAGCAGCTCCCTGCTTGATGTAGCATTTCATCTCTGTTCCCTGCACGTGTGCATGGGACAGAGATAAAAGCTTTGGTTTTGACAGCAGGACCTGATTGACAGGTCCCACTGTCAAGCACCAAAGTGATTGTTGTGGCTTGACTGCAACTTCAAAGCTGCAGTCAAGCCACAGTAAACAGCTATGTCCCCGGAGTGGGTACCCCAGGACACAGCAGGAGCCGGCCCAGCGGGGTGGCGGTCTCTAGTACCATCAGTGGTAGCACGGAGGCGGCTGCACATAAATTCAATTTTGCCCCAGGGAGGTGGTGGTCCCCAGGGCTGCGGGGGACGCAGAGGTCCCCTCCCGCACTAAAAAAAAAAGAATGGCTCCGTAACTTGTCCCAACCGGGGTGCTCCTGGCCCCTTTTCTTTTTTTTTTTTACATGTATTTCTGGGACTAGGGTACCGAGTCCCAAGACGGCTGCCAGCGCTTCCTGGATGAAGTGTTGACAGCCAACGAGACCTCTGCACAAGATCGGGAGGGTCTGCAAGTCCTTTGTGTCACTACATATACAAATTTGTTTTCCCCTCAGTTTCTCATAAACTACTGAACGGATTTACACCAAAACAAACAAGCGTTTGCAATGCAATGGGTCTCGTGTTTCCTCAAGTTAGTAAAACAGTTTACAGAAGCAAGCTGATTCAAAGCGCCATGGCTGCCATGATCATGAACGTGAAGAAGAGACACAAAAGGAAAAAGAAGTTCACTTGCAGTGAAACATATTGGCAATTGTGCAATTATTCATGTAACACAGTTGATGTCCAAGGAGGTAACATAACCGCCCCAAGGAGGGACAAACATAAAGCATTTACCAATGATACCAAAAGATTTTTGAAAGGCAAGCCCATGAATGAGTCATAGTGTTGGTTGTGCAGTGGGCTGGCTAAAAGGCCACAGAGAGATTACAACAGGCCAGAGCGTTTGGGAGCTTGACCTAAAAAGGTTGCTTTCTGGACCAGGGCCTACCTTTCTGCCAAATTTGGTGTAATTCTGTTTAGTAGTTTTGGTGCTATCACTGTTCAAAATCCCTATGGAAAATTGAATAGGGAAAACGGTTTTGGAACCCACTTTTTCCTTAGCACCCCCTGGACTGATCACCCCAAAACTTTCCAGACAACAGCTGACATGACTAGCAAATGTGGGTCCCCAGGAGTCCCTCAAGATACATCAAGGGGCACCAAAGATATAGGCAAGTAAATAAACATTTGTTATATAGAAACTAGGTCCTAACTATAACTATCTAGTAGAGCCCGCCGCTAGGTAATAATATATATATATATATATATATATATATTGTTAACCAAGATTTGATGGCAACGCATTCTGTTAAGGATTAGTTCTTCATTTTCCGAGTTTATTCAGTGCAACAAAAGACAAAACAACACGTTTCGACTAAACAGTCTTCTTCCTGGAAAAATAATGTTAACACCGATTTGTGTCAAAATTTAACGCCTGAGTCAGGGCAGGGGTTAAAAGGAGGCAAACACACCACTACTTAAGGAGAACACACAGAAGCAACATTACAGCCTTCAGGAGAAGATGGAGGTGATACTGATACATCTTGCTAGACTGCGCAGAGGACAGCAACAACTCCAGCAATCCCCAGCACGATAACGCGGTCCACAAAGGCAATGCAGAAGGCAGGAGAGGGTCTTCAGAACCAGGACAGCCTACCTTGGCCTCAGGGACCTGGACATTATTAGGACTTACAGACTCAACCGGCAAGCCATACTACATTTGCAGCACCACATTGAGCCAAAAATTGCAGTCAGCCTGCAGACCCCACACAACATACCACCTATTACAAAGCTGTTCGCTGTCCTGCACATGCTGGCAAGTGGCTCATTCCAAACAATGGGTGCACTGGTTGCTGGTGTCTCACAGCCATCGTTCTCTGCATTCCTGCCAAAGGCGTTAGACACCATCATCTCCCTTGCACCCACAACATCAGCTTCCCCAACACCCAGCAAAAGCAGCAGGAGAACAAACAGGGGTTCTATCAAATTCATGGCTTTCCGCATGTGCTAGGTGCAATTGACTGCAACCATGTCCGGCTCGTACCACCTGCAGCAACAGAGCAGTTATACCGGAATCACAAGCACACGCATTCCATTAATGTGCAGGGCATAGTGGACCACCGCGGATTATTCATAAAGATTTTGGCCAAGTATCCTGTGAGTGTCCATTATGCCTACATGTTCCGGCACAGAACGATCAATGAACAATTCCAGGATGGACAATTTGGAAATGGCCTACTTGTGGGTAAGTCAACAAATCTAGTAATGTACACACAACACACCAACCAAGTTGGACACACAAGACATACACCACTACAGTAACATATGGCCAGGGTTACACACATGTGCAGGTGATAACACATATGCACCATGCTGCGGTACAGCACAATTAGGGCACATCACTAATACATACACCCACATGTACATAACACACCCACAACCTGACAGGCACACTACAGGAAGGACAGATGCAGACGCGTACACTTTGATAACAGCAGAACTATACAGACCACTACATCAAACAAAGAATAGCACAGACATGTCAAAGGCATACACCATGCTCATGTCATGTAACTTCCAAATAGGTGCAGATGCCTCAAGTCATGCCATGCAAATCACTGCCAGAACAAATATCAAACACCACACAACCTGCGCCTACATCAACTGCATCTCATCAACATATACCTAATTTACCTCTAGTGTGCACGGACATCTGCCTGACGCATTGGCTCACACACATAGGAATACAAGATCAATTTCCATCTCATACCATGTGCCAGATGTGTGAAAAGTGGATCCACACTTACTGTAGTGCATCCTCACATGCAACACTCACTGACTCACAATACCATCATGTCTGTACCAGATGCAAGAAATGGCCTAACGGGGGGCAGAGGCACAGTTAGACACTGCAGATCATGGATGTCATAGTGGGACCCAGTAGGAGAAAACAGGACATCGCTGACCTCACATGCACTGTGCCAAGGGACACATTTGCTAAGTAGCTGAGCTACATCCCATAGCCTGCACTATGCATGTGTCGACAGTAGAAATGCATATTAATGTTTTGGAAGATAGAAGAGACACTGCTAGTTATGTTGATCATCCTGAGACAATGGGATACACATCCTTGGACACCTCATGGCTGACACAAACATTAGTTGCCACTCAGGAACACCAAGAGAGCAATGTAATATCCCACAGTTCCATAGTCATGGCCTGCACTATATGTACATCCTGGCAGATGAACATTTCATCATTACTTGAAGCCACATTGTAAATTGGCCTGCAGGTCTGTCACGACAAGATGCATAGCATATCATGATGATGCAGACTCACATGTAGCTGTCCCCTAAAACCTGAGGAAGTGCCAACATCAAATACCACCCCAGGGGTGCAGTATGCAGGTTGCGAAAAGGAAGTAGACTGTGCTATGAATTCAGATGAATGTGGCACAAATGCATGCTGCACACTGCTGCACACAGAAAGAGCCAATTGGTCATAAAAAAGCATATGTACAGGGCGGTGTACCATCCTGCAGAGATACAGTCACCTCCACAAGGCAGCTAGCCAAGTACCCTGGTGCAGGGTAGAAAGCGTTGGTGCACTGCTACACATGAGCAACTGGTGCAAGGGACAACAAAGGGTTGCCAAGTAACATGTCACACATGGGGGTTTCTTGCATAGTTGAAATGTTGCAGGGCAGAGCAGGCATTTTCGGAGACATGTAGTACATTTTCACTAGCCAATTTCAAAGGCCCTAAGTGTCTCACTTCATCGGCAACAGCACATGTCAAAAGGGATGGGATGTCCAGGCACTGTAGTGCTACCATGTTACCACCACATCTAACCCCATTGTGTTGTGAGGATGTGTCATTTCCCCTCTAGTGATAGCACACCGATACAAAGGTGCACTATACAACGTATGATACATACATAATGACTATCAGTGTGGAATCCAAATCATATGTTCTAGGTCCTTGACCCAAACACAAATTTGTCATGTCTAACAACCTAGTGCTGAGGAAAGATCACACAAGGATAGGAACTAACACCAAACCACAAATACATATGAGCCACAACCAGCTCTTAATATCAACTGCCATGCTACATGACATACCTGTTGCAAGCCCTAACAACAAATTACTCTTGTAATCTTTTGAAGCGGATCAGGGTTATGGCATACAGCCATGGATAATGACTCCATTTCACAACCCAAGCACAGCAGCAGAGCGTGCATATAATGAGAGACATCGGAGGACACAGACCATTGTGGAGAGGACATTTGGCATCTTGAAGTCTAGCTTCAGGTGCCTGGACATCACAGGAGGCAGCCTCCTATATGCCCCACAAATGGTCTGCAAGATCATATTGACTTGTGCTATCCTGCACAACATATGTGTACAGATGAACGTACCATTATATGAGCAGGTTGATGACCTGCCTGAGGAGTAGGTGGATGGGGGAGAAGAAAATGAGGGGGGAAGACCACGACACAGCTGCTGGGATATGCTGCAGACTGCACATTGTACAGAACTTCTTCACATAATAATCACGTAACTCACCTTGTAAATTTTGTCAATAAACCTCACTTATTCACACTGGCTTTGGTGTCTTCAATCTCTTAAACATATACCTTAGGAATTATGAGTCTAACTTCAGGGAGCATGGCACAAATACTAATCTGAAGAGTACTGTGGCAACATCACATGTGAAGAGTAAGAGTGAACTGCTACCATCACTCACATTACAATTAGCCTCATCACTTGAATGTGACAACTGAAAGACACAGTTTATGGACCACAACATATTGATTACATCCACGTTGCCAACTTGTGTAACAATAGCTCATCACACACAACAACAACATGTCCAAAAATGAGCTACATAAGGGGCCCACACAAGAGGCAGTGGATGTCAAAATATGGTGCGACTGTAGTGTTTGAACAGACCATTAACACAACTCAGTGTGAGAGTTGCAATAGCTGCATGGAGCATGTGTGACAAGAGGGGGATATAATTTGTGACAATGCTCAACATGATTAGCCCAGGTATGACAATGAATGGGAGAAATGGAGCCTGCACAGTACATCCTTGGAAATCACTCCTGCCACTGCCATGGGGCCAAATCCCGTATCAGGGTACACATTACCTCATACTTTGCACGGACATGTCTATGGAATGCACATCAGAATGGATGAGAACATATGAAGCTAGGGCTGTAGGTCCATAACAAAGTAATTTTAATTACAATGCAAAACATTATGATTTTCAACTGTCGATTGTGTTCAATACATGATATGGTTGGAATGTAGGCAGGGTGTGTCAATCACAGTATGTACCAAATAGGTACACATGTCAGACATGTGTGTAGTCCACACACAAGTCATCTATATACTCAAGATCAACATATGGAGACAGTTGTCGGGTAACATTTGCCAGATTGCAATCATCAGCCATCATCAACAATGCCTGAGCTGTGTATGTTCTCTGAAATGTGATGCTCTGTAAGACAACTACACACAGCACATAAGTGAACACAATTTACAATCACATACCATGACTTTTGCATGGTACTGACTGTCATACATATGAGGATACACTGTTGTCACACATACATACATATGCATGACGTGTATACAGTTGGATGCTGCTGATTCTGTAACACACACATTGGTATAACAGACCAATCACACACAAATCACATTGTACAATGGACTACCACATGTGGCCATACACACAATGCCATACTGCAGTCCAACACACTCAAATTGTATGTTGACACAGGGTGCATCCATTAACAAATGTCAAAAACATTCAATCAGGAAGAATAAAACAAAATGACGCAAATGTGTTGAAAATATCTGCAAACGCAAAGTACCTCACCCATGGGCCCTTAGCGTGATTTTCACCTTCGCACTCATCGCAATGCTGATTTACTGTTAAATCGACGCATAAAGGAATGCGTCAATATAAATAGACACACATAAGTAATGCTTCAGAAATACTCACACAAATATCAGATGCGTCCAAAAAATACATGCATAACATAAAACGTGACGCAGGGGCATAGGAAGTGATGTATTAGGATACCCTGTTTTCAGGCATGGTACAGTGGGTGTACTTTCACTTTCTCTTTACAGCCTGTGCCTCTTTTTACTGTGTGGTTGTGTCTTGGAGTTGGTGGTGTCTTCTTGCTCTTTTTTGTATCTTGTGGTGTCCCTCCTATTGTTTTTTCTGTTGTATGTGATTGTTATTTGTCCCATTGTCTGTGGATTTGTGTGTCTACTGTATTTTACCTTGTACCTGTGCTGTGGGGTGTCTGTCTGGGTTAGTTCTACAGGTGGGTTAGTTGGGTTAGTGATTTTTTGGGGTGTTAAGTTTCCTTTCCTTATTTCTGTTTATTATTACTACATTTTACTTTTGTACCCCAGTGCAATGTCTGGCAGGGGGAGGCAGACCAGAATGGGGGAGAAGGAGCTGGGAGGCTTCATTTTGGCTGGTAGCCTACTACCTCCCATTGATGCTAGAGATGGTTGGCCCTGTGATATAGGGCTACTGTATGGAGGCGAGGCGGCTGCGATGAGGCAAGGTGCTCCACCACCTGAAGAGGGTGTACCACAGCAGTCGCAACAACCACCAACTCAAGCATCACTGGGCTGATCTGGTGGCCAGAAAGCAGGATCTTCTGGACCATCCTGGTGTGGTGATTGGTGGCCCTGTTGGTGAGTACCCAATTGTCAAACTAATTATTGTTCACTGCATTTGAATGACAGTAGCAGATGTGTTGGCATGCTGCATGCAATGCTTGTGGACAGGTTGCATGCAACCAGAATGAAGTGTCACTGCCAGTATAGACATGGGCTTCACATGTCTTACCATTTTACCAATGGAAGTCAGTTGTTAGATGAGTCATGCACATACATCACTAAGTCACACATTTTAGAGGCCATGGCAACATCTGTGCCCCAGAATTGTGTCATGTATGATAAGCCAAGACACCGCCAGCAAACCATATGTAAGTGGATTGTGATAACAAAGTACAACAATCCATTTGTGGTGCAACAATGTCAGATTTTCACATACGTCATCCCTGACATTATGTTTACAAAGGGGGCATAACCGCCTTAGGGGGCACTGGCAATGGGGCATTTGATGTCATCACCCTACTGTGACACTTCAGTTATGGATTAATCAATGCATGTAAATTGCAGACTAACTATTTAGCTGCTTGTCCTCCACAAAGTGCCTCTGTGTGCCTTGCAGGACAAGCCAGAACACCTGAGTCAGTTGGCTTGCATAGGGTAATGTCATTTATCTGTCACCCAACTCCCCCTATTTCCATGGAGTTCCATCATCTACAGATTGGCCACAAATGGTGGTTGCAGGTTGAAGCACTACATGAGTCTCAGGCACAGTGTAACAGTGCAGATGTATGGGTGTCATTCACCTGAGTGTCAGTCTCATTGTGAGTTTGCAGTGGTGTGTCTGCTGCACTGTCCACAACCAAGATAATTATCCTCACTCCTCTGCAATAGTACATACTGCCATATGTTGTCCACTAGTAGTGACAGTGATGTGATACTAACCATGGTTTTCCATCCATATATTTCAGGTGGCCCTCCCCCCTACACCATAGGCTAAGTGGCAAGATTTGAGGACCCAGATGTATCCAGTAAGTGTGATCTTGTCTGTCCTGTGTAGTGTTGAAGTGTTTTGTGTGAGTGAGTCATGAGTTTTGCACCCAGTGCTAGAAGCGATGAGCTGTAAAAATGATCAGAAATCAAAGTAGGCTGGAAGGTGACACTGTCACATTTAAGTGGTTCCCCATGCAGGTGCAGGGAGTCATATCTTGTGAGGCTTCTGGTGCTCAATGGCCAGTATTGTGTAACCAAGTTCATGACAAGCCACATGTAGCTCCATATGTGACATAGATGTGCACCATTGTGTATATAATGGCACTGGAACACACCATCATTCAGACAACACAGTGATGCACCATTTTGTAGACAAATTGCTGCATCCCTGTATTGTAATGTACATGTAGGATTGGGTGGCCAATTGTCCCTCAGCATGGTGCCACTAATTTTGTACTCCACTTACATGACACTTATATGGAATGTAATAGGCGTACATGCAGGTCAAGTCCAATTGTGTGCTGGCATGGTTATGGGTGTGTGAGGAATGGTATTATCTGATCACGTATTGATGAGTTTCTACAACTGGACACATGAATGTGGAAGTGATAGACCTATGAATACCAGTTTCATTTTTGTCATCACCTAACATATGGTCCACTCTCTGACTCCATGTATGAGTGGGCATGTATTGGTGGATGACCTGGACAGTTGAGATGTGTATCTGCATGGCCATACTCCCTGAGGCACAGGGGGTGGGAACAACAAACGTGTAGTTAGATGTGATGCTCACAAAATAGGTGACAGTCATTTTGATCAGGCTTGCATGTGTACCTATCAACACTGAACCCTTATGGTTACCAACAGCATCTCATACTCCCAATAACAGATGCAAGTTTCTGGTAATGTATGTTATTTTACACATATGAAGAGGAATAGTGGCCCTGATAAATGTGAATTTGACGCTGCATTAGCATTGACACACATGGTACAAAATCTAAGCTAATTCCGTTTGTTTCCTAATCTTGTTGTGGGTGGCTATGGTGTCAAGCAAATGATGCCAAGGCAGCGTTGTTGTTTCATCCATCAGGGACATTGTATTATCCGGAATGTGAGTAGGAGTGCATGTGCAAATCAATGTAGGTAGTAAGCTAATTTACTGTACATACTCCACACAATGCTGACACTGAAGGTTGCCTGTCTCATTTTAACAGCTGCCAACATGAATAATGACTATCTCCGTGCCTTTCAGAAGAGGGCAGTGCGCTATAGGCACAGATTGACAGTGGAATCTCGGTCAGGAGGATGGCAAGCCGCTATCACTCGGAGACATCCACTGGTGAGTGGTGGACATTCAGCCAAGGGGGACCCATGCTGCCAGCACAGGCTGGACCAAGCACCACAGCTGTGCATGGGCCCACAGCTGCCAATATAAATTTTGCTCCAGCTGCTGCACCCTCTAGTACCATCACACAGCCAACCACACCTGCTGCCATGGACATGAGTACCATCAATAATTTACAAAGGGATGTACAACAGGTCCTCCAAACGTTGGACTCCATTGAAAAGGAGGTGACAAAGAATGCAAAGGCCATCAAGAACATTAAGAAAAGACTGAAAAGGGCCAACCTCTTAATGGCATTATGTCACTCCTCCCAAGTTCACTCCCCTCCATCCTCTTTTTTTCAGTTTTGTTTTGTGGGCATTAGGAGGTTAGCTGTAGGTTAGAATAGGTTAGTGGGTTAGTTAGGATAAGTAGGTTTTGGGGTGGGTTTTCTACTTTTTATGTTTTACTATGTGGGTGGGTGGGTGAGGGGTGATGTTGGGGCTTTTATGTGTTTATAAAAAAAATGTGTATATATATTTGTTTAGTCATAGTTAGTAAATGTGTAGTTTAGTGTATGTTGTCCTGCATGTGTCCTGTGTTATAAGGGAGGTGGGGGCGAATGTTTAGAGTATGTTGTTAAATGTGTTAGGTAAGTGTAGCATAGAGTAGTTAGGGAATGTTGTGGGTTATGTATAGTTAGGATAGGTTAGATTAGGATAGGTGTTAATATCTTTTTTTAAATTTATTTCATTATCATAATAAATAATAATATTAGGTACTCCCTTTCTTCATGTGTCATATGCTTGGGTCTCAGGGTCTTCCCATGGGTGTACAGTGAAAATTGTGTGTTGTCTTGGGGATTCCATCCTGCATCCCCATCCCTCTCTTGACATGTCCAACACCACCTTAGGACTGAGCTGTCACATTGGCAGCTACAACACATCTACTTACCTGTGCACCTGCCATCCAGTGTACCCACCACTCAAGCTGACTATGTTGACCATGTATAGGACAGGATAGGTGTGGGAATTCAGCTGACATTGTATGTTTTTTTTTTAGAACTTTGGGCATTGTGGGACATTTTACAACAGCCTACATTTCATTAATATCCTGCTAAACTGACCATTGGCAATAATACATGAGTTTGAGGCCCTCTGTTTCACACCAATGTGTTCTACTGGTACCCTCAGCTGATGATATTGCCCGATTACTGTTTCACACCCATTCCTGCAGTGTGTAGTGGGTGTAGCATACATGTGTTCAACATGTGGGCACATATCAGTGAATTGCTTGTAGGATATAAAGCCAACATCGACGTACAACATGTAGGTGCCATGTGCATAGATATGTGCCCACATATTCATGCACTCTTGTACTGACACTCTGTGACTTGAGACATGTTACACACATCACAAATACTAGGCATAGTAGAAGTGTCACAACACACATAAACATTCTGGTTGTGTAGGTGGTGTTTATTAACAATGTCCAGGTCTGTGACCCCATTCATGGAATCCATCAAACTGGGACACATTACAAGTCCAGGGTTGAGGGACATGTCATGTGACATGTATGGGTAAAGTGTCTTTCAGTGTAGGAGAACATAAATTGTCAATTGAAAAGTTAGGGACAATAGCAGTCCATAGCAGAAAGGTCAACAGTGTGTTCAGGAAGAGTGAATATCTGTAACAGGGATAACACTGGCATTATGTCAAGCACAGGAGTAAGGAAGAACTGCGCATGTGGCATGGGCTAGTACTCCCGGGAACTCCTACGGGTGAAGATGATCTGTTCCACATCTTCATTCTCTGTTGTGTGTGGTGCCTCCTCTACCCTTGATGGTGGTAGAGGGGAGGTAGAGGGGACCACACACACCTCAGTGTTGCAGATGTGGAGTCCAAATTCCTGGCAGCTGCCATCTGTGGCACTACATATGGCATCACTGCAGCAAGGAGGAGCTGTTGGTTTTTAAGTATAACTGCAACATCCCTGTGGTAGGCAGCCAGGTCTGCCCTGAGAGAGACCATTTCCCGGTACATGGAGTCCATTTTATCCTCAAGCATGCTGCTGCCAGTTTGGGAGGTCAGTTGTTGTGGCCTCTCCCTCATTGCAGCAGCTATGTCCCTCAGACAATCCTGGACTCCACTCATTGGGGAGTGCGTGCATCGTTTGGCTGTAGTCTGTTCTGTTGCCGTGACCTTGCATGTCCCCATCCCCTCAAGGCTGGCTGCCTTTGTTTGCATCCCCACCCACACCTCCTAGACCAGCTCCCGCTGGACTCCTACCACTGTCCTCTCAAAGCTGGTGCCTGGGTCCTCGGAGTCCTTTGCTGTGTTTGTGCTGGCAGGTCGTACTATTGGGGTGCTAAGTGGGGCCTGTGGGATATCCGCTACTTCAATACTCCTCCTTGCAACTGGAGGTGGTGTCTTTAGGTTTACAAGGACTTCTTGGAGGGTTTCTTGGCTGATATTTGCCAGCTGGTCATCCAGGTCATCAGAGTACTCCAGGACAGGCAGATCCGTAGGAGATCCATCATCCTCTGCAATGACATGGTGTAAAATCAGTCTATCTGTGTTGTGGCAGTTGACAAGTCAGGTCACAGATTTGATATTTGAGGCTCATTGTCATATTAGGCCCATGTTGATGTAAATGTGGTGCACCACAGTGCTGTGTAAAAATAATCAGCGCCGCACTGCGTCACTTTGTTAACACAAGGATGCACCGTATGTTAGTGGATACGGGGCACACTGGTGCAGGATTCAGCTGCCAGTGGCATCGCAGGCATCCTTGCACCATTGTGCAAGGATGCATGCGTTGAGGGGTGTGACTGTTTATATGCATGAAGGTGTCCCTTCCTGCACATTAAGATTCACTAATGGTGCTTTGGCACTTCTGTGTGAGATGAGAATGCAGCACACACAGAAGAGACAAATCGTCATTCACATATGGTTGTTTATATGCATGAAGGAACACCTTCACGCTCATAAACAAATATTACTGGCATTTTGCTCTTACTATGCATTCTGCAGAATGCAGCACACATTAGAAAAGCAGAAAAGAAGGAGGTATAAATGTATTCTTCCTCGTTGCACCCTGCTAATGCAACCCCTGTGGCTGGCGTTAGAGTTTTGGCCCTACCTCAAGTTTATAATATTCCATTTATCTGAGGCAGCATCAAAAGTTAATTGGTGTTGCTGTGACACGCCCATAGCAACACCCATTGCACCACCTTCCATGCACAGTCATGATCAGGAGGGTACATATTGACAAGATGACATAATGCCACAAAAAGTGGCTTAACGCTACCTTGTCAATACAGTGCAGTGCTTAACGCCACAGGAGCATTGCTGAAAGTGATACTCCTGTGGAGCTAGGGGCCTATTATGCGCCCATTAGTTCTAAGGGATTGTTCCAGTACATCATAGCTGCAGTCTGTAGCCCTATGCCCCACCTGCATGTCACATGAATGGAAGCCCAGCTACCACTATTGGCTGTGTCATATCTCCTAAGTGTGTTGTCTATCCTTATTGTGTCTTAATGCCCTCTTATCTTGTTCTACCCTCCCTTTGCATCCATTTGCATGGCGAGGCCTTGCAATGTGTATTGCTGTGCTCATGCCACAGCACCACAAATGGATAATTTCAACTGTCACAGTCATACATGTTTCACATACACCCATGATGTGCTGAGACCTTGCACCACCCCAGGGATGGCATTGTCAGGACACTGTGCTCTTGTTGCCATTGATGTCTCCTTATGTTGTCATTTGTGTTTGTTTGCTAATTTGCATAGCACTCATGAACCTGGCAGAGTACTGTTTCAATTCCTGTCTTTGCTGGTTGTTTACCTTACTAAACACTTATGTCATCCCCCTAAATGCAGCCCTCCTTGCACTATGATACATGAGTGCAGCATGGTGACAGTACAGCTCATCTGACAAAAGCACAGGGTTGAACCCAGGGATGGGCAGTATGGGTATGACATTTCTGCTCTGTACATCATCCTTTATGTGACAGAGCCTGATGGTAAATGTGTCTATGGACATAGCCAATTCACAGGAGTTGTACTGAGGTCAGGGCCTGAGGTAAATTCATATTTAATGTGCACCAGTCCAAGGGGCACCTGACTGCCACTGTGTAATTGATCACCCCCTACAGGAGAGGTGGTAGTGGAAAATGTTGTCAATGTGTAATGCCCCATGGGCCAAGGGCCTGGACATGGCAGGTTACCAGCAGCTTAGACTGGCTATGGCATCTGTCCTGTGACACCAGACCAGTGATACGTTCAACACTACCCTCCAGGCATGTCTCCACATTTCCTCCAGCCTTTGCATGGTGGTGTAACCCCGATGAAATGGTTGTTGGTGAAGTGGTGTGGTGTGGAATGCCCCTGGGTGCCCCTGCACAGCCCATGCACTTGGCATGGGCAGTGCAGGGTGTCCCATACCTTGCCCCTTTGCCCTTTCCACTGCCTGAATTGCACGGCTGAGTGCAGCGTGTCCTGTTACACCCAATGCAGGCCACAACTGGCACTGACTTTGTTAGATCCATCAATAATGTCTAGTAAGTGCCCCACAGAGCTACCATGTGAGACATATTTCCTGCCACCATCCCAACGTGTGACTCATACTGCCAGGTGCAATGGGAACACTGCACTGGCAGTCTTACCAATGCCCATGTACCATTCCCCGCCAGTTGATGTGGAATTAACTGCCATTATGTGACAGCCATACCCCATGTGTTGTATGTGTGTGTTTATTTCCCCATTGCCATGCGTCTGACATGGTTGTGTCCAAATAGTTGTTGGCTCAGCCTGTGACTGTGGTGACCTACTGTTTGATATCTGTGGTACATATTTTCTGTAGTAGCACCTTTCAGTTCAGCATCAATATGTGTGGTTGAACACAACTTCAGTTTAGATGGTCTGGGTAGTGGCATGTTACCAATGATACCGGTCCAGCCTGCTATTCCCCCAGCAACTGTTGAGTTAATTGTTCCATGTACCCGGGGGACACCCTGGCTGCGTGTTATAGGGATCGCTGCCTCATGTGGATGTGTTGTCTATGTGTGGTGTGGTGGTGTTACCGGCACATGCCTGAGTAATGTTGGGACAGTTGCAATGACTTGTGTGCTGTGAGATGCAGCACACATGCGTACGGGCAATGAGGCAATGCAGTTGCAAAGTGTTACTGCATGGGACACCACTATGAAGTAATGCCAGGAATTGTATTGACTGACTATCTGGTCTCTGACGTCTTGGTGCTGTTAGTGGTGTTGATGTGACTACTTGCAAGGGATATTGTGATGTCACAACCAGTGATTATACATGCCATCCATCCCATGTGCTGCATTTGTACACGTAGGTATTTAAGCCTGGTGTTCTTAATATGTCCAGGTTATGTTTGTGTCAAGGGTGCATAGCACTCCCATGGCGTAGATACATGTGAGGCTTACGTTGGCATGTTGCAACTTGCTTAATGTGCATTGTATCCCTCTGCGCTCCTTTGACAAGCATTGTGTGAGTCCTATGTGGCTCCCCCTTCTTGCACTTGACATCTAAGCATATATTTCCCCATGCATCTTACCCTGCATTTGTGGTGTTTCCCGGTGTTCGGACCTGTCCTGTCCTTGTGTCCCTGTGACGATTTCTTCAGGGATGACCGCTGTGACCATCTCCTCCATCTCACCCAAGTCCTCTTGTGGTGCTGGACTCCCACCTCCAGTTTGCAGTGCTGCCTTCCTGTTCCGTTCCATTTTTTCCTTGGTCCTTCTCTTGCTGTCATGCCAGCATTTCTTGCACTCAGTCACAGTTCTCCTGACCTCTGCCACACTGTTGATCTTATCCACAATCACCTGCCAGATTGCCTCTCTCCTTCCAATTAGCAATTTTGAGGTGACAACGAGTTGATTTTGATTCTCCGTCACCTCTCTCACCATTATTTCATTCTCCTCTGTGCTGAAACAACACTTTCTCTTTTTCTTCTCCCTCCCCTGGGTCTTGTCTGTGTCCTCCTGGCTGGTTCCTGGTTGAATGGGGTCTCCCTGGGGTCTATCCTGGCTTCTGGGATCCATTTTGGGGCTCCTATGCACTGTTTGCTCCATTAGCTTCTGTTTTTGACTCTATTGCGGGCAAAAATGGTGCATTTCATAAACCGTATTAGAGTCATTTTTCCTCCGTTAATATCATTTAGCCTTACAACAAGGTACAATGGTTATTGGGGAAAAAATGACTCTAAACATTTTTTAGCACCACCCAGCATCAAAGTATAAATTTGATGCCCGAGTGGCATTAAAAAATGGTGCTAGTCAGTGCTAAACTTTAGGGCAGTTTTGCATCAAAAGGTACAAGTATAAATCAGGGCCTAAATATTAGACCATGACCCGGGGGATGGGGACCCTGGGGCAAGATTGGCCTGGGGAAAGGGGGGCATGTGGCCCCATCTGCCCCCAAAAAATACATTTTAGAAGGCCAGGTCCCAGTGGATGTAGTCCCAGGGATTGAAATTGGCTGAGGGAGGGGGCATGAGGACCTGTGGCCAACTACTGCTGTGCATGGCCAAAGGCCATGCGCAGCACAGTGCTGTGTGATTATAGGGGTTGCTGCAGGGTCTGGCCACAGGCCAACCACTGCTGCACACGGCCTAAGGGGTTGGCCACAGGGCCTGGTGGTCGTGATTTGATTAGCGTATTGTAATGAAAATAACATAAAAATTCACTGAAAGAAACAAAGGTTACAGGGATGTTATAGCTAGGAAATAAAAGTAAAACAAACATAACAATTCACTTAGAAAAACAAAGGTTACATGGGCATTAAAGTTAAGCTCACATTTTAAACGTACCAAACCATAAAAATTCACCTGTTATAGTTAGAGTTATCTCAAGTGACCATAACTCATGCCCTAAGGTAACTATGACTCACACTCTCACCCAGAGCCCATCTTGTAAACCAAAAGAAGCCAATGTATATAGGTTTGTACCTGGTGCATACCATCTTCTATGTTATGTAGAACTTGTCATTATGAACCAATACTGTTTAATAACCAAAGTCTGCCTATAATACTTAGGGGCATATTTATACTTTTTGTGCAAAACTGCACTAAGGCAGTTTTACACCAAAAGGTTTAGCACCGGCTTGCGCCATTCCTAAGCACCAGCCGGGCGCCATACTTATAGAATGGCGCTAGCCGGGGCAAAGGGTGTGCCAGCGTAAGAAAAAAAATTACGTTAGCTGGGTGGGGCTGGCAGTAAGAGAGAATGGGTTTTGCACCAAAAAATGACATTAGGCTGGTTAGAGTAAAAAAAGATTACTCTAACCAGCCTATCATCATTTTTTGATGCAAAACCATCATACCACATGACTCCTGTCTTAGCAAAGACAGGAGTCATGCCCACCACCCCAATGGCCAGCAGAGGGGACCAGTGGGCCCTGGGCATGGCCATTGCACCCTGTGCCATGCAGGGGGCCCCAAGTTGGGCCCCGATGGCACTTTAATTATTTTAAAAATATTACTTACCCATACCCCACTGGTGTGGGTGGGGGTGTTTCTGAGGCTTGAGCAGGGCACCTGTGGACACATTTCCATAGTGTTTAACTATGGAAATGGGTCCACAGGTCCCTTAACGCCTGGTCTGACACAGGCGTTAAGTAATGGTGCAAAGCAAGCTTTACACCATTATTTAGCCCCTCCTCCCTCCCGTGCATCATTTTAGAACGGGGGATAAATATGAGGCTATGGTGTTAGCACCATTTTCTAAATGGGAATGCCTACTTTACATCTCATTGACGCAAGGTAGGTTCATGCATCTAAAAAATGGTGCAAACTCCAATATTTTGACGTTAGATGGGTCTAGCGTCAAAATATAAATATGGATTTAGTTATGCGCTGAATTTGCGTAAAAAAAATTATGCAAATTTGGCGCAAATCGGGTATAAAGATGCACCTTAGTATCTACTACGAAGAATCTTTGCCCTGTTGGACACTTTTTCTGCAGAACCAAAAAATGAGTGTGGAACATGCTGAACACAAGTCGTCAACTGTCATCTGCACACACAGTTACTCTTCAGTGCAAAAGTTTAGAAGTGTTCAATACAGTGACATACCTATGATGCATTAGGAGTATATGCGTTTTGTAAACACACCCATTACCCGGACACCGGCTGTACAAAATTAGGTAGAAAAGTAATATGGTACCTGAAGATGGGTATCGTGAGTAAACAGATGTGGAACAGGGATACCCCTCACATCACTAAAACCCATATCTCCTCTCACATTGTTAATCCTCTGGGAAAAGCTCATTTACTTCAGCCTGCATTTAGGAAAGGCTCTAAATTCAACAGCTCTTATCCCATATTTGAATAAAACGTGGTAGCGCTTTAGTTGGTCATTAGAAGCCTGAGGTGGTGCTGCATTTTATTACTAGTTAGTGAGAGAGTGCTGCTGGCGTTGGAAGTACATATTTCTCTCTGCATTACATGTTTTACTCAAATAGATAAGGAAGATATTTGAGACATAAAAAGTTTCCTCATTTTAGCTTTCTAGTTCACTAACCATAATTTCTATGATGAAAATAACTCCCTTATTTTGTTAATTTCTAAAGGAAATGCTTTAGATTTAACAGATGCTCCCTCAAGAAGGTTTCAGGTGTACCATACCTTTGTCATAAATACAGAAGGTTAGCCTTGAATTGTGCTTTAGAAGATTGTGGGAGGCATCAGTAAAATGCTGCAAAATGCTGCAGTAAAATCCTGGGGAGTTAATTGACAGACTGTTTCCGGTTGAAAGTACGTTTTTTCTGTCTGCAGTTAGAATGTTTATCAGTTTTAGAGTTTTGGTTCCATCAAGATAGGTTCGCCTGTGCCACACTTTTCTCATAAATCCAGAATGTTTGCACTCTAATACTTTATTAGAACACTGTGGGAAGCTGCAGTAGAACACGAGGAATCAACTAATAGGCTGCTGCTATTGGAAGTGATGTTTTACTCAGAATTTCAGGTTTTATTCTCACGTGGCTGAGGAAGATAAGGTGACCTTAATGAAAATGTCCAACAGCTTTGCTTCTAGAGAGCATTCCATAACCTCTAAGAGAAAAACATGAGCGAGAGAACCGTTTCATCTGAAACATGTTTCATTAAATCCCAGCAGAGGGTCAAACCACCTGAGCAATCACAAGAATTACTAAAATAAGTAAAAAATTATTTATATAGTGACTATAATCTCTTTTCACCTGTTACATGTGCTCTTTTCTGTGATCTTCAACACCTGGCATTCTGTAAAGTG